>NC_053442.1:17686032-18364992 GCF_007990345.1 Gossypium hirsutum | reverse complement strand
AATTGATAGATTTACTTAGTTATGAAAGTACTAGGTATGTTTGGTTGTTATTTTACATAGGACTAAAATACTGTGAATTGAGGTGAATTTAGTAATATTGTCACCCCTATTGACCTAGTCGGAATGGTTTCGGCCGCTAACCGAGTTGCAGAAATAATTGAATATAATATTTATGTCTAAAATATGTGATCATGCATGTGTGAATTTGAATGCTTTGATTTTTGTCAATTTGAATGTGTTTCTAAATAAAAAGGACTTATGTGAGAAGCTTTGAATATATGTGTGGCTTATTTTAAGTGATTAATTATTGAATGATGCAAATAAGTGGGTTTGCATGCCAATTTGCCACTTTTAATGCTAGTGGCCGGCCAAGCTTATAAGTATGGGCATTATATGCATGGGTTAATATTATTATATTTATTAGTGGTGAGAAATATGTAATAAAAAATGTATTAGATGAATCAAAGATGAATAAAGAGTATGGGTAATAAAAATAATGTGTTAGTGGGGGAGAAACCAAAGTTGGTTTATTCCTCCATTGCTGTAGCTAGGAAAGGGTGGAGAAGAAATTTCCTTTTGTTGTTAAAATTTTCAGCTAAGGAGATTGCTAGATCAAGGTATGTACATGCTACTCTTGGAATTCATGCATAAATTGAATGGTTAGTTTGAATTCTACCTATTTCATGGCTCAAATTTTTGTTATTTTGGAAGATTGAAATTCGGCCAAGGAGCTTGAATTCTTAGTAGTTGTTCTGATGTCATTAGCATGGAAATTTATGTTGGATGTGTTGAATTTGCTAGTTGTTTTGGCTTGGAAGTTAAGGTTTAGTGTTTGATTATGTGATTGCCGAATGTGTGGATAGTTGAAGGAAAATTTGTTAAAATGCTTAGTAAATGGATATTGGTTAATATTGTGTATATTAATTACTTAAAATATAAACTTTAAATGAGTACTAAAGGTTGTATATAAATTCGGCCTTGGGAGAAGTGTTAGTATAAAATGCTTGAAAGTTAAATAGGTGATTGCTTTAATGACCAAATGTGCCAAAGAATAATGCATGATCTAGTTGACCAATATGTGTTAAGGGAACATGAATAAATATATTTCGATGAGCTATACATTCGGTTATAGTATGAAATGCAATGTTAATACATAGTTGCTGTATGTATATGTGTGCTGGCCGAATTTGAACTTGAATAATGATTTGAGCACATGTATTGTATTGAGAATAGGCTTAAGTGAAATTGTGATGAAATTGATTGGTGATATACATGGTTAAATAATATGTAATGCATTAGTTAGTAAAATGTATGCCATTTATGTGTGTATTAAGTATATAATCGGCCTGAACATAGAATGCATATTCGGCCATAGGAAGAAGATTGGTGTTGCATGTATTCGGTTAGAGGCAAGCATATTGATGCTTTGTCTTGCTTAGAAAATTCGGCCAAGGGGATATTAGCTAAAATGTTGAGTTTGATTCATGATTCCATATATATATGTGACTCTAATGCCTAAAGTATATATGGCTAAGTACCTTGAGTTTTCTTTTGATGTTCGAATGATTGTATTAAATTGCTTGATGTGATTAAAAATGCATATGACCATTGTTAGTTGAGCTAGAAGGTGGCCATATGACCAATCAAACTCCTTTCATATTCGCCATAAGCTAGCATAATGAACTTTAATAAGTTAAATTGTTTGAATTAGCTCAAGAGCTTAGAGGACCACAGTTGGATAGGGAAAGGAAAAATGATCGAATCGCCGAAATTTTCGACCACATCCGAGGTAAGTTTTAAGTGATTAAACGTTGAGTAAATTCAATTATAATAGGACATGATGAGTTGATTTAATAAGATATGATGTGGCCATGATAGTTCTAAGCTCAATGGTAAGTTCTTAAGTGTTTGAGCTTGGAATTCAGTAATGAAATCTGCTAGACAGCAGATACGTATTTAGAAAATCACATAATTTATGATTTGAATTAGAGCTTATGAACATGAAATTAAGCTAATGAGTCTAGTTCTTATAAAAGAAACCGTGTAAGCAAAGATTCCATAATGAGATACTTAAAGTTGTGTAGACAGCGCAGAATGACACTGAAATCCTTGTTCTGTTTAAAAATCATTATAAATGTACAAAATGTTATAAGATAAAATTTATATGCTTAGACTCCTTAATGAGTCTAGTTTCAATGATATCAAATACAACACATTTTGAATTCAGTAAAATGAGAAATTTATTCGTAGTGAAGATGGTCAGATTAGTCAAACAGTGAAACAGGGAAACTTTAAGAAAAATCTGGTATTGATTGGCCAAACCTAAAATTCTGGAATTTTATGGATGGAATATATACGAGTCTATATTCAGGAAAAATAACGGAAAGTGATTTGGAGTTTTGTAGCTCCAGTTATAAATAATTAGTGACTATTGCTCAGGAAAAATAGCTTGTGCTGAATTTGAGATTATGTTGTGAACCTTGATAAACTTGTTTTAGTTGCTCATAGCTATTGATTAAACCCATACTTGAATTCTAAATCGTGATATTGTAAGTTTATGAGTATTCGATATGAAATGATAGTAGGCCTAATGGCCGATGTGATGAATGTGAAAGTGTATATATATGTGATAAGGCTAATGGCCGATGTGATGAATGTGAAGTGTATATGTGTGATAAGGCCTAATAGCCGATGTGATGAATGTGAAAGTGTATATGTGTGATAAGGCCTAATAGCCGATGGATGAATGTGAAAGTGTATATATGTGATAAGGCCTAATAGCCGATGTGATGAATGTGAAAGTGTATATATGTAATAAGGCCTAATGGCCGATGTGATGAATGTGAAAGTGTATATATGTGATAAGGCCTAATGGCCGATGTGATGAATGTGAAAGTGTATAGATGTGACGGGGCCGAGTGGCCAACGTGATGGATGTGAAAGTGCATAAATGTGATAAGTCGCGAAGGGCATTTGTGTCAGTACTATATCCGGGTTAAAACCCCGCAGGCTTTATGCGAGAATATTATCACTGATTAATGTCCGTAAGCTTCGTGCTCGTACTATATCGAGCTCTAAAGACCCGATGACTACGTGTGGAATTTTGTCCGGGTAAGACCCGATAACTTCGTGTGGAGATTATGTCCGGGTAAGACTTCGTAATAAGAATTGCTTATAAAATATTCAATGCGAAAGGTTAAACAGGTATGTACTCCAAGTTTATATGTGAGCTTGATTTGCACTAAATCATAAGGTAGTTATGTGATGCATACGAGAGCAATCTATGAGACTATTCCTATGATTATGTGACATCGGATCAGTGTGAGAGGTGATGTGAAATCATACGATATATCTATGTCACATGAGCTCACTTTTATGTGAAAGTTTATCTGCCTATTGTATATGAGAATGTGCATATTCGGTAAAGGGATGGTATGCCCGAAGGAAGAGTGAAATAAAAATACGAACAACTATGTTATAATTTGATTGTTATCTGTTGACACTGCTTAAAACTTACTAAGCATTGTAATGCTTACTCCATTTACTCTGTTTCCTCTGTTTTATAGATCTCATTGCGAAGCTACAGGCTCGGGGATCGTCAGCAACTAGTCACACTATCACTATCCATTGTTTGGTACTGCTATGTTTTGGATTATCTTATGGCATGTATAAAATAGACTAGTGGCGGAAGAATATTTTGGTTAATGTATATAGTCATGCGAAAATGGCTTATATATGTTTGAGCATAATGTTATAATCATTTGGTATGGAATGGTTAATCACTATCATAATTTGTGCTATTTATGCTAAAGGGCTAGTTGAATCATGAAACTATGAAATAGGTAAGTCTACCTTAAAGGCAGATGCTGGCAGCAGCAGTGATGTAGATTTTGGAAAATCACTAAAAATAGTAGGATTGGAATTAATAATGAATAAATTATGTAAACGAACCTTGATGAATCTATTTTCATAGGAAGTAACGAAACGATCATATGGACAGTATGTTAAGAGATATTCAGGTTCTCGTGAGACAGGGCCAGAACGGTTTCTGGATTCCCTGTTCCGACTTTGGAAATTCATTATAAATTAACCAGAGATAATTAGGAGTCATTCCATATATGTATAGATTCCACTCTGAGTCTAGTTTCTATAGAAACAAACGGCATCAGTATTGAAGCTCTGTGCAGGGAGATATCCAAGTCGTAATGCGCAAAGGTCAGTGTAGTCGATCCCTGTAACATGGGAGACTTTGACTAATAAACTGTACTAATTGGCCCAACCAAAATTCTATAAAACATATGTAGATGGACATATGAGTCTAGTTTCAGGGAAAATTTACGGAACTGGATTTCGAGTTTCAGAACTCAAGATATGATTTTTAAAGCGACTAGTACGCAGACTGGCAGCTTGTCTGGGAAATTTTTTAAGTGGTTTGAGTCTGTTAACACTCGTGTTCGACTCCGGCGACGGCCTCGGGTTCGGGGTGTTACATTTGATTGGTATCAGAGCTACGGTTTAGTCGATTCTAGGACTAACGTAGCACGCGTGAGTCTATTTATACATGCCATAAGTGATAAAATGATAGTGTGATGATTTTGGCTATTAAATGTGTTTGCTGTATTTAATGAATCTTGATCCGATCGAGCTGTAGCAGCTTCTGACTATGAGAATTTGCGATATAACTTCATTTAGATATGCCTAAATTATTAAGTTGATCAGTACGTATCATGTACTCGTATTTGAATTTCGATTTGGATTAGATTATAAGGTATAAGTGATGCAATTTTGAAGGAGTGTTATGACTATAAATGTGATTTTTGTATGTGGCTACGGAACTGGAAGTTGAATGGTCGATAGCATGTTGTGTTTGTATTCAAGTAATGTAAATGATATACTAATGTGTATTGCTATATGTGTATATGTATGTAGAGACGAAATTGTCGAATGTAAAAGGCAGTGAAGCGTATAGAGTGGTTGGTTTTCAGCACTAAGTGTGCGGGCAATAAGTGTTCACGGTTGTGAGATTGGCACTAAGTGTGCGGGCAATAAGTGTTCACGGTTGTGAGATTGGCACTAAGTGTGCGGGCAATAAGTGTTCACGTTGTGAGATTGGCACTAAGTGTGCGAGTTTAAAGTACATGGCACTAAGTGTGCGTGGTTGATTATTAAGCACTATGTGTGCGAACCCACTATATATATATATTTTCTATCAATTATTTATATTAAGGGTGCGACCTTACCAAGTCGATTTCGGACAGCGGAAAGGGTAAGTTCTTGAGTAATAGAGCTTAAATTATGATTTGATTAGATCATGTTTTAAGCAAATCAAAATCATGCTCTTTGTGTGTGGCTATTGAGCCGAAATTGCAAGAATGATAAGTGTCTTGTGTTGAGTTTTGCTAATGAAATGAATACGAATGTGTCATGATTTATTGTTAAATGTGCATGTTATTCGAATGATGTCCGGGCTAAGTCCCGAAGGCTTTGTGCTAAGTGACCATATCCGGACTAAGATCCGAAGGCATTGGTGCGAGTTACTAAATCCGGGCTAAGTCCCAAAGAGCATTCATGCTAGCGATGTATCCGGGCTAAGTCCGAAGAGCATTCATGCTAGTGATGTATCCGGGTTAAGTCCCGAAGAGCATTCATGCTAGTGATGTATCCGGGCTAAGTCCCGAAGAGCATTCATGCTAGCGATGTATCCGGGCTAAGTCCCGAGAGCATTCATGCTAGTGATGTATCCGGGCTAAGTTCCGAAGAGCATTCGTGCTAGTGATATATCCATGCTAATCTTGAAGAGCAATCATGCTGGTGACGTGTATTCAGGCCTTCGTGCCTAGTAGGCTTCGTGCCGGTAATTTGAGCAAAGTTTAAGTATTCATTACTATACGAATTCAAATTTAAATGAGATGATATGTTTAAAAGTGTACATACATGATGTTTATAGACTTGGTTAAGTCATATCAATGTGTATTAACGAATGAATAAGAGCACTATGTATGTGAATAATTAGAGGCACTGTGTGTGTGCGAATTCCTTTAACCGAGCACTATGAGTGCGAGATCGGTCAGTGGGCACTAAGTGTGTGAAGTGGAATTCATGTAAGACCTCGTTTGGGACGAAGGCATTGATTTGAGATAGTGTGTAAGACCATGTCTGGGACATGGCATCGGCTCGATATGTGAGAATATGTAGGACCATATCTAGGATATGGCATTGTAAGAGCTATATGTGCTATTGCTGAATGGACACTATTTTGTTAATCTTGTTCAAGAAATTATTTTGATTAAGTTTCGACATTCGAAAGTTTGAAAGAATTTTGATGAATGTTGATAATTTTGGATATACGAGTTATGCGCTAGAATAAATCTCATGCCAGAGTATTATATTAGGCTTTATGCCTATTCGACTGTATACGGGTAACGTTAACTATGATTGAATGTGCTAAATGAACTAAATGTTCAGGTACGTGGAAGTTGACTTTTCTTTTGGAAATGAGTTAAGTTGAATATTGAGATGTGATAAAGTTATAAAGGATATTTATTGGGATGTTTGAGTATATGTTCGGTTAGGTTACAGCTTATTTATGAATGAAAACATGGGTTACAAATATGTGGGTTGATGATGTGAATTATACATATTAATATGTGCTTAATATGTGTTTGAGATGCAATTGTGAATTAAATTAAGTGATTATTACTTATGAAATCAAGAAAATGAGATATATGTGCATACTTGTAGAAATGTTTATGTATTTGTTTTAAGATAAGAAAATGATTTTACAGATCGATGCGAAATCAATAATGAATTACAATTGCCATCGATGAGCTAATGTTTATATGAATATAATTCAATAAGAGGACGTTATCCTAAACTATGCATCAGTAGAAATTTTCGGGGACGAAAATCCCTAAAGGGGGAAGAGTTGTGACACCCCTAATTTGACCTTAGTCGGGAAGTGGTTTCGGGACCGCTAAACCGAGTTGCAGAAATAATTGAATATAATATTTTATGTCTAAAATATGTGATCATGCATGTGTGAAATTTGAATGCTTTGATTTTTGTCAATTTGAATGTGTTTCTAAATAAAAAGGACTTATGTGAGAAGCTTTGAATATATGTGTGGCTTATTTTAAGTGATTAATTATTGAATGATGCAAATAAGTGGGTTTGCATGCCAATTTGCCACTTTTAATGCTAGTGGCCGGCCAAGCTTATAAGTATGGGCGTTATATGCATGGGTTAATATTATTATATTTATTAGTGGTGAGAAATATATAATAAAAAAATGTATTAGATGAATTAAAGATGAATAAAGAGTATGGGTAATAAAATAATGTGTTAGTGGGAGGAGAAACCAAAGTTGGTTTATTCCTCCATTGCCGTAGCTAGGAAAGGGTGGAGAAGAAATTTCCTTTTGTTGTTAAATTTTCAGCTAAGGAGATTGCTAGATCAAGGTATGTACAATGCTACTCTTGGAAATTCATGCATAATTGAATGGTTAGTTTGAATTCTACCTATTCATGGCTCAAATTTTTGTTATTTTGGAAGATTGAAATTCGGCCAAGGAGCTTGAATTCTTAGTAGTTGTTTTGATGTCATTAGCATGGAAATTTATGTTGGATGTGTTGAATTTGCTAGTTGTTTTGGCTTGGAAGTTAAGGTTTAGTGTTTGATTATGTGATTGCCGAATGTGTGGATAGTTGAAGGAAAATTTGTTAAAATGCTTAGTAAATGGATATTTGGTTAATATTGTGTATATTAATTACTTAAAATATAAACTTTAAATGAGTACTAAAGGTTGTATATAAATTCGGCCTTGGGAGAAGTGTTAGTATAAAAATGCTTGAAAGTTAAATAGGTGATTGCTTTAATGACCAAATGTGCCAAAGAATAATGCATGATCTAGTTGACCAATATGTGTTAAGGGAACATGAATAAATATATTTCGATGAGCTATACATTCGGTTATAGTATGAAATGCAATGTTAATACATGGTTGCTAGTATGTATATGTGTGCTGGCCGAATTTGAACTTGAATAATGATTTGAGCACGATGTATTGTATTGAGAATAGGCTTAAGTGAAATTGTGATGAAATTGATTGGTGATATACATGGTTAAATAATATGTAATGCATTAGTTAGTAAATGTATGCCATTTATGTGTGGTATTAAGTATATAATTGGCCTGAACATAGACATGCATATTCGGCCATAGGAAGAAGATTGGTGTTGCATGTATTCGGTTAGAGGCAAGCATATTGATGCTTTTGTCTTGGCTTAGAAAATTCGGCCAAGGGGGAATATTAGCTAAAATGTTGAGTTTGATTCATGATTCCATATATGTATGTGACTCTAATGCCTAAAGTATATATGGGCTAAGTACCTTGAGGTTTTCTTTTGATGTTCGAATGAATTGTATTAAATTGCTTGATGTGATTAAAAATGCATATGACCATTGTGTAGTTGAGCTAGAAGGTGGCCATATGACCAATCAAACTCCTTGTCATATTCGGCCATAAGCTAGCATAATGAGACTTTAATAAGTTAAATTTGTTTGAATTAGCTCAAGAGCTTAGAGGACCACAGTTGGATAAGGGAAAGGAAAAGTGATCGAATAGCCGCCGAAATTGTTCGACCACATCCGAGGTAAGTTTTAAGTGATTAAACGTTGAGTAAATTCAATTATAATAGGACATGATGAGTTGATTTAATAAGATATGATGTGGCCATGATATGTTCTAAGCTCAAATGGTAAGTTCTTAAGTGTTTGAGCTTGGGAATTCAAGGGTAATTTGAAATAGTCTGCTTAGGACAGCAGCAGTAACGTGACTTTAGAAAATCACCATAAATTTATGGATTTGAATTAGAGGCTGTATGAGACATGAAATTAAAGCTTAATGAGTCTAGTTTCTTATAAAAGAAACCGTGTAAGCAAAGGAATTTCCGATAATGAGATACTTAAAGTTGTGTGAGACAGCACAGAATGACACTGAAATCCTCTGTTCTGTTTTTAGAAAATCATTATAAATTGTACAAAAATGGTTATAAGATAAAATTTATATTCTTAGACTCCTTAATGAGTCTAGTTTCAAATGAAATCAAATACAACACATTTTGAATTCAGTAAAATGAGAAATTTTATTCGTAGTGAAGAGTGGTCAGATTAGTCAAACAGTGAAACAGGGGAAACTTTAAGAAAAATCTGGTATTGATTGGCCAAACCTAAAATTCTGGAAATTTTATGGATGGAATATATACGAGTCTATATTCAGGAAAAATTAACGGAAAGTGATTTGGAGTTTTGTAGCTCCAGTTATAAATAATTTAGTGACTATTGCTCAGGAAAAATAGCTTGTGCTGAATTTGAGATTATGTTGTGAACCTTGATAAACTTGTTTTAGTTGCTCATAAGCTATTGATTAAACCCATACTTGAATTCTAAATCGTGATATTGTAAGTTTATGAGTATTCGAATATGAAATGATAGTAAGGCCTAATGGCCGATGTGATGAATGTGAAAGTGTATATATATGTGATAAGGCCTAATGGCCGATGTGATGAATGTGAAAGTGTATATGTGTGATAAGGCCTAATAGCCGATGTGATGAATGTGAAAGTGTATATATGTGATAAGGCCTAATGGCCGATGTGATGAATGTGAAAGTGTATATATGTGATAAGGCCTAATGGCCGATGTGATGAATGTGAAAGTGTATATATGTAATAAGGCCTAATGGCCGATGTGATGAATGTGAAAGTGTATATATGTGATAAGGCCTAATGGCCGATGTGATGAATGTGAAAGTGTATATATGTGACGGGGCCAAGTGGCCAACGTGATGGATGTGAAAGTGCATAAATGTGATAAGTCCCGAAGGGCATTTGTGTCAGTACTATATCCGGGTTAAAACCCCGCAGGCTTTATGCGAGAATATTATCACTGATTAATGTCCGTAAGCTTCGTGCTCGTACTATATCCGAGCTCTAAAGACCCGATGACTACGTGTGGGAATTTTTGTCCGGGTAAGACCCGATAACTTCGTGTGGAGATTATGTCCGGGTAAGACTTCGTAATAAGAATTGCTTATAAATATATTCAATGCGAAAGGTTAAACAGGTATGTACTCCAAGTTTATATGTGAGCTTGATTTGCACTAAATCATAAGGTAGTTATGTGATGCATACAAGAGCAATCTATGAGACTATTCCTATGATTATGTGACATCGAATCAGTGTGAGAGGTGATGTGAAATCATACGATATATCTATGTCACATGAGCTCACTTTTATGTGAAAGTTTATCTACCTATTGTATATGATGAGATGTGCATATTCGGTAAAGGGATGGTATGCCCGAAGGAAGAGTGAAATAAAAATACGAACAACTATGTTATAATTTGATTGTTATCTGTTGACACTGCTTAAAACTTACTAAGCATTGTAATGCTTACTCCGTTTACTCTGTTTCCTCTGTTTTATAGATCTCATTGCGAAGCTACAGGCTCGGGGATCGTCAGCAACTAGTCACACTATCACTATCCACTGTTTGGTACTGCTATGTTTTGGATTATCTTATGGCATGTATAAAATAGACTAGTGGGGGAAGAATATTTTGGTTAATGTATATAGCCATGCGAAAATGGCTTATATATGTTTGAGCATAATGTTATAATCATTTGGTATGGAATGGTTAATCACTATCATAATTTGTGCTATTTATGCTAAAAGGGCTAGTTGAATCATGGAAACTATGAAATAGGTAAAGTCTACCTTAAAGGCAGATGCTGGCAGCAGCAGTGATGTAGATTTGGGAAAATCACTAAAAATAGTAGGATTGGAATTAAATAATGAATAAATTATGTAAACGAACCTTGATGAATCTATTTTCATAGGAAAGTAACGAAACGATCATATGGACAGTATGTTAAGAGATATTCAGGTTCTCGTGAGACAGGGCCAGAACGGTTTTTGGATTCCCTGTTCCGACTTTGGAAATTCATTATAAATTAACCAGAGATAATTAGGAGTCATTCCATATATGTATAGATTCCTCTCTGAGTCTAGTTTCTATAGAAACAAACGGCATCAGTATTGAAGCTCTGTGCAGGGAGATATCCAAGTCGTAATGCGCAAAGGTCAGTGTAGTCGATCCCTGTAACATGGGAGAATTTGACTAATAAACTGTACTAATTGGCCCGACCAAAAATTCTAGAAAAAAATATGTAGATGGGAATATGAGTCTAGTTTCAGGGAAAATTTACGGAACTGGATTTCGAGCTTCAGAACTCAAGATATGATTTTTAAAGCAACTAGTACGCAGACTGGCAGCTTGTCTGGGAAATTTTTTTAAGTGGTTTGAAGTCTGTTAACACCTCGTGTTCGACTCCGGCGACGGCCTCGGGTTCGGGGTGTTACATAATAAATAGTAGAGGGTCTATAATGAATGTATTTGAGGTCAATTTTCAAACCGTAGCTTAAATTAAAAGTTATGACTATTTTGATTTTAGGGACTAAATTGAATAAAATGTAAAACTTTAAGGGCATCAAAAAATGAAATTTTATAGGTTCATACATATCATGACATAATATAAAAATGTTTGGTACTGATGAATTGTCTAAAATAATTAAATAGATCAAGAATTGGATCAAACGAAGTTAATAGGGGAAAAGCAAAAATTGTCGATTAGTCCATAAAGATTTGGTTGTTTGATGTTTTAACCAGGTAAGTTCATATGGAACTTACTATTTTATTTTATATTATGTTGATTTTGTGTTCTATTTTATATATGTGTTAGATTGAAATGAATTAGTAAATTTGACACTTTTAACTAAAAAAGGAACTAAATTGTAAATTCATGAGAATATTGGTTATATGAAAATAAAACAGAATGCAAATGAGAATATAGATTGAATATATGTTTCATATGAGAAATGAAGCTTGGTACAGAAATTGATAATGTCATTTATACGGAAATGAAACCTGAGTGAACTTAGTAGAAGGTTAAGATACGTATGGCATGTCATTAGGGTTTATACACGTAATTGATCAGAGATTTACATAATGTTACGAGATATAGAATTTATTACAAATTATTGGATTATATGTATCGTTGGTTTAGCTTGAACAGGTAACCTTGATACGTTGTCAGCTTGTGTAAGCAATACCGTTAAAATGGCAGCTTATGGGAGCATAACATTTTCGTATATTCGAGTCTATTTTACTATAGTTCTGTCGGGTGATGTTCATTGATTGGAAATGGAGTTTAAATCATGAATTAAAAATTAAATGGTATTGATGATACTTAACTTATAGATTTTTATATGGATCTATTTTAAATGTTGACAGTATTTAGGATTCGAGAATATAACTAACGTATTCGATTTATGGTGATGTTTCGTGTAGAGATATGTACTAATTTTCCAAGGAAAGTAATTTCATAGATAATATAATAATTTTTTATGCTTAAATGGTCAAGGTAAATTTTAATACCGTATGAGTTTACTAAGCATTTTATATTACTCCATTTATTTTCCCTTTTCCCTGTAGATTGTCACATTGCGAAACACGTCAAGTCGAATCGTTCTGAAGCTCACACTATCTTCATTTCAGTAGATTTTTATTCATCTTGAGTCAAGGATTGTGGCATGTATATAATTGTTTTGGTATATACCTTATTGTATATATCTTGATGTGTTTAGTAACTTATGATGGCTTGATGTTTTAATTCATATGTGGTGGTAAATATATATATGCATTTCATGTTTATTGAGGTGATGATTTATAGTTATGTGAATGGCATATGGAATGTCATGATATGGTTAAGTTGAAAAATACATTGAATTGGTATGTTTGAATGGTACACTTGAGATGTGAAATAGTGAATGGTTGAATTAGTTCATGTTTAAGATTTAAAAGCCATTAATGTATAATGTATACTTATGCGCATGAAAATGAATTGATAAGGTATGTTACAATATGAATTAGCATAGGTAAAGTCTTGTGATTGAATGATTTGATTGGTATATTATTTAAGACCTGAAATTTATAAACCTAATTGATGAATTAGTGTGGAATGTTTGGTTTGAAGTTGAAATTGTATAATTGAACTCAATTGTTATGTTTTTTTTTAATAGATTGGAAATGGTATTTAGGTGCATCTTTGAATGGTTGAATTGGTAAGCATGATATAGGTACTAAATGGTTCATTTTTACCAAAAATAAGAGCCACGTTGTGACCTTGAATTTTGAACGCCACAACGTTGCCATTATAGTGAGTGACATCATGACGAGCTAGGACTTGTCGTTGCAACGTGACATACTGTAATGGCCACATCATGACGAGGACAAGATGAAATCACGACATTGATCCTTACATTTTAAAATTTTTGAAATTTGATCCTATTTAGTGTTTGGGTTGACAAAAGAGCTTTCGTAAGCTCGATTAAAACTCGAAATTTATGTATTATTGTAATTTAATCTTGATTGATGTTTGAATGCATGTGAAAATGAGATTTTTACCATATATTTGACTGTAGTTGCTACGACAACAAATGTAGTATTTCGTAACTCGGACCTAGCAATCGAGTCACGCGAGGGGTGTTACACTACTTGTTCCTTATTTTTTCTTGAAATACTATTATTTCTTGAAATGAAAATTTTATACATCAAATATTTTTTAAAACATAAAATTGATTAAACTACTAAAAATCGATTAAACCGATGCTAATATTCGATTGGACCAAGTTAAAGCTAGTTTAAGAATTTAATTTTTTTGTTATAATAAAATTAATGTTTATTTTTCTATTATTATTTATTTTTGCTCTTAATTTTTTTCCTTTTCTTTTAGAATTTTCTATTTTTTCTTTATCTTTTTATGAATTTTTTTAGAATTTTTTATCTTTCATGATTGAGTCGACAGTTCAATCGATTGAAAAAAAAATAGTGGTCTAACTGGTTTAACTACGATTTCATCTTTACAACAGTGCATATTATCTGCTATGTATTCATATGATCACCAGTTAAAAAGATGAAAGGAACAACACTCTCTTGATTACACATTTCAAACATAAAACATAATACTATTTACCACAATTTTTACATACAGTCGTGTTCATGATTTGTTAATTAGGTTTATTTGATTCATTGAATAATTTATTTGTATTTTAATTGTTAATGTTGTGTAAGATAATTAACTTATAAATAAAATTAATATTGAAATTTAATTATGTCGCAAATATTTGATGTGGCTTTATTCATAACTTAATTTTAGGTCACCTAAATTTCATGATACATGTATATAAGTTGTGATTAGGCTTGTTCAAGGGTCGAGATACACACTTAAGCTCGAAGGTCAATTTGAAATATGAGAAGGTTTAAAAAAAATAAGAGAATTGAAAAATGGGTTTAGGAAAGAAAAACCCGTTTAAAATATGAGTCAGGCTTAGGCTCTAAAATTCAAGGCTCGAGTCTAGCTCGACTGATTTTATACTTTTGTAACATATTGTTTATTTTATTTTTATTTTTATTTTTATATATTATGTAAATTATATTATATGAAATTAAATATATAATGATATAATATAAATATTAATAAGAGACAATAAAGTAGATTAGGTTATGGGCTTCATGATTAATATTAGTAGAATGAATAATTTGCAAGAGAAGTTAAAAGGGCATTCGCAAAGGTTTAAAGTTAGTGAAATGTTTATCTATTCAACCTCTAATTTTTGAAATGGATGCATTAACGATTGTTCATTTTAAAACTAAGCCTCTTTAATGCATGATTGTTCGAGAATAATGGCTAAGGGATTGGTGAAAGCGGTCAAGCTTATTTTCAAGGAAAGTAACAAATGTGTGCATCATCTCGCAAACCTTGTCCAGAGCAAAGAATTAGGATCAGTGATTGTAGATATGGAAATACGAAAATGTACACACTTTTTCATACCCTTTTTAACTCAAATTTATACAGTTTCGGTAAAATTATTTTCAAAAAATTTATAATTATTATAAAATAATTATTTTGTACTTAAATTGTTAACTCATAATATAATTATGTGTATTAATTGTGTATTAATTCACAATATAATTAATTTTAATCCAATTTAATTTGGGTTAAATAAATTATTATTAATTAATTATGAAAAGTGGCCCAGTTAAGCTGAACCAAGAAAATCGATCCAACCGAGCACTGGCCAACCCAAAACCGTCCCACATGCTGACCCAATCAGCTTGTTTAGCTGATTATTTGGCTTGCAAAATAGCCCTTGAAGACTCTTTCCAATTGTATTCAAACCCCTCCGCTATTTATGCATTTCTAGATTTCCCCTACCTTAAAATATCAAGTTTGAAACCTTCAAACTTGCCACATGTGTGGCCGGCCATAGAGAGACTCTATGGCTACTGATTTTTGCTAATTTTAGTAGCTTTATCAACCTATAAATACCCCATTGACTACGCACTTCAAACACATCTCAAATCAGTTCATTTCTTCACTTCTCTCTAACTTTTCTCTCTTCATTCCCTTCCATCGTTCTTCATTTTCTTCCCCCATTCCCTTGTCGATTTCACCTCTTGAAAAAGAGTTATTAAACCACCATTTGGAGCAGCATTCAAGTGTTCGTGGAAGCCTCGGTTCAACAAGAACAAGCAGAGAAGGAGGAGCAGAGCAAACTAGTCAAACCTTGGAGAAACACCGAATTTGATTATTGTTTCCTATCCTTTTAATTTTGTTGTTGTTATGATGAACATGTCTATGAATATTTGTGATGTTGATATGTTTAATTTAATTAATATGGCTTAAATTTAATTTGTGTTAGGTTGATTGCATTTTGTATACTTAATTTATTAAAATTGTGTTTGTGTTGTTATAAGCCTCGGTAAGATTTTTGATTAAGTAAACACATGACTAAGTTATTCTTGAATTACAATTGTAAGGTAACTAATGAATTAATTATTTAAACGGATTGAAATTGTAATTAATTGACACGATACTTAATCAGTGCATATTTAATCATCTAAGGTAGCTGAGGGTTAAATTAGCAACGGTATCTAACGATACATTAGCCTTGCATAACTTGCAAGATTATTGTGATTAAACTTTTTTCAAGGTAGAAATACGTTGTTACCTCGCATAATCTTTTATGTGCCTATGAGATTGAATTAGTTGTTTGAATTGGCATAGAGATATGTACAAGAGATTATTTTAATTTCATAAGTATGTATGGGCATTAACACATTTGCTTATTAAAATTTGTTTAATCGGTTGAATTGACATAGAGATATAGTCAAGAGATAAATGGATTTTGGTAGGTGAGTATGTTCATAAGTTAGCAAATTACCGAGTTGCCGTGAATTTATTTGTAACAACATGAACATGAGTTTAATTATTCTAAGTTAGGAAATGTAATTAATCTAACACAATTATGTCATCTTGATTAAAATCATCTTTTGAAATCGTGCATTGAAACTTTTATTTTATTTTTATTTATTTTTCTTTGTTAAAATCCTAGTTTTTAATCACCTCTTCAAATCAAAATATTTTTCTTCACCAAAGTGGTTTTAAAATTACATTCATAAATAATTCTTTCTGCAATCCCTGTGGGTACGATAACCCGACATTTACTTGTCACTTTATTACTTGTTGCGATTGTGTACACTTGCACATTTTCGTCGTTCCAAGTTTTTGGCGTCGTTGCCGAGGACTTTTTAGAAAGTCATTATTTGTGATTTTGTTAATTTTGGATTTTGGTTTATTTTTCTATCAATCTTAACTTAATTAATTTTTCTGTGTTTATTTCAGGTGTTTATGAGTATTGATCGAATCATCAATTTACTCCCCATAGACCCTGAGTTTGAAAGAACATTTTGATAGCAAAGAAGACAAGCAAGTCAAAGAAGGACCGAAGAGATGAACTTCGAAACGGAGCAAACCCTGCTCAAAATCCTATCCTTATTGTTGATGATAGGGATAGAGCTCTAAGACAATATGTCGTGCCAGTGCTTCATGATTTTAATTCGGGTATTAGGAGACCCGAAATTGAGGCACAATAGTTCAAGCTGAAGCCAGTCATGTTCTAGATGCTTCAGACAGCGGGCCAATTTAGTAGAATGCCTACCGAAGATCCTCACCTGCACTTAAGACTGTTCATGTAGGTGAGTTATTCTTTCAAGTTAGCCGGAGTACCCGAAGATGCACTACGATTGAAGCTATTCCCATATTCGGTAAGAGACAGAGCTCGAGCCTGGTTGAACTCATTGCCACCAAATTCAATTTCCACATGGCAAGAGTTAGCAGAAAGATTCCTCATGAAGTATTTCCCGCCTAGCAAGAATGCTAAGTTGAGGAACGAAATCACTGCTTTCCAACAAATGGATGATGAGTTCTTGTATGAGGCATGGGAAAGGTACAAAGAATTATTACAGAAGTGCCCTCATCACGGAATCCCACATTGCATCCAACTTGAGATATTTTATAATGGTCTCAATGCTCACACGAGGATGGTAGTGGACGTTTCTACTAATGGTGCTCTCCTTTCTAAGTCTTACAATGAGGCTTATGAAATCATTGAGAGGATTGCCAATAACAATTATTAATGACCAACCAATCGAGCAGCGTCAGGAAGACGATTCGCTGGAATACATGAAGTAGGCGCTCTCACTTCACTCACATCTCAGGTATCCTCGATTTCCTCAATGCTTAAAAATTTTACCACTAATGGGTTTAATAGTTTTGCACCACAACCAGTGAATCAATTTGAAAATATAGCCTGTGTCTATTGTGAGGAAGGACATCTGTTCGAAGAATATCTTTTGAACCAAGAATCCGTTTATTACGTAGGTAACCAGAACCAAAACCGAGGAAGGTAAGGACTACAATCCAATTCCTATAACCCATCGTGGCGAAACCACCCTAATTTCTCCTGGAGTAACCAAAGGGCTAGACCCAGTAACACATACGCCCAACCTAGACCAGCCTAGCCACCTATTTTCACCCAACAAGTTCATAAACAACCTCAAGCTAAACCATCCAATGGCTTGGAAAACTTGTTGAAGGCATACATAGCCAAGAATGATGCCTTAATCCAAAGCCAAACAATTACATTGAAAAACCTAGAAAACCAAATGGGCCAGCTTGCAACTGAACTCAGAAGCCGACCACAAGGTGCTTTACCTAGTGATATGGAGAATCCGAGGAATTCAGGGAAGGAACATTGTAAAGCATTGACATTGAGGAGCGAAAAGACATTAAAGCCCAACACTATCGAAGTTGAAAATGAGCCAACTAATGCTCAAGGCTCAAAGGAAGTTCAACCGAGTGTTGAAATTTAAATTTCACCGGAACTTGAATCTATAAAATTTGATAAGGTAACTTCTAAACCAGCTAATTCTGATAAACTAACAACTCTACTAGATGCAGAATTGACATAAAAGACAAATCAACCAGTTCCAGTAAAGAATCCTCCACCACCTTACCCTCAAAGACTTCAGAAGTAGAAGCAGGAAGTTCAATTCAAGAAGTTCCTAAACGTACTCAAGCAACTTCATATCAACATTCCGTTGGTTGAAGCACTTGAACTAATGCTGAACTACGTCAAATTCATGAAGGATATCCTATCAAAAAAATAAAGACTTGGAGAATTTGAGACGATATCCCTGACAAAGGAATGAAGTGCATATCTTCAAGACAAACTACCCCCAAAGTTGAAGGATCCTGGATGTTTTACAATACCTTGCAACATTTGAGCTGCATATTGTGGTAAGGCACTATGTGATATTGGTGCGAGTATCAACTTGATGCCCATGTCAATATTTAGGAAGTTGGGGATAGGTGAAGTTAGACCTACTCGGTTACACTTCAATTTATTGGTACGTGTTGGTATGTATAGACAAATTTATTTTTTCTATTGACTTTGTTATTCTAGACTTTGAAGCAGACAAAGAAGTGTCAATCATCCTAGGAAGGCCTTTCCTAGCAATTGGAAGGACCCTTATTGATGTGCAGAAGGGCGACCTTACTATGTGTGTTCAGGACGATCAGGTAACATTTAATGTTTTTAAGTCTATGCAATTTCCTCACACAATTGATGATTGTTCTGTAGTGTCCGATTTAGACGAATTAATCATGAAAAAGGAACTCAAATATGTTGAGGACCTATTGCAACAAATTTTGACATCAGACCCTCCAAATGATGAAGAGCAGGATGAATACTTAGCTTTGCTAGAAGCTAATCAAAGGGGATTTAATCTGCAATCTCGTTTTGAATCTTTGTAGTTAGAGAATAGGGATTATGCCCAACCAAAATCGTCAATCGAGGAGTCTCCTAAATTAGAACTGAAGGTACTTCCTCACATTTAAAATATGTTTATTTAGGAAACGCTTCTACATTGCCTGTGATTGTTTCAGCGGAATTAACCATTGAGCAAGAAGAGAAAATCAGCCTAGTATTGAAACAATTCAAGAAGGCTATCAGATGGACCATAGCCGATATTTACGGCATTAGTCTGTCTGTATGCATGCACAAGATCATCCTGGAAGATGGCGAAAAAGGGATGATTGATGGACAATGAAGACTAAACCCCATCATAAAGGACATGGTACAGAAAGAAATTATCAAGTGGTTAGATGCGAGTATAATTTACCCCATCTCAGACAGTTCGTGGGTAAGTCCAATGCGTGCCAAAGAAAGAAGGTATTACAGTCATTGAAAACAAGAATAACGAGTTGATACCGACTAGAACGGTTACAGGATGGAGAATTTGCATCGATTATTGAAAGCTGAATAAGGTGACTAGGAAAGATCACTTTCTTTTGTCATTTTTGGACCAGATGCTGGATAGACTCACAGGGCGAGACTATTACTATTTTCTCAATGGATACTCGAGGTATAATCAGATTACGGTAGCACTAGAAGATCAACACAAGACAACACTCACCTACCCATATGGTACATTTGCATTTAGATGCATGTCATTTGGTTTATGTAATGTACCTGCTACATTTTAAAGATGTATGATGTCTATTTTTACTGATATGGTTGAGAAATACTTAGAAGTATTTATGGATGATTTTTCAGTATTTGGAGATACATATGATGATTGCCTAGCCAATCTAGACAAGGTACTAATGCGATTGGAAGAAACAAACCTCGTACTCAATTGGGAAAAGTGTCATTTCATGGTACGAGAAGGTATTGTTCTAGGGCATCAAATAACAAGACATGGAATCGAGGTAGATAAAGCAAAGGTAGATGTTATTGAGAAACTCCCACCTCCAATATCTGTAAAGAGTGTTAGGAGCTTTTTGGGCCACGTCGGTTTCTATCAAAGATTTATCAAGGACTTTTCCAAAATTGCTAAACCCTTATGCAAATTATTAGAGAAGGACACGACATTCAAATCTGATGAGGAATGCTTAAGAGCTTTTAAAGATTTGAAGAGTCGGTTAGTTTTGGCACCCAAAATCGTCACACCATACTAGGATCGCAAGTGACTTCACGATAAAAGCTGTCATGGGCCAGCGGAAGAACAAAGTTTTTCATCCCATCTACTACGCAAGTCGGACTCTGACAGGAGCTCAACTGAATTATACGGTAAAAAAGAAAGAGTTACTTGCTATTGTATTTGCTTTTGACAAGTTTCGATCCTATCTTGTAGGTACTAAAGTGACTGTCTATACAGACCATTCGATAATTAAGTATTTACTTGCCAAAAAAGAAGCTAAGCCGAGACTGATCTAATGGGTACTTCTACTTCAAGAGTTTGATCTAGAATTCAAGATCAAAAGGGAGTAGAAAACCAAGTAGCAGATCACTTGTCCAGATTGGAGCTGTAAGAAGGGAATTCTCCACTTATACCCATTCAGAAGACATTTCCAGATGAACACATATTGAAGGTAAATCAATGTCCATAATACCCCTTGGTTTGTTGATATTGCTAACTATTTAGATTGTGGTTTGATGCCGATTGATAAGACGTATAATCAAAAGAAAAAAAATTTCTTTACGATATGAAGTACTATTTCTGGGTGCAAATCAACTGATTAGGAGATGTGTGGTAGAAGATGAAGTACATAAGATTCTGTATCATTGCCATTTAACTTTGAGTGGGGGACACTTCGGAGGTACACATATTGTAGCCAAAGTATTACAAGCCAGATTCTTTTGGCCAACACTATTCAAAGACGCGTATGCTTACGTAAAGAGTTGTGATCGATGTCAAAGGGTTGGAAACGACACCAACAGAAATGAGATGCCCTGGACAAACATCATTGAGGTAGAGTTATTCGATGTTTGGGGTATTAACTTTCTTGATCCTTTCCCTCCGTCATTTGGTCACAAGTACATATTGGTAGCAGTAGACTACGTGTCTAAGTGGGTTGAGGCCGAGGCATATCTGACGAACGATGCTAACGTTGTGATGAAATTTTTGTAGAAGCATGTGTTCACAAGGTTTGGATCCCCAAGAGCTATCATCAGTGATGAAGGGTCCCATTTTTTTAACAAATGGTTGAAAAGGTTACTCGACAAACATGGAGTGAAGCACAAGGTTGCCACAACTTACCATCCGCAAACGAATGGGTAAGCTGAACTGGCAAACAAAGAGATCAAAGGCATACTCGAGAAGGTAGTTTGTCCAAACCGACGAGATTGGTCAAAAAGACTGGATGATGCCTAATGGGCCTACAGGATAGCATACAAGACACCTTTAGGGATGTCACCCTATAGGTTGGTCTTTGGGAAAGCCTATCATCTGCCCTTGGAGTTAGAACACAAAGTTTACTGGGCTCTCCAACAACTCAACTTGGATCTTAAGCTTGCTAAAGAGAAACGAATGCTCCAACTCAATGAGTTAGAAGAGTTCTGAATGTTCTCATATGGGAATGTCAAATTACTCAAGGAAAGACTTAAGAGATGGCATGACAAACACATTCAGGTTTGAGAATTTGAGGCAGGTCAGTAAGTCTTGTTATTCAATTCCAGATTAAGGTTCTTTCCAGGTAAGTTAAAATCACGTTGGTCCGGTCTATTTACAATTCACGAAGTTTACCCATATGGAATTGTCGAACTTCAAAGTAAAGGAGGTAATTTTCAAGTCAATGCTCAGCGCTTAAAACATTATTGGGGATATAAAATTGAACGGGATCAAATCTCATTCATTTTACCATATATTTATTTTTTCTTGTTTTTCTTTTTAAATAAATGATTTAGGGTATATTTTTGTGATTATTATGTTTAAATAAATTCGTCTAGGAGATTGGAACTTAAGCGGGATCGTTTGTGACCCCTCCAATCTTTCCTGGGAATTGATTTTAACATAATCTTTCGAGAAATTATTCCTTAAATGGAAAAATAAATTTTTAGTATTTCAAATAAAATGGTCAATTTTGATCCAAGTTTTAATTGCAACTCAATTTCAAATTTTCCTTAAGTCTAGGTACTTAATTGAATTATTTTTCAAAATTTGGTTGCTCTTTTTTGTAATATTAAAAATTAGATGTCTCTTTTTATAAATATTTTCAAAAGGCATCTAGAATGAATGTTTTTAATTTAATTTAATAAATAAGATGATAATCATTAATATATAATTATATCAATTATAATATATATTAATTATTATCAACTTCGCATAGAATTAGGATTAGTTTAAATTTGATCATAATTTATTTAATAAGTATTTAATTTTAATAAATTAATAGAAAATAATAATTTAATATGCATTATATTAATTATTAATTGTTGTTAACTCAATGTAGAATTAGAACTTGGAATATCTTAATTATTAATTTGTTCTAAGAATCCTAATTAAACTCCTACTCCTTTCACTATAAATTTCACCCGCCTTTGCCATTTCTTTCACTCATCCCTCCATCAATCCTAGCATCCAAAACCCACCAAGTACCGAATCACCTAGTGTCGTACTCTCTAGCTGTAATACCGTCTAGCTCCGCATGTCACCCTCACGCCTAGCAATAGCCCCATTCGGCCAGCAGCTCACACACGCACCAGTAGCTCACGCCGCTACTGCCGCTCGTGCTAGACCTGCACTAACGTACCCACTCATACGCACCAACACACCAGCCATGTTGTTTGCCCCACAGTGTCACCTGTTGTCTGCACATCTATTTACACCGCACCTTGCTACTCACACCAACACCCTTGCCTATCGTACTACACCATCAAGACACCCTACAACCATCCCTAAACCAACCCCTTTTTCTTTATATTTATTTTCTTTGAGTTTTTAATTTTTATAAAAAAGTCGCAAGACAAATTTTGCTCCTAAACTTTAATTTTATTTAATTATTTAATTTTCCAATTTATTAAATTATTAATATTTTATACTTATTAAATTTTTAAGAAAATATTTGTTTCCATCGTATGTTCAGGTTAATCATGCCTTGCAAGAGAACTCGTGCCTCTGTCCAAATTGACGAATCACAAAACAAATTCCACTGTGAAGAAGCCAAAGCAAGATACGAAAGCGTTTTCAATAACCAACAGATGCACCCAAAAAAAGGTTTTATGCTGAAAGAAAACAACTATATTGATTTCATGGCGCGCATTCAACAAATTGCAAAAGCTCTCAATTGGGAGTTATATTGTGATAAAAGACCTAGTGCAGATGAGGAGTTAGTTAGTAAATTTTACGCAAATTTGACCTCAAGCGAATTGACGAAAGTTTCTGTTTGCGGAATCAAGGTACCAATAACCTAAAATACTATTAATGAATTCTTTAAATTACCTGACTCCGAAGACGGTGAATATTCTTCCTTGATGAGCAATATTGAGTTTCCAAATCTGCAAGAAATTCTTAAGGAACTTACAGTTCCAAGTTCTAAGTGGACTATGTCAAAAGCAAGGAATTCACACTTGTCGTAGAGAATATTTGACACCACTAGTGTAACCCCCCAAAATTTCTAATTTTTTTATTGTGAAAATATGACACAAATATCTGTTAGCTTTAGTGGTTATGTGTTTTGAGAGTGTTTGGAAGGTCCCAAGTTCAAGCCTTTCCTTAGGAAATTTTTGGTATTTTGAATGAATTAGGTCTTACTCTTGTTTAGTATGCTTTTATTTGATTGTTGGGTAAATTACATCAGAATGGACTGCTGGTTTGGTGGTTAAATGGTGTGTTATTATGGTGGAGGTTTTGTGTTCGAATCCCTATGCAGGCAAGGGTATTATTTTTTTGCTCAGATTTTGGGATAGAGTTGTGTAATAAGGTGTTCTGAGTAGTGGATGTGTAGTGGGAATTAGGGGAGAAGATTAAGTGATTTTGGGGGTTATCGGGATTTTTTTTCCCATAACTGAATTTTGACTCTCTTTTCCAAAAAAATTATGTCGTCTATTCTTCTCCCTATCCTCTTTCCCAAATTCTCTAATTTTTCAATCTTTCTCTTCTTTTTCTTCTTCTTGATTTTTCTCTAATCCATTTATTTTCCTTCGTTTTCGCACGCGGTTAGTGCTCGCTTAGTTTCAGTAAGTGTTTCTATTTGTTTCTTTCATGAATCTCTTAATGACTGCAATGGTAATGTTTTTTCTCTACGATTTGGGCGTAGGGGGAGGCTCGGACTGGTGAATTTACTGTTCTCGTCATAACAATAGTTAAACGGAGGGTTATCGTTGGTGGTAAGTTGGGTTTCGGTTCGTTCTTGGTTGTCAATTCCCTTGTAAATCTGTTAAATTGATGTTGAGTGTCTTGATTATAAGCTTTGGAGTGCTCGAGGACTGTTTTAGCATCAAACAAAATCAAGTGTGTCCCGAAACGCAAAAAAAAAAAGAATTCGGTGAAAAGTCAAAATTGCTTGCTGTTTGGACAGCAACAGTAGGCTAACTTTGAAAAATCGCCATAAATTTTGGAAATTGAATTAGAGAATTAATAAAATATAGAATTAAATCTTATTGAGCCTAGTTTATCATAGAAGAAAAAGTGTAAGTAATGGAATTGTAAATCGTGAGGTATAATAAACTTTGTTAGACAAGGTCAGAATGAATTCAGATTCCCCTGTTCTGACTTTGGAAAATCATAAAAAATTGGAGAAAAATAATTAGGGGTTAAAATTTACATGTTTAAATTATTAATGAGTCTATTTTCAATATAAACAAATGTAAACATCATCCAAATTTTGTACAAAGAGATAATTAATTTTTAGCAAAGAAGGGACAAAGCTGTCAAATAGCAGAATAGGGGTAAGCTTGAAGATTTTACTGTACTTATTGGCTGAACCAAAAATTCTGAAAATTTTATGGTAGAAAGGTATTTGAGTTTAGTTTCAAAGACATGAAGCTGATTTTTATTCAGAATTCTGTATCTCAAGATATAAATAATTTAGTAACAGTGACTCAAGTAGACAGCTTTGAAGGAACATATAAGTAAATAGTGAAAATGTATATGAATAATCAACTAGCACAGGTTACATTAAAAAATGGATCACGTGGCCAAGGCTAATTTGGGTCGGGTGAGCCACATGGGTGTGTGAGCCCATTTTTTTGAAAAGTTCTGTAAGGTTGCACGGGTCTTCCAAGTTGACTGTGGACCTACTGTAGGGTTGGTAAGCTTTACTTAGACCCCTATATGTATGATTTGTCTGTCTGGTTTCTATACCGAGCATGACTTATGATATCTGAATGTATGTACTATTAATTGCATAATGGCATGACATATTTTGTATGTTGCATTGCATCGGGGTGGGTTGATGATATTTGGAGGAAGTCTCTGAAATGCTATTAAGCCTGTTATCTGGTAGCTCAACTTCTGATTATGTGCCGTATTTCGATACAGCATTGTGTGTAGGGATGGGTGGGTTGATTGAATCCATACATGGTGTGGAGGGTTAGACGGAGATGGTGTGTAGAGGATGGTGGGTAGGATTTTGATTTACTGTATCTACATTCTATATCTAATATGGGTCAAGGCTTTAATGTCTTTCTGAGACTGTATCTAAATGGGCTAACGCTAAAACTGATTCTGTGATGGGTACGGGACCCAGACTGTATCTAACTAAATTCTGTTGATTATCTGTATGCATGTTTTCTGTGGGGATTACACATTGAGTTTACGAAAACCCACCCTTTCTCTGTTTAATCTGTATAGGTAATCCCCAGACTTGATGGGTCGGTGCAACGGAGGACTCGATAGTGGCCACACGTAAATTTTAGACTATTTTCCGTTAATGCCTGGAATTTATTACTTATTTGGGGTTTTTTATGTATCTTCTGGACTATGGATTGGTTGGCTTTAAATTTGGGACTTTATACTGTTTTTATGGATTTTTTTTTAAAACTGAACTCTACAAAACACGGGTTTTTTTTAAAACTAAGGTTTTTCGTAAATAGAAACGATTTTCCTTAAATTAATTGGTTACAAAAGCTTCCGCTAAGAGATAAGTTTTAAAGCAAATCAACTAATTTTTTTTCGAATTAAATAAAAGCTAACTTACTATAACAGTTTTTAAACTCGATAATTTTGTCTTCAAATTCCTTCCATGTGACATCGCCAGATTCGACCATAACGTCTAGACCAGGTTTGGGGTGTTACAACTAGCGAAGGTATGGTTCTATTTCATTTGATTCAGCCTTATGCCTATTTCACATGGGACTACAATTTCATTAGAGCGAATGGTCTTATTATACTCAATTTTAACTGGAAATACCATTGATGTGGGAAAAATCATCTTGAGCAAAATACGGAATTGTGCCGCTAGACATTCTGGCACAGCTTACTTTCCCTTTACGATAACAATTTTGTGCTTGAAAGTTAAAATTCCTACAAACGTAAAGAAGACAGGTTATAGCCAGGGCACAATCACAAATTGGGACCTCTACCGAATAGCTGGAGACTTTTTCCACAATAACAAGTTGAAGAGAGTGAGGATCCCGAAGAAGAAGAAGAAGAAGAAGATCCCATAGAGATCGAACCAATGCAGTCAGCTGAAATCCCTGATAAGTCAGAACCAATGGAACTAGTAACCGAACTTGACGTCGCAACTTCAATGTTTAGGACTCAATCACCTCGCCCAGATCTTCGAGATGAGCTATTAAAGTTAATGGACATCATACAACATATGCAATGGTAGCAACAAGCTTACTAGAGATATTTAAAAATACGGGATGAATTAATGAGAAATGCTCTTATGAAAATATACAATGACCCGTTTATTTTTGTGCCTGAGTTTCCAGATTTCATATTTGAACCATGAAGCCATAAGTTAAACTTAATGATTACAGCTTAATCTTGAATAAGGGAATAAAATCAAATTGGTAAGGATTTAACATGTCTTTATTAGAAAGCATTTACTCTATTTTTGCTATCATAAGAATAATTGAGATTAATTTGAATGATATGTATACTTAAGTAGCGTAAATCTCAAATTTTTTGTTCTTGAGCATAAGTATATCAAATTCATAATTTTGGAAGAATGTTGTTCTGAAGGAATTTTTCAAAGGTGTTTTTGAAAAAATTCTTTCCAATTTGTGCATTACTCGGGATGAGCAATGAATTAAGTTTGGGGTGCGGAAACACGAAAATGTACACACTTTTCCATGCTCTTTTTCACTTAAATTCATGCAGTTTCGATAAAATTCTTGTCGAAAATTATTAACATTTTGAATATTAATTAATTTTATATCAAATTTTTATTAATTTTGATTATTTTTGACAGATATGCACAAAGGGTGAAAAACGGCTCGGCAGACACTACTAGAAGCGCAAAATCGAGAAGCAATTTTGAAGCATCAAGATGAAATAATTTTTCAGCCTAAGACGATCCAAATTATGTGGATAAATTCATAATATAATTTATTTTTATTTTAATCTAATTTAATTCAGGTTAAATAATTTATTATTAATTAATTATGAAAAGTGGCCCAGTTGAGCTGAACCGAGAAAATCGATGCAACCGAGCACTGGGCAGCCCAAAACCGTCCCACATGCTGACCCAATCAGCTTGTTTGGTTGATTATTTTTCTTTCAAAATAGCCCTTGAAGACTCTTTCAAATTGCATTCAAACCCCTCCACTATTTATGCCTTTCTAGATTTGCCCCTACCTTAAAATAGCAAGTTTGAAACCTTCAAACTTGCCACATGTGTGGCCGGCCATGGCGGGACTCTATGGCTGCTGATTTTTTCTAATTTTAGCAGCCTTCTCAACCTATAAATACCCCCTTGGCTGCTCAGTTCAAACATATCTCAAACCCATTCATTTATTCATTTCTCTCTCACTTTTCTCTCTTCATTCCCTTCCATCGTTCTTCATTTTTTTTCCCCATTCCCTTGCCGATTTCACCTCTTGAAAAAGATTTATTAAACCACCATATGGAGGAGCATTCAAGTGTTCATGAAAACCTCAGTTCAATAAGAACAAGCAAAGAATGAGGAGCAGAGCAAACTAGTCAAGCCTCGGAGAAACACCAGATTTGATTCTTGTTCCCTATCCTTTTAATTTTGTTGTCGTTATGATGAACATGTCTATGAATATTTGTGATGTTGATATGTTAATTTAATTAATATGGCTTAAATTTAATTTGTGTTAGGTTGATTGCATTTTTTCTACTTAATTTATTAAAATTGTGTTTGTGTTGTTATAGGCCTCGGTAAGATGTTTGATTAAGTAAAATCATGACTAAGTTATTCTTGCATTACAATTGTAAGGTAACTAATGAATTAATTATTTAAACGGATTGAAATTGTAATTAATTGACACGATACTTAATCAGTGCATGTTTAATCATCTAAGGTAGCTGAGGGTTAAATTAGCAACGGTATCTAACAATACATTAGTCTTGCATAACTTGAAAGATTATTGTGATTAAATTGTTTCAAGGTAGAAATATATTGTTACCTCGCGTAATCTTTTATGTGCTTATGAGATTGAATTAATTGTTTGAATTGGCATAGAGATATGTACAAGCGATTATTTTAATTTCATAAGTATGTATGTGCATTAACACATTTGCTTATTAAAATTTATTTAATCGGTTGAATTGACGTAGAGATATAGTCAAAAGATAAATGGATTTTGGTAGGTGAGTATGTTCATAAGTTAGAAAATTACCGAGTTGCCGTGAATTTATTCGTAACAACATGAACATGAGTTTAATTATTCTAAGTTAGGAAATGTAATTAATCTAACACAATTATGACATCTTGATTAAAATCATCTTTTGAGATCGTGCATTAGAACTTTTATTTTATTTTTATTTATTTTACTTTGTTAAGATCCTAGTTTTTAATCACCTCTTCAAATCAAAATATTTTTCTTCATCAAAGTGTTTTTAAAATTTCATTCATAAATAATTCTTTTCACAGTCCCTGTGGGTACAATAAATCGACATTTACTTGTCATTTTATTACTTGTTGCGATTGTGTACACTTGCACACTTCCGTCATTCTAAGATACTCTACTAGCAAGTCTTGTTCCTTTACTTCAGACGGATGCATATGGTAAAAGAATTATTAGAATGTTTTTTGTTTTCTCTTTTTGTATAAAATAAAACATAAATATTAAAAAGATATTTTAAGTTGTATGTGTTTAAAATTTTAATTAAAAAAATATCAAATTATTAAATATCAAATTAAAAATAATATACTTGTAATCCTTCAAAATTTTGGTTTTTGAAAACAATAAGTACATTGAATGTGAAAAAAGTATTTGGAAAAGAAGTATGAATAATGAATTCAATAAGGATTAAATTGAAAATTTTTTAAAGTTTGAGGATTAAAAGTGTAAATTTACCCTTTTAAGAAAAGAGAGAAATTTTAAGAAATCTTTTTTTGTGGATGTGACATGAAGACATACTGATATGTGAAGTTGGAAAATCAAAATATGGACTAAATTGAATAAAGTGGAAAAATACATAGAGTAAGTGCAATTTTCCCATTCTGTGGAGGCCTAGACGTAACTTTACCATTATTAATAGATTTTTGAAGACATAATAGTGGGATTAAAATTTCCATACAATGAGGTGCAAAGTGTCACATCCCAAAAACTGGGTTAGAAGAAACTGCGTTAGTGACACCATGAGTAATCACGTCCGGCTTTTGAGTTAAGATTATGAAAATTATGACAAGTGAATTGATTTGGTTTAGTGGTTAGGTGTAGTGTTTGTGTGTGAGAGGTCTAGTGTTTAAATCCCTTCCCTTGAATTTTTGCTACTTTTTGCCTAAACCTCTATATTTGAACTTCTAGTTTATAAATTATTTTCACTTGATCGTAGACAAGAATGAGCTTGTTGATTCAGTAGTAAGGCTTCATTTTATCATTTGATCTTGTGTTTGTGTCCCCTTATGTGCAAAATGAAAATTGTTTTTGTTTTGAGCTATGAGAGAATCTGGTGGGTGGTTAATTAGTGGGATATAGTGGGTTGTGGGTTGTGGTTAGTTATGAAATTATCTCTCCCACTTCCCACTCTCACATTCTTTTCTCCTACTTTCCCCCTTTTCTCTATTTTTTTCTCTCTTCTTCTTTCTTTTATTTTCTTTTCTCCTTCTTCTTTGATTTTTGCTTGATTCCATTCCATTTTTTGCTAGTGGTCGTTCATAGTGCAAGTTTCATTAAATTATCTTTTTATGATACTCTATTCTTAGTTCATTCTTTGATTAAGATGGAGTTCTGTTAGTATAATTTTCATTCTATGTTGTGATTAGTAATTTTGTGGTTCTTGGTTAGTCGATTTGGGTGGAAATCGAAGCCCTCCTACGGATTAAATTTGGGTTTGATCGTTGTTTTGAAGAAGTGCTTGAATTTGATATTAATGGTCTAAAAATTCGGTGCTAGGATGTCTTATGGTTGGGTTTTTTTTGGTTAGTTAATACAATTTATTAAACGAATGTAGGTATCGTGAGTTCCTAGCTATATGGTTGATCGTTTTCGCTATCAGGTGTGTAATTTTATCCCGAGACCTCATTTGAAACTCGAGAAAATCATGAAACTGGGTTGTTCTTCGAAACTTCCCAGAACCACACAGCCGTGTGAAATCATGCAGACAGTGTGGGTAGACCGGATGGACTACACGACCATGTGAAATCATGAAGACCGTGTGGACCATACGAGCTAATTTTTTGGGTCATGTGGGCCTTTTGGACCAACTTTGAGGCCCGATTAAGGGACTCAAAAATTGGGTCCGTGGGCATTATGTAGGCCCAGAAAAGCATAAGTTTCAGTAACCAAACATGGGTAAGTGTAGGGGGTTTGTTAAATAAGCTCTGATAAGTATAAAAATGTGTTATGTTTTACAATCAATAGGCACGTAAGTCAAGCATAAGTATTTTGTAAACCATGTATGTTTTACATATTCTATTATATGTTCTGATAAGCTATTCGATTCAACTATGTAAAATGATATGCTATGATCTGTAAAAAATATATATATGATTAGGTATGCATGTCATACCATTTATATGATATGTATGTGCGTTATTATGATTGTGTATGTGCATTGGGGTGGGTTTTGGATATGATAGAGGAAGTGATTTCTACCAATTTTACTGCAATTTTGGCGGTTAAACCGCAATACCTGTCTGGCAGCTCAACTGCACTATTATGAGTGGCATACCTCCACGCCCCAGTATGATTGGATGGATGGACTCTTATAGTCTTATTTGGTGTTATTGGTTGGACGGAGTTGGTGTGTAGCGGATGGAGGTAGGATCTTTGATTGCATTTGTATCTGAATATGAAATACATCTGATTATGTATAAGAGAATGTGTTTAAGATTTTGATTCTGAAATTAAGAATATCGTTTCAATATATGATTATGAAAATATGACATTTCGATCTGAAAAATGTTTCTAGATGTGACCTTCTGATATAGTTTTTGCATATGTGATTACTAAAAATAAAACTCTGTTTTTATTTTTGCAATTGTGCGGGTTGCAGTAAGAAAATTCTATACGTGGGTTAAATCACTCACTGAGCTTCTAGCTTACTCGTTTGTTTGATACATTTCAGGAATTAGGACTGGATGGTGTGTGGGAGCTCGGATTGGTCTTTGAAATAATATGGTTTGATTTATGTTAATTAAGATTTCTAGACATTTGGTTTTGGACTATGTTTTTTTGAATTTGGTTTCGTTTTTGGGTTTTGATTTGTTTGTCATTTTTTGGAAGTTTTAACGTAAACTGTAAAATCATACTAGCTAACAAATTAGAATTCGGTTTTCAAAACTAAAACAAGCTAAGGATTTTCCGCTGCAAATTTAAAATGGGTTTTATGCAAATTTATAACAAATGTTTTAAGATATTCCCAATTGACGAACTATACTCTTTCACTTATCAAGACCACAGTTTCCAAATTATCAACTCTAGAATTTCCATTGTAAAATTTTATTCAAAATTACAAGTTTTATAAAACTTTAATTTTTTGTTTTGTATCAAGTCACGTTTTGAAAAGTAAATATTTCAACGTATTATTGTAACTCTTCAGATTCGACTATAATGTCTAGGTTGGGTTTCGGGTGTTACACAAAAGAGAGAAATTATTGGCAATTAAGCATGAAATGTGTTGAAATGTGATTAGTTAATAAGATAAGGATGAAATTGAAAGAAAAAGAAAAATATAGAATTTTCTACACAACTGAAAGGCTGAATGGAAGCAGCTCGGGCCAAAAAATTAAAAAGGGAAAGAAAGAAAAGGAGAATAAAAGAAAAAAACGGAAAAAGAAAGAGAGAGAAAAAGAAAGGAAAATCTCTCATGCATTTTTCTTGAGTTTTTCCTTTAAACCATAGCTTAATTTCATATCATAGAGTGCTATGGAAATATTTTCAATCATGGGAACTACTTAGTTAAAGAAGAAAGTGAAGGAAAAGCTTAGGAAAGTGATGAGAAAGTCAAGGAGAAATATGTGATTTTATGGTTTTCCTAAGATTTTCATGTTACTTGGAAATGAAATCATGTATTGATTTTCATGTATTTATGTATGAAGAGAAATAAGTTGGCAAAGGAAAAAAGAAAGCTTTGAATTGAAAAGAGGGAGGTTAAGTTCAAGTGAAATGAATAGGTAAGTACTTAATTGAATTTATGTTTGCTTACTTAATTTAGATATTTAAGTATTTAAATTTAGTATGAAATAACTAAGTAAGATATTAATTTGAAAGTATAATATGATGAACGAAGTTTAGAAGTTATGTGATTAAGTTAAATTATTGTAATAGTTATGTTTAGAAGTAAGCTATGAATGTCAAAATTTATAAGTGAGTAAGAATGAAAGTGAATAAAATATTTATATTTGAATGTGTATAATGAATTTAATGGTAAACACATAAATAGAAATAAGTTACTAATGTGAGAGAGAAAAGAAAGTGCATGTGAAATTGAAATGAAATGTTTACATATACAAGCATTGAAAGGAAATTGAAAAGTTAGTAAATGATTATATATGAAGCTAAATGTCAAGGAACTAAAATGAATAAATGAAATGATACATGATATGGTTATGGTGTGATAAGGGGTTGGGGGTTCGGCTGGGAATAGGGTTGGTGAAACAGGGGCTATGGTAGGATATGTCATGTTTATGTTCTTTGGAACATGGTGTACAGGTTGGATATTAGATTTCTGTTACCAGAGTTCTGTTAAAGGTCAGGTGTTCTATTTTGGTTTAGGACTCTAGGAGTTATGTTATCGATATTCCGGTCGTGATCATGATCTGTAAAATATATAAGTAACATGTGACATGTAAATAAAAATTTATATGATATGATAAGCTATAAAGTGAAAATGTAAAATATTGTGAGAATATATAAAAGAAAAAATAATGAATTTAGTTTAATGATCTATAAAATTGAAAACTAAAATACATGAATTATGTAAGATAATGTTCATGATCTGTAAACGATAAAAATGATATATGACATGTAAATGACAATGTAAGAAATTATATGACCAAATAATATAAATTAATAATGAAATTAGCTAAATACTTTGTAAGTTTAATAGTAGGTTGCATGAAATAAGTAAGATTATGTTATTTCATACTATAAGTAGTTTATTAATTTGTTTTAATTTAAATAATTTAAATAATTTAAAATATGCTTAAATAAATGAATTGGTAAGATACTGAATTCAATTAGGTACTTACCAAGCTATTCACGTAGCTTAATGTGTTTATTTTAAACACATAGGTGAAAGAAAAAAGAAATGAAACTTCAAAGATTTTTCCTTCAGTTTGGATCGCATCACTCCTCAAGGTTCAAGTTTAAGCCCTTTGGTATATAAATTTTGAACCTTAGTTTGGCATGTGCTTATGTCACAGGCCACAGATCAAAGCTCATGACGATTGCATAAAGAGCATCCCATGGAGGTCAACCAATTAAAAGGGGCTTATTCGACTTACTTGAACTGGCCTGATTTGTGAAATATGTAGAGATGTCCGTCTACTTGAAGCCTTTGTGGCCTAGTGAAGCACTAGGGAAAAATTAGGGCTACCTTGGTAAATATGGAAAGTAATCTTAGAAGATTTGATTTTGTAATCTTAAAGGATTGAGCCAATCCTGTCACACCCTCATTTGGCGAGCTAGTACTATTTCGGGAGATTGTGCTAGCTAGATTGCCTAAGTCACGAGACTTAGATATGTTAGCATTGGTAAGCTTCCTGGTGAAGTATTTCACTGAACTTCACCGAGATTACGGAATCTCACTTCACGGATTGGTAAGTTTCTTGTTTTGAAGATAATCGTATTTGGCGAACTCTCCTACAAATAAGTTTGCCACCCGTGTTTTGTGTTGCCATAGATGAGAGTTTAGTGGGTAGTGGGACATGTTTAAGTAATCTAGAATCCTAATGGAGATAACATGTCTATAAATAGGACACCTGAGGAGCCTCGTAGGATGTGATTAATTAGAGGAAGCATGTGAGTATGATTACAGATTAGAGTTTAACCCTGAGTGGGATTTGGGTTAGAGATAACTATAAATAGGACAATCTGGTAGTGGAGAGAATATTTTTAATTCATTTTCTCTGCTAGCCTTCATTATCATCAAAGAAAACCAAAGGTGTTCTTCATCGCTAACGAAAGAGCTTTCTGGTCAAGCTTATAGAAGCTTTTTTCCTTAAGTTGTCTATTGATAAATTCTTAAATCCCTTTTTAAGTTTACCAAATAGAAAGAGTAGTTGCAAGAACTGTTTGTAGGGATTTCATTTGAATACTGGGTAGGAAGAAACTTCCACCCAAAAATTATTTGCATGTTCATCGAATCATGTTATTTCATTAAGTTTTGATTGTTTTTATATTTAAAGAATTTACTTGATTATTTTAGCCAAAGAAATGGGAGAAGGTCCCAGTGATAAAGGAAAATAACCCATTGAATAGGAAAACCTCTGAGTGAAGATTTATGGTGAGTTCCTTTGTGCCTCGAGTCTATTATCTGCATTATTTTGTTTAAATCTATGCACCTTATATTTGGGTAAGTGGCTTCAACTTTTGGTTCTGGTACTTGCTATAATACCCCTAACCCTTATTTGTCACTAAAATAGGGTTTCGGCACATTACTGAAGATTACATTTCAAAATACTCAAAAATTTAAATCATTTACTTCATAACATCAATCATGGCAAGTTCCATTAATAACATACATATTTCCCCTTAAACGAGCCCTCGAGGCCCTAAAAACACAAAAGAAACAAATCGAGACTAAATCGAAAATATATAGAATCTTTCAAAAAAAGGTGAAAATTTTTCAAACTATAGGGGTCACACAGCTGAGACATACGCCCGTGTCTTAGGCCATGTGGACATTCGAAGTAAGGACACATGGTTGTGTCTCAATCCGTGTCCATGCCTGTATAACTCTCTGACTTGGGTCACATGGCCAAGCCACACGCCCGTGTGCCAGGCCGTGCACCCATCGAAATGGCCTCACACACCCGTGTGCCAGGCCGTGTAACTGCCTGACATGCAACCCTTAGTAAGCTACAAGGGACACATGGTCGTGTTTCCTGACTGTGTCTGACACACGACTAAGACACATGCCCGTGTCTCTAGCCGTATGGACGAAAAATAGGTCATTTCCAAGCCATTCTTCTCACCCTTTCATGCACATACCTACAATCAATTTTCCACATATAAACAAGCCTTCAAGTTGCACTTAAAACATGTGTAACCAAGCTAAATTAATATGACATATATTCATACAACCAATATGCCCAAAGGGCACCTCAATCACAACAACTAACAAGTACTTTATAGATGCATGATTTAGGCACAAAACAACTAACTTGTAAACAATTTCAAGCCAACATTTATCTCCATGTTCACATATTATAGTCACACTCATTATACCAATTTTTCCATTTGATGTTCATTAACAAGCATTAGCACAAATAGTCATAAATGTCAACTAAATTTCCTATATCAAATAACCACATTCAAGCATATCAAAGGACAACCCATAGCATTGATTTTTAACTACCATTCCATCTTCCATCAATCAAGCACAATAAGCCATGATATCAACCATTATAAGTCCATACATATATATACCAAACACAACCATAATTCCATCATAAGGCCACATACATATATCAACATATCCACAATTTCAATCATTCAAAAAAAAAACATAATTACAAGCCAAAACAAAATGGCTAAAACATCAACCAAAACACCTATACATGCCATTATAACTAAGACTTAGAAATATCAAAATCTACTTATTTCGTCATTGGATAGTGTGATATAACTTCGACAAGCTTCCAACCCGAGAGAGCTTCCGAATGCACTATAAAACATGGAAAAATAACATAGAGTAAGCATAAATGCTTAGTAAGTTCGTATAATATAAAACTTAACTTATCATTTTAATACATAACATTTATTAAATTAACATGGCATGATCCAACCAAAGCTTGGCCAAAGCCTAAGCATCCACACCAAACATGTTAGCATGCACGATTTGTCTAAATCTAAACGAATAAATTCAACTCAATTCAATAATTATTTTATTCAATTCAATCCAAACTCATATTTTAGCAAAATTACATTTTTCCCCCTATAATTTTGACTATGGGTGAATTGTATGAATTTTTATTTTATGAGCTAGGGACTAAATTGTAATAAAATCAAAATTATAGGGGCAAAAATGTAATTTTTCTAAAATATGAGTTTGGATTGAATTGAATAAAATAATTATTGAATTGAGTTGAGTTTATTCGTTTAGATCAAGACAAACCTCGTACGGCTTTAGATCGAGGTAAGTTCTTATGGGATATATATAATATATTTTTCCATGGAACTCACTAAGTTCTTATGAACTTACTTAGATTCTTTTCTCTTATTTTTAGGTTAGTAGGTTGGACGTTTCGTTTTAAGGATTCAGCTAGATTTGCGGCCTATTTGTGAGCCATTTCTTGTCTTTGTGTAACATGTAATTGCTGAGGTATTAGGACGCATGTTAAAAGCCGCCAGTTTGAACTTAAAAGTTTGTAATTGAAATGTTATTTTGTATTTCAAAATATTTTTTGTGTAACCTTGTTGGGCTTCATGCCAAATCACTTTTATATGAGATTAGAATTTGAAAATGAATTTTAAACTACTTTTTGAGCAATAACTTGAATGCAAATTTTTATTCGAACTTGCAAGTATTTATTGAGCTTTCGCCAAGTGCAGTTCACTCATATCTCAAGTTTAAATGGTGTAGTATTATATTTAAGTTGTTTCCAACCTAATATATGTTTTTCAAAATATCGAGACACCGCTCTAGCAAGCTGGTACCTGCCAAGCTGGGATATTTGGTATTTAGTTGGTGTTGTCAATTTAATGGTTTCAACTTGTGATTCTCCATACTCGAATCTGACGATCGGATTGGGCGTGGGTTATTACAAATCCCTTAAGAACCTCAATTGTAGATAGGATTTAATCTCGACCATCAATATAACTCAATTTGTACCGTTGGTTTTGGGGGAGGCCAACTATAAATAGAGGCCTTCCCCCTTACTTGTAATCATCCTATTCTTTGCATTCTTGTTAGAGTAATAAAATACTTTGGGAGCATTTACTCAAACACTTGGCAGGTTTTACTTTCTTGCGGTATTTTCTGTTCTTTCATTACTCTTTCGTTCTAAGTTGTTTCCACTTTATTTTCAGTGCCTTGGAGAATTTCTATCAAGAATTCTCACTTTGCAAGAGTTAAGCTGACTTAGGCGAATTTGAAACCAAGAAATTGCCTAAGGTTGCACGGATTACGAGACTGAAGTTTTAGCCCATGACACTTAGGCCTATTAGTAATATGTGAATTATGTATAAAAGATAATTTTTTTTATAAGTTACCTCGGTTATAATAAAACGAGAATAAATTTAAATGATGAGTTTAGTGTTCAATGTAGCATTTCTTACTTAGATCTGTTGTAGGACCGGTGAGGGGTGTTACAATAATTTTTTTAAAAATACGGATGGACTTAAAATAAACTTGAGTTTATAAGAGAAAAGATTAAGGAAAATAAAGAAAAAAAAAGTAGATGAAGGAAGAGGATAATCGAAAGGAGGTTTAGATAGAAAAAATATGTAAGTGGACAATGGGTGTGGAATTAGGTTAATTGGAAAGGAAAACACAAGAAATGTATTTAGATAAGAGAGAATTATCTATATATGAGAGGAGGAAATGTTAAATTTGAGATTTCAAGCGGTCAAATTTTAATATGAATATTTTCCCACATTGAACAACTTAGTTTAAGTGCAATTATTTGTGTAATTGAGGTATTCCAATTATATTAAATTTAATGAGACTGATTAATTATAATATTGAAATATACCATAAATAATTTTAGATAATTACACTCAAATTTAATTATTAAATTAATAAATGTGTGTTAATTAAAATTACAATCAATATCCGAGTAATCCCATTATCAAATTTTGAAAGGGTGTTGAGTGTAGAGGTGCTCATGGGCCGGGCCCAAGAAAAAATTTAGGCCCAGGCCCGACCTGGCCCAAAATATGGGCCTAAAAATTTGTCCAAGCCCGGCTTAAGAAAAATTCCTAGGCCCAGGCCCAGCCTGACCCAACCCGTTTTTGACATGATTTAAAATTTAAAACTTAATTCAAGTAATCCTTTGCGTTTAAACAATTGGGATTAAACAATTTAAAACTTAAAAATTCCTAATAAACCTAAACTTAAAAATTGAGTTTAAACAATTTAAAACAATTCAGTTTAAAAAATTTAAAACTTAAAAATTCCTAATAAATTAGAGAGTGAAAACGCAAACAAAAAAAGAATTCATATCCAAAGTTATATAATACTATCATATTTTTTGACATACAGATATACATGGGCATTATCCATCAAACTAAAAGTAGCTGCAATAGTTTCGCTTAGTCTTAAAACCTGAGATGAATGTGGAGCTGGTAGCCTCGAATTATGTTTCTATGACTCAAGTGTGAGATCCAAATACAGGTATGTTCAAATTTTCCAAGTTGTTTTCATGTATTTAGAGGTCATATCCCCATACTTGTATCAAGATGTGTTTAGGACACTGATACTTAAAGAAAATATTAAAAGTTGGTGTAACAAAGCACTAGAATACAAAAACCTAAACTACTAGTACGACAGGAAATAACCTAGTGTTATCAGTTACTTTTGACAAATATAAGAACTCCAGTATTTACCTATGATAATTGCTCATTGTCCTTGTAGAGAGCTTTATTCTGTACAAGAAGATCAGCTTCTTTTGTCTGAGATGTAAGAGACCAGATCAGATTCTACATTAATCCCCCATCTTAAACAAATAACAGATGAAATAAATAAATAAAAAGGTAAGCAAGAGGCCTTTAGCAGCCTTTCACCTAATGGAGAAAGGCCATCCAGAATGGTATGAACAAGATAATCATAGGAGCGTGCATGTTTAAAAAAATGATGCTTCAAAAGCTTCTCGGATGCTGGACGTTTCTTTGGGTCCTTCACTAAGCAAGTGGCTACCATCTCCTTGAAAGACTACCAAAAGTATAACATTACTAGAATTATATTACAAAATGACATGGGTCAGTAGGACACAATCAAATAACACAAACCTTTGAGAACCTCTTGTCCCTTTCGTAGTCAAGACCAGGAGGAGCATTTTGCAAGGTCATCAACAAAACCTGCCAGCAAAAATAGGAGTAAACAATCAAACTAAGAAGTAAAAAAAGAATGAAACCACAAAATACATGCAATAAGAAACTCATTTAATAATCAAAAACTGAGATGTTTACTTTCATCGGTGGATGCTTGGAAAATGGGGCATGGCCATGAGCAAGTTCAAGAGCTGTTATTCCCAAAGACCAGATGTCTGCTCTGTTTACAGGAAAGAAGAAAATGAAACAGAATGATTAAAAAGGTATAACAAAGCAAAATAATGGAAGGAAATGAAAAGAAAAGAAGTATAGATAAGAAAAGTGACTGACTCACTTAAAGTCATAACCATGCAGTTGCTGCATAACTTCTGGAGCCATCCTGATATAAAAGTAATGATAATGAGATACATAGAAGTCATTGTCAACTCTCAAAATCCAACTGGATTTCACACATTAACTTAACATCCTTTTTATCAACTGGATTTCACACTTCCAATGCATGCCCGGAAATAGAAGAGAAACGAACTGTGAACAAAGCCCAACATTAAACTTCAATCATCATATAAAGCAGATTCTTTGATTTGTCTGTATTTAACCATATTAAGATTTAACAGAGAGACAAGCAGGGCCTCCCTTGTTAAAGGCATTAATGTTCAACTTATTTGCTATTTCCATGGTTCAAAGAGTTCCAATGGAAAAGAAAACCAAACTTTTTATTCCAGAGGAGAAGTAAAAGTATTACAAAGGGGACAAGACCCAGAAATCCAAGTTAGAAAGACACACAAGCACTTTAATAAAGAAAACTAACTAAATGTCTAACTAACATACGGTATCATGGATCTTCAATAGTCTAGGCCCTAGGGTTAACACTGTTAATAAAGAAAACTAACCTCTGATTCTGGAAATGGGTGGAGCCGTGGAGGACTGGAGGTGGATCGGTGCCGGAGGTGAAGGGTGAGAAAAAAAAGAGATGAGTGCAATCGGGCAAGGGGTTAGGGATTTGTGGAAAAAGGGAAACGGGAAATAGGGGAAATGGGTGGAGCCATGGAGGACCAGAGGTGGATTGCTACCGGACTGGAGGTGGATCGGTGCCGGAGGAAGAGGTTGAGAAAAAAATGGGGGAGGGCAGTCGGTGTTAGGGATTTCTGGAAGAGGAGAAACGGGGAAATGGGGGAAATGGGGAAGAAAATCAATAAATGTTTTAAAAAATAAAATATATATTATTTTCGGGTCGGGCCGAGCTGGGTTTGGGCCAAAAAAATTTTGCCCGAGGCCCGGCCCATTTTTTAAACGGGCCTCATTTTTTGCCCAAGCCTATATTTTGGGTCTATATTTTTACCCGAACCCTCCCATATTTCGGGCAGGCCGTCGGGCCGACCCAAGCCGGGCCGCCCGGCCCATGAGCACGCCTAGTTGAGTGTCGTCAATTATAATATTTTCGGCTGAGTTTAGATTGAAGACCCTTGTCAATCCTGGACCAGGAAGCTTCAAACAAATACGGTTAGGGTTGGGGAAAATTATTTTTCGAGAAATTGAAAATGGATTCCAATTATAATATCTGAATCGAATTTTTATTAGATAAAATAGATATTTTATATTTAAAATAATAAAAATAACCAAAAAGATTTTAAAAAATTAAAAGTTATTTATGAATTTTTTTTGGAAACTTATTAAATAACATCTAAAAATTATAAAACACAAATCTTATCAAAATAAATTCAAACATCAAACCCAAAATTAATATAAAAAAATAAAAATTGAACTGAATTAATTTGTCATAAATGATTGAGAAAATCTAAAAAAAAAAAACTCATCCTGTCATACTAAACTCTAGCAAGTGCCTATATTTCTCTTATACATGTTCAATAAATTTAAATTCCTATCCTTTTCGAGTCAAGCTGAATATTTGATTTTGGGTTGTAAATTTAAAAAAAAAACATACAAAAAAGATAATAAGCATTAAGCACAACATATTTGGGCATTTTATCAAAAAAGCCCTTTTTTTAAAAAATTACCGAAATGGGCCCATTATTTAATTATTTACCGGAATGGTCCATTTTTTGACAAATCGCGTCCACGTCAACGCGATTTCCTGAGCCACGTAGCGCGCTCCGGGGGACGCGATTTTGCCGTTTTTCCCACGTTAGGTTTTTTCAGCTTTTAGGGCTTAGGGTTCAGGCTTTTAGGGTTTTTAGGTCTTAGAAGAAATAATTTCGAGTTGACGTTTCTGATCAGATAGTATAAAATCGCTTCTAGCAGAATGCTATTTGAGAAGAATTTGTGAAATCATGCCCTCGTGGACGCGCTTTTGCTACAGTAGGTCATGGAAGAAATAATTTTTTTTGACATTTTTGAGCAAATAGTATAAAATCGCTTCTAGCAGGATGCTATTTGAGGAGAATTTAGAAAATCGCGCCCTCGTGGACGGGCTTTTGCTACAGTCGGTCATGAAAGAAATAACTTTTTTTCACGTTTCTGAGCAAATAGGATAAAATCGCTTCTAACAGGATGCTATTTGAGAAGAATTTGTAAAATTGCGCCCTCGTGGACGCGCTTTTGCTACAGTAGCATGTTTGGGTTGAGGCTATAAATTAGGCGGAAAATGTTCTCAGAATGCATAAGTCACAGCAAAAACAATATAGAGAGGCTAAGAAGGTTAGAGTTTCAAATATGAGTGAACGTATTAGTGCTGTTATTTACTACGATGGTGAGGTTTGCCACACCGAGAATGGTGTTGTTTTTTTTCGGAGAATACGGTGCGACTGGTTTTTAACCAGAACATAGATTTGACAGAACTTCGTAAAAGAATTAGGCGTAAAATTTTCGGAACGACACCAATGAAAGTTCTGTCTATCACGTATCGATTTTGTTCTTCTGTTGATCCGGTGACATATGACTCATTCGACATAAAAGGTGCTCGTAGCTTAGAGGCAATGGTGCAGACTCATCTTGCTAGTGGAGCACCTTATATTGAGTTATATGTACAATTTATATCGCCAACTGATGTACTTGCGACCGGTGTTCGAGATGTATACATGACCCTTAGCCGACACTCAGTTAACGGGTTACAAAATACGGAACAGCCCATGTTCGGTAACGGTGTCGAATGCACATTCCCTGCAAGACACTCTGTTGGTGGATGAGACATGTACGTCAGTGGCTCGACATTTGATGCTGCAAATACATACTAGGGAACGGCATCAAGTTCTAGTGGGTGGAAATCTACATCCAATTGGGGATGTTATCAAATGCCCAGAAGAATGGATGACGTACTCCCTACGACGTCAACCGGTGAGGGGACCTCGTACGCTGTAGATGATTGTGGGTTAGAAGATGACTCCAATGTGGATCCACCTCGAGATCCCGGGCTGGATGGTGCAGAAGTTGGCTTATTTTCTGAACCGGAGCCTATTCTAACAAAACCTGAAGATGCTGAAAGGAGTTCAGATGAAGAAGAAAATCCACGATTCAGAGCATACTCACCTCCAGCCCACATGCATAATGTCGATCTGCCCGCTGATGATGCATTAGAGTTTTCAGATCTACCACACCGGTTGCGTGATCGTACAAGTTCGGGGGTAGATTCTGGTGAATTTGAAGTTGGTAATCTGTTTACCAACAATGAGAGTTTTATTGGTGCTTTGAAACAACATAGCATCAAAAATGGTGTTAACTACCACGTCGCTAAATCCAAATCTGATAAATTTGAGGCGAAGTGTACGGTCTAAGACGGCACATGTTCTTGAAAAATCTACGCCTCGTTAAGGAAAAGGACAGGGTTATGGGAGATTAAAAAGTACAAAGGTCCACATACATGTGCTGCAGGTATAGTATTGACGGTTTCTGAATAATACTTTTATTATGCAATGTTGCATTATTTAATGTACTCGGTTTATAGGTGTTTCACAAGATCATCCCAAGATAGATTCAGCTATGTTAGCTAGCTTGATACTGCCCACGGTAAAAGCAAATCCCAGGACTTCAGTGCCAGTGTTAATTGCTAATATCCGTAGCCAAATGGGGTACACACCCTCTTACCACAAGACTTGGATAGCTATGCAAAAGGCGTTGGAGAAGATGCATAATGGGTGGGACACCTCATATAATAAAATATGGCAGTGGTGTCAGATGCTAGAGAGATATGTCACAGGTGCCATCACAAACCTTGAAACGGAACATGCGTACTACAACGGCCGATTGCTACGTGGATGCCAAGTGTTCAAACGCCTGTTTTGGACCTTTAAGCAATACCGAGACGCACTTCCATACTACAATTCGTTGGTACAAATTGACGGTACCTTTATGTTCGGTAGGTATACTCATCGGCTATTGCTTGCAGTGGCACAGGATGGCGGTGGGAGAATCCTTCCAATTGCATTTGCAATAACACCGGGGGAGTCGTCTGATGACTGGGATTTCTTTCTCCATAGGTTAAGGAGGCATATGTGCCCCCAACCTGATATCTGTGTTATTTTAGATCAGGGCACCGGTATATTAGCTGCATTTGATCGACAGGGAAGTTTATGATAGCGCACACCCCATAGATATTGCCTAAGACACGTTGCTTCGAACTACTACAAGCAATATCCATCTAAGAGCAAACGACGACAAGTGACCAACATGGGTATTTAGTCTATATATGTGTTATTTCGTTTGTCAATTTGAATTAGTTTTATTGGTAGAAGTCATATAAATTATTCGCTATGATCTTATATTGGCAGGGTATGAAATAAATAAAGATCGTTTTCACGAGATGTTGGCAATTTTACGTTCAATTAACGGAGAAGGGGCGGACTACCTTTGTAACATACGTTTCGAACAGTGGGCACAATCATACGACGGCGGCCTACGATATGGCCATATGACATCGAACCTGGTTGAATGCATCAATTTTGTTCTTAAAGGAACGCGCCATCTACCGATAACATCGGTTGTGCGAGAGACATATTTTCGTTTGGCGGCGCTATTTCCAAAGCGAGCAGCAAGTTATGCAGGCCAGATGCAGGGAGGACATGTATGGTGCAGTAAGGTAGTTCAAGAAATTAACATGGCCAAGGCGAGGGCAAACATCATGCACATAGTGTGTCACGATCGAGACAATTTATGGTTTCGTGTGACAGAGTTTGACAGACCGCACCAAGGTGTTGTTGGCCAGCAATATCGTTTACACTTGCAAAATAGAACTTGTGACTGTGGGATGTTTGATGCACTTCGTTATCCATGCGCGCATGTTATTGCAGCTTGTTAGAATCTCCATCTGGATCCGATGAGTTATGTGGACGAAGTGTACAAATTAGAAAACATGTACAACGTCTAGAGACACGTTTTTCTACCGGTCCCAGATGAACGTAAGTGGCCGCCCGTACCTCTTGCTCTTGTTAAGCTGTTACCGGATAGAGAATTATGTCGCAAACCAAATGGTCGACCTTGCTCGACTAGAATACGTAATAATATAGATATCCGAGAAACAGCCAGTCAAACGAAGTTGTGCGGATGGTGTAGGAATCCAAGCCATACAAGTCGATCATGCCCTAATCGCAATAGTTGAATGCAATTGTAAAAAAAATAAAGTTTGTGAAATTATTAATTGATAATTTGTATTAATGGTTAGTAAAAATTATCAAATTATGTAAAATTATTAATTGTTAGAACCAGTCAAAACATTTTTCCAAATCTAACATTATGTGAATGTAAAATTATTAATTGATAAATTGTATTAATGATTAGTAAAATTATCAAATTATATAAAATTATTAATTGTTAGTACCAGGAAAAAACATTTTTCCAAATCTAACATTATGTGAAAGTAAAATTATTAATTTAGTTTAGGGTTTTTAATTAAATTAGGTTAGGGTTTATAATTTAATTAGGTTAGGGTTTTTAAGTTAAGGGGGTTAGGGTTTTTAAGTTTAGGGTTTAGGGTTTAGGGTTTAGGGTTTTTAATTTAATTACGTTAGGGTTTTTAATTTAATTAGGTTAGGATTTTTAATTTAATTAAGTTAGGGTTTTTAAATTTAGGGTTTAAGGTTTTTAATTAAATTAGTTTAGGGTTTTTAAGTTTAGGTTTAGGGTTTTTAATTAAATTAGGTTATGGTTTTTAAGTTTAGGGTTTAGAATTTTTAATTAAATTAGGTTAGGGTTTTTAATTTAATTAGGTTAGGGTTTTTAAGTTCATTAGGTTAGGGTTTAGGGTTTTTAAGTTTAGGGTTTAGGGTTTTTAATTTAATTAGGTTAGGGTTTTAATTTAATTAGGTTAGGGTTTTTAAGTTTTGGGTTTTGGGTTTTTAATTAAATTAGGTTAGGGTTTTTAATTTAATTAGGTTAGCGTTTTTAAGTTTAGGGTTTAGGGTTTTTAATTAAATTGAGTTAGGGTTTTTAATTAAATTAGGTTAGGGTTTTTAAGTTTAGGGTTTAGGGTTTTAATTAAATTAGGTTAGGGTTTTTAAGTTCATTAGGTTAGGGTTTTTAAGTTTAGGGTTTAGGGTTTTTAATTAAATTAGGTTAGGGTTTTTAATTTAATTAGGTTAGGGTTTTTAAGTTTAGGGTTTGGGATTTTTAATTAAATTAGGTTAGGGTTTTTAATTAAATTAGGTTAGGGTTTTTAATTTAATTAGGTTAGGGTTTTTAAGTTCATTAGGTTAGGGTTTTTAAGTTTAGGGTTGAGGGTTTTTAATTTAATTAGATTAGGGTTTTTAAGTTTAGGGTTTAAGGTTTTTAATTAAATTAGGTTAGGGTTTTTAATTTAATTAGGTTAGGGTTTTTAAGTTAAGGGGGTTAGGGTTTTTAAGTTTAGGGTTTAAGGTTTTTAATTAAATTAGGTTAGGATTTTTAATTTAAGGGTATTAATGGTTAGTAGAATTCTCAAATAATATCAAAAATTTCTATTTTATTACATCAAATAAACTTTTATTTTATTACATCAAATAATATCAAAATATTCAAAATATTTGTACAAATAAATTTAAATACGACAATCAATGTCTATGCCGGGGGGATTCAGTGCCACATCGCGGCCGTCGACGGTTACGCGCTGGATTCCTCCTTTCTTTAGCTTTCGCGGCGGTTGTTGTTCGTCCGGCAGGGATTTTGGTTCTTCCGGTACGGTATCTGGTTGTCGGACTTGGGACCGATGATCCACCTTCAAAGAATAGTGTATGTAGAGGTGTTTGCATCACGAATGGCGACGGTGTTTGAAACCCATACGTTGGTGGGGATTGGTAAAAAAGAGAGCTCCCCAACAGGCCCTCTTGCGACCCCTCGTACGTCGCTGGCCTATACATCGGCGGTCCACTCGGCATAACAGGAAATGGAGCTGAACTGGGCATTTGGCTCCAACCTACCATAGGACTCGGAAAATGGTACATATAAGGGTTAGGATACATATAAGCGCCAGAAAATGCACCTGGCATTATCTAAAAAGGCGGTTGCGTGGGTATTTTCGATTGAACTGTTGCATCGGATGACTGTGTCGGTGCTCTCGTTGGGCCTGGTGATTGCATGGCCGCTGATGATGAGCCGGGTGAATGTCTGGGCCTCGTTGAGGGGCTGCCTTCATCGTCTTGTCGTCTTGGATTCAGAGGCCCGTGCCTTTCCCTTTCGACATGTATTTGCCGCTGCCTCTCATCTAGTGTCAGTAAATACGGTTTGCCATGGATCCTAAACCATGGCATGTATTCTGGAACGCACGCTAACTCCGGAACGATGATTGGTTCCCGAGTAGGTATATATTCATATCGATCTTCCCACATTTCCATGTACCCGGACCAGCATCTCGTCCAATCCGTATTCAATTGCCAAAGGTCGACTTTGTGTTGATCGTCAAACACCTCAGGATCCACGGGAATCGGTTGTCTACATCCAAACTATCGTAGCACTCTGTCTGTCTGGTGCGGCTCCACGGTTGCGTAGTTGATCAACACGACTTTCATGTGCCAAGCTTGTGGATTTTGTAAGAACTCTTCCGGGATTACTTCCTGAATTGCCGGATCCTCGTATGGTGTCCATTGAAACTATATGAACATGATAGAAATATTAGTTATATACATAATACTAAATACTAAATACTAAATATCAATCGACTAGCGAATGTATCGAAATATCTATTTTATTTAAAACTTACTTGTGCTTCCGACCGTTGGTCCAATAGAAGTCGTATATCTTCAAGAGAGGACGGTAATCGAGCATGACTTGCCGGATGGTTCCACCTAATTAAATAAATTTTTAGCATACTTTTATTTTTAAAAATCTACATAATAATTGTAAAATCTAATATAAAATTTACCTCGTTATGAGTGGGAATGTATATGGGTGGTCCACTCGAGGATGTAGAAATGGAAAGCGAAACCGTGCCCACGACTGCAGTAGTGAAAGCAACCTCTGATTTTTGCTCTCCTCAATCGCGTCGCCCCGCACATCTCCCGATATAACGTTGCGAAGACGGCAGACCCCCAACTCAATTCACCGGCTGCTATAAAATCAACGAGTTTCAGCAGCCATCTTAGATGTACGCGGCTCCATGACGTGTCAGACATCAGATAACCTCCAATTAATTGAAGAATATATGCCCGAGGATATCGGATTCTTTCAATTTCGGTTGAATCTTTATCCGAATCAGGGAATGTGTCACGTAACCAGCCCATCTTGATCTTACCTCCCTCCATTTTCTCCGGAATAGCGCCCAAAAGCTCGTAGCACACCGCCCCCAATCGCTAGATTGGGCAGACCCGGTGACTGGGCTCCCGTCCACCAACAATCCCAATTGCAGACTGACATCTTCTAGAGTGATAGTGCACTCTCCACAAGGAAGATGGAATGTGTGCGTCTTGGGTCTCCACCTCTCGATCAACGCACTGATTAGTTTCGGGTCCACTTTGCATCCCCAGCCTACCGTCGCCACGTGCCTAAAACTCGCTTCCCGCAGGTAGTTCTCTACCAACGGTGATGGAGGAGCATGCATATTCCGGATATTGCATTCCAATATCTGATCTACAGACTTTTATAACAAATAAAAAATTAATAATTATCTAAAAATGCATAAATAAAAAATTCTTAAATAATATTTAAAAATTAAATTTAATACTTACTATTTTCATTTGTTCCACCGATTTTTAATGCTTATCAAGACGAGTCAATTCTTCGGCCATTGCTGAAATCGTACAAATTTTTACGGTTTAAAAAATTTTTAAAAATAGTTTTAAAATTATTTTTAAAAAAGGGAGTTAAGAGAAACTTAAGAGGAACTTAAGAGAATTTTTGAAGGAAATTGAGAGGAAATTGAGAGGAAATTTGAGAGAGGATTAGTTTGTGAAAAAAAAGTGTGGGGGTATTTATAGTTTTTTTTTTACCGTTGGGGGGGGCAATGGTTAAATTTTTGACCATTGGAGCACTGTTCACGCCAAGGTCAGGCGCGATTTGTTGCCATGTCAGCAACTCGCGCTGACGTAGACGCGATTTCCTGGCGCGTCCCCTGACATCGCGTTGACGTGGACGCAATTTGCCAGAAAATGGACCATTTCAGTAAATAATTAAATAATTGGCCAATTTCGATAATTTTTTAAAAAAAGGTTTTTTTTAAGTAAAATGCCCCAACATATTTTTCAATTTTAAAAAATCTTTCACTCATTTAATTAATTATTGTCTATAAATAAAGAAATAGTTGTGGTTTGATTTTATTCCTAACGCTGTTATATTCGACATTGAAATACATGTAACAGTTTCCCATGAAAAAGAAAGAAAACAGATTAGACGTAAGGGCAGAATGAAGACTGATTCAAGCCGTGCCACATTCGATAATGCCAATTGCAATTCACCACACTCATGCCTAATGTCTAAATACTGAACCTCGTTTAAAAACAAAAGTCTTGATTGGCTTGTCCTCCTCAATTCAGATTTTTTATTTGCATTTCTAATTCTCATCATTTTAAAGTTTTGGGATTTCTAGATATTCTACAACATTTGGTAGAGCAAAAGGAAAAGAAACCAAACTTTTGGATTTTTTTTTTGTATACATTATATTATGATTCTTGAAGGAGATATGAATGGCAGGGCTCGAGAGTTCCAATCTCGGCGAACCTAGAAGGAGACCCAACATTCCAAACAGATGAACAAGGCTCTCCATGGAGAACACAATCCAAGGAACAAATGCTTACCATTTAAACAAGACTCTGTGCTCAAAGCTGTTTAAAAAAACCTCAATCACCAAATTGGAACCCTCATTCAATATGCTAACACACTGGCAAAATAATCAATCATTTTAACATATAAAGATACACCTAATAGAGCAGAATTTAACCAAACTTACAATCAAGTTAGTCCACATCAAGAAATTTTATCATAAGCCTTCCTTTTCTAAAATTCAAACTTTTTCTTTCTCTTTCACAACATACCTTGGATACAAGCAAAGATAAACATAAGATGAACAAAAGCTGCCATAATCACCACCACCCATAAACGACTTGTGTGTACTTCACTTTAAGCCACCTAAAGCTTCTCCTCAAGGACCCTTTGACCTTACCTTCAACACTGTACATCTTGTAGCTAGCAACCCTTTTCTTCCGTTGGAACTCAGGGTCAGCAAAGCTCCATGATTTTGAAGATGAAGCAGAAGTGCTCTTCCCTTTCTTCAACTTGAAGTCCCTGTTGTTAGCCATCTGAGACTGTGCATAGGAAACACTATAGGACCTGAGCTCATAACCTGAAGAAGGCCTAGGTGGCACCCCATGGTAGGTATCTAACTGCATCATCCCAGTACCATATGACCTTGATCTGTTGTAGTCTTCCATTGAAAGTTGTGGGAAGATCTCAAAGAGAGATTCCTCAAGGAAGATGGTGGGCTGGTGGAGGCGTTTGTTTTGTTTTTTTTTTGCCTGAATATATAAAACTGTGGGGTCTTATTAAAAAGTAGAAAAAGCTACCGAATAGTTAACTTTGGGAAATAATTTAAGTTGGTAGATAAAATAGTGATTGACTTTGGAGACATGGGAATTGATTCTAGATGGCGTGTTTAAGGGGAAATCATGGTGTCCAATGATCTAATAATTATATGAATCAATTGAAAAAAAATCATCTTTTTTTTTTATAATTTTAAGTTATCAAACCCAGCTCACTAATGTTGATCACGTCGGGTTTGAAAAGTATTTTACTATTTTTCTCCCAACTCGTATACTTTGAAGCAGTCCAAATACTCAACTAAATACATCTTTTTCCATTTTTACTTGGTCGTTGAGAGCTTGACAGTTGAAGTCTACGCATACATTAATCATAACCGTTCATGTGTAAGACCATCCGCCAATGGTGAAAATCGTACTTGTGTGAATGGAGTAGAGCCATCCCGATGAGCTGCATCACGGACCAGGCTCGACAGAAAAGCTAAAGCCTTATCTTAATTGCAAGGCTACAAGCTTTGCTCTTGCTTGGCCTGCAGATGCAGGTGACAAAGGATGGAGGTGGAGAAGCAAAGTGCTAACCTAAAGTTCATGAGTCAATAGGCCATAAAGCCCTGGCTGTTACAAAATGATAAAAACATGTGACTAAGAAATAGTCTAGCAACTAACAAATTGCCTTAACTTTCTTGAGCACACGGCTAGGTGAACCCCACTGGAGAGAATCTGTAGGTCGTCGTAGATACTGGTCACCTACGCAAACATCAACCTTAACACCAAGGTAATCACCTAAAGCCTGCATGATTTGTTGTGCTAATTTTCGGGTTGGTACAAGGACCAATGCTTGGCACTGAACTAAGCTGTAGAGAAGCTGCTGTAGAACTCCAGAGCATAGAGTTGTTGTGTTTCCTGTTCCGGACTGTGCTTGTTGAATCACATCAAGTCCCTTGCAAAATGGTACAGTCCCCCTTTGCTGAATTGCAGATTGCTTCTCAAACCCTTCACTGAAACATATGACTTAGCAAGCAGCTTTCAGTACAGTACTAGACATGTAAAAGAGTAGGTTCTTGATAAATACAAAGAAATGAAAAGCTTAAAAAAAAACCTTTACATGTAAGTTAAAACCTAAATTCAAAGCAGCGGAATTTGAATTCCCAGTAATTGACCAACAAAGTAGTAGCAATAAGACCTAGTTACCATAAGCATATATGCCTCTAAGAAGATTCTCTTGCAATCCCATAGCATTAAAACTGCCATAGATTTCTTTCATTAAAAACCGAAGCCTGGTGAACTATAAACAAACCAGCTAAAGAATCGTAGAAAATAGGAAGAAATATAACAAATGAATCTGAAAGCTTAAATACCTAGAAATCATATATAAGGGTTTAGAGAATAAATGGAATATTGTTAGTCCATTTCATTTGACCAACTTTGAGCCATATTTACCAAACCGTCGTCAACTATACCCGTAGCTAACAACCTAAATTTCGGATTAAAGTACAACATATATGTTAGAGTAAACAGTTAGTTAGTTTGTTAATATTGGTTAGTTGTTAGCATGTGTTAGTTGAGTCAGTTATTCATAACTAAGTTTGCTTCTATAAATAATCAAGCAGCAACTGTACTAAGTAAGTTTTTGATTCAGTAAATACTTTTGCATTTATGATATCTTAACATGGTATCAGTTTTTCTTCTTTTCTTAACGATAGGTTCTTGAGGTCCTGTGTTCTTTATGGCCCTACCTGCTAGTCCATCTGCTGTGCAGTCCGCTACGCCTGTGATGGCTTCAAATCTTTCTGATGCTGTTGTTGACAGTCGGTTCTTTGCTACCAAGAAAATTGGTGTGCTGCTTGATGATAATAATTACTTGTTATGGCGTCAACAAGTTCATTTGGTGATTAAAACTTACAAACTCCAGCATTTTCTTGATTCTAGCACGGTTCCTCCTCCTCGACAGGTTATGGATGAAGATGGAGTTCTCCAGGAGAACCTTGAGTTTGCTTGGTTCGAGCAACAAGATTGTGCTCTAGCTTCTTGGATGTTGTCTTCTGTCAGTACGGTTGTTTTACCGCATCTCATTGGGCTAGATTCTAGTGCACAAATATGGAATGCCATTGTTTCCTTGTATGGTAGCAAAACAACATCTCAGTTGATGTCCTATAGACGGGCTCTACACTCTCAGAAAAAAGGTGATCTTTCTATGAAAGACTTTTTAATGAAAATAAAAAGTTACTGTGATAGCCTTGTTAGTTGTGGAGAGGTTATCAGTGAACATGAACATGTCACTGCTATTCTTAATGGGTTGCCACCTGATTACGAGTCAATTATTACAATTGTTACTGCTAGTCAGGTGCCGTATAATGTTCAGGGGGTGACTACGATTCTACTTGATGTTGAAGCACGTCAGCATGTTACTGTGTTTGAGACTCCTAGTTCGGCTAATCTAGTGTCTCATCAAGCTTCAACTTCGATGGTTTAGGGTGTTCCTACACCTGTGTATCGTTCCTCGTCAAATGCTAGAGGACGAGGGCGTGGTCGCTCGTATAGGTCACGACTCCAATGTCAGCTCCATCTTGTTAACCAATGCTATTATAGGTTTGATGTCTCATACAGGAGTATAGGACAAAGCTCTCACGGTTTTTTTCAAAGAAGGGCCTGTAACTCATTATGAACTGCTGCTTGCCAACACTCGTGTTGCATTGCTTCATAGATGTCAGCAGGTGAATCATTTGACTTAGCAGGAAGGTGAATCGTTTTGTTTCATATATTGCAGTAGTTCATAATGAGTTACAGGCCCTTCTTTGAAACAAAACATGGGAGCTTTGTCCTCTGCCTACTAATAGGAAACTCATCAGGTGCAAGTGGCTATTTAAAGTGAAGAAAATAGCTAATGGGACTGTTGAGAGGTATAAGGCACGATTGGTGGCTAAAGGTTTTTCCCAACATGCTGGTTTTGATTTTAGAGATACATTTAGTCCGGTGGTTAAGGCAATTACTATACGGACTGTTCTTGCTATTGCAGTTATGAAGGGCTGGTCCTTAAGGCAGGTTGATGTGAATAATGCCTTCCTCAATAGGGATTTAATAGAAGAAATCTATATGGCTCAACCACCTGGGTTTGAAGTTGCAGGTGACAATGGTCAGAAGCTTGTTTGTCGATTGACCAAAGCATTGTATGGTCTTAAGCAAGCTCCTCGAGCGTGGTTTCAGACACTAAAACAGTATCTTGTGGATCGTCTTGGTTTTTGTACCTTAAAAGCTGACCCTTATCCATTCATTCGAGCCTCTGCTGGTCAACTACTATTGCTTATGGCTTATGTCAATAACATAGTAGTCACAAGCAGTTCAGTTACTGAGATTGACAAGGTGGTAAGTCAGCTTCATGCTAAGTTTGCACTTAAGGACATGGGTAGACTCAACTTTTTCTTGGGCATTGAGGTGCAACACACGGCTCAGGGCTTATGCCTAACTCAAAAGAAATATGTTGCAGAGATTCTTCATAAAATAGGTATGTCAGGAACTGCACCCACACCTATACCCTTGGTGAGCACTCCAAAAATTGTTGCCTCGGATGGTAGTTCGTTGTTTGCTAATGTTCACTTGTATCGGAGTACAATTGGTATGCTGCAGTATTTGTGTATTACGCATCCTGACTTGGCATTTTGTGTCAATAAACTAAGTCAGTATATGAATGCACCTAGTAAGGATCATTGGAAGGCTGTTAAGCGTGTTTTGAGGTATCTTATAGGGACTATGAATCATGGTTTGCATCTCTCAAAAGGGCAGTTTTAGTTAGTGTGTTATTCTGATGTTGATTGGGCTGCCTCTATTGAAGATCGACGATCTACCTCAGGTTATGTGGTTTACCTAGGACCGAATCCGGTTGCATGGTGCTCTAAGAAGCAAGCAGTGGTCTCCAGGTCATCTTCTAAAGCTGAATATAATAGCCTGGAAAATTGTGTCTCAAAGTTACTATGGGTTAAGCAGCTGTTAGATGAGATTGGACTGTCAGTTTGTCAGACACCAATTGTATGGTGTGGTAATACCTCTACAGTTACATGGCTGCAAATCCAACTCATCATGCTCGAATGAAACACGTGGAGATTGATCACCATTTTGTGTAAGAAAAATGCTTGATAGTGTTCTTCAAGTTAGTTTTGTTCCATCAGCAAGACAAATTGTTGATGTTCTTACTAAGCCTATTCCACCGAAACAATTTGCTACATTCAGACAAGATCTGCAAGTTTGTTCTAGTAGTGGTGAGTTTTCAAATTTTTCAACAGACAAACAAAACTAGGAGAATGTTAGAGTAAACAGTTAGTTAGTTAATATTGGTTAGTTGTTAGCATATGTTAGTTGAGTCAGTTATTCATAACTAAGTCTGCTTCTATAAATAATCAAGCAGCAACTATACTAAGGAAGTTTTTGATTCAGTAAATACTTTTGCATTTATGATATCTTAACAATAAATATGTTATACAATAATAAATTATATTTTAACTCTTATAAAAATATATAATTTAATAAAAAATTTCTGTCAATTCTTTGTAGGAAAAAAGATAACAAAATAAAAAGAGTAAAAATGATGAAATGAGTGTAAATTCAGCACAATCGAGAGACCATCCATTACAAATTGATAGAAAAACAAGTGATAATTAAAAATTAGCCATGATGAATCAGTAATAGCATAAGAATTTTAATAGACGGTATTCGACTACCCTTTTCTGTTTTCTCGATTTTAGGGCAATTTACCAGAAAAAGCTATTTTTTTTCAAAATTTACCGAAATGGGCTGACTTTTTTATTATTTACCGGAATGGACCATTTTCTGGGAAATCGAGCCCACGTCAGCGTGATGTCAGGGTAAATGGCAGGAGGTCCCGTCCACGTCAGTGCGATCTGCTGACGTGGACGCGACCTCCTGTCATTTACCCTGACATCGCGCTGACGTGGGCGCGATTTTGACGTTGATTTTACGTTTGGGTTTTCTGGCTTTTAGGGTTTAGGGTGGAGGCTTTTTAGGGTTTAGGGGTCCCGAAAAAAATGATTTCGAGTTGACGTCTCTGGTCAAATAGTATAAAATCGCTTTTACCAGGATGCTATTTGAGAAGAAATTGTGAAATCGCGCCCTCGTGGATGCGATTTTGCTACAGTAGGTCATGTAAGAAATACTTTTTTTCTGATGTTTCAGAGCAAATAGTATAAAATCATTTCTACGAGGATGCTATTTGAGAAGAAATTGTGAAATTGCGCCCTCGTGGACGCGATTTTGCTACAGTAGCAAGTTTGGGCTGAGGCTATAAATTAGGTAGAACATGTTGTTAGAATTCATAAGTCATTGCAGAAACAATTTAGAGAGCCTAAGAAAGTTAGAGTTTCAAAATGAGTAAACGTATTAGTGCTATTATTTACTACGATGGTGAGGTTTGCCACACCAAGAATGGTGTTGTCTTTTTGTCGGAGAATACGGTGCGACTGTCATTTAACCAGAACATAGATTTGACAGAACTTCGTAAAGAATTAGACGTAAAATCTTCGGAACGACGCCAATGAAAGTTCTATCAATCACGTATCGATTTTGTTCTTGTGTTGATCCGGTGACATATGACTCGTTTGACATAAAAGGTGCTCGTAGCTTGGAGGCAATGGTGCAGACTCATCTTGCTAGTGGAGCAACTTGTATTAAGTTATATGTACAATTTACGTCGCCAACTGATGTACTTCCGTCCGGTGTTCGAGATGTATACACGACCCCTGGCCGACACTCGGTAACCGGGTTACAAAATACGGAACAACCCATATTCGGTAGAGGTGTCGAATGCACATCCCTTGCAAGACACTATATTGGTGGATGGGACATGTACGTCGGTGGCTCGACGTTTGATGTTGGAAATACGTACTGGGGAACTGCGTCAAGTTCAAGTGGATGGCAATCTACATCCAATTGGGGACATTATCAAATGCCCAGAAGAAGGGATGACGTACTACCTACGACGTCAACCGGTAAGGGGACGTCGTACGCTGCAGATGATTGTGAGTTAGAAGATGACTCCGATGTGGATCCACCTCGAGAGCCCAGGCCGGATGGTGTAGAAGTGGGATTATTTTCTGAACCGAAGCCTATTCCAACAGAAGGTGAAGATGCTGAAAGGAGTTCAGATGATGAAGAAAATCCATGTTTCAGAGCATACTCACCTCCAGCCCACATGCATAATATCGATCTATCAGCAGATGATGCGTTAGAGTTTCCAGATCTACCAAACCGGTTGCGCGATCGTACAAGTTCGGGGATAGATTACGATGAACTTGAAGTTGGTAATCAGTTTACCAACAAGGATAGTTTTATTGGTGCTTTGAAACAGCATAGCATCAAAAATGGCGTTAATTACCACGTCGTTAAATCAAAATCCGATAAGTTTGAGGCGAAGTGTGCGGTGCAAGAAGGCACATGTTCATGGAAAATCGTCGCCTCGTTAAGGAAAAGGACGGGGTTGTGGGAGATAAAAAAGTACAAAGGTCCACATACATGTGCTGCAGGTACAAGATTGAATGTATCTGAATAATAATTTTATTTTACAATGTTGCATTATCTAATGTACTCCCTCTGTAGGTGTTTCACAAGATCATCCCAAAATGGATTCAGCTATGTTAGCCAGCTTGATAATGCCCACGATAAAAGCAGATCCCAGGACTTCAGTGCCGGTGATAATTGCCAATATCCGTAGCCAAATGGGGTATACGCCCTCTTACCGCAAGGCTTGGATAGCTAAGCAAAAGGTGTTGGAGAAGATGCATAGTGGGTGGGACGCCTCATATAATGAAGTATGGCAGTGGTGTTAGGTGCTAGAGAGATACGTCTCAAGTGCCATCACAGACCTTGAAACGGAACATGCATACTACAACGGCCGATTGCTACGTGGATGTCAAGTGTTCAAATGCCTATTTTGGACCTTTAAGCAATACCGAGACGCATTTCCATACTACAATCCGTTGGTACAAATTGACGGTACCTTCATGTTCGGTAGGTATACTCATCGGCTATTGGTTGCAGTGGCACAGGACGGCGCTGGGAGAATTCTTCCAATTGTATTTGTAATAACACCGGGGGAGTCATCTGATGACTGGGATTTCTTTCTCTCTAGATTAAGGAGGCATGTCTGCCCCCAACCTGATATCTATGTTATTTCAGATCGGGGCACCGGTATACTAGCTGCATTTGATCGAGAGGGAAGCTTGTGGCAGCGCACACACCATAAATATTACCTAAGACACGTTGCTTCGAACTACTACAGGCAATATCCATCCAAGAGCGAACGACGACAAGTTATCAACATGGGTATTTAGTTTATAACTGTATTATTTCGTTTGTCAATTTGAATTAGTTTTATTGGTAGAAGTGGTATAAAATATTCGCTATTATCTTCCAATTGGCAGGGTATGAAATAAATAAAGATCATTTTCAGGAGATGTTGGCAATTTTACGATCCCAAAATGGAGAGGGGGAGGACTACCTCTGTAACATACGTTTCGAACAGTGGACACAAACATACGATGGAGGCCTACGATATGGCCATATGACGTCGAACCTGGCTGAATACATAAATTATGTTCTTAAAGGAACGCGCCATCTACCGATAACATCGGTTGTGCGAGAGACATATTTCCGTTTGGCGGCGCTATTTCCAAAGCGAGCAGCAACTTATGCTGGCTAGATGCAGGGTGGCCATGTATGGTGCAGTAAGGTGGTTCAAGAAATTAACAAGGCGAAGGCGAGGGCAAACATCATGCACACGGTGTGTCACGATCGAGACAATTTATGGTTTCGCGTGACGGAGTTTGACAGACCGCACCAATGTGTTGTTGGCGGGCAGTATCGTGTACACTTTCGAAATAAGACTTGTGACTGTGGGAAGTTTGATGCACTTCGTTATCCATGTGCTCATGTTATTGCAGCTTGCTAGAAACTTCGTCTGGATCCAATGAGTTATGTGGACGAAGAGTACAAACTAGAAAACATGTACAACATTTGGAGACATGTTTTCCCACCGGTCCCAGATGAACGTAAGTGGCCCCCCGTATCTCTTGCTCCTTTTAAGCTGTTACCGGATAGAGAATTGCGTCGCAAACCAAAGGGTCGACCTTGCTCCACTAGAATACGGAACAATATGGATATCCGAGAAACATCCAGTCAGCAGAAGTTGTGCGGATGGTGTAGGAACTCAGGCCATACAAGTCGATCATGCCCTAATCGCAATAGCTGAATGTAATTTTAGAAAAAAATATATTTTCTTCAATTATTAATTGATAATTGTATAAATTGTTAGTAAAATTATCAAATTAGTTTAATTTCTTAATTGTTAATACCGGTCAAAACATTTTACCAGATCTAACATTATGTAAAATTATATAAAATTATTAAGCCAAAACAATTTTCTTAATGGTTAGAAAAATTTATCAAATAATCTCAAATTATTAAGTCCAAAAATTGTGTTAATGGTTATTAAAGTGTTCAAAATATGTAAAATTATTAAGCCAAAAAAATATGTAAAATTATTAAGCCAAAAAAATTTAGGTTAGTTTTGGGTTTTTAATTAATTTAGGTTAGGTTTAGGGTTTTTAATTAATTTAGGTTAGATTAGGGTTTTTAATTAATTTAGGTTAGGGTTAGGTTAGGGTTTTTAGTTAATTTAGGTTAGATTAGGTTTTTTAATTAATTTAGGTTAGGGTTAAGGTTTTAAATTAATTTAGGTTAGATTAGGGTTTTAAATTAATTTAGGTTAGATTAGGGTTTTAAATTAATTTAGGTTAGATTAGGGTTTTTAGTTAATTTAGGTTAGGTTAGGGTTTTTAATTAATTTAGGTTAGATTAGGGTTTTTAGTTAATTTAGGTTAAGGTTAGGTTAGGGTTTTTAGTTAATTTAGGTTAGATTAGGTTTTTTAATTAATTTAGGTTAGGGTTAGGGTTTTAAATTAATTTAGGTTAGATTAAGGTTTTTAGTTAATTTAGGTTAGGTTAGAGTTTTTAATTAATTTAGGTTAGATTAGGGTTTTTAGTTAATTTAGGTTAGATTAGATTTTTTAATTAATTTAAGTTAGGGTTAGGGTTTTAAATTAATTTAGGTTAGATTAGGGTTTTAAATTAAATTAGGTTAGATTAGGGTTTTTAATTAATTTAGGTTAGATTAGGATTTTTAGTTAATTTAGGTTAGCGTTAGATTAGGGTTTTTAGTTAATTTAGGTTAGGGTTTTTAGTTAATTTAGGTTAGATTAGGGTTTTTAATTAATTTAGGTTAGATTAGGGTTTTTAGTTAATTAGGTTAGGGTTAGGTTAGGGTTTTTAGTTAATTTAGGTTAGATTAGGTTTTTTAATTAATTTAGGTTAGTGTTAGGTTAGGGTTTTCAATTAAATTAGGGTTTTTATTTTATTATATCAAATAATATCAAAATTTTCTTAAAAAATTTCTATGCGTATTACATCAAATAAACTTCTATTTTATTACATCAAATAATAAAATTAAATACGGCAATCAATGTCTATGACCGGGGGATTCGGTTCCACATGGCGGCCGTCGACGGCTGCGCGCTGGATTCCTCCTTCCTCTAGCTTCCGGCGGCGATTGTTCTTCCTTTGGTGGTGATTGTGGTCCTTCCTTCGGTGGTGGTTGTGGTTCTTCCGGTTCCGCATATGGTTGTCGAACTTGGGACGATGATATACCTTCAAAGAATAGTGTATGTGAGGTGTTTGCATCATGAATGGCGACGGTGTTTGAAAGCCATACGTTACTGGCGATTGGTAAAAAAGAGAGCTCCTCGAAGGCATAATCGATCCCTCCTGCGCCACTGGCGTAGATATCGACGGTCCGCTCGGCATAACAGGAAATGGATCTGAACCGGGCATTTGGCTCCAACCTGCCATAGTATTCGGAAAAGGATACATGTAAAGGTTAGGGTACATATAAGGGCTAGGAAACATACCTGGCATCATAGGGAAAGGCGGTTGCATGGGTATCATCTGTTGAATTGCTGCGTCAGGTGACTGCGTCGGTGCTCTCGTTGGGGCCAGTGATTGCATGCCCGCTGATGATGCGCCGGGTGACTGTCTGGGCCTCGTTGAGGGGCTGCCTTCGAAGTCTTCTCCTCTTGGATTTAAAGGCCCGCGCCTTTCCCTTCTGAGACGTAATTGCCGTTGCCTCTCCTCTGGCGTAAGTAAATACGGCTTGCCATAGATCCTAAACCATGGCATGTATTTTGGAACACACTCTAACTTCGGAATGATGATTGCTTCCCGAGTAAGTAGATATTCATGCCGATTTTCCCACATTTCCATGTACTCAGACCAGTATCTAGTCCAATCCGTACCTAATTGCCGAAGGTCGATTTTGTGGTGCTCGTCAAACTCCTCAGGGTCCGCAGGAATCGGTTGTCTACATCCAAACTGTCTTAGCACTCTGTCTGTCTGGTGGGGCTCCACGGTTGCATAGTTGATCAACACCACTTTCACGTGCCAAGCGTTCGGATTTTGTAAAAACTCTTCCGGGATTACTACCCGAATTGCCGGATCCTCGTATGGTGTCCATTGAAACTATATGAACATGATAGAAATATTAGTTATATACATAATACTAAATACTAAATACTAAATATCAATCAACTAGAAAATGTATGGAAATATCTATTTGCAACAATACTTACTTCTACTTCCGACCGTTGGTCCAATAAAAGCGGTATATCTTCAAGTTCAGACGGTAATTCACGAAAACTTGCCGGATGGTTCCACCTAATTAAATAAATTTTTAGCATACTTTTATTGTATAAATCTACATAATAATTCAAAAATGTAATATAAAATTTATCTCGTTACAAGTGGGAATGTATATGGGTGGTTCACTCGAGGACGTAGAAATGGAAAGCGAAACCGTGCCCATGATTACAGTAGTGAAAGGCAACCTCTGATGTTTGCTCTCCTCGGTCGCGTCGCCCCGCACATCTCCCGATATAATGTTGCTAAGACGGCAGACCCCCAACTAAATTCACCGGCTCCTCTAAAATCAACGAGTTTTAGCAGCCACCTTAGATGTACACGGCTCCGTGACGTGTCCGGCATTAGATAACCTCCAATTATATGATTGAGCATATCGAATTCTTTCGATTTCGGTTGAATTTACATTCGGCTCGGGGAAGGTGGCACGTAACCATCCCATCTCGACCTTACCTCCATCCATTTTTTCCGAAATTGGCAGATCGTAGCACACCGCCTCCCAATTGCTAGATTGGGCAGACCCGGTGACTGGGTGCCCTTCCACCGGCAATCCCAAATGCATGCTGACATCTTCTAGAGTGATAGTGCACTCTCCACATGGAAGATGAAATGTGTGCGTCTCGGGTCTCCACCTCTCGATCAACGCACTAATCAGTTTCGGGTCCAACTTGAATCCCCGGCCTACCGTCGCCACGTGCCAAAAACCCGCTTCCCGCAGGTAGTTCTCTACTAACGATGATGGAAGAGCATGCATATTCCGGATATGGCATTCCAATACCCGATCTTTAGACTTTTATAACAAACAATAAATTAATACTTATCTAAAAATACATAAATAAAAAAATCTTAAATAATAATTACAAATTAAATTTAATACTTACCATTTTCATTTGCTCCACCGATATGTGATTGCTATCAAGACGAGTCAATGATCCGGCCATTGATGAAAATATAAAAAATTTAAAATTATTTTTAAAAAATATAAAAAATTATAATTATTTTAAAAAAATGGATTGAGAGAATTTTGGAAGGAAATTAAAATTAAATATGAGTTTGAGAGAATTTTGGAAGGAAATTGAGAGAATTTTGGAAGGAAATTAAAAAAATGCATGCTGACATCTTCTAGAGTGATAGTGCACTCTCCACATGGAAGATGAAATGTGTGCGTCTCGGGTCTCCACCTCTCGATCAACGCACTAATCAGTTTCGGGTCCAACTTGAATCCCCGGCCTACCGTCGCCACGTGCCAAAAACCCGCTTCCCGCAGGTAGTTCTCTACTAACGATGATGGAAGAGCATGCATATTCCGGATATGGCATTCCAATACCCGATCTTTAGACTTTTATAACAAACAATAAATTAATACTTATCTAAAAATACATAAATAAAAAAATCTTAAATAATAATTACAAATTAAATTTAATACTTACCATTTTCATTTGCTCCACCGATATGTGATTGCTATCAAGACGAGTCAATGATCCGGCCATTGATGAAAATATAAAAAATTTAAAATTATTTTTAAAAAATATAAAAAATTATAATTATTTTAAAAAAATGGATTGAGAGAATTTTGGAAGGAAATTAAAATTAAATATGAGTTTGAGAGAATTTTGGAAGGAAATTGAGAGAATTTTAGAAGGAAATTGAGAGGATTAGAGAGGAAAAATTAGATAGGATTTGTTTGTGAAAAAAATAAAGGGGTGGGGGGTATTTATATATATATATATTTTTTGATCGTTAGGGGTACTGTTCACGCGCGGAGAAGGTCGCGTCCACATCAGCGCGATCTGCTGAGGTGGAAGGAAATCGCGTCCTCAACCCCCTGCCATTTACCCTGACATCGCGCTGACGTGGGCGCGATTTCCCGGAAAATGGTTCATTCCGGTAAATAATCAAAAAATCGGCCCATTTCGGTAAATTTTGAAAAAAAGGGGCTTTTTTCTGATAAATTGCCCTCGATTTTATCCCTTTGTTGCTATTGTGCGGCGTCGTTTGGTTATTGTTATTGTTATTATCCGTTTACATATGTTGATCCAATGGGTCAAAAGGAAAACACAAATGTACTTAAAAGCTTAATTGAAAATAATAGTAATAATCTATAACTATATATTAAAACGTAAGCAGCTGGGTTTTTTTTCTTGAGAAAGTAACGGAGAAAAAAGGTATAATTATCCCTCAGTCCCTGTACTTTTTTAACTTTTGGATTACGTCCCTCTACTTGCTTTTAGTTTTAGGAATTGCATCCATCTACTTGTTTTATTTAAAAATTAAAGTTAAATTGATAACATTATTAAATTATGTCTATAAATTTAAATATGAGTTATCAATTAAATTTAAATTTTTAAATTAAATCTTTAAACATTAAAATGTTGCATATTCAATCGATTTTAATTTTTCAATTAATTGCAGAGGAGCTAAAAGTATTAATTTTTATTTTGAATGAAGTATTTAGATAATTTTTGTCCATGCATCTATTTTCAAATAGATTGAAATCCATATTTTAGGATTATTATCCACTTAAACAAAATTACAAATCTAATATAAATTTAAATAAGCTCTTTTTTCAAATTTAAATAATAATTTATTTAAAATAATTAATTTTGATAAATTATCATAATTTTAGTTTAAACAATTGATAGAATATATTATTAATAGGCATATTTTTAATCTATACATAACTCTAAAAAAAATTTAAAATAGTTCTACTGTATATTTGCTTAGAGTTTGATTTATATCCAAATTTAGTCCATTCAAGAATGATCTTACTTTAAAATGATTCACACATTAATATATAGTCAATTTTAAATGGTTGTCGTCATAATATATTAATAATATTATTACATAATAAATTACTTAAAATAATTTGTTCAATATTTAATTATAAAAGGTGATGCTCTTTCCTCTCTCTTTTTAATGCCGGTTGAAGAAAAAATTGGTTATGATTCCGGCGTCGTCCATTTTTAATTTATTAAATTACAATAATAAGCTTCGGTTCTTTTGGAAAGACCCTAATGTATTTAAAATATTGTACCCATACAAAAATGGTGTATGTTTAAGTTTCTAATGTATTTAAAATATTGTACCCATTTAAGGTTCAACATATCAAAATATTATACTTAATTGCGTTGGTTACAAGGCAATATTATTTAAAGCACGTAAGTAATTTTTAAAACAGTTGATAAAATGGCTTGTATTAGAGAAAATTTTGTGTGAAATTTAAAATATTTGTATAGATGTTGTGTTATTAAATAGCGTTTTTTTTTTAAAGTAAAGAGTATTAATTGTATTTATTTGTTTATTTATGAGATATTTTTAATATTTAATTTTATTTTAGTTTTATTTTTATTTTATAATTCATGTTTGAAGTTCGGGTTTTTTATTAAAATATTATAAAAGAAATTAAAAATAACCAAAATATTATATATTTTTTATTTACCAAAATATACCAAAAAATAACAAAAAACAGAAAAAAAAGCTGCAGTCGATTTGACAGGCCACTGATAGATGGCACCAAAGGTGTCATTCCCATGGGCGGCACTGCCCTTATAATGGGGACCATTCGGCTGGTGGGTGGGGGGAAGAGAAGGAGAGGGAAAGAAGAAGAAAGAAAGAAAGAAAAAGAAGGAAAGAAAAGGAAAGGAGAAGAGAAAAAAAGAAGAAGAAGAAGAGGGGAGGAAGGAAAAAGAAAGAAAGAAAAGGTAATTTTTTATTTTTAATTTTAATTTTTTGTAATATTTGTGTGTAAAAAAATTATGTTATGTATATTATACGTGTTTTATTATGTTATTTAGCATATAAATTTTATGAAATTTATTTAGCATGACAAAATTTATGAAAAAATTCATGTTATGTACATTGTATTAGACTTGTCCATGGGTCGGGCAGCCCGGCCCGGCCCGAAGGCTCGCCTGAAATATGGAAGGGTTTGGGTAAAAATATAGGCCCGAAATATGGGCTTGGCAAAAATTTAGGCCTGTTTAGAAAACGGGCCGGGCCTCGGGCACAGTTTTTTTGGCCCGTGCCTGGCCCGGCCCGGCCCAAAAATATATTAAATATATATATTTTTTATTTTTAAAATATAATAGTTTTTATTTTAATACTTTACTTTCATTTCCTCATCAGAACAGAAAATGTACCAAAATCCCTAACCCTTGTGTTGTGCCTCACCCAAAATCCCATTTCCAAAATCGACAGTCTTCTAGTACCGATCCACCTCCACCGTCAAGACCTCCACCGATCCACCTCCGGCCGGTTTGTTTATTCCCGAATAGCCAAGTAGAAGCAAGCATACAAGAACGAGGAGTTTGGTACAGGTACGGGTTTGCTCATCTTCTTCGGTTTCCTCGTTTTCATTCTCTTTAAGATACTTCATTTCTTCTGAATCAATGGTTACGATTATGTTATCTTCCTTGTTAATGGCATTTTGGGAAGGAAATTATATTAATGTTGTTGTTGTTGATGAATCCTTGTGATTGTATGATCAAATATGGCTAATCGAAACTTTCGAACCGCCAAAATTTTATGTTTCCTCGTTCTTTGTTTTGCTTATAGGAGTTCCTAACACGTTGAATGTGATCACCAATTTCCCATTTCTGATTGTGGGTGTTCTTGGGTTTGTTCTTTGCCTTGGAGGAGGAAGCTTTTTCAATATAAGGTGTTTTTTGCCCCCTTTTTTTTAAAAAAACTTAGATGTCTTTAAGTTGTAATTTGTAAAGGATAAATTTGTGACCATTTGCTGATTAACTGATGTTTATGGACGGTGGATTGGTGGCAGATTGCCAGGAGAGCTGTGGGGCTGGCTGCTTTTCTATGGAGGAACTGCAAGTGTGGCTTTTGGTTCTGCTTATTATCATCTCAGGCCTGATGACAATCGAGTACTGCTGGACACCTTGCCGGTTAGCCTTGCAACTTTACTTCTTTATATTTTTTTATTTGTTCCTCTAGCTTTCGGTTCTTGATGGTTGTTTCCGTTATTCAAATGTTGTTCTTAACACAGCTATTTGCCGTAGTTGAAACCATGAACTTCAATATTTTATTTTTGTCTACCCTTCGAATTTGCGCTTCATTGCTGAATACCAAATAGTTGAAATCTCACTTGCTTTGTTTCTAATTTGTGTTTTTATTGTGTTTTTACATAGAAAGAATCAGAAATTGCAGATGAGTTTCCATTCTATTTCATCCACAATCATAGCCCCTTTGGAATTTTACTACCTTATTTCTGTCAAATGCTCCATAACATCAAGTTAATTCACATATGTGCAGATGATGATTGCTTATTCCTCACTTTTCTCTACTTTTATACTCGAGAGACTCGGAGAAAGAATTGGATTAAGTTGCCTTTTTTCACTAGTAGTTCTTGCTGTTCTAAGCACAAGTTATGCAAGGTTTGATTCTTTCTTGAGATGATCTTTTCATCTGTTCACTGAATTGGTCAAAGCTTGTCATTCAGATTTCGATTTGTTTTGGCTAAATAAGACTTCATTATTGTTTGCATAACATTTAATGATCTTCGGTTGTGCATGATATTCCAGTTAATTCCGTGCATTGCTATTCCAATCATTTTAAAATAATTTTTTTTTATTTTTTTTATTTTTAAAATAATTTTTTAATGTTTATTAAAAAAATGGGCCGGGCTCAGGCTTATGATATTTTTCCTGAGCCGGGCCTGGGCAAAATTTTAGGCCCATATTTCGGGCCGGGCTGGGCCCGGGCCTAGGAGGCGGGCCAAAAAATTTTCTGGGCCTGGCCCAGCCCGGCCCATGGACAGGTCTACATTGTATGTTCATTAGGAAATTTTTTTTATGAAATTTATTTAGAATGTTGTAATTAGTTTTTTTTTAAATAGCATTAAAAATAAAATGATAAAAAAATATGTGTAAGAAAACATAAAATACGAAAAGAAAAAACGGAAATTGTATATTCACAGAAAGTAATAAAATCCGAAAAAATGGTATATTTAATAAATTTCAAACATAATGCACTGAAATAAAGTAAAAATATAAAATTAGAAATTATAAAATTTTTTAAAGTAATAAAATGCAGAGAAAAAAATACGAAGAAATGACCGAGGTAAGAGTGTTTTAGAAAATTTTTTAAAAATTTAGAAATAATTAATACAAATATTTGAAACAAAATGTACTGAAATAATATAAAATAATAAAATACGAAAATAAAATTATTTTATTGAAAGTAATAAAATTCGGGAAAATAATACGAGTAAATGGCGGGAATAAGGATTTTTTTTACACTAAATTAATTTAAAAAACACACTGAATTAATAAATCCGCTTCAGCTTTTTTTCTATTTTTTTTGTTTTTTAGTATATTTTGTAAATAAAAAATATATATAATATTTTAGTTATTTTTAATTTTTTAATAATATTTTAGTAAAAACCCTTAAAGTTTAAAATTGCCCATCTCAACCATATTATTTTCAAAGTTTTATTATTATTATTATTATTATATAGAGATGTATTAGGCAGTGAAAGGGGGCGGCATACAATACACACCAATGATTGTTCTTGTTCAGCTTTAATTACTTTAATTATTTTCCTTTCTTAATTATTTTCCTTTCTTGTTCTTTAGTTAGATTTAATCTAGCTTAAGGTCAATTATTTATTCGATGTTGGAGATCCCATTTGTATTCTCTGTTTCGATATTCGTTAATTCTTCAATTCAAGGTATAAATTAGTCACCTCACAATGTCGTTTTAGCATCAAATTACGAAGGGTATTCCTTAGTTCAGTGTTAGACGACATGCACTCGATGAATCGATACAATCCATAATTGTCAATCCACTGAAAAACAAATTGACGTGATTAATTGAATAAATTGTTTGATCTGTCACGGGAATTAACAATCAAGTTTAAACAATCCACTCACTTGAGGCAATTAATTTGAGTTGAGTCCTTCTAGTTCACAAGACCGTCGTAGAATTAAACTGTAGAAGTTTCCTTCAATGTTATTTGATTGGTAAGGGTTATCAGTCGAGTTGTTCCCGCAATTAATTTACATATAGAAGAGTTGATGGTTTGAAACTGTTCCTCGATCACTATAATTAATTTATCGGTAAGAGGAGAAAATTCATTGTTCGGGATTATTCAAGGTCGGAGTCAAAATCATGCTTGAGGCTATAGTTTTCATGTAGTTAATTTATTTATATTTAATTTCAATTTGTATGTTTCAATTACATTTTTATTTTTATTTAATTTTCTTTATTTTTTGTTTTTCATATTTAATCCCCATTGTTTTTCGTACAGGTTTCACGAGTTGTGGACACGAAAATTGGCTACGGCATGTTCTAGTTATAATGAAATACAAATTTGGATAGATTAATCTTTGTGGGATTGGACATAATATTTATACCACAAATTTAATTTTGATTTTAGGTGTAAAAATTTTATTTTTGGTTGATTTGACATCCATCAAATTTTGGCAGCTTGGTCATGACTAACACTATCTAATTTTGTTTATTTTTCTTTATGACCAGATTAGATCCAAAAGACCCACTCATATTCGACCCATAAATATTCATGCCAGATAAAAAGAGGCGGTTAAACGAAACAAACGACCAAAAGAGTCAGATTCCCTTCATTCTAAAGAAGATGACGAGATTGAGAAAGAAAACAAAGTGATTATAGAAAACGATGAGGAACCACTTTTTAAAATAGGAAATATGGCTCAGAATCGAACTATCAGACAACTTGCCGAGGCACTAGATGAACTACAACTGCTATGCATCATCGCCTACCCCACTGTAAAGGCACCATTTGAGCTAAAATCAGGCCTAATACATTTATTTTCTACCTTTCATGACCTACAAAACGAGAACGCCACAAACATCGTAAAGAGTTTCATATGGTTTGCTTGAGCAAGAAACTATAGAGAGTCCCGGAGGGCCACAAGAAAAAGAAGTATAATAAAGGGTATGACAAGATACACTTCTATGTTGTTATTCATGAAGCTATGAACGAGCTTATTGCGAAATCAGAGGCCTTGAACATAAATCCAGAAATTGCCCAGGGGGTGACTATGCTGTTGTTGCATACCGTCGCGTATCCCGCTATCACTCTACCACTATATCCAGCCTCTTGAACATAAATCCCAAGTCGGATATTTCAAATAACAACCCAATATCCTCAAATCTCAACAAAAATGTTTGAATTTCTAACTTCCCTATTTCACTTTTCAGCAGTCAAAAGAGACCCAAACCAAAACTAAAACTTTCCCTCACCTTGAACAAAATGTAATAGTTGTGATTTGCAAAAGGGTCCAAGCTTCAAAAAGAAAAATCATGAAACTCAAAAATGTCCTTTGGTTTCTTCTTCTTCTTCTTCCCTGTGCTTGTTACTGATTTTATTCTTTTTATTGATTCAACCAATATACAGGAGTCTTGATGATGATAGCTCAATGATTGCATCGGCAATCGGAGTTTGAGTTGGTGCTTTGAACAATGTTCTTTCTAGCATAAACAACATGGTGGGACCAAAAGCGACTCACATTTTAGGCTTAATCGCATGGGAGTATGGTTACTTGATAGGGGAAGTACTGTCTCTTCTAGTTTCTCATGTTGAAGAAAACAAGGTCAATAGATACACAAATCTAAACAAGGTAAGCTGAATGCTTTGAATGGGTATTAAATGTAACTAGTTTACAACTTATTCCCATCTTCATTTGCCTTTCACTAATTGGGTCTAGATGAACATGACCTCGAAACTATTCTACCTTCACCCTCAGATCCCTTGGCTTCTGGTTTTTTATTTATCTCTCCAGACATCTGTATAGTTTGCTAGAAATTCTCAAGTCCTTTTAACTTAATTCCCGAACTTAACAGCATCACTCAACGATCAATTACAAGTGCCTCTAGAACCCAAAAATGTATTGGGCTCCCTAAGGTTATCTCGATCAAATGGCAACCACCTGAACAAGGTTGGTTTAAACTCAACACCGACGGTTCCTCAAGAAGCAACCCGGGACTAGCCGGAGTGGGAGTGGTAGTCCATAATTCGGATGGACTGTGGATAGTCTAAAACTGGCTATTGATCTTAATATCTAGAATATTGGGTTGAAGTGGATGCCACTATTCTGGAATGAAACACTCATCTTCTAATTTGATTCTTGAACTTTTGGAGACTGATTACAGGACCTCAATGGGTACATTCCAGAATAGTTTGCGGATGTAAAAACAGTAGTTTCTTTGTTTCTTAATTGAACTTGCCAGACTTTATGGCTACGCTTGTTAAAGCCGACATGATTGACTATCCTACAATTAATACCTATGAAATGCTCTTTTATAACTACTGCTTTCGTATGTAAAAACAAAAGTTTGTTAATTATAATTTCTGGGTTTTCTCAAATTTTGATTTTTGAGATTCTCTTGTGAAAACTATTTAATTTTTATAATAATAATTATTTTCATATTTGAACATATATTTTGTTAATAGCGTGGGCCATGGTTTTCAATCCTAGAAATTGCTTTTTCTTTTTTAATTTGTAAATTTCATTTTACCAATCAAATGTGGATAAACTCTGAAACAAAATAACCCGAAAACCTAAAAGAATCTACCCTTTACGTGAATGCTAAAAAATTAATTACTAAAGGTTAAGCTTTTTTTATATTATTTTATGAATTTAAAATTAATTTACTAATATATCCTAAATCTTTAGATTATTAAATTGTCAAATGATAATTACTTCTTATACCTGCACCCCGCATATATTTTTATCCCTTCCACAAATGGAATATAATTATTTAACTTAATACACTTTTCTTAATTATTAAAATTATAAAATATTATATAGCTATAATAAAACTTTTTTTTTGTTAAATCTTTATTGAAGTAAAACAAACCCAAACAAAGGAAAAAGCCCAACAAAGTTAAAGACAACCAACCCAAAGACCAACACTAGAGCCCAACCAGAACAGAAAAATCTAGAAATAAAATAAAATAATAAAATAAAAGAAATGCGTAGATAATCCTAGTCTGCCATTAATGATTTGTCTCCAACTTTCCTCTTTTCAATATTTTCTTTTGATTTTGTCAGATTTAGAAGCCTGAGAGTTTTGTGACCAAATCAGAGAAAAGGGACCTCTCATCTCCCCGTTCACCATTTCACCCTCTTCTTTCATCAATATGCTTCTCTTGGTCGTTCCATCTCCAATCGTCGTTGAGCATATCTAGGAACACCTCCCATCAAGTAAATCGTTTCTTTCTTCTTTAGACTCATCATGGCTATGTTATGGGCTAACTGGTTAGCCGACCTAGAAACAAAATGAAAAACTAATGACCGAAAACTTTTATTTTCCTTTTGAATGTTTCTGATGTGTGCGCTAATTTGTGATTTATCCACTGATCCTGTGTTGCATTTGGTAATGATGGATCTGGAGTCCCCTTCTACTATTACATCTGTTAAACCCAACTCGATCCCTGTGAGCACAGCTTCGAAACAGGGGAGGGCTTCTGCATCAAAGGCCGTGCCGACCGCCGTGTGCAAACCGGAGTTAAAGGCCAGAACTTCTCCGTTCGCATTTCGTGCCACAATCCCCGAAGCTGACTTAAGACCCAGGCAGTCAAACGGGGCATCAAAATTGAATTTAATAGACTGACCATCAGGAGGTTTCCAGTTCTCCTTCTCCCCCACGAAGGTATTCTTTCTCTCTATCAAACAATCAAGTTCACGAATGTAGTTTTTGGTGAAATTAGCTACCCCTATTCCTGACTGAGTTTTCCCTTCATAGAGGTTCCTATTTCTGTCTAACCAAATCGACCATAATCCACAACCAAACAAGCGTCGTTGGGACTCCATGCAACTTCAAAATATCCAGGTAAGCCATTCAAAACAATCTGTCTGTTGCCTTAGAATTATCCATTCAAAGTTTAAGATTTGCCATATTTCTACTGATATAGGACATTCGCCAAAGACATGCCATATGGTCTCAATTCCCACCTTACATTTGGGGCATTTGTTGCTTTGGGTCAATGGTTTGGCATATAAGTTGACCATCGTGGGGATGAAATTCCAAGACACTCTCCAAATCAATATCTTAATTTTATTGGGGAGTTGTAGATCCCATAGTTGTTTGCAGAATTGTTTTGTTGTAATCTGTAAATCATTAAATCTAGGAGTAGAGTTCTATGTCTGTAATAGTTTATAGGCACTTCTTACCGAAAACATACCCGAGGGCTCACCGCGCCCATATTACCATGTCAGCATTGCTCATCCCTCGCAAGTGGAACCTGCAAGATTCTGTCTGCATCATTCATCTCGAAGCTATTGTGAATAAGCTCCTCTTTCCATACTCTATTAGCACTATCAATTAAGCATGCAACAGTAGATAAGTTTGCATTATTAATTTGATTATGTAAGCTATAATTTTTTGCCTCAGGCAGTCACGCATCTTCGTTGATTAATATGCTTTCCCCCGTACCAACCCTCCAACCCAGACCGTTGTTAAAGAGACCTTTTGCCGCCCAAAAACTTTTCCTAGTGGACGTTGGTGTGCACCCCAACTCTGCCTGTAAGAAATTAGTAGATGGGTAGTATTTTACTTTTAGAACCTGTGCTAATAACGAGTCAAGCTGATCAATAAGACGTCATCCTTGCTTAGCAAGTAAGGCCACATTAAATATCGCCAAGTTCCTAAAACCCATACCACCTTCCTATTTTAGTTTGCACATTTTATCCCAGCTACACCAATGAATTCCTTTGCGCCCATGCCCTTTCTGCCACCAATACCTAGCTATTATAGCTTCCAATTCTCCACATAAAGTTTTTGGTAAAAGAAAGCACATCATGGAATATGTAAGAATCGCTTGCAGAACCGATTTAATGAGACTTCCTTACCTCCTTATGACAAGAACCTCAAACTCCATCCATCAATTTTTAGCCGAATTCGATCTTTTAAACTTTGAAAGGATGCCTTCTTTTTCTTACCTACCAAATTAGGGAGACCAAGATACTTCTCAACATCATTCGAGCTCCTCACCCCCAACAATCCCGTAACTGTCTGTCTGTTAGCTTCCATAGTATTAGTACTAAAAAATATTGTGGATTTTTCAAAGTTCTCACACTGACCAGGACACAACTCATACGTATTCAGAATTTTCTTTATCTTCTGAGCTCCCAAGGTCGTTGCCTCACCAAATAAAATGAAGTCATCTGCGATGAGAAATCTGTGGGCTTCTTCTGATTGCTTTTGCCCCTTTAATCTCCCCCCTTCTCAATGCCGAATTCATAAGGGACGAAAGTCCTTCACTGCAAATCAGAAAAAGAAAAGGGTTAAGCAGATCCCCTTGACGAAGCCTTCTGATTGGTTTAAAACATTCTCCTTTGCCCCCATTTAAGATGACCGAATAGGAGACCGACGTAAGACATTTCATAATGAAATCCACCCAAGATTACACAAAACCCATTCGCTCCATCATAAGCTTTAAGAAATCCCATTCCACCCTGTTGTATGCCTTGCTTATATCAAGCTTGAGTGCCATGTGTCCTTTTATTCCAATTCTTTTATTCTTCAATGTTTGCATGATTTCATAGGCCACGAGCACATTATCAATAATTAAACGTCCTGGTACAAAGGCACTCTGTGCACTATCAATACATGCTTCCAGAACATGCTGAAATATATTGGCCACCACCTTAGCTATCACTTTATAAAGAACATTGCATATACTAAATTTCAAATAGGATCTACTTTTTCAATGAGTATGGATAATTAACCCGTCTTTTACAAATATATGAAAGTTTTTTTTGTTATTATTATTTTAAAATTACCACAAAATTTAATATATTTAAAGTATTCCATTAATTTTTATAAACTATAATTACAGTTAATTATAAAAATTAAAATAGAACATCGATGGAATTGATATTGCATGAAAAAAATGAGAAAAAATCACACCTTACAAATATCTAAATTAACTTTATTATAATAATTTATTATTTTTTACTAAATTAATTAAAAAAACAAATACAGTAATTGAATTTAAATTTTATTTTAATTAAAAAAAACTAAAATATGCTGAAATTTTATTTCCCTATTATCATTTATAAATAAAATTTAAAAATACACGCATTAAACTAGTGTATGGCATGAAAATGAAACTAGTTTTCAAGCTATAAGATATTCGATTAACCAAAATAAATTTATAAAATTATTTTGTAACTTTTTATAATTAAATAACGTGTAAATTTTAACATATAAAACTTGTACTGGCCGCCAAGGCGATTTTTTAGTTAAAATTTTCTATTATTCTCTCGTGAATTTAATATTTGATTAAATTTTAATTTTTATATTTTTTAAAATTTAAAATTATAGTGCTCATCAAATAATAATTTTTATATGCATTAAATTCTGTTATTTTCAAAATTTTGATTTGACAGGTCTTTTCAACTTTTTAATTTCATATATTATTCACTAAAAAATTAGTTAATGAACTAATGACTATTAGTTACATTAAGATTGAAATTTCAAAATTGGTAAAGTATGAGACTTAAAATGATCCAATTGAAAAATATTAATTAAATTTACAACCATACTTATAGTAAATGATTAATAATTAAATTTAACTAAATAAATTGATTAATAATTAAATTTAACTAAATAAATTTGATTATTATTATTTGGTTGAAAGCTAAAATTTCAAAATATAAAAAAATATAAAACCAAAATTAATCAAATCAAAATATTAAAAAAAAAAACAGAATTTAACTGCTTAATGGTAAAGGTAAAAGGGACAACTTCCTGACGAAGCATTTCACGTGGCATGATTCTTCCTGCAACCCAGCTCATCATCTGCTGTCATATACCTGTAACATCAGTACGTGGCATAATCACAACGGTCACTTAAACCCAAATTTTTACAACTAAGTCCACTAAATCATAGTCTCCCCCTCCAACTCCGAGTAAGTTTCGAATTTCCCAATTTATGTCGAATTAAATGTTTCTCCAATAAATAAACAACACATTTATATTCACCTACTCTTCGCCCCTAAAACCTTCCAACTTCAGGAAATTCGACGATCAAATCAAACAGGTGACCTTTGATTATCTGCTTTTCTTCTGCTCTGTCTTATGATGTTTGTTTAGATTTGTCTTGTTTTTATTTAACCTGTAAAGGCGCTGTTTGGCTGGCTTTTCTTTTTTCAATTACAGTTCCCTGATCGTTGCGATCAGTGTCTTTTGAGTTTTGTTTATTTAGGATTATTGTCGATTACGTTTGTTAATCAGTGATTAGGGGGATTCTTTGCATTATGCTCCAAGATATTGTAAACTTGATTATTTAGGCCTTAGTAATTGCCTGTATTTGATGCCTTTAAGTTGTTCTACTTTAGGGCTTTACAAGGAGATTTTAAGTAGCTAAAATTTCAAACTTTATGCATCCACACCTTCACATTATATGTTGTTTTAACTGGTGCGAAGTTATTTACATGTCCTTCTCTTCCCTTTTACTCGGTTGTGAGTGTTGGATACAGTATGTGTCTGACACGGGTATAATCAGATTTTTCCAAGCTTTTCATGTATGCGGAGGATCTTTGGGGGTCATGTCTCTGCATTCACTTGTCCAACGGGAGTGTAGGGCAAATGAAGTGTAACAGCAATGTAGGTTCTCTTAGGCATATGGTTGTGCATTCATATGTTAACGTCTCTTATGTGATGATTTTTTTGTTATTTCTTCTCTGTTGTTTACAGTCATGGCTGGAGTTGCACCTGATGGATCACAATATGATGCTCGTCAATACGACAGTAAAATGAATGAATTGTGAGTTTTTACTGCACTAGCCTCTTTATGCAATTATTCTTTGTCATTTGTGCTTAGTAGTTTCGGTTTTTTGGCTTCTATTTGCCCCCGATTATATAGGATTGCTGATGATGGAAATGACTTCTTTACTACTTACGATGAGGTCTACGAGAGCTTTGATAAAATGGGTTTGCAAGAAAACCTCTTAAGAGGCATCTATGCTTATGGTAATCTTCATTCTTTTCTGATCATTAGGCCTTTCTACTGTCATGATCCAAATTGACCTTATAATCCTCAATATAGGGTTTGAGAAGCCGTCAGCAATTCAACAAAAGGGAATCGTGCCCTTTTGTAAAGGTTTAGATGTAATCCAACAAGCACAATCAGGTACCGGTAAAACGGCGACTTTCTGTTCTGGGATCTTACAACAGCTGGATTATGGTTTAGTACAATGTCAAGCTTTGGTTCTTGCTCCCACTAGGGAGCTTGCGCAACAGATTGAGAAAGTTATGCGTGCACTTGGTGATTATTTGGGTGTAAAGGTTCATGCATGTGTTGGTGGAACTAGTGTCCGGGAGGATCAACGAATCCTTGCAGCTGGCGTCCATGTTGTTGTTGGTACCCCGGGTCGTGTTTTTGACATGCTTCGTAGGCAGTCTCTTCGTGCAGATTATATTAAGATGTTTGTCCTCGATGAAGCTGATGAAATGCTCTCTCGTGGTTTTAAAGATCAGGTCCGCATCTTGACTTTATATGGTTTTATGGTTTAGCATCATAATAAGTGCCACATTTGTTCACTTCTAATAAATTGCTACTTTAAGTACCTAGTGCTCGATTTGAACTTGGCTATGGAAATAAAAAAGATTGTTACAGTCTTTGATTAAAATGTAGAAGAGGATGAAATCGAATAGCCAATGACCTAAGGTACTAGAAGGCACATCTTGAGATGGTCGACATTAGGAAATTTTGAACAGGAGTATAGTAAACTGATCCACTTTTCGCTATGACTATGAAGTTGTAGTAGAATGTGTGATTATGCTGTATGCTACATTTTATGCCTTTCATGAAATTTGCCGGCTCTTATGTTTCGATTCTTTGTTTCTGGTTCCATTGTTATGCTTTGGAGATTCAGTTTCCTTTATGCTGGAGTGTTGCACATAATTTCATATGTTTTGCTCCAAATACAGTGACCTAAGCTGATGTGTTAAATTCTGTATTAATATTACATTTGTGATTGATTAACCGTAACATCTCCATTTTCAGATCTACGACATATTCCAGCAACTCCCTCCGAAAATACAGGTTGGTGTTTTTTCTGCAACCATGCCACCCGAGGCTCTTGAAATTACCAGGAAGTTTATGAACAAACCAGTCAGGATTCTTGTGAAGCGTGATGAGCTCACCCTCGAAGGTATTAAGCAGTTTTATGTCAACGTTGACAAGGAGGAGTGGAAGCTCGACACGCTTTGTGATCTCTATGAAACTTTAGCTATAACTCAGAGCGTGATCTTTGTTAACACCAGACGCAAAGTTGATTGGCTTACCGATCAAATGCGGAGCCGTGATCACACGGTATCCGCCACCCATGGAGAAATGGACCAGAACACTCGTGATATCATCATGCGCGAGTTTCGATCGGGATCTTCTCGTGTGCTGATCACCACTGATCTATTGGCTCGAGGGATTGATGTCCAGCAGGTCTCGTTGGTTATTAACTATGATTTGCCAACACAACCGGAGAACTATCTTCATCGTATTGGTCGAGGTGGTCGGTTTGGGAGGAAAGGTGTAGCGATCAACTTCACAACACGAGATGATGAACGGATGCTTGCCGATATCCAAAGGTTCTACAATGTAGTGATAGAGGAACTGCCTGCAAATGTTGCGGATTTGATCTGATTGAGTCAGCATTTTCATACACAAGAGCAAAGGTTGCTTTAGTAAAAAAAAGAAAGAAAGATTGTCTGTTTGTTTTGTGAGTGAAAAGGTTAAAGTGGATTTGGCATTCTTGACTTCATTGTATTCATTGTTCTCTTTATTTACATTACTTAGATATTTTAATTTTTTTTAAAGAATGGTATTTAATTCATATTTTGATATATAGACACAAAGTTTGGTTGCTTACTTTTTCTGTCCCGCGCCTTATCTCAATTGAGTAAATGGTTTACTATGTGTGTATGACTCGTATACTTTGATACATAAAAAGTTTGAGTTAAAATAACTAAAAAGCCGAAAATTGGTATATTGAGTATACAACTTTTATACGACATAAATTCATTTATAATAGTGGAATTTATAGCTCAATAAAGGGTAAATAGTATTTTTCTCATTAGCATTACATGCTAGATTAAAAAGTAACATGGCCACGAATCATTTGTTTAGGACAAATGATTTAATTACTAATTGTTAGTAATTGATTTATTCATGAAGGGAGATATAATGTTTACAATGAGATAAAATAAGATTACATTGGATGAACGAAAGGAGAATACAATTATGGTACTTTACTGGAATGATTCCATAATTAAATAATGTTATAATTAATATATGAAGAGCCAAAACTTAATTACAAATTATTTGAACCTTAATTATATGTTCAATTGATCCCTTTTCTAGCTTGATATAACCCAAAATGAATTGCATATAAAATCAATACTCTAGAATGAATGAAAACAATGATTAAGAGAAATAGATCGCATGTAACACTATCCGTAGTGAATATGTTTTCTCATTAAGTATAAAAAATGACTTAAAATTTAATTTCTTCAAATTATTATTTAATTTATTGCAATTAAATAAGTGAAGTTCGAAACAAGAATTAAACTAACCAATCATTGTAGTTTTATTTAAAGGAGAAATTAAATGCATTTCCTCATAGATTCTAATACGATAAAGTTACTATGACTTTACCGAAATTAGAATTGAGTTGAAAAAATAATTTAATTGGGTAAATTAATTAATTAAACTTTTAGGAAATAAAAGAATAATTATTGTGTTGGGTCAATTATAAGTATTGGTTAAAAGACTAAAGAACACATAATATTGTATCAGTGCACAAGACGGGTCCAACGGGCCCATCCCATGTGAAAGGGGCAGCAAACCCTAGTATTCCTTAGGGTATGCCACTGCCATTGATATTTCAAATATAGCGGAATATTTTATTTTAAAAAAAATATTATTATTTAATTATCCATCATTAAGTAAAACTCATGTACTATTTTCCTATAAAATGAAACCATGGGATGACCAAATTACACATGTTGAGCGTCATTACTCTATTAGAAAATAGTAGTAATTTATTTATAAGAATAAATCCTATTTTCTGAAAAATTCAAAGTTTTCAGTTTCCCGTAGAGAGAGATAAACGTTCTCAATAAAAATTAATTGAAGTTTTCATTATGTGCATTTAGTTTATTTTGTTTGAGCCCACACTCAAAATAATTCAGGGTTAGAGAATAGCGAAGAAGATTGTTTGGTAGAAAGCTGGAAAATAACTTAGATCACCTCGAACAAAGCACAAGCGATAATTTAGTTTAGGGTTTATTACTATAAATATCACATGGCTCCTTTTTAAGAAAAATATTTTTGTTGTGCCTAAAAATACTATTTTCTAAACCGATTTTTCTTATAGGAAGTTCAGTCTTTGGGCGGATGTTGTTGTTGTAGTTGTCGACAACGCCATGGCACCAACAAACAGTTTAAAAAAGGACTAGAAATCAATTAGACTGAATGGATCGAGAATTGATTGGGGTATCATTCTGGAGAGAGACTTCAAACTAATTGACCCATAAACTAATACAGATCGATTAACTCGTGCTAAAAAATTGATTGAAATAATGGTTGAACCAATTTTTATTTTTTAAACATATATATATTTTTATGAAGTTTTTAATGATTTATTTAATCGAATTGTATAAACCAATCAAACTATTAATCTTGTAACACCTAAAAAATTACCAATTTACTGTACATCGCTATAGCAAGGAATTTAGTAGAATTTTGATATAATGAATTAAATTAATTTTAAATCTTTAAAAGAGAATTTTAGTTCACTGAATTGTTACTGGTTGAATTGGGTAAAAATATGAAGTGAAAGGTAATTAAACATTTAGAACCTATATTAAAGTAATTATGATGATGATGTTGAATTTTTAAGCATTAAATTAGAAGAAATTGTCACATGTTCAAATGAATGATTTTATAATATAAAACTAATGATGAATATCATCTCTTTTCTTCCATTTAGCAACCGAGGGAGAAGAGCATTCTCCCTTTTTCTTCATTTTAAACCCTATACACATTTCTCACCTCACTTCTCATCAGTTTTCACCAATTACTGCTAATATCTTCTTAACAAAGCTTTTATTGGGCATCTCCACCATCCAAGTAATTAGGGTTTAAAGCCTAGTGATAGGAGTGAGAAAAGAGGTAATTAAATTATGGGTTTTGAAGATCTCATCTCATACATGCATAAATCCTTGTTTATTTAAAGATTTGGGTTGTAAAGCCATATTAATCGCTATTTAATATTTATGCTTTTTTATGAAATTTCTTTTAATATTCATGAAAAGTGTTGAAGAAGAACCAAAGAAAGCATGGGGAAGGAAAAAAATAGTGAATTTTGTAATAACCCATTTTTTAGTGGTGTCGGCATCACAATTTCGATGTGAAAGTTAATTTTTTAATATTTATGAGATTATTTGAGTGCCTTACTAAATTTAGGTCTAGTAATTTTTATTGTTTGTTTTGTTAATTAAAGAAAAAAAAGATAAATCGTAAAAACTATAAAATTCAGTTGCTATGTATTTAAAAAGGGTTAATTGTTTATAAAAGTATAATTGGAAGTAGACCTGTCCATGACGGCTCGCCCGAAATATGGGAGGGTTTGGGTAAAAATATAGGCCCAAAATATGGGCTTGGGCAAAAATTTAGGCCCGTTTAAAAAATGGACCGGGCCTCGGGTAAGAATTTTTTTGGCCTGGGCCCGGCCCAAAAAATATTAAATATATATTTTTTTATTTTTAAAATATAATAGTTTTTTATTTTAAGTTTATTTACTTTCATTTCCTTGACTAGTGTTACAAAATAATAATAATAAAACATCAAGTTTGTTTTACTAATCAAATGTTAGATTTTGTTACAACAATTAATACAATTAATAATTTGATAAATTTACTAATCAAATGTTAGATTTTATTACAACAATTAATACAATTAATAATTTGATAAATTTACTAATCAAATGTTAGATTTTATTACAACAATTAATACAATTAATACAATTAATAATTTGATAAATTTACTAATCAAATGTTAGATTTTATTACAACAATTAATACAATTAACAATTAATAATTTGATAATTTTACTAACAATTAATTTTAATAACAATTAGTTTTAATTTTATTGAAAAACTAATTTTAATTTTAATTTTAATTAAAAACAGGCCGGGCCAGGCCGAGCTCGGGCCTCATATTTTTTCTTCGGGCCGGGCCGGGCCCGGGCCTAGTAAAAGGCCTAGTAAAAGGCCTAGTATTTAAATGGTAACTGTAGACGGTATCGTGCTTAATAAATTAAGTTTATAATTAAAATGTTATTAAATTTAATGTTAAAATATTATAATAGTAAAAACAAAAGAATTAGGTGTTCATCTTCTTTATGTTTTCTATGTGTTGGCCGAACCACAATTTTTGGAGTTGGGAGGATCAGATTGTCTCTATGTTTGCATGTAAGTGTTTTCCTAGTCCGTTTTTCATGAATTTTGTATTTTTGTGATCGTTGTTTCAATATCTAGCTAGAATAGAGATTATTTTGTGAAACTATCAAAGTTTATAAAGTTTGTCATTGATGTTCTTGAATTTTTCTTGATGTTTATTTTTGAGTTTGAAGCTTGATGATGATTTTGATCTAGTTTGTGAAGTGACTTGATTAGTTTTTATGTTTAGAGATTAAATTGAAATTAAGTTAAATTATACATGGTTTTCTTGGAAAATTTCAGCATGTAAAGACTGCTTTTGGGTGTTAATGAATTCGGCACATGGGTATACAAATTAATTGTGAAAAGAATCATGTTTTGGTCATAAGAATCAAATTGAATAAAATGCAAAAATTTGAGGCAAATGTGAAAAATTGTAAATAGGAATACATGTGCATTAAATTGAATATTATATGAAGTTAAAGCTAATAAATTGAAATAAACTACTTTATAGATCAAGAACCAGTAGATAATCATGGAAAAGAGAATGTTACTTATTAGTCCCTAAATTTTTCTATTTCTGCAGTTTAGCCCTTGTAAGTTCATACGGTTTAAATTAAAATAATTTGTAATATTATATTGACTTGTGAATTATGACTTGTTGAATATCCGTATATATATAATGTAATAATCATAAAGTTAATTCAAGGTGAGATATATAATTGATTTGTAAGATATTATGCAATTACTTGTATCGAGCCCGGATGAATATAGGATAGGATACAATTGGCATGCCAATAGGTTATATTGTGTGCGGTACGGGATTGGCTTGTGATGAGATGATGATTATTGACTTGTTACTATCCACTGAATATACCAGAGTCCAACGTTTATTGTGGACTATCGTGTTATATTTACAGTGATTCTGGTGTGTTACTGGGGTGGATGTAAAGCCTACGGGCTTGGCACTTGGTGCCGAGGCATGTTTCTGGAGGGATATTAGCCTACGAGCTAGGCACTTTGTGCCTAGGCATGTTCTCGGTTGGTTTGGCTCGTTTGAGCTTTTTGGCGTGTCTTAGGTGGATAACCGCATATCCGTATCTATTCATATCGTTCATCGGGTAGTTTTTAATGACTTGTTATTGAATTATAAAAATGTTGCATGATTTTCTGATATTATACCCTGACTTGTTATCGAATGATCTTGAATGATTGAATAGATTATGCAACTTGTATGTATGTAAAACTCACCTATTGAATGGTTGTGGTTGATAGGAGTAATGTTTATTAACATATTTATTATACAATTTGCTATGTTTATTCGGTAAATTTTAACGTTTCAACCTGTGAACTTACTAAGCTCTTAAAAGCTTACTCGTGTCATTTTCCTGTTTCCTTGTAGATATTAATATGTTTACTTTTGGTTTATGTGGCATGTAATAGGTTTTCCTTGTATATGTTTTGAATACTTACGACAAGTGGTACATCTTATACTTGTGTGATGTCGTTTAATCTTGGTTTTAGCTTACTTGTGTATATGTCTTTGATTATGGCTTGTAAAGGTCCATATATATATGTTTTGGTCATTTTGTTTATACTTCTTGTGAGTGAATAGGTTATGGTAGCATTGTATGTGAATGGAATGGATGAATTGGTAAATTTGACATGTGTTTAAGGTAAGGACTTGTGATCTTTGATGTGAATAAGCTTGGTGTATGAATTATGGTGCCAATGAGGGCATATTGGTTAGGCACTTAGGTTAAATGTTTTAGTATGTTTTAAGCTTGTTTAAATGTGTTTTGAAGGCATGTGAGTGATTGATTTTGGATTGGCTTGGCACCTAAGAAATGAGTAATGTTTTGCCTTGTCACTTAAATTGTCGCAACACCTATTTTAGGATGTTACGACACCACTGTGATGAGGTCACTTAAATTGTCAAGGGTATTTTCGTCTGTACGGATTTGTTATAGCATGTCTGGATTATTGTATGGAGCTTAAAAGATTCATTTAACAACTCGACTATAAATAACAAATCGGAGAACATTAAAGGGGACTTCTCCACTTTATCTTAGTTTAGTTTTTCTTAGATTATGGTTTCAAAATTAGTTTTCTTTGTAAACTTTCGATTTTAATTTCAATTGTAATTTTATTCAGTTATTTCAGTGTTCTCTGATTCAGATTGTGGATCACTCACTACTTGTTATGGATTTCAGTTTTTACACACAATCAACATTCAGGATCAAATCGCTTCTTTGTATTTTGATATTTATTAATGTTCTAAAATCAAATTAGGGATTTCAGTTACTAGATCCATGGGTAACTAAATTTCGAGGGGAGATCAACAAGTAGATGTGAGATTAGTTGTAACATCCCAAAAAAACCGGGTTAGAAGAAATTGAGTTTTGAAACCCAGAGTGGTTATGTTCTGAGTTTGAGTTAAGATTTTGAAATTTTGACAAGTGAATTTGATTTGGTTCTGTGGTTAAATGTTTTGGTTATGTATGCAAGGTTCTGAGTTCGAATCTCATTCATTGAAATTTTGCTATTTTAACTAAACCCTATTTTTAGAAATATGGGTTATAAGTTATTTTCGATCAAATGATAATAAGAATAAGTCTGCTAGTTCAATGGTTAAGCTTATGTATACATTCTAGTCTTATGTTCAAATCCCCATGAAAGTAATATGAAAATGTTTTTATTTTGTTGCCTCGTGAGGTAGTTTTGGTTGGTTTTAAATTAACCAAAGTTTCTCAACTTTTTTTTTCCTGTTACGTTCTTTCTATTCTTTTTGTTCTTAACTATCGTTCTTTTCTCTTATCTTTTATTTGTCAAGTTCTTCCACTTATGATTTTCTATTGAATAGTTGTGGCATCGATTCTTCTAACTTCTTTACGTTGTTCATCTGTAATCAGTCATGTAAGTATTCTTTGTCAAGTTCCTGCGTGAGCTTGTTGTTGGATGGGGTGGTAATTCGTTTTTTTTGTGATGAAAACGTTAACTTGCATCACTCTTTGTTAGGCGAATGTCTTGATTTTAACGTTTTCTCGACGGCTTAAGGTCTGTGAAATTGCATTTCGATTATCGGTAAGTGTGTAGTCTGATTTAGGGTTTGTGCATCGAAGTTCTTCGACATAGTTTCGGTTTGAATGATAGTTAGCGCTTTGGTTTGATTAATTCGTCTGAATAGTCAATTGAATGTTGTTTTTAAGTGTCGGGATCACTCTGGCTATTTCTACATCGAATCTGTATCAAGCCGAAAAACATGGCCTTCGACGCCATATGGTCGTATCGTCGTTCGAATCTAACGAAGGCCTTCCACAAAGTCCATATGATATGTATTAAGCTATAAACCTCAGTATCTATTGATCTGTTAGTGTATAATTTGTCATCTGTATGTATGTCTATTCTGATATAAGTTAACTAATGATGACTTGCTAATGTATAATGTGCCTCTGTTTAGATGCGTTAAGGTATTTTCTTATCTAGGTACGTTTTGTATTTTGCTAGGTTTGTTGGTGTACCTCTGCGTCGTTCTGTTGATTAAGAATATGTGATATCTGAATATGTTAAATTAATTGGCACTAATTCTGATTCTGATTTGTAATCATGCATATAACTTCATGTAAAATCTGATATGATTTGTTGAGGTTTGATAAATCTGTTTTACAAAGCATGGACTCACATGCCTACTGATTTTGTTGTTGTATGATAGCATGACCTACATACTTATCACTCTAATTTTGTGTGTACATGCCATGACACATTGCATGGGATTTGGGGTGATGTTTAAGGATGAAAATTATGTACTGGCAGTTTAAAGATCTCATATTTAATGGCTTGACCACATATATTTGATTTGACAGTTTTGTAACAGCTCGTTTTTAGTGAAATTGGAACAGTAGTTTCGAGACCGAAAGGAAAATTATTTTAATATTTTTGCATTGTCTGCATCATGATAGGAAAGACATATGAAAATTTTGTTATGAAAATTTTACCTATTATATGTTTAATTCTATAGAAAGGACCAAATTGCATAAAATACAAAAGTTGAATTCTAGTAGCTAGAGGGATTAAATAGTTATTGAATTCAAAATTTGAGGTCCTTATAAGGCAAATAGACCATTAATAATAGTTAGTAGATATTTATGATGATTCATCAATGGAAAATTAGAAAAAGAAAATGACTAAATTGGAAATTGAAATAATTAAAGATGATAATAAACTAATATCATCTTATTTCATCATCTTCCCCAAATTAAAATAGCTAAGAGAAAGTGAGTTCAAGCAAGTTGTTTTGGCTCAATTAAGTATGAATTCTTGTCTTGTTTTTAGTAATTTTTATATTTCTGGGATCGTAATAACCTAATCTATCTATTTTGGGGATCAATTTGCAAAGTTATTATAATGGTCTAATTTCGCCCGGGCCCAGTTTACAAATAAATTACAAACCAAAAATAAAAACCAAATTACATTAGACCCAAAAATCCCAATTTCTAAACCCAAAATTAAACCAAACCCTAACCCAAAGTCTTATCCCACAACTTAAATATTTTTAGAAAAAAAAACCTAAACCCTAATGCCCCTATATGTGCCGCACCCCTTACTGCCACCTACGTGCCTCCGCAGCGGCCCACTGCTCGAGGCCTTTCCGCCTTGCACCAAAATGGCAAGATCCCTTCTGTTGACTTCGCCTTGCCTACAAAAAAGGGACAGAAACGAAAGAAAAAAAGCAACAGAAACAGTAACAAAACAGTAAAATAGGACATGTAAATCACTTATAAAAGCCCCAACAAACAATGTAATATTTTTACGGAGAAAATCAATACAAAAAATAAATTTTCAAAGGTAGTTATCTTTTTTTCATTCTTTCTTTTTTCGGTGTTTATTTTTTTCCATTCTCATTTGTTTAAAGAGAAAACAGAAAATATAAAAAGGGAAAAGGGAAAAGGGAATAAAAAACGTACCTTTTTGCGGGAGGTCTGCCGATTCTGATGAAAATCAATGTTTTTAGGGTCTTGGAGTCGAAAAGCCAAAAAAATGGCCTTTTCCTGACTTTTCGGCCACCATGGACGGCGGCGCCGTTACCAGCGACCTGCGGCCGCCACAGTGGTCCAACGCCGGAGCCATGGCCGGATTCCTAAGAAGATGGGAGGTTTTGAGAGTTTTTTTTTAGTTTTTTTAAGAAAAGAGGAGAAATGAAAATTTTCAAAAAAAAATTGGTTTTATAGAAGGTTGAAACAACGCCGTTTTGAGCCTTAACTCCAGTGGCCAAAATGACACCGTATAAGGCCCTTAACCCGCGTGTCGACCAGACCCAAGGGAAGGATCCGCGTGTTTTGCTTCGATGGGCAATTTTTGCCTTTAGTCCTTCCATTTTTTTAGCCTGCTTCAATTTAATACCTTTTTTTGTTTTTTTTTATTTTTATCACCTAATCTTACTTTATTTTCAATTTGGTCATTGGACCATTTGAAGAGACGGACAGCTGAAATGGTGTCGTTCTGATGATTCGAAACCCGACTTGGTTTCTAGATAGGATCCGCGCGTTTAATTTCTTCCCTGGTCCTTCTGATTTAAATGGTTTACAACTTGGTCCTGTTTCTTATTTGTTTTATTTTTGTCCTACGATTTTGGTTTTGTTACTTTTTAATCCTTAGTAGCTTTTTATTACTTATAATTTATACTCCCTAATGTCATTTTAATTTCAATTTGATACTTGATTTATTTACCTTCTATCCTTTTTTTTTTGTAAACTGTTTTATTCATTAGTTTATTTATTTCATTTATTCATTTATTTATTAGTTCTTCAACCTTATTTAATAATTAAAGTTCATTTATTTATATTTTTATGTACTTTTATATTTTACTATTATTATTTATATAATTTATTACAAATTATATCATTAATTTCATTTATGCTTTAACTTGGTTCTTTATTTCCGATATTTTATAAATTATCTTCCCTTATATTTATTTATGTATTTGTTTCTTTGTCTTTGTTCATTTTTGTTTGACATTGTCCTTTATGTGTATGCATTGATGCTATTATTATTTTTATTATTTATTTTATTTATCTTTTGATTATTCTGATTAATGTTAAACTAGTGTACATTATATGATTCTCGTAAATTGTTTTATTAGTATATTCATTATTGTCATTTATTATGCGACATTTCATTCATGTATCATTTTAAATATTACATATTTCTTACCCAAATTTGTAAAAAATAAATTTCGAAAATAAAGGCAATATTCCGTATTTGAAAATTCGAGAAGTCGTGCCCTAACTTACTGGGTTTCCATTTTTCTCGCATTGAACCTAAATAACTTAATATCCTTTTAAAATTAAAATAAATGAGGTTTAAATAAAAAATAAAAGACAAGCTTATTCTCAAAAATACGAGGTGTCGTGTCCTAACTTATGGGATGTGACATTTTGTGACTTCGAGATAAGGAGGCATTTTATACCTTTTCGAGTAATTTTAATTAAAAATAACACAATACAAAGAATGGTCGTATTTTAAATTCTTTTAGAGTTTTTAATTTTCGACATTAAGACATTAAGTAATCAACTGGGTACCAATTTTGGGCGTATCGAGGGTGCTAATTCTTCCTCGTGCGTAACTAACTCCCGAACCCATTTTCTGGATTTTGTAAACCAAAAAATAATGTTTTAATAAATCAAACTATTTATTAAAATAGTCAAATTGCGAGGTGATCCGATCACACCTAATAAAACGGATTGGTGGCGACTTCCATGTTCGTTTTCATTTTCAAAAATCAAAGTCGACCCCTTCTTATAAAAAAATGGTTTCAACAGCTTGACGACTCCACTGGGGAAAATAAGAGAGTCAAGTCGCAAATTAATTATTTTTTGTCTTTTTGTCGAAAATTGATAATTTGGTTTAAATTTACAATCCTTTCATTGCATTTCATTTTTGTGGTTTTCATCATTTGGATATGTCTTCTTTTTGGTTCGAGACTCTTAATATTCTTTTGCACATTGCATTACATGACCGCTCGATTATACCCTTTTAAGTGGGAATGAGAAACTAATCCTTCGTGAGGTCTTCACCTCTGTGCAAGATAGTGGATCGCTTTCGAGATACATCCCTACCTATGTCTTCGTGAGATTTTCATCTCCGTGCAGCCATAAGGAAATGTATTCCCCTGAACTGAACTCGGTCCATATGAGCCTATAATGGTGAGGATCAAAGAATCTGCTGGTTCGGGTACCTTTACTTTAGAACCAAACCCCATATAGTGAGCCTTAAAAGCCTACCCTAGGTAGAACCGCACCAAACCCCTAGTGGTCATCCAAATAGGTACTCTTTTCGTTATTTATGATTTTACTGACGTGTTTTCTTTTGTTTTAATTATGATTGCATTGCATTTAAATTATAGAAAAGAGGTGTTGATTCATGTTCAGCTGTTAAATAGAGAGCTTGTCATGGAAAATGGATTTCTTGATAAAGTGGAAGACAATGCGTTCATCCAAATATGGTCCGAGAAAATGTAGCGAGGTAAGTGTGATAGTCTAATGAATGAGTACACGACTTTGCTTCGTTGACCGAGGATTCAAGATGAAAAAGGTTATTCGAGAGCCGCCGAACTTTCTTAAAGAAGCTAACGAGCATTACAAGAATGAGTGAATAATGGGTCGCGGCTCAGATCAAGCAAAAATGAGATAAAAGAGGCACCCTTTTGGAGTCGCGAGATTTGATCTTAACATTTGGATATGAGGAAAAGGATCGATGTCTTCACTTTGAGTATTAGGGCAAGGCCGTATATGTAAATATCTATTTTATGTAAAGAGATTTGTTTTCTAGTAAAGTTGTTCTAATAGAATTGAATCAGAATCAACGCCTCTTTTTGCATTCATGCATCTGCATTGCATTTCATCATATACGTTAAATTTCACAAAAGGATCCTAATTAATTAGAATTATGGCAGTTACCCTGGAATATCGTTACGGTACATGCGAAAAAACTAAAATCATGGACCAAAGATTAGAGAGATTAGAGCAAATGCAAAAGGATATGCAAGACAAGCTGCAAGCGCAGATGCAAGAAAAACTAGCCAAAATTCAACAAGATATGAGGGATCAGATGCTAGAATCCCAAAGAAGTATGATGAGCCAATTAACGCAATTACTAGCCGGAAGGCTTGAAAAAGGGAAAGGCCCAGTGGTCAACAGTGGGGATGATAATGAAGCCCCCATCTATCCCCCAGGTTTTACCCCAATAAGCATCCAGGCCCAACCAGATGCCCATCTACAAAGGGCACCCGTTACCATCAGACCCCAACAATATCAGACCGATACCTCGACACCAATGAATTACCCGACAGGCTCAGGTTCCAATGCAAGGGACAATCCAACCAATCCTGTAGTTCCTGATCTAGACGAAATGGCAGAAATAAAAAAAACAAGGGTGGAACTACCAAAACAACTAGAAGATCGGTATAGGTGGTTAGAGAAAAAACTGAAAGCAGTGGAAAATGTTGATTACCATTGCGGGGTTGACGCCAAGGATCTGAGTTTGGTCCTAGATCTAGTACTCTCGCCGAAATTCAAGACTTCAGAATTTGAAAAGTATAATTGGACTAGTTGTCCTGAAGCTCACATCATGATGTTCTGCCGAAGAATGACAGGATACGTTAATAACAATCAACAGTTAATTCATTGCTTCCAAGATAGTCAGATTGGGTCGGCTGCCAAATGGTACAACCAACTGAGCCATGCCAAAATTCACTCATGGAAGGACTTGAAACAGGCTTTCATGAAGCAATATGACCACATGACTGACATGGCACCCGACAGAATCACAATGCAGAATATGGAAAAGAAACGAAGTGAGAGCTTCAAGCAATATGCCCAAAGATGGAGAGAGGTAGCAACACAAGTCCAGCCACCTCTTTTGGAGAAAGAAACCATGATACTTTTTATCAACACTTTGAAATCCCCGTTCATTAACCACATGTTGGTAAGCGCTACCATGAGCTTCTCAGATATGGTAATGTCCGGCGAGATAATTGAAAATGCAGTAAGAAGTGGGAAGATAGATGCGGGGGAAAGCGTCAAAAGATCAACCCCAAAGAACAAGGAAAATGAAATGAATAACCTGAGCATGTATAATAAAGGGTATTCCAAATTAGTCACTGTAGGCCAGCCGAAGGCTGTGACTACTAGATATAAGGGCACCTCAAGGCAAGAATCCAACTCAAGGCCAAACACAGAAAGACTCTAGTTCACACCCATCCCAATGACATATAGAGAGCTGTATCAGAATCTGTTTGATGCGCATGTGGTATCTCCGTTCTACTCAGAAACTGTGCAACTTCTATTCCCGAAATGGTATGATGCGAATGCCCAATGCGAATACCATACGGGAATAACAGGGCACTCAATTGAAAACTGCATTACATTTAAAAAGTTAGTTGAAAGGTTCATCAAGATGGGCATCGTGAAGTTTGACAATCCATCAGGACCTAATGTGGCAAAAAATGCGTTACCCAGTCATTCAGACCCAAGGGTAAATGCGATAATTGAAAATAGAGGAAAGAGAACCAAAACCAATGTTGCAGAAGTAAAAACCCCACTGAAATGGGTTTTGAAACAAATGATAGATATGGGATTAATCATTCAGAATTCAGAGGAGATACCAAAAGGGATAAGAAGCTACTGTGAGTTCTACGCTTAAGAAGGTCATGAAATCCAGAAGTGCATTGAATTCAAAGCTTTGGTGCAGAGCCTAATGGATAATAAATAGTTGAAATTCCTTGAAGAAGCCAAAGGCCAGGAAGGAATGTTGGGAAATTTGAATGTTAACGTCGTCTCCAAATATGGAGCTGAGGAATAGAATTTATAAGGCATTTTCCCTTACACACCTGGGAGTGTCTTGAACAATGGGACTGCGGAAGAGATTCTTGTAGTTTTTAGACCTAATTCGGAGTAATGTTCAAAACACGCTTCCTGCTGTAAGCCTAGGAGCAATAAGAATCCTTTTGTGAGATAGGCTTATGTCCAACATCTTTATTTCAATAAAATGCATCTTTGTTTCTCACTTCGAGGAAATATTCTTTTATTGTTTCCATTTCATTCATAATTATACTATACATATAAATATTCTTAGATTCTTGTATTCTTTGGATCTTCCTTCGTCCCTATAACAGGTCTCTAGATATCAATGATGTGAGCGACACTGCTATTGACTCAGAACCTCCTTTTGATCAAGATATGTATCCAAAGGAACCTCAGGACTTTGAAGGTGATCGAGACTATAGCTTATCTCTTGATTTTTCAAGGATGGGAGAACAAGATAAGAAATAGGCCCTATCTTACAAAGAATCAATAGAAGTCATGGCCTTTCTCTATGTGGGGCACGGATGTCATTGGGCTGATCTCGCCAAAAGTTTAGCAATCATCGATTCATCTTTGTGGTCGTCGATTACTTCACTAAGTGGGTGGAAGCTGCTTCTTATGCCAATGTCACCAGGTCGACAGCCAGTAAATTCTAAAAGAAAATAAAATCATATGACGATATGGAATGCCAAAAAGGATCATATCTGACAATGCACTCAATTTGAATAACAACACGATATTAGAAGTTTGCAGTCTATTCAAGATTAACACCATGTCGCCCCAAAATGAACGGTACAGTGGAGGCAAAAAAAAAATAAAAACAAAACAAAAAAAATAAAATAACAAAAACCTCTACCAGGGCAACGCCTTTCTCTTTGGCTTATCGCGGTTTTGCCCATTAAAGTCGAGATTCCTTCTCTCTAAGTTTTTTTATCCAATCGTGATTAAGGAGAAAGGTTCAAAGTTATCCGTAATGGTCAAATGTACCAAAAGCAAATGATGCTAGCTCACCAAAAAAGGTTCGCCCTAGAGAATTCCATGAGGGGGACTTGGTATCGAAGAAGATCCTTCCCATACAAAAGGACTTCAGAAGAAAGTGAATGCCAAACTGGAAAGACCTTTTGTGGAAGGCTTTTTCTAGAAAAGCATCGATATTGACCAAGATGGATGGCAAGAACTTGCCTAATCCTGTAAATTTTGATTCAAGCAAGAAATAATTCATATTTTTTAAAAAAAGAAAGAAAAAAAGAAGAAAAAGAAAAAGGAGAGGCCAATGTGAAAACCCGCAAAGGGCGTCTTGAGACCAAAGGGGTTTTGAATTGAAAACCCAGGAAAAGAGCAATTCAAAGTTTGATCGAATGTGGGGCATGTGGTAGTCTTGTCCTCTCTGAATTAACAAGAAGGAGAGATGCTACATCTTGGGGCATCAACAAAGTCTTATAGGACTTCTAAACATGTATCACGTTCTCCTTAAGAAGTTTTGTGCAGAGAAGCTCATGCTACGATATCTGGGGCACCTATTTTCATCTTATTCTTTTCGTATCTTAACAAAATTTGCTATCTTGATTAATTTATTCATTTCGAGCTTTGCTCTCAATAAAATTCCATCTTGTCCATTGTGATAATCTTTTTCAAGTATTTTTCATTGAAATGACGATTAATGGACTGATAATATTCAAGCAAAAAGAGTTCTGCATATTGCTTTGAAAGCTTCTAAATAGTACGAGGACATGAAACAGGACTATTATTTAGAACTAACAAAACCTAAGAGTTGGAAACATTTGGGAAAAAAATAGTCTAAATTATGACTATTTCTTCAGGTTTTTTGTCAAGGCTACCAGCTGAGCAAGAAGGCAGCGTAATACGTCAGTGATAGAACCTTGATAAACAACGAGCAATGACAACCTAAGCATTAGAAAGGGATCATTCTCAAAAAAATGATGACAATCTACATTCATGCAAATATCATTCATACACATCTAGTTAGGAGCATTTGTGTAACAGCCCGAATTTGGGACTAGTCGGAATAGTGGTTTCGGGACCACAAATTCGATGAGAAAAAAATTATTTTCATTATATTTTTATGGTCTACGATTTCACAAAATAATTTCGTGAAAATTTCGTTCGAAAGTTTTGACATTTGGGCACTCAATTTAGTCAAAAGGACTAAATTATAAAAAAGTGAAAAAGTTGAGTTCTATATGTTAGAGGTGTCCAATTGTTTTTTAAATTGGAGGTATTTATATGGTAATTATACCATTGGTTAAATTGGTGGACAAAAATGGGTATGGTTAGGCATGTTTCCAAAGTTTTTCATTAAGGGCATTTTGGTTATTTAATTATTAAAATGAATTAAAAACAAATTTAAAAGTCAATTTTTGTCCATATTCAACCCCTAGGCAGAAAATTGCATGGAAAAACCATGGCTATGGTTTTTCAAGCTTCCAAGCTCGATTGTAAGTCCGTTCTATCCCTGTTTTTAATGATTTTTACGTTTTTGAAATCCTCGTAACAAGATTTACCTATTTTTACCATTGTTTTGAATTAGGGTTTGTGTTTAAAAATTTACCCATGAATGATATGGATGTATTTTGATGTTTTATGGAAGAATATGAATGTTTGGAGTGTGATAAACGATTTGTACTAAGTAATTTTCGATGAAAATGCCTAAAATGATTAATTTGTAAAAGTTATAAAATATGTCACAAGTGTGTGAATAAGTGAGTACTGTGGACTACTATAGTTATGAAAATGGTTCAGCTAGGCCTAAAATGTAAGGAAATTGAATAAAAATTATTTTACGAATCTAGGGGCAAAATCGTAATTTTGCCAAAGTATGATTTTTGGACTGGAATGAATAGTTTGAAGGTTATATAAGTTAAATGTATTGCTATAAATCAAGAAAGATGAGAAATTGAAAATGATCGATAAAAAGAAAAGTGAGAAAAAGTGAAAAATTCCCGAATGAACCTTTGGAATAAAAAGGGATACAAATGAAGTGACAAAAATGATCACATGTGTGGCACGGATTGTGTGTAGGCCACTATGTAAAAGTGAAAGTGATGGTCACGTGTATAGTACTATGTGCAGGCTACTACGTGTACCGGAATGATAGGTCGCATGTGTAGTACTATGTGCAGGCTACTATGCGTGCCGGATAGTTTCGATCACGTGTGTAGTACTATGTGCAGGCTACTACGTGTATCGGATGGTAATGGTCACATGTGTAGTAATATGTGCAGGCTACTATGTGAACCGAACATCATTGATTAGTAAGGTGGTTGCTATGTGCTGATTCCACCGGACATCATTGATTAATAAGGTGGTTGCTATGTGCTGAATCCACCAAGTATCTGTTATTCTTCTGAAGTGTTTATCGGGAAATTGACTAAGCGTAATTGAATAATGAATATATTTGTGGAATTGAATTTAATATCCACTTAGAAATGGAAAAGTGAATTTTGAATTGAATTGTGATTGAAAGTGAAAAAGTGAAATTATGAAAGAGTACATTTAGCAATAAAACAGTATAGATAGCAACAGTTGTGTGATTTTAAAAAATCACCAAAAATGGTGAAGATTGAATTAGACGCTGAATAATATATGAAATTGAATCTGAATGAGTCTATTTTCACGTAAAAGAAATAGAGCAAGCAAAAGAGTTGTATATTTTGAGATATTTGAAGTTTAGTTAGATAGAGTCAGAATGAGTTTGGAATCCCCTGTTCTGACTTTGGAAAATTGTCAAAAATTGTACAAAAATAATTATAAGATAAATTTTATATGTTTAGAATCCTCAGTGAATCTATTTTCAATAAAAAAATCAGAAACAATATCTGAATTCTGTAAAATGAGATAATTAATTTTTAATGAAGAGAGGTCAGAACTGTCAAGCAGTGAAACAGAGGAAACTTTAAAGAATAAACTGTACTATTTGGCTAAACCAAAAATTCTAAAAATTTTATGGTAAGAATATATGTTAATCTATTTTTAGGGAAAATTTACAGATCTTAATTTGGAGTTTTTTAGCTCCAGGTGAAAATAATTTAGTGACTCTGACTCGAATAGATAGCTTTGAATATACATGTGAGTGAATAATGAAATTGTAGTTAATGTTGTTTAAGTGTGTTATACACATTAAATATGTGGAATGGAGAGGAGTAGGAGGAAAATTGGAAGAACATATGAATGATTTGTGTATATTTCGTCATATTCTCGATTATAATCGATAAACGATTGAAAAGAAATGATGTTTATAATTGTGCATTATTAGTTATAGTTAAAGTTCATGTGAGAAAATAAAGTTTCATAGTATGTGTATGTGGTATACTTGGTATATGATTTGGTATGTAGCAATGTCAGAAATGGTTTATGAATTAACTCATGTTGATAAGTTTGGTACATAAATAAATGTGGTGCTTATCCATGTTTATAATGCTTATACTATATGTTTATTTGGCTAGCATGTTTGGTGTGTATGCTTAGACTTTGGCCAAGTTGTGGCTGGATTACGCCACATTAAATTTATAAAATTATGCATTGAGATGGTAAATGTCTAGATAGAAATATGCTTGTGATCATAAAAGGGTGGTAAGGTTTAAAGTTTGTAATCTTTATTAAAATGATTTATCATGTGGTTAGTCTTCAAAAAGACTAGCTTGCGACTATGGTTGAGTGTAATGTTTATATCTTGTGTGATATGCATAGGAAACGGGAATGGAAAGGAAGAAATACTAGGTTCATGCTTGAAGTGTAAAATGATGCAAAAAGGGGACGTTAAGTTAAACGATAAATATGTATTAGTATTGAACTTAATGAAATTGAATTGTACGTGAATTAAATGGAAATTGCAAATGATATGATTTGAATTAAATGAATTATTGTGGTATTGAAATGTATATTGGATTAAGAAATTGAATTGAATCGTGAACATGAGAATCGTGAATTAAATGAAATGGAAATGAAGTATTGAATTGCATGAGTATGTATTGGGTCTCAGAAGCCCTATTTGTTACAAATATAGTATTTTGAAGTTATAACGTGAAGATTTATAAAAGCATGTTAAAAATTTGAAGAGTTTAAATTTGAATGAAATTTAATAACTCGGTTTAACATGTTTATAAGTGTATGTGTTTTGGTAATGCCTCGTACCCTATTCTGGCGTCAAATACGGATAACGGGTGTTACAATGTGACATCGCCAGATTCGGTTATAACATTTAGACCAGATTTGGGGTGTTACAATTTGATTCATTCTGATCATGACATCCTAATCACTAGGCATAAATAGGTCCATGAAATGGATTCTACAAGTCATGTTCCCCAAAAACAGATCAATGAAGTTACCCATACCTCTAAAGTTGCAGTGGGATTGATTGAAGTCATTATGGCAAATCTTATCTTCCTGAAGTTGCAGTGAAGCAAATTGAAGCCACTGGCCTTATCTCTCTGAAGTTGCAGCCGAGCAGACTGAAGACAGCAAATCTTATTTCCATGGCGTTGTAGTGGAACGAATTAAAGCTACAAATTATGACGAATCTTATCTTCTTGAAGTTGCAGTGGAGCAGATTGAAGCCACCAACTTTATCTCTCTGAAGTTGCAGCAGAGCAGACTGAAGACAGCGAATCTTATTTCCCTAACGTTACAGTGGAACAGATTAAAACTACAAGTTATAGCGGATCTTATCTTCCTGAAGTTACAGTGGAGCAGATTGAAGCAACCAGCCTTATCTCCCTGAACTTACAGCGGAGTAGACTGAAGACAGCGAATCTTATTTCCCTAGCATTGCAGTGGAACAAGATTAAAGCTGCAAGTTATGGCGGATCTTATCTTCCTGAAGTTGCAGTGGAGCAATTGAAGCCATCAGCCTTATCTCCTAGAAGTTGCAGCGAAGTAGACTGAAGACAGGGAATCTTATTTCCATGGCGTTGCAGTGGAACGGATTAAAGCTACAAATTATGGCGAATCTTATCTCTCTGAAGTTGCAGTGGAGCAGATTGAAGCCACCAGCCTTATCTCCCTGAAGTTACAGCTGAGCAGACTGAAGACAGCGAATCTTATTTCCCTGGCGTTGCAGTGGAACAGATTAAAGCTACAAATTATGGCCGATCTTATCTTCTTGAAGTTGCAGTGGAGCAGATTAAAGCCACCAGCCTTATCTCTCTGAAGTTGCAACGGGTCGGAATGAGGCTACTTGAAGAGAAGAGAAACACTAAAGAAGTCAAGATTCGATAAGACAGGCAAAATTAGCCCTTTTAAAGTCTTTGCTTCATTCTTGTTACACGACAATGAGCAAACTGTAATGGCCCAATTTCGCCCAGGCCCAGTTTAGAAATAAATTACAAACCAAAAATAAAAACCGAATTGCATTAAACCCAAAAGGCCAAATTTATAAACCCAAAATTAACCCAAACCCTAGCCCAAAGTCCTAGCCCACAAGTTAAACATTTTCAGAAAAAAAAACCTAAACCCTAATGCCCCCATATGTGTTGCACCCCTTACTGCCACCTACGTGCCTCCGCAGCGCGCCCACCACCTGAGGCCTGGCCACCTTGCACCGAAATGGCATTATCCCTTCTGTTGACTTCGCCTTGCCTGCAAAAAAGGGACAGAAACAAAAGCAAAAAAAAGCAAAAAATAGTAACAAAATAGTGAAATAGGGCATGTAAATCTTCTATAAAAGCCCCAACAAATAATGTAATATTTTTACGGAGAAAATAAATACAAAAAATATATTTTTTCAAAGGTAGTTTTCTTTTTTTCATTCTTTCTTTTTCCGGTGTTTATTTTATTTTTTTCCGTTCTCATTTGTTTTAAGAGAAAACAGAAAATATAAAAAAGGAAAGGGGAATAAAAAACATACCTTTTTGCGGGAGGTCCGCCGATTCTGATGAAAATCAGTGTTTTTAAGGTCTTGAAGTCGAAAGGCCCAAAAATGGCTTGTTCCTGACTTTTCAGCCACCGTGGACAGCGGTGCCGTCGCCAGCGACCAGGGGCCGCCACGGTGGTCCGGCGCAGGAGCCATGGCCAGATTCCTGAGAAGATGGGAGGTTTTGAAAGTGTTTTTTTAGAAAAGAGGAGAAATAAAAATTTTCAAAAAAAATTTTGGTTTTATAGAAGGTTGAAACTGCACCGTTTTGAGCCTTAACTCTAGTGGCCGAAACGACACCGTATAAGGCGCTCAACCCGCGTGTCGACCCGACCCAGGGGAAGGATCCGCATGTTTTGCTTCGATGGGCAATTTTTGCCTTTAGTCCTTCCGCTTTTTCAGCCTACTTCAATTTAATACCTTTTCTATTTTTTATTTTTATCAACTAATCTTACTTTATTTTCAATTTGGTCCTTGGACCATTTGAGGAGACGGACACCGGAAACGGTGTCGTTTTTGATGATCCAAAACCCGACTTGGTTTCCAGATAGGATCCACACGTTTAATTTCTTCCCTGGTCCTTCTAATTTAAACGGTTTACAACTTGGTCCTATTTCTTGTTTCTTTTATTTTTGTCCTACGATTTTGGTTTTGTTACTTTTTAATCCTGAGTAGCTTTTTATTACTTATAATTTATACTCCCTAATGTCATTTTAATTTCAATTTGATACTTGATTTATTTACCTTCTATCCTTTTTTTTGTAAATTGTTTTATTCATTAGTTTATTTATTTTATTTATTCATTTATTTATTAGTTCTTCAACCTTATTTAATAATTAAAGTTCATTTATTTATATTTTTATGTACTTTTATATTTTACTATTATTATTTATTTATATAATTTATTACAAATTATATCCTTAATTTCATTTATGCTTTAACTTGGTTCTTTATTTCCGATATTTTATAAATTATCTTCCCTTTTATTTATTTATGTATTTGTTTCTTTGTCTTTATTCATTTTTATTTGGCATTGTCCTTTATGTGTATGCGTTGTTGCTATTATTATTGTTATTATTTGTTTTATTTATCTTTTGATTGTTCATATTAATGTTAAAATAGTGTACATTATATGATTCTCGTAAATTGTTTTATTATTATATTCATTATTGTCATTTATTAATGCGACACTTCATTCATGTATCATTTTAAATATTACATATTTCTTACCCAAATTTGTAAAAAAGAAAATTTCAAAAATAAATGCAATATTCCGTATTTAGAAATTCGAGAAGTCGTGCCTTAACTTACTGGGTTTCGATTTTTCTCGCATTGAACCTAAATAATCAAATATTATTTTAAAATTAAAATAAATGAGGTTTAAATAAAAAAATAAAAGGCAAGCTTATTCTCAACAATGCAAGGTGTCGTGTCCTAACTTACGAGATGTGACATTTTGTGACTTCGAGATAAAGAGGCATTTTACACCTTTTGATTTATTCGAGTAATTTTAATTAAAAATAACACAATGTAAAGAGGGATCGTATTTTAAATTCTTTTCGTGTTTTTAATTTTTGACATTAAGACATTAAGTAATCAGCTAGGTACCAATTTTGGGCGTATCGAGGGTGCTAATCCTTCCTCGTGCGTAACCGACTCCCGAACTCATTTTCTGGATTTTTGTAGACCGAAAAATAATGTTTTAATAAATCAAACTATTTATTAAAACAGTTAAATTGCGAGGTGATCCGATCACACCTAATAAAAAAGATTGGTGGCGACTCCCATGTTCGGTTTCATTTTCAAAAATCAAAGTCAACCCATTCTTACAAAAAAATGGTTTCGGTAGTTATCAAAGTATAAAATTTTTTCCATGGATGAGTATGCTGAAATTTTGAAATTCATGGTAGAAAATGAAAGGTTATTGATAGATAAACAACTTTTGTAAAGGAAATTTTCATGAAATTGTGATTTTAGGACTAAATTGAAAAGATGTAAAATTCATGGAAAATTTTTGAAATTTGTGAAATACATGGGCTGTGAATGTTATATGAAAATTTTGGTTAGGCTTGGAATAAGGATTAAATTGCATGAATTTTATTTTTTGAGCCTAGGGACAAAATTGGAATTAATCAAAAGTATAGGGGCAAAATGGTGCTTTTGCCTAAGATGTAAATTAGATTGAATTGGATATGAAATGATTGAAATTGTTGTTAAATTCATTTATATAGATCCGGAAAGATCAAATAAGGAGTTGGATTGAGGAAAATAAAAAGTATCAAATTAGTAGCCTACGAACACGAACAATTATCGAGGTAAGTTCGTGTAACTAAATTATGTATATTAATTTGTTTGAATTGAATGTTGTATATGTGTGAATTGTATAAATGTCTTATGTATGAAAATCAGTCACATATCCGATAATACCTGATAAACGTTAAGTCTCGTTTAAATAAATAAAATTCGATGGATATAGGATTTCTCATATTGGTTGTGGTCCTACATATGTTGCAGACACACCATAGCTCTTACGAGCATTCTATTATAAACCCTTTCGATTTTCCCGTTACATGGTTGCTACAAGCATCTTGATCGGTATTTATCCTGCATATGTTGCGGATATACCGTAGTTCTTTGTGAGCATCCTGTTATATGATCGGTATGAATCCTGCATATAATGCGGGCATACGGCAGCTCTTTATGAGCGTCTTGATATAGGCTCTTTGTGAGCTTCCTGATATGGCTCATTTGAACTTCCTATTATATGGCTATCCGGAACTTCCTGATAATAACTCTTCAGAGTTACCTATTAAGCTCAATGAGCTTCCTGTTTTAAACTCTTATGAGTTTCCTATTATAGCCTGGATAAGCTTCTTGTTACATGGCTCACATGAGCATCCTGTTATATGGCTCGAGAGAGTGTTTCCTGATTATGTGCCTTAATAGGTACCCCTGAATATGAGTTGACGGATTACAGTTTTATACACTTCGAGTGTACTACATGTGTATCCATCGATATTTCAAATAAATTCAACAAGCAAAGTTCTGATATGGTTAAACTAAACTTGAGATGATTTGTCATGGAAATGTATATGGAAATATGGAAATATGATTTGAAAAGCATATGTATATGAAAGTTATTACATGATGAGTTCATTCATGTTCTTGGTATTTATGCGAATTACTTGACTAACATGATTGGTAAAGTTGTGTTTTAGGCTCTTATCCAAATTGCTTGGATGTCATTTATATGTTTATTTTAATGAAAATGAATGGTAAGTTAAATTTCTAGTTATATGAACTTACTAAGCATTAAATGCTTACTTGGTTTTTCTTTCCTCTGTTTTATAGTACTTGAAAGCTCGTGAAGGTTAGAACCATCACACTATCCCTCAGACTTCTCGGTATATAAAGTAAGTTAACTTTTGGTATAATGGCATGTATAAGCTAAGTAGGCATAATGATGAGATGTTTTGGTTGTAACTAGCCATCGAAATGGCTAGTTTTAATCATATTTTGATGTAGTTATATAAGGCCTTATCATGCTTGATGTGTGTATTGAAATGGTTGAATGATGGAAGTTACATAAATATGTTTATATGGCCAGTAGGTAAGATTAAATACTTAGATAAATGGGATGTTATGACATGTATCGAACATGAAATTGGCTTGAATTGAAGGTATTATTGTGACTTGTAATGGTACAAAAATTGGTTGGATAGGTTGATGCCAGGTTGGGTGAGAAATAAAGCTTGGAATCGGCATTATTTTGTCCACACGGGTGTGTGTCTCAGTCGTGTGTGACACAAGGCCATGCGCACGGGCGTGTGGTTTGGCCGTGTGTCTCCTGCATCTTAAATTTTAAGAAATAGAATGCTTTGAATTGCTCATACGAGTAGAGACACGTGTGTGTGTGTCTCAGTCGTGTGTGTAACACGGTCTAGCACACGAGCGTGTGACTTGGCCGTGTGACCCCCGCACTTAATTTTCGAAAATTAAATTGTCTACACAGCCTAGCACACAAGCATGTGGCTGGCCACGTGACCCAAGTCAGAGAGTTATACGAGTATAGACAGGGGATAGGACACGGCCGTATCACTTAACCATGTAAGCCACACGGCCTGACTGCACGGGCGTGTGTCCCCTGTACCTTGGATAAATTTTGAAATTTTGCAAAAAATTTCCTGAGTTCTCGATTTAGTCCCGACTTGTTTCAAATGCATAAATTGGACCTTGAGGGTTCATTTAAGGGACAGTATGATTGAATATAATTGGTTTCGGATATGAATAGTAAATAACATGAATTATTTGTATTTTTTCTATAAACTCCAGTAATGCTTCGTAACCCTATTCCAGCGATGGATATGAGTTAGGAGTGTTACAAGTTTAATTGCATATTGAGAAGCCATTGTTGCCGGGCAACCCGAGGTGGCAGGTCATCATTTTCGAGTAACCCGGGATGACTATAGTGGTGTGTTTTGGGTGGATGAGTTCATAGGGGAACTCTAATTTGGTGTGTAGTGGAGTTGGGTAGGACGTTTTCTAAAAAAATCTGCATTATGTTTTTTTGCAAATATTGCATTGGCATAGACTCATATCCTCTGTTCTATTCTTTTTTGTTCTTTTTGTTTTGTTGGACTATCATTATTAAAATATCATTGATATTTTGATCTGTATCGTTCTAGGTATATGATCTATTTCGTTCTGGTTATATGATCGCTATTAAGTTCTCTGTGTTACTTCGAATTATATGTTGTTTTCCATTGATTTGTATTTGGGGTTGGTTTTACACTGTGCTTTGTAGCTCACCTCTTTTGTCTTATTCTTGTCTGTCCAGATAAATCTCTGATTTAGGATCAGACGGTGTGTGGAGCTCAAATTGTTTTTGCTCTGATGTAAATATGTTTTAATTTTTTTGGATTTGTAATCTGTTTCTTAACTCGCCTTGCTTTATGCTAATCTCGTCAGTAACTGACAAAAATTACTTAAGTCGACTAAAACAGATTTTGGTTTTAAAGTTAAAACCCTGAAAAGATTTTTCATTACACATCAAGTAACAATTTGAGTGTTTTCTGAATTATTGTCGAAACTAGATTTCAGTGTGTTCGTGTAACCCCTCCGGATTTGATCTAAACTTCTAGGCCGAGTTTGGGGTGTTACATTAGTTAGTAATCATTTTAGTGCTCTCGTAAAATTGGTTGGATCGTGTTGAAGGAGACTAAACCTTAGGATTGATGGCCCTAGGAAGTTGTTTAGGTAGATGAGGTCAAGAGTTATTGTTTTACCTTCCATAAACCTCCCCCATACATCTAGAAGCAGGGTCATATTTATTACCTTTCGTTAGCCTCCCCTCATGCTTTTGGGAGCAAACCCATATTTATTGCCTTCCATAAGCCTCCCCCGTGCGTCTAAGAGCAAGGTTAGTATTTTACCTTTCGTAAGCCTCCTCCCATGCGTCTAGAAGCAATTTTATTATTTTACCTTCCATAACTCTCCCCTCATAAGTCTGGGACAAAGGTTATGTCTTCTTTATCTTAAAAAAATGTTTGTGTTAATAAAATGAATCATCCGTGTGCAAGACTTATAATCAATATTTCCACGTAAGCCACTTAGGCATGCGTTTGCACTAAACACATTGTTAACCTATGCGTTGACTCCGTCTAAAGTAATGCCTCAGTAGGCCACCCATGTTTAAGTGTAAACACTATCCTAGTGTGAACACAATTCCAAGGCGATAAGGAGTCCATTTAGGTATAACTATCTCGTATTGATAAGGTTTCATGATATAAGGACATGATTATCCTTTACGCATTTAGGATGGCTGGATGAATATCCTGCCACGTCATATCAACGAATAAGAAGTCCTATCCTATAAATACTTAGATGAACGATGAAGAAGGGATTGAACTTTCAATGCCATAAAGTTACTCTACATAATCATCTTCTCAAATCAATATGTTTTTTTATCCTTGCTCTGGCTCTCAGCCCTTTTAGGTGAACTGGCCTCCATTACACCACTATGATCTCGTCTTTGTCCGCTTCCCTTGTTATATGATGTATCAACAATTTCCAACGTTTATAAAATATAAAGATTAAATTCTGATAAATCGGAGATATTAACTTCTCAATCGTTGAAAAGTTGAGGCCTATATATGTTTGAAACTATTTGTCTAACACCTTTTTAAGACATGTGACCAATAGAAAAGGGAAAAAAAAAAGGGAGAAAAAAAGGGAATTATCCCAGATGGTTGATATTAGCTAAGCGATAAACGGAGAGAGGTGATTCTTGATTGGACACCATTAGTGAGCAATGCTTTGGAATGCAATTTTTGCCTTTCTTTTTTAGCTTTGACTTCCATCATTTATTCATTACACACATGGAGATGATGGAATCATTAAAGGCAAAATGAAGAAACTCATGGCTGGGTCTCAGCCAGCAAGGGTGAAGCCACAAATGTGTAGATAAACCCAATCTCCAGCCACTCCGACTTTTGGAAAGTGGCATAAAAGATATACAGAATTTTGACCTTCCTTTACTGTTTATAACACAACAACATGATAATGTGATGCTTATCATAATATTGTTGAATGAAGTTGCGGTTGGGGTCTAGATGGGGGTTTTTTTTTTTTGTTCATTAAATCAGACATGGGTCAATTTTAAATTGATTTTGGGATTATTCATATACTATAATAATATCAAGTTACAAATATTATTTCGTGTAGTTATAGTTATGTCAATTAACAGTTTAGTTTAACGACACGTGTAGACGTTAATTGAGATTAAAAACCAAGCCAAAAATTAACTAAGTTAAAGTTGTTTACATTGGGTGGAGCAATTATGGGGTAGAATTTATTGATTGTCCTACCGATTCTCATCATATTTTGTATGAAAATTCTTGAATTTGAGCACATATTTTCCTAACTTAATTTTGATTAATCTTTTCTTATCAAATTTCATCCCATATATTAAGATACGTACTTACTTCCATGGTTTTCTTCATACTCTACATTATTGTGAACACAAGGTAAATTCATTTTCCGCTGTATGCAAATTTTCAATTAATTATTTTCACAAATCTACTTTTTTTCCTATAAAATTTATTCAAAAGGAAACATTATTTTTGGTGTGTTTTGTTTTTGCAGTTCAGTACACACTTTCAATGGTGCTTCTATCAATACTACATTCTTGGTTTTTTTAGTAGCCAATTTTGCATCTCATATCTCCTTCAGATCATTCACTCACTTTATATACATGTATTAATTGAAAATTACTTTTAATACTGAACTATTTTCAAAAAAAAATCAAAAAGAGGATAATTAGGTGCAACAAATAGAGATCATAGAGTAATTAAGACTTATTTACTCAAGCGGCCAAAGAAAGTACTAAGCTAAATAAAGGTTTAATACGAGCTAAATGTTTGATTTTGTAAAAGAATTGTCATTCATAATATATATTTGTCATCCAAATTAAAAGTATTGAAAACTTTTAAAGATACATCAACTTTGATTTAATGTGCAATTGTATACTTTATTTTTATTTTGAATAAATATAATTATTTATGTATCAATAACTGTGTTAATAATTTGTAAGAATGAGATCAAACCAAAACTTCATATATACAATTGCACATTAAACCATAGCTCATGTATAATTTTAAAATTTATCCCTCAAATTAAACCATTTAAGTTTGGATATTCAAAGTTGAAATAAAAACTATTTTTAAGATATTCCAACTTTTTAAAGATTATATTAAAACACTTAAATTTGGTATATAATATTTTCATCTTTGTATTTAATGTTTAATCTTTTATGTTATAATTAATTTTATTTTGATTAATAAATAAATATATAACTTAAAATATATTTTACGCTATTTAAACTTATACAATTTTTAAGGATGTTTTCATTTTAAAATTTTAAATATAGTTGCATTTTTAAATATATATACTTAATTTTTTAATAAAACTATAATATATTTAAATTAATACATACAATCATTCTGTGCATTGCACAGGTATACAAACTAGTTGTAAAATATTCTGTTTGAGTTTTTAAAATAAAAAAAGTATTGTATTAATCAAATTTTTCTATCAATCTCATCATCAGGTTTGGTATTATCAGATTAAATAATCAAGGTACATTGTACTTTCAAAAGGAAAATGGGGTTCAAATCTTGGAAACAATATTATTGAGAAGGACAACCACAAACTTTAAACATGAATCGTAAAAAGAAATTTGAAAAGTACTAAGATAGAGACCAATTAAATAAACACACGAAATATATTTTTACCTTATGCTCAACTTAATGTAAAAATGAAAAATGCATTTATTTATGGTTTTAGCATTTTATTTTAATCCAAGTTGATAGTTAGATAGGATAATATACGCATGTTGAAATTAATTTCTTAATTAGATATGTTACATATAAATTAGTATTTAGTGTTCAAGTTTTTGACTAAATTGCTAATAAAAAGATTTGATTATACGAATTTTAAGTTTAGGGTCACATGCAAAATCATCTATATTTGTATGCAAGGTGGAGATGCCACTGGAGAAATGGGGAATATCCATATGTATGGCAGGCGCCTGCCGCCCTCATCTTCCACTCTTGAAAGGGAAAGTTCAGACCATAATTAAGAAAATACCCACTTCCTTAATGGGAAAATTTTATAATTCTTTTTGTTCTATACCCACCCTATTTCATCATTCTTCCATTAGCTAACTTTTTTAATGCAAAAGCTATATATGGTTGAAAATTGGAAGTGATAATTCTGAATGATAAAGAATTTGTTGTTGTTGTTGTAAGCTGAATTTAATCAAAAGGATGAAAGTGGTGTGTAGGTACTTTACGCAAGCATCTAATCTATTTAGCAATGGAGATTGATTGAGGGAAGGGAATTTTGGAGGAGTGGGGAGGGATTTTACATACGTCAAATGATTCTTTACATCATTTATAATTAGGGTTTTAATTAATAAAAAAAAAAGCACATATACTTGGAAGGTGCTTTAGCGCCGTATTGGAGCCTTTGCATGCGTTCATATGAGGGTTGTGTATAGCACTCATTGGCTGATGCTTCCTTTCATTAAATAATTATAATCTTTCTCTTTTTCCAAAGGCAAAGAGGGCAGGGACCAGACCAGACCAGACCACACCGGCTGCTGTTTATATTGTAACCAAAATGTAGTTGTTTAAAGTAAAAAAAAAATAAATCTAAATTGTAAATATAATTTAAGATGTATATATTACCTTTCCCGTATTACTAGAAAAGAGTGGTGGTACATTGATCATATAAGTCCCAACATGAGATAGCTAGGGTTCCAATGGTGATATTTGTTTAGGTTTATTCTTTATGTTCCTTTGTCTCTGTTGTTGTTGTTAACTCTTGACATTTGGCAGCCTACGAAAGTGTTTTATTATTATTATGACTGCTGCTACTACTGTGGTTTTGCTTTATATTTTGGTGCTGCTCTTTACCTTAGTAGTCTCCTTTTCTATTAACAAATTTCAAACACAAAACTAACTTATAGTAAAGATATTGGGAAGGTATTGTTATCTTTGGAAGCACATCTTTAAGGTCTTATTGGGACACCACTTCACTAACTACTCCGAACCATATACATATATATATATATAATTTATAACAAGGGTTTTAAGCAAAAAATGACAATAATCCTAAGTGGCAGGTTTCATTGCTTGATAAGTGACACCCTGGCCTATTTATATGTCGCATGTACATTAAATGTTTGAATACTTTTATGGGAATGTAGGCAAATACTCATTAAATGCAATGTTTTAGCATAAATATGAAAATTATATATTTTTTTTAACAATATCATTATAGATTTAATTTTTTTATATATAATGTTTAGAATTATTTATAACCCTTCTCAACGCATAAATAGAATGATAATTTGCTTCAGCACACTCGAACCCGCATCCTCCTGCATTAGCAACAATACCCATATTAATCGAGTTAAGGCTTAATCGGCAAAAAAATATTTTACTGATAATATTTAAATATTTTATAACCATTATGATTGCAATTATTAAAAAAATTAAATATCATTTCCTTAATTTTTGTATATTTTTTATTTTTGCTGAATTACAATAATAGGGTAAAACCCGAACAATAAACGCGGCTAACACGACTCAAATCCAGACCACACCTGGAACAATAAACACCCTTCACCATTTAATTGTTGTATATTAAAAAATCATAGAAATATAATTCAACAATTCAAAATTTTGAATTATTTGAAAACATATCAAACCATATCAAACATAATTTCCCATATTTATTAATTTTAAAATAAATAAATAAAAACAATTTTGAATAAATGTGTAAGGATCTTGCTGGATTTTGTATAGACCTGTGGGGATGATGAAAAGATATTTACGCTTCCTCTATCTGCAAGAAAAACTCTCACTGAATAATAATGGAGTTTAAATATTTGGGAGTGACCAATAAAATAAACCCACAGTTATTCCAAACCTGATGCAGACCCACTCTCTTTTCCCTTCTATATAAACCCCCTATATGCTCCTCCTTTGCTTCCCACCCCAAAGCAAACCAAAAACAGTAGTCTCATATTCAAACATTTCTTGGTATTTTCCTATACCAAGCTAGGGATGTATGTATACCTAAAGAGATCCATAAGGGGTACTGTCCTTGTTTCCATTCTTCAACAAGCATTCTTTTTGTAATAATCTGTCTGCTATAAAAAAGAAAAGGGGGTTTTAGGGTAAGGGAGGTGACAGAAGAGAGTGAGCACCCAGGGTGTTCTCTTGCATGCTTGGGCTTTCATGCTTGAAGCTTTGAGTGCTCACTCTCTATCTGTCATCCACTTCTCTCTCTCTTTCTTTTCAATTTTATGTATGCATGAACCTGTATATGCAAGGGTTTTTGTGTTTATTTTAGCATGAATTTGATACCCAGCATAGAATCTACTTTGTACTAACTCTTTCATTGTGTCAAAGGAGAAAAGAGTCAATGACAAATCATTCTTATGGGATTGGAGTGTACTTGGCCTGCACTTTTTTCAGTCAAAAACCAAAACCTAAAAAGTTCCGTAGTTCTTGTAAATCACTCACCAGATGCAAACAACAATTCAATTAAAACACTATTGTTTGCAATTTTCATGGTTATTTGGTTTCAGTCTCATGCTTACCCTATATATCATGAATAGGTTCTTATTAATTGCGTCTAAACTAGATCTAACTTAGGTTTTAACTTAATACATGTTTCTCTATTTTGCTTGCATTATTTATTTATTTTTTTCAATGAATTGATCTAGCTAGGTAGCATATAATCATGAACATCAGTGTTAGTATATATCATGTAAACTATATGATTCTATTATGTTAGTTAGCTTGTTTATGTGAAGATGCAGTTGCATGGTGGAGTGGAGAGTGAAGAAGGATCAGATTTTGGCAGTTCAGTCAAGTGTTTAATTAATACATATTACATGATGTTTTTGTAAAATGATTTTTTAAGTTTATATAAGGTATAGCTAAAGTTTCTTTGTCTTTCCCTCCGCTTTATGATCTTACTTGCTGCTAATATATATATATATGGGAATGAATCTCTTCCATAACTTGTGTAATCAGATCTATAGATATCACACACAGTAGCATACGTACATACAACCAAAATCTCCAAGCTAATGATCCATGAACATGAGCACAATGTTTCAAGGAGAGATAGCTGGTTCTTAATTTGTCAACTCTTATATGAAAAGCCAACTGCTCATCATAGCAGAAACACCTTGAGTTATGCATAAAGATTAACATATTATGTTCAACTTCAGCATAGACACAGAAGATGGAAGTTTCTCAAGTATACCTAAAACCAAGGAGGAATAAGATTAGTTTCCATTTCTTTTAAATGTATCTATTTTTTTTTCCTGGTGGGGAGAGCTTGAAATGCTGTAAAAGTGTTTCAGTTGTGGTCCTTGTGGAGTTCATTTCATTCTGTCAAGGTTCATGATTTTACCTGGCCTATTCAGTATATTTATATATATTTCCTTTGCATGCTCAGCTGCAGAAAAGGGAAACAAAGTAATTAATAATAATATCTTTGTTCCATGTAAGTTGTATTTTAATTTAGTTATATTACTCTCCCTTTGATCTGTAATTGGTGTTCTTTGGTGAAGCAAATCTAATGAAAGTAAAAGATCCCACTAGATTATGTCTGAGTCATAATGGAAGCTGTTTCATTACAAGAAGAAAAAAACAAAAAACCACCATCTTGGGTGTTTTGGCTTAATCAGTCTCAACATTCAAAAACCACCAATCCAGCATTATATGTGGAATAGTGTTACTTAAGACAAAAATTTGCAATTACATTATTGAAGTAAATCTTTATACAAAAGACCTTCCCTCTCCATTTGATCGATGTTATTCCATTCTTCCGCTCTTTAAGCATAACTAAGTGAAAGGAATTTTATCAACTTTTGTATCGAAACAGGGAAACAAAATGGTACAATTGTACCACATTTGCATGAATGAATTCAATACTAACGTATACATTAAGTACTTATTTTAAAAGCAAAATCAAGAAAATACTATGATTGAAGTGAAGGCTTATATGATACTATTCAATCTAATTGGAAATACATGATATTTAGTGCTGAAGTTGGGATATGCTCCTCGAAATTGTTCTCTGGAAACCAAGAGCTGATTAAGCTTTGAGACTCATTGTTTGGACTTCCTTTCGCCCATTTATCTACCAATCTAAAGCCATATCTAGATGCAGCTGAAAGTAAAGACGGTTCGTCGACTCGTCGGAAGATATGACACAGGATAAGAGCTGGTGCTTGATCTTTCTCAGCACTTTTGTTGGATGAAATCAACTCTCTGGCTGTTGAAAACAATGGTAAAATAGCATCGGGAATGTAGGTGACATCTGTTCCGATGATGACTTCAAAGCCTTCGTTATTCATGGCTTTAATGGCATCGATATCATCTCGGTTTCCCCATTCGAGTTTCTTAATAACAAGTTTAGTGAGAAATGGTGGTCTAAGGTTTGATATGATGTTTTGGTTCAACAGTTCAAGCGCTGTTCTATCTCCGTCAGTGGCAACCATAATGCTTGCCGATCTAACTGCAACCATTGAACAGATGCCTCCGCAGCCAGACCCCAATTCCAAAACCCTTTTCCCTGCAACAATACTAGGATTTCTTGCAAGGATAGCAGCCATCAAACGAGCTGATTCCCACAACATCAAGCCAGTTGATTTGCAGGTGTGCTGATACTCTTTGGATAGTACTTTGATCTTGATATCACAGCCTCCGAGCTCAATCTCAATAACCTGAGGAAAACATTAGACAGAGAGAAACTTGATGTATTTGAATAAGTAAAAATAACAGGCATTTTAAGATATGCAACTGACGCAAAGTCCAAGCAAAAATTTGATCCATAATTTTGAAATATGGAGCGCAATGAAGGAAAAGATGAGCAACAAGGATGCATTTCTTGTTTGAATATCAGAAACATTAAAAAAGACCAGAAAAGAAACTGAACTATAAATAAATAAATATATATATAACATTCATTCGTTCATCAACTTTCAAAAAGTATTCAGATATTTACCTCAGTATCATTAGTTAGAGCTCCAAACATTTCGACTGCCATACCTTCAGACATGTCAACCACAAAATCTTTAATGGGCTCTGCATCAGCTTTAGGCTTAATGTTCTCTTGACAACATAGGTCAGACTTACTTAGAGCCTCGGAAGAAGGTGAATAGTTTACACTATCTGAATAGCGAAATACAGCTTGGACCCAACGCCTAAAATAACAGGGACCACAATTCCTTTAGGGAAAACATAACTATTCCAAGAAAAGTGAAAAAAACTCAAAAGTAAGAAATCAGAGTAAGTATCATTTCATAATGGGGGAAAAGTTCTCTAGTTAAACCATTTATCATTTACCGATTCATAACCAATTCATGTGCTCGATTCTCAACTTGTTTGCAACACAAACCAAGTTCTTCAGCATCAAGTCCTTGTTCTTTAAACAAGCTTGTCAAGAACTCATTAGAAAAATAGAAAGCACGCTGCAAAGGAAAAACATAGAGTAAAAATTTATCTTGTTTAAAAAAAAAAACCTAAGATTAATGCATAACATAAGTGGGACATACAGTGCCATCACCCCTGACATAGAAATTTTCACTGATTTGCTGATCCTTGGTAGAGAACCTTTCCTGTAAAACCAAGGCATATATGAAAATACGCATCAGAAGAAGACTAACCACCCTCATAAGGTACAGTATAAACCAAAAAGTTTAGGACAAGGTCAAGTGAAACAATGTAGACTCCAGGAAAAGAGGGAAAATATCACCTATCAAATTGAACAAAATCTGAATATATATTTCCTGATAGCAAAGGTATCATCTAGGGGCAAACAAGACCTTAATTAAAGCACAAAATCTAAGAATGTACTCAGATTATCACAAGAAGCTATTAACACATTATAGGATCTCATCACATTAATCTCACTGAAAAAAGTGCTTAAAGATATGTGCATACCTGAGCAAGGTCACCAACAGCATAGTCTCGAAACAGCACATAACCATTTGGCTGGAAATAGAAGAAATATTTGAAAAAATAATAAAGGTCCAAGTTTAGTTTTGTCTCATCAAGATAGATAAGAAATTCTTCTTATATATATTGCTGTGATGCAAATACTGTTATCAATTACCTTGAGAACTTTTTTGATGTTGTGCAAGACTAGAGGCATCTTCTCTGGTGATAATGCAGATAACACAAAAATCTACTTAAAATGTCAGCCCCTTAAAGTATAATAAACATCATTAACAGAAAAAAGATATATAAGCGCTCGTGGCAGACAATGCAATATCCAAAGGATTATTCAAATACCATGGTTACAACATCGACAGAGGCAGGAGAAATATGTTTGCCAAGGTCATCAGAGGTCAGGTCACAGACGAAAGCACTTACACGAGTCTCGTTGAATTCTTTATGTGCCTACAGTAATAAGAAAAAATAATTCATTCATGCTACAATACCTATTTAATCTAGATATCTAAATAATAGCAACTCCCAATTATGGAAAACAGAGCAATTAGGACAAGAAATTAAACCTTAACTAAATTAACTGCTCGTTGTGAAAAGTCACACGCATAAACAAAAACATCTGGGTATGTAGCAATTAAAGGGAATACAGCATTTCCAGCGCCACAGCCAACCTGCTTATCACGGTAACTCACGTTAACTCAATAAAAGGTGAGGAGAATTTAAGAATCTCAAACAAGGACACTACTTAACATACACTATAAGGAAAAGTGTAAAGTGCTACCATAAATAGTGACCAACAATATGAATAAAACATTGAACGAGGTTAGTCACATGATTCACAAATAAAAATAGGGGCATCTCAAATAAGATTACCAGCCTGTTTAAGCAAATAAAATAAGAACTCATAGGGAAAGCTGAAAAGTTAGCACAATTCTCATTTACTCGAACTCAGTTTCTCATTTACTCGAACTCAGTTAACAAGTTAATTTCCAAATAAGCTGGCATTAACAGAAAACCTATAGCAAAAGTAACTCAAGAAAATAGTAGGTAGTCTAATTTGTATGCCACATAGATACTGAACGGGGACTAAGGTGAATGATAACGATCGGTGATTTACCTCCAAAATTACTTTTCTTCCACTTCCCTGAGAAAAAAGGTAAACAAAGGGAGGGGAAAGTTAAAATTTAATGAAAAAAATCATCTTGAAGAATTATAAAATCGATAGTAAAGAGAAGAAAACTGTTAGCTTTGACTCACAGAGAAATACTGATCCCATTCCTTGTCCAAGTAGTGCCGATCTTTGAAAAACTGAAACAATACGAATTGAGCAATGTCATAATCAATACAAGTAATCATAGCAAAACTAAATAAATAAATAAAACTTTTGGCAGTGGTTCCATAGAAGTTTCAGCTTTTGTAGAAGTGACCCAAAAAAGAAACTTGGCAACCAGCACTATAGCTACTACAAAGACCAAACCAAATTTCTAACTTACGAGCCTAGATGTTAGGTACTTGAGAAGCTATACATATCAATTATCATTGCATTAAACGTCATCAAAAGCAACTTGTAACAACCAGTCAAAAAACTGGTTTTGGATCAGAGTAGTGGTAGAGCATTGAAGTAATAACACAGCATTACAACAATGGTAGCAATAGCTAAGAAAAGGGTGAAAAAATAACTAAAGAAAAGTGCAAAGGGACTTGCTTTATCTTGATGCCGCCTGTAGAATTGATCCCAGTACTTCTTAGCATCTCTTTCATACTTAGCTGCAAAAACAAAAAATAAAAATAAAAAAAAACTTAAAACACCAAATATCGACTCGATGCAGACCAAGAATTGTGAGCAAAAAGGGAGTAATTTGGACACCTATCCAAAATGGGGAAACTCCAGTGGTAGTGGGAGGGTATATTTGTATCCTCTGTGCTGGTTGTTGTTGCTTCACATTATTCTCTGTATTGGACTCCATTATTGTATAACCCTTATTGAAAGAAAAAAAAAAGACTTTTAAACGCCATGAAATAGAAATTGTAATTGGCAAATATTAGAAGCGAACAACTAATATAACAAACATGTACCAATGGATTCAGACATTATCTCATAATTTCAAAAACAAAAAAAAAGATGAAAATTTAATGAATTCATCTACCTGAGTTTGAATAGGCGTGCGATCACTGGAGAGGAGAGAGAAAGTCAGAGAAAACAAAGAATTAGGGTTTGCTGCTGAAGCTGGCTTAAGCTAAATGTTAGGATGACGCCTAAAACGCATCGTTTTCGTACGTTTTTCTTCCTTTTTTATTTTTTTTTTCTAAGACTTCCCTGGTACACAAAGTCACAGTCGATCGCATTGAATATTTATAATTAAATGTTTAGCTGATATTTACTTTTAGGTAAAATAATAATTATATTTTTATAATTTCACAACTAAATTGAAACATAATTGATATTTAATTTTATAATTATAGGAACAGCAGCGGGTGGATGAAGGAACGGCGGGGATTGAAGCAGTGGTACAACGGTGGCAATCGACTGTGGTAGCAAAGAGGGGGATTAAAATATTCTTTCTTCTAACAACTCCTCGTCCTTTTCAGGATAGAGAAAGTAAAATGCGTCTTACAACATCTTGTAGAAAGCGTTTTCTTTTTTTTTTTTAAATAACATATATCAATAATTAAAAAAAAAAACGGAGTATAGATACTAAATTAAACCGTACAAAACTCAGTTGGTCTGAAATGAGTTTCAGGTTGCTAAGCAGCAGCATTATCAACTACACAGAGTGCAGTGGCCTTTGTTCCTAATTGTATTTTTAGTTAACAGGGTTTGGTGTTGCAGTAAGAAGTACAGTAATTGGAAATGGAGGATGATGCTGTCTCTAAATTCACCCTTATCAATGTCGCTCAACCACAAGATTTCCACCATTCGCAATGCTGGCCTTTTTAAACTCCACGTTCTTCCTAAATGATTTTCCTATATAATGTTTGTTCCTTGCTTTACATATTCCCTTAGATTGCATTTACTCTTCCTTTTTTCTTTTTTCTTTTTTCTTTTTTCTTTTTGTCGTTTTTTGATATTCTTATAGTTTCCCTTTTAGCTATATATGTTTTAATTTGTAAATACATGTTTTGTTTATTTTTTTAATTTTTTATTTAATTTAGTCCCTATAATCAAAACTATTATAACTTTCATATTTAAACCCCAATACTTGAAACCGATTATAATTTCATCCTTAACCAGCCTTTGAATATTAAAATTTACAAAAATGTTATGTTAAGATTAATATATTTTCATATTAGTCCCTAGTTTCAAAACTAATAAAAATTTATTTACAAAATGGTCTTATTTAGCTACCAAGCTTATAAATCTACCATATAATTTCAACATCTAAAAATCATTAATAGCAAGTTTCAAAATTTTTAACAGTTTTACGAAATAATCTTCAGATTAGCTAGATTAAGCTACAACAATCTTAAAAATATAAAAATTACTAACAATGGACTTAAGGAGTACTCATACGCAAGGGCCGATTATGCTTCAAGAAAATGACTATGGCTTCTTGTTTCTTTTGTGGTTTCAGGTGGAAGAAAATAAGATGGGGAAGATGACCCTTATTTTGTTTTATTAAACTAATTTTTATTTATTTAAAATTTTAACTTAACATTATAATATAATTACTCACCATCCAAATATTATAAATACCACTTAAATCCCTTAACAAAATTTAATTAAGCCACTAGACAACTAAATTCAATGGAAATCAAATTTTTACGATTGTTACGATTTAGTCATTTTTTCTTAATTAACTATTCAATCACTAAAATTACTTGATCAAACACTAATACGAAACTCTAATAACCTCTTAAATATTAAATAAATAATATTTATTTACTCACGAAATTTTAGTCCTGAAGCCACTATTCCCAACACCATCGAAAATGAGTTGTTACAAAGCACTTCAAAAAGATGTCTGCAAGTTGCCCATAACATGTCATTATTGAACAATTCCTTTTACAATACTTCTACAAAGGATTACTTCTTGTAAAAATAGAATGTCGATAATGGAAATAAAAGAGAGAAAAATAGAACACACAGATTTTATGTGGAAACCCTTTTGGGGAAAAACCACAGGTAGAGGAGAAGAAAATTCACTATGTCGAATTCGAATGATCCAAAGGAAAGACGACTACGTCTATTTATAACTTTGTAAAACTATATTCTAATCAAATTCAAATAGAAGTAATGCAGTAAGTTTAAAACACCTTATTCTAATCAACATCAAATAGAGAAAGCATACTTCTAAACGGATTTCACTTGTGCAACCTGTACTATACCGCGAGTGTAACAGGTTGTTTTCAGTGAAATCGGAATAGTGGTTTCGGGACCACAAATCCGAGTCTGTAAGAAAAAATTATTTTAAAATTATTTTATGGTCTACCATATGATAGAAATATCGTATAAAAATATTGTTAAGAAAATTTTACCGATTTCATGTTTAATTAGATGGAAAGGACCAAATTGCATAAAATGTGAAAGTTGAGTTCTAGTACTATAAGTATCAAATAACTATGGAATTCAAAATTGGAGGTCCTTATGGCAAATAGACCATTAAGAGGAGCTAGTATATAAGTTTGATGATTCATCCATGGAAAATTAAATAAAGGAAATGATGAAATTGGAAAGTGGAAAGTGGAAATAGTAAAAGATGATAAATAATTAAATAACAAAATATCATACTTTTCATCATCTTTCCCAAATTATTTTACATGGAAACCCTAGCTAAGAGAAAATAATTCAAGCAAGCTTACTTGGCTTAATTGGGTAAGTAATTTTGTCCCGTTTTTAGTAATTTTTATATTTTCGAGATCATAATAGCTTAATCTAGCTATCTCGGGGATTAATTTGTAAATTTATCAAGATATTAAAGTTTTACATGGATGAATATGCATGAATTATGAAATTTATGGTAGAAAACTAAAGGTTGTTGATAGATACATAACTTTTGTAAAGTAAATTTTGATGAAATTGTGATTTAGGGACTAAATTGGAAAGATGTAAAATTTATGGAAAAATTTTGAATTTTATGAATTACATGGGCTGCAAATGTTACATGTAAAAATCGGTTAGACTTGGAATAAGGATTAAATTGCATGAATTTTATTTTCTGAGCCAGGGACGAAATCGACATTAATTAAAAGTATAGGGACAAAATGGTAATTTTTCTTAGGACGTGAATTGAATTGAATTGAATATGAATTGTATTAAATTGAGCTAAAGTTACTCGTATAAATCCAGATAGACAAAATACGGACTAGATCGAGGTAAAAAAAAGTAACGGATTAGTAGTATACAAGTTCACGAATATTGTCGAGGTAAGTTCGTGTAACTAAATTGAATCTAATAATTTGAATGGGTTGTCTAATGTGATATCAGTCATGTCAGCATAGAAATATGTCAGAAAAGGTTATGATGCTTACATTGTTTATGTATTGGATACTAAAGTATCTGAATCAAAGATTAAATCAGTGATAGTAGTCTGTGAGTATCCTGATGTGTTTTCGAAAGAATTACCTGGATTACTGCCGGTCAGAGAGGTTGAATTCTCTATAAATCTTATTCTGGGGACAACACCAATATCTATAGCACCCTATAGAATGGCTTCTACTGAATTAAAAAAGTTAAAAGCGCAGTTGTAAGAACTGACTAACAAAGGCTTTGCTAGACCTAGTTTCTCACCTTGGGGTGCGCTGGTCTTGTTTGTCAAGAAAAAATATGGATCATTGAGATTGTGTATTGATTACCGACAACTCAATAAAGTTATAATTAAAAATAAGTATCCACTACCCCGCATTAATCACTTGATTGATCAGTTGAAAGGTGTTATAGTATTTTCAAAGATTGATCTTCGTTCTGGTTACTATCAGTTACGAGTAAAAGATTCAGATGTGCCGAAAACAACATTCAAAACCAGGTACGGACATTATGATTTCTTGTGATGCCATTTGGCTTAACAAATGCACCTACGGTATTTATGGATTTAATGAATAAAATTTTTAGACTGTATTTGGATAGATTTGTGGTGGTACTTATTGATGATATTCTGGTATATTCCCGAGATGAAACCGAGCATGCTGACCATTTGAGAATTATTCTACAAACACTTCGTGAGAAACAGTTGTATGCTAAATTTAGTAACTATGAATTCTGGCTTTAGGAAGTTGGTTTTCTTAGATATATAGTATCTGCTGAAGGCAATAGGGTGGATCCGAATAAAATTTCAACAATTATTAATTGGAAACATCGAAAAATGTGTCTGAAGTTAGAATTTTTTTGGGATTAGCCGGTTACTATTGAAGATTTGTACAAGAGTTTTCGATGATAACTTCTCCGATGACAAAGTTACTACAGAAAGATGTGAAATTTGAGTGGTCTGATAAATGCCAGCAAAGCTTTGATCGATTGAAAGGCCTTTTGACCGAAGCACCAGTTCTGGTTCAGCGTGAATCGGGAAAGTAATTTGTAATATATAGTGATGCAACATTGAATGGTTTAAGTTGTGTATTGATACAAGAAGGTAAAGTGATAGCTTATGCATCTAGAAAGCTAAAACCACATGAAAAGAATTACCCGATACATAATCTGGAATTAGCAGCTATTGTATTTTCTTTGAAAATTTGGTGACACTACTTGTTTGGTGACAAATTTCACATATTCACTGATCACAAAAGCTTAAAGTATTTGATGTCACAGAAAGATTTGAATCTAAGACAACGGCGGTGGCTTGAAATGCTAAAAGACTATGATTTGGTTATTGATTATCAACTGGGAAAAGCAAACGTGGTTGCAGATGCTCTGAGTAGAAAATCTCTGTTTTCTTTACGAGTAATGAATACCTGATTGTCATTTTCAGATGATGGTTCAATTTTGGTTGAGTTAAAAGCTAAACCAATGTTTCTGCAACATATCTGTAAAGCTCAGAAAAGTGATAATAAGATGCAAGCTAAAAGGGTACAGTGTGAATCGACTTCTGATTCAGAATTTCAGATTGGACCTGATGACTGTCTATTATTTAGAGGCAGAGTTTGTGTTCCAAAGAATTCAGAGCTTGTAGTGAAGATTTTATATGAAGCTCATAGTGGTATTATGTTTGTGCATCTGGGGAGTAATAAAATGTACAACGATTTGAAACAAATGTACTGGTGGCCGGGAATGAAGCGTGATATTTCTGAATTTGTATCTAAATGTTTGATATGTCAGCAAGTTAAAGCTGAACATCAGGTACCTTCGGGACTATGACAACCAGTTACGATACCGGAATGGAAATTGGACAGAGTTACCATGGATTTTGTGACGGGATTACCCTTATCTCCAAAAAAGAAAGATTTTATTTGGGTAATCATCGACCGTTTGTCGAAGTCTACACACTTTATTCTGGTACGTATGGATTAATCTCGGGACAGATTGACAGAATTATATATTTCTGAGATTGTCAGGTTACATGGTGTGCCAGTTTCTATTATTTCTGATAGAGATTCGCAGTTTACATCCTGATTTTGGGAAGAACTACAAGAATCTCTAGGTATGCAACTACATTTCAGTACTGCATTTCACCATCAGATTGATGGTCAATTCGAGCATGTGATTCAGATTCTTGAAGATATGCTTCGATGCTGTATTTTGAAATTTGAAGGCAATTGGAAAAAATATTTGCCTTTAGTTGAATTCACATATAATAATAGCTATCAGTCTAGCATTAAAATGGTACAGTATGAAGCTTTGTATGGTTGTAAATGTATAACTCCATTGTATTAGACTAAGCTTAGTGAGAAAAAGATACATCGAGTTGATTTGATTCGAGAAACTGAAAAAAGGTGAAAGTGATCTGGGATAGCTTGAAAGCAGTTTCTGATCGTTAGAAATCCTATGTGGATCTTAAACGAAAAGAAATAGAATTCGAAGTAGGCGACAAGGTATTCCTAAAAGTTTCACCTTGGAAGAAAGTTATTCGGTTTGGCCGTAAAAGCAAATTGAGTTCGCAGTTTATTGGGCCGTATGAGGTTATTAAAAGAACCGGACCTGTTGCGTACCGATTGGTATTACCACCAGAGCTTGACAGAATTCATAATGTTTTTCACGTGTCTATGTTACGGCAATATCGATTAGATCCTTCACATGTTATTTCTCCGACAGATGTTGAAATTCAGCCCGATATGACATACAATGAGGAACCGATCAGAATTCTAACTCAAAAGGTAAAAGAACTGAGAAATAAAAATGTAGTTTTAGTGAGAGTCCTCTGGCAACGACATGGAATAGAATAGGCTACTTGGAAACCGGAGGAAACTATGAGAAAGCAATATCCAAACCTCTTTATTGGTAAGATTTTCGAGGACGAAAATTCTTTAAGGATGGAAAGTTGTAACAGCCCGTTTTCAATGAAATTAGAATAGTGGTTTTGGGATCACAAATCCGAGTCTGTAAGAAAAAATTATTTTAAAATCATTTTATGGTCTATCGTATGATAGGAATATCATATAAAAATTTTGTTAAGAAAATTTTACCAATTTCATGTTTAATTAGATGGAAATGACCAAATTGCATAAAATGCGAAAGTTGAGTTCTAGTAGCTATAAGTATCAAATAACTATGGAATTCAAAATTGGAGGTCCTTATATGACAAATAAATCATTAATAGGAGTTAGTAGATAAGCTTGATGATTCATTCATGGAAAATTAAATAAAGAAAATGATGAAATTGGAAAGTGGAAAGTGGAAATAATAAAATATGATAAATAATTAAATAACAAAATATCATATTTTTCATCATCTTTCCCAAATTATTTTACATGGAAACCCTACCTAAGAGAAAAGAATTCAATCAAGCTTACTTGGCTTAATTGGGTAAATAATCTTGTCCTGTTTTTAGTAATTTTTATATTTTTGAGATCGTAATAGCTTAATCTAGCTATCTCGGGGATTAATTTGTAAATTTATCAAAGTATTAAAGTTTTTTCATGGATGAATATGCATGAATTATGAAATTTATGGTAGAAAATGAAAGGTTGTTGATAGATAAACAACTTTTGTAAAGTGAATTTTGATGAAATTGTGATTTAGGGACTAAATTGTAAAGATGTAAAATTTATGAAAAAAATTCTAAATTTTATGAATTACATGGGCTGCAAATTTTACATGTAAAAATCGGCTAGTCTTGGAATAAGGATCAAATTGCATGAATTCCATTTTCCGAGCCTAGGGATGAAATTGACATTAATTAAAAGTATAGGGACAAAATGGTAATTTTTCCTAGGACGTGATTTGAACTGAATTGAATATGAATTGTATTAAATTGAGCTAAATTTACTCGTATAGATCCGAATAGACCAAATACGGAGCTAGATCGAGGTAAAGAAAAAGTAACGGATTAGTAGCATACAAGTTCACAAACATTGTCGAGGTAAGTTCGTGTAACTAAATTGAGAATTTATATGTGTTAATTGAATTGTATGTATGTGTTTGTATTATTTTCATGTACATGAAAGTATTCACATATCTGACAATGATCGATAAGCATAAAGTCTCGTTTGAATATATGAAATTCGATGGATATAGGATTTTTCGTATTGGTTATGGTCCTGCATATGTGCAGGCACACCACAACTCGAAAGAGCGTCCCGTTATTAACCCTCTCGAGCTTTCTATTAGATGGTTCTTGCAATCTTCTCGATAATATCTCTTCGGAGCATCTCGATCGGTTGTGATCCTGTATGTGTTGTGGGCACACCACAGCCCTTATGAGCGTTCCGTTATATGGCTCTTTGTGAGCTTCTCGATTAAAGGCTCTTTGTGAGCTTCCTGATTAATGGCTCTATAGAGCTTCCCGATATGGCTCGCTTGAACTTCCCGATATATGGCTATTCGAAGCTTCCCGTTAATAGCTCTTCGGAGTTACCCGTTATTGGCTCGCATGAGCTTCTAAATTATGGCTTTTATGAGCTTCTCGTTATATAGTCCGGATAAGCTTCTCGTTATATAGCTCATATGAGCTTCCTGTTATATGGCTCGAGAGAGGGTTTCCCGATTATGTGCTCTAATGAGCACTCTTGAATATGAATTGACGGATTACAATTTGTACACTTCGTGTGTACTACCCGTGTATCCATCGTTATTTTAAATGATTCAACGGGTAAAGTTCTAACATGAGATAACATGAAATTGAAATGAATTTACCAGTATATACCCGAAATATGTGAAATTGATGTATGAATACAAGATGTGGAAAGTTTATAAACATAGAAATTTGATATTTGATGAGCTCATATATGTTTCTTGAAATTCATGTAAAATACATGACTAACATATTTGATGATGATATGTGTATAGGCTATTGGCTAAATTGCTTTGGATGTATTTTATATGTTTACCTTAAATGTAAATGAATGGCAAGTTAACTTCCCATTATACGAACTTACTAAGCATAATATGCTTACCCTATATTATTTTTCCTATTTTATAGTAATTCGGAAGCTCGTTAGGTTGGAAGCTTGGCAGAAATCACTCATACTATCCATCGGCTTATTTTGGTATAAATAGTAAATTAATTTTGGTTATAATGGCATGTATAAGGTTAAATAGCCAATGTTGGCATATAAATGTTTTGGTTGTAATTAGCCATTGGAATGGCTTTGTGCTTAATGTGTTTTGATGTATATATATGAGATAATGTCATGTTTGATATGAGTGTTTAGTATGGTTAATTGATAGTAAACTTTATAAATATGTCTATAAGTATTTTTGGTCAAATAGGTAAGTTTGGATATATGGATTTATGAAGTGATATATCATGCATAAGACTTGATTTTGGCTTGATTTAAATGTATTGGATTGGCTTTTGAATGTGTTAAAATGTTAGTGTAGGTGGAAGTTCAAATGGGTGTGAAATATGGCTTAGAAATGGCCTTATTTTGTCCATACGGGCAGAGACATGGGCATGTGTCTCAGCTGTGTGTGACACACGGCCTAGCACATGGGCATGTGTCTTGGCCGTGTGTCCCCTACATCTTAAAAAATTTCAAAATAGAATGCTCAGAATTGATCACACGGCCTAGCACACAGGCGTGTGGCTTGGCCGTGTAACCCTTGCACCTACACACGGCCTAACACACGGACGTGTGACTTGGCCCTGTGACCTAAGTCAGAAAGTTACACAGGTAAAGACACAGGTTGGGACACGGCTGTGTGCCCTATTTTGAATGCCCACATGGCCTAAGACACAAGTGTGTGTCCCCTACACCTTGGAAAATTTTTTTTAAGATTTTTGCGAAAAATTCTCTGAATACCTAGTTTAGTCCCGACTTGTTTCTAATGCATATTTTAGGCCTCGAGGGCTCATAAGAGGGACAATATGATTAGTTACATATAAATTTTGATATGATTGATAAATTATATGAAATGTCTGTTATACATTCTGTAAATTTTGGTAATACTTCATAACCCTATTTCGGTGACGGATACGAGTTAGGAGTGTTACAGCGGGGGCCCCATTACGACCCTAGCCCAGTATTTTTATTGAATAATAATTTGGGTCACATATCTTAAACACTTCTAATGGAGAAGAAAATGATCGACACCACAAGTGGAGGGGCATTAGTCAATATGAACCCTCCAAGTTGCATGAAATTTGATATCCACTATGGCGACCAGCTCCCAACATTTTAAAGCCATTACGAGGCCCATGAAAAGGGTTCACGAGATAAATACTCCTTCCTTAAAAGATAAGATTGATAAACTCACTAACATTGTTCAAATTTTGGTTCTAGGTAAGACACCCCCAGATCGAGTTTACGATATTCGTGTAGTCCTTGATCATACGACTGATGTGTGTCCAATCCTTCACAACAACTCTATTGCACAAATGAGTGTTGTTGGAAACTTTCCTGGTCCACCACAGAGATTACATGACCCATATTCCAACTCTTACAATGTTGGATGGAGGAACCACCCTAAATTCAGCCACAAAGCAAAGCCCTCATATAATCAACCATACCAACTCAGGCCTCTTCATCCTCCTTAACAACATCAACCCTCAGGTATATCTCTAGCAGACATCGTGAATACTCTTGCTGCTAGCTCCCTTAAGTTTCAACAGGACACAAAAGCGACGCTCCAAAATCTACAAAGCCAAGTGACCAAGCTTGTTGTTTTGGTCGATAGGTTGGAGTTGCAAGGGAAATTGTCATTCCAAATAGAACCAAATCAGAGAAAAAAATGTAAGTGCAATGACTCTGAGAAGAGGAATGGTTCTAGAATTTTGTCCTGGTAAAAAATCGTGCCTAAAAATCAAGTTATCGATTGGAAAAGAAAACCTATTGTCTGGGATCAATTCGAAGCTAAAGTCAAAATCGTGCATGAAGCTAGAACCTTTTTTATATTGGTTTATTCAAATTTGAGTTTGTTTGTTTATTTTTATCACATCTTTAGTTTTTATTTATTTATTGTTATTTATTTTATGTTTAAATTTAATTCCCCTCTCTTTAATTTTGCAAATTAGCATAATTCTTGTGTTAAAAAAATCGACTTAGAAAATAGTGTTTTTAGGCACAATAAAAGTTTAAATTTTTTCTTAAAATTGAGCCTTGTAATATTTATAGTAATAAATCCTCAATTGAATTATTACCTATCCTTTCTATGAGGCGGTGTAAGCTAGTTCCAAACTTTCTATCGAATGGCTTTTTCGTTATTCTCGAATCTCGAATTACTTGAGTGTAAACATAAATAAAACGAACCAAGTGCACACAATAAAAACCTTTATTAACTTTTAGTGGGAAAGTTAATTCTCTTTATTGTTTATTGGAACCAAAAACTTTGAGTTTTTCCGAAACATAAAATTTATTCTAAAACTAAATTGACACTATTTTTCGACAGAATAACAACGCTTAAAAACTTATGTAATTAGGTTAGCTCAAAGTTCGTATTTATAAGGAAACGGTACGAGAGTTTTGTTTTAATAATGGTTAATTAAATAATAATATTTTAATAGAAAATAAAGTAAGAAATACAGTAAGGAATACTTATAGTATAATACAAGTGATACGATCTAGCTTCGATTTAGTGAGTTGAGTCGCTTTTGTTGCCCGATTGTCTAACGATGAAGTTTCGTTCGTTTTGTGAAGGTAGGAGGATATTTGGCTATGAATGGGAATCGGTGTTCAATTAGGTTCAAAAGGGGTAAGGTTTAATGCTTTGGGTTCGACTATTAAGGAAGAATTAATATAGGTTGATAATAATTCGGCTACGATGAAAAATAGAATAAAATGGGCTTAAGAAACAAGAATGAACCAACACTATACTTAAGTGCTGACCCGAAATTTATACGTTCTTAAGATGGCTTGGTGAAGGAAAGATAGAAACCTCGACCCACTATCTATGGAAGATAGGAACCTTGGTATAAAGGGTTCGAATGCTACACTACTAAAGTAATGAGTTCGGTTTAAAGAACTAGGTTGACACCACTAGCTATGTAAATAAGTCAGCAGAGTCTTTGGACGAAATTGAGAGAAGTTAATCTCACAAAATACTTAGTTTCACTCATAAAAATGGCAAAAGTCCTTTACAAGTTGAAATGATCCGAAATTTATAGACAATGCATGGGATAGCTGAATAGGCTCTAAAGCTAAATGGTTAGTTGAAAATTTCAGAATTATTTAGAAAGGTTCCTTGAAGTTTCTTGTGCATGGAGAACGGCAATGGCAGCTTCTAGATGCCTTAGTTCAGCTGGGAAATTAAATGGAATGATTGGGAGCTGAAATGAATTAAGTAGGTTCGGCCATATGCTTGAATGTTCTTTAATTGTGCTACTTGGTTCAACCGAATGGTCTTGGGAGTAAATGAGCTGCTTAAGGCACTTCATTGGTCATGAGGTGTGAACAAGCTGAATTGAGTAGACATGTGTGTGTGAACAAGCAAAACCAAATAGTCCTTGGTGTGAAAGGAATAATCTGCTCGTGTGAAAAGCCTTAAATTTTCCTTGGGCAACCAATCGGCCATATTGGAGAGTTGAAGGGCTTGGCCGAATAGTCACTTGGGAAACACCATGGACCAGCACACCTTCATTAATCCATCCATGCACCTATGCCATCCAAGGGGTAGTGTACCTACATCAAATAAATCAGCAAATTAAGTTCCATTTGGACACATTAATTCGGCAACATAAAAACACATTAATTCTGCACATTAAATTCGGCCAAACATATTTAAGCCTTGTAATAGATTAAGACATATTAAAAGCACACAATTAATTGAGTACTTAATTTAGAACATAATTAAAACACTTAATTAATTATATTGTCCAGATTATGACAAATTAATAACTTAAACTAAATAACTAATTTAACTAAAGACAAATTAAATATCTTAATCCAGCATAATAAATGCAAGTTAAAGTAAGTTAAAACGAGCTCATTGAGCTAAGTTTGAGCTTGAAGAAGATTGCATGGCTTGCTTAGCTTGCTAGTCCAAGAGCTTTCAAGAAGGCTAGCAACGTTTCGCCCTAAACTCTATCAACTAAGGTTGTTGTTGCGTATTTGAACCTCTTAGCTCGAGCTCGGGTTATCGGACCTAAAGGTAGCTCGAATGGATCCATGTCAGCTCTTGGTAACCCTTGAAACTTAGCCGTATCAACAAGGGGGTGGCAACTTAAGGAATACTAGGGTTTGTCACACCTCATCCTTCGGTATGGGCTTTCAGGGCCGTCTCACGTATTAGGTACAATTATATGTATTGTCTGAACTTTTATCCTACATTTATAATTTATCCCACCCAATCACTATCTATTTCCCAAAATATTAATTAATTAAACTAATTTTCCTAATTAAATTATTTTCTCAACACAATTTTAATTCTGTTAAAGTCATAACAACTTTACCGTGTTAAAATCTATGAGGAAATAAATTTAATTGCATCAATTAATAGATCTATTATGACTAATTAATTTAATTCGAACTTCAAACTTTAATTATTTAATAATTTTAAGAAATTAAATTAATTTCTAGGTCATCTTTTTTACTTAGCGAGAAAATGTATTCACTACAGATAATAATACATGTGATCTATTTCTCTTACTTATCATTTTCATTCATTCCACAATTATCAGTTCTACATGCAATTCGTTTAAAGTTATATCGAGCTAGCGGAGAGACTGATTGGACATATCAAATTCGAGCTCAAATTATTTGTAATTAAGTTTTGGCTCTTCGTCTATTAATTACAACATTATTTAATCATGAATTCATTCCACTATAGTTTCATGATTGAGCTCTTCCATATTATATACCATTACGAAAGTTATTCAACAAGTGCTCGTCTAATGATATTATTATAAATGTGTTACCCTCATAGAATATCATTAATATTTTTGGGATAAAATTCGTTCTCCCAATGTGATTTTATTTTATCTCAAGGTATCCAGTACATCTTTCGATATGAAAAAGTTAATTACTAACGCATAGTAATTAATTCATTTATCTTATGACAAATGACCTATGGCCACGTTCCTCTTTGAAATGTCAAAGAGAGGATATCATTTACCCTTATAGGGCTATGGTTCCACTATTGTAAAATGATGATGCATTATGCAAAAGCCGTATACCCAACGTACTAGCTTTTAGTTCCTTATCTATTTGAACTTAGGCTTTTAATACATCAAAATATACGAGCCACACATACATAGCCTATCATCCACTCAGGATTAAGATATACCACGCTATGAATGTCAAAAGTGGATAAATCTATAAATGGATCTAAAATAAATTCAACTTGGGTATTATCAAATGTATTGTCAATCCAAACAATCATACCTATGTTTCTAACTTCTGGGAGTGATTAACTCAGATACTCAAGACAATATATCTTTTCAAGTGGACTTGATAGACGACATAATAGTCTTTTTAATCAATTTGCTCAATTTCAATTATATTATGAACTATTTATATTATCTACTAATAAAAGTTATATTCTCGCATTATAATCTGGCCACATAATGCAACTTAATATTAGTTCAACATTATATAATCAATAAACCAATATTTGCTTACTTTTTACTTTGTGAGCAAAAATCATTGAGGACATATATAAATGATATTAATTAGTAATGAAATTTTATTTAAACCAATCTATTCAAAAAATTATAAATACAAAATGATGAATACACTACACTTAGGGCATTAGATCCTAATATATTGGTCGAAAGAAATAATAAAATTAATCAATTCAGTCTCTATGTGATCGACCCTACTCTTTATACTACAAATTTAATTTTGGTCTTAGGCGTAAGAATTTATTTTTGGTGAATTCAACCCCTATCATCCATAGTTTGAAGAATCAAAATTAAGCAAATTGATTTTAAAAAAAATTATTATATTGTCTATCAAGTTAATTGAGGAACATTGTCTTGGGTATCAGAGCGAATGACTTTGAAAAAGATAGTGACATAAGTGTGAATTGTCTAGACTGACAATACATTAGACAAGACCCAAGTTGAATTTATTTTAGATCTGTTATATATTTATTCACTTGTGATGTTCATGGTATGACTTACCTCAATCTTGAGTAAATAACTAATTATGTGTATATAACTCATACACTTATATATATTAAAAACATGAATTCAATTGGCAATAGAGCCGAAAGCTGGTATATTAGGTATATATCTTATGTATGACACAACTTTACTTACAACAGTGGAATTCATAGCCCAATAAAACGTAAAAGGTATCATTTCATTGACATATCATGGTTGATGAAAAAGAAATATGATTATGGGTCATTTGTTTAGGAAAAATGATTTTATTACTATTTGTTTGTAATAAATTTTTTCATAAAGGAAGATACAATGGTTACCATGAGATAAGATATAATCATATTGGGTGAACAGATTTAACCCAAAGAGTTAACGAATATTCTATGAGGGTAACAGACTAATGACAATGTCACTGGATAAGAAAAATTATAAGTTGTTTTTGTTATGGTATATAATAAGGGAGCGTTCAGTCATGGTACTTTTAGTGTATTAATTCCACGACTAAATAACGTTACAACTAATAGATGAGGCGTCGAAACTTAATTACAAATCATTTTATCCTTAATTGTATATCCCAGTCGATCCATTTACTAGCTCTTACGTTTAGAAGCGATATGTTAAATGAATGAAAACAATGAAAAGAGAAATAAATTGCATGTATTACTATTCGCAATAAATGCAAATTCTCATTAAGTAGTCATCACAATTTTATAGAATGAGACAATTAAGTTTATTTACTCATAGATTCTTGTATGGTAAAGTTGTCATGATTTTAACAGAATTAAAATTGGGTTGAGAAAATAATTTAATTGAGTTAATTAATTGAATTTATTTTATTAATCAAATAAATAATATTTGGGGAATATTGTTAGAGTTGTGTGACCCAAATTCTAAGAGATTGCTTGCAAGTCAAGTTAAACAAAAATATATTTTCTTTCTAGAAGATTTAGTATTTATTAGTATAATATATTTAGCATTTATTAGTATAGTTTATTTGACTTACTAATTTAGCCTATAAATAGGCTCTTTTACAATCTTAGAAAAATATACCCATTAGATTAGAACTCATAACACATTCAGAGAATTTTGTGTTTACGTTTTGAGGGTTCTTTGTTTTTCAGGTTTTCGGGGTTTAGTGTTATCTCCATCGTTTGTACTCTTCATTCTTTTGCCATTATAGTAAAATTATCTTTGCCCGTGGTTTTTTATCCTCTTTGGAGGGGTTTTTCCACGTTAAATTTGTGTGTTCATCTTCTCAATTTCTTCTACTATTTTTACTTGTTCGTTGCTTAATCGGGACGATCTTAACAAGTGGTATCAGAGCTAGTTCAATTTTCATAGAGTAGTCCGTTCAGAAATGGCAGCAACAAGATTTGAAATTGAGAAGTTCGATGGTGAGACAAATTTCAATCTGTGGCAAGTTCGGATGATGGCAATTCTAGTTCAAAACGGCTTGAAAAAGGTTGTTACAGGGAAAAAGCCTGAAAATCTAAATCAAACAGAATGGAAAGAGCTTGATGAAAATGCCTTGTCTGCAATCCAGTTGTGCCTCGCGAATATAGTATTGCAGGAGGTATTGATGGAGAAGACCTCATTCGCCTTATGGAAAAGGTTAGAAACTCTTTATGCGACTAAGTCTCTGGCTAACCGTTTACTGTTGAAACAACGTCTATTTACGTTTCGTATGAACGAAGGTAAGCTTCTTAAAGATCACATTAGTCAATTCATTACTCTTTTAAATGATTTAAAGAACGTTGAGGTTCATATTGACGATGAAGATCAAGCTATGCTATTATTGTGCTCTTTACCCTCTTCATACAAGTCTTTCAAGGAGACCCTGATTCATGGCAGAGACAAACTCTCGTTCGAAGATGTGAAGGGTTATTTGTTGAGTAGATACAAACTCGACAATGAGTTTGGTTTGAATAGCAAAGCAGATAGGCAAGCTTCCGTTTTGGTAGCATCAAAGAAACGAGACAAAAGGTGTCGCTATTGTAAAAAGTTAGGTCACGTCAAAGCAGATTGTTTTAAATAGCGAAATAAAAGAGCTGCTGAGAGTAACGAGGAAGATGTAGTTGGTGTTAATTTGGTCGATGAAGGTGGTGATGATTTCTTGTTAGTGTCAACGAGTGATAACTCCAAGCTTAAGTCTGAGTGGATCCTAGATTCAGGATGTTCTTTCCACATGTGTCCCAATAGAGAATGGTTCTCCACATACAGTTCAGTTGAAGGTGGAGTTGTGCACATGGGAAACAATTCATCTAGTAAGATAATCGGTATTGGTACTGTTAAAATTAGGATACACGATTGGACGATTATGACACTCTCAGATGTAAGGTATGTACCTGATTTACGAAAGAATCTCATCTCCTTGAGTATTTTAGACTTAAAAGGATGCAGAATCAACATCGAGTCGAGCGACATTAAAGTATCTCGTGGAGCTCTCGTTTTGTTAAAAGGTAAAAGAACTGGCAGCCTTTATATTCTGGAAGGTTCTACAGTGACCAGTGAAATCGGATGTCCCTCGTTCGTTACGGAGTCAAAGTCAACTCGTTTGGAGCAGAGGCAACTTGGTCATAGGAGGGAAAAAGGTATGACCGTTTCGTTGAAGAGAGGTTCTCTTTTGGATACAGGTTTTAAAAAGTTAGGTCACTGTGTTCATGAAAATCAGACCCGGGTTAGTTTTGATTTGGCAGTGCACAAGTCGAAGGCTAGAAGTCTTCCAGCTTCTAAGCATAGATTCGACTCAGTTAATTCCCTGCATAGTTCAAGATAGGCCCGTGGCGGGTTTTGACAAAGATGGCATTGAAAGAATTCGTGTCAAGATGGAGATTTTAGAGTTGTGTGACCCAAATTCTAAGAGATTGCTTGCAAGTCAAGTTAAACAAAAATATATTTTCTTTCTAGAAGATTTAGTATTTATTAGTATAATATATTTAGCATTTATTAGTATAGTTTATTTGACTTACTAATTTAGCCTATAAATAGGCTCTTTTACAATCTTAGAAAAATATACCCATTAGATTAGAACTCATAACACATTCAGAGAATTTTGTGTTTACGTTTTGAGGGTTCTTTGTTTTTCGGGTTTTCGGGGTTTAGTTTTATCTCCATCATTTGTACTCTTCATTCTTTTGCCATTATAGTAAAATTATATTTGCCTGTGGTTTTTTATCCTCTTTGGAGGGGTTTTTCCACGTTAAATTTGTGTTTTCATCTTCTCAATTTCTTCTACTATTTTTACTTGTTCGTTGCTTAATCGGGACGATCCTAACAAATATAAAACTTATGTAGATTAGTTTAAAGATTAGATAACATATATAATTGTACTCAGTATATGAATGTATTTGAATAAATTATGTGAGAGTATAAAACTTATTAATATATTTTATTATTTTTCAATAAATTTATTATTAATAAATATTTGAATTAAATATATAATAATAATGTTTATAATTAAATAATATTTGAATTAATCCATAAAGTATGATTTTCTCAAATTTTGATCTAATCCATTATCTGAATACAGTAAAAAACAACAACTTGCATATTAACTCAAGATTGTGGATATGTACAATTTGTAATTTTTTTCTCATTACATTGTAGGTATAAGTTCAAGTATATTCATATATTACTTATATGGCTTGAAATTATCATAATAGTAAATTTTAAATTAGTAGTTTGATTTAGATGGATGACATTTTTTTCTAGATACCAGATTTTCCATTTTTAACACGTAGGAATTTTCATGTAAGCTTAATTAAGGTGGCATGTATCTTTCTTGATGAGAAAATTGCGCAATGAACTAGTTGAAAAATTGAATTAGAGAGTCGGTGATGTTGTTGGAGCAATAGGATATTATAGTGAATAAGCTTGTTTTCACACAATTACTTAATTCTACAAGTTCTCTTTTTAAGATTTCTACGTTAGAAAACATAATTTAGTTATAACAAAATAAAACATAGATATTTATCTAGTAATTTTTTTAATAAAAAAAACTTATTTTGGAATAATGAATCGAAGTTGTAGAGACCAAAAAACAACAAAACAAGCAATAATTGTGTTTTTCTTTGCTTATTTTGTTTTTGTTTTTTTTTTGTTTTTACGTTAAATAAGTTAGTTAATACCCTAAACACATAAAATAATGCTTAATTTTGTCCTAACAATTTCTTTTTACTTTCTATCTACATGGGGAATTAACTTTCCCACCAATTATTATGAGAATCACTTTTCATTGTTCATGGAAAAGTAACTTCTATGAGAATGTTACATTCCAAGGAAAATAAATTAAAAAGTTTCATATTCCAATCAATTAAATTATTTGAAAAGTGATAACTTTCCATCATACCAAACACCTCTAAGTCAGAGAAAAATAAATAAATTGGACAAATTAGATAACTAATTTTAAAAAGAAAAGCATAAAAGAGTGGAATGAACCATCCCTAAACAAAAAAGTCTCAAAGGCATAAATACTCTCTTGAACTTTCTCAAGTGTAAGGAGAGCCTTTCCGAGAAAAAGGAAAACATCCACCAAGAGTGTGGAGTATATTAAATTGCTACATATATCTTGGATAATTTTTTTTACTGCTGGGCCATAGTAAAATTTTATTAAACCCAATAGGGTAAAACTAATCAAAAGGTTAGTGAAAACAATAATCACTTACTTTTGATTTAACTGTAATTTAAACTCATGATATTTTTTAAAGAGGTAAACACATATCAATAAATCATAATTTAGGTTCAAAAACAAAAATCACATTTAAATCTAAAAGATACTTTCTTAAACAGTAAAGAAAATTGCGAGATCTCAACTTAAAAACTCCATAAAACAACCAAGTTCAGAAAGAGTGAAAACAAAACAACGATAAAAGTAAAAAAATTGAGACATTCCTTAACATCACAAAACATCAGTAGCTATGAATCTTATTGACGAACTCCACACACAAGTCAAATACTATTATTTGATTAATATCCAAAAATCCCTTCAAGACATAAGCTTATAAAAGTAAGATTAATTTTGAAATTTCTCATTGAGCAACTTCTCAAGTCACTATCAGCTCTCGAATATTATATTTATTAAAAATTATTGAAGGTATTATACTTATCCATAATCTTTTAGTTTTTTTCATTTAAAATTACATAAATTATTACATGTATTTATTATAAAATATACTAACAACATTGTATTTATTATAAATTACTATTAATACAAGCCATTTGCTTCCCAATTTTGTAACAAAAATTGAAAGAAGGTTGATGTTGTGCCTTGGTGAATATAAGGCTATAAACTTAATAAGCCACTTTTTAACTTTTACATGTATATGTGGCTCTTCTAAAAGTCTCCTTTATATGTTTCCTTAAAGATGGTTTTTTGATGTTATGCAGTAAAGGGGTTGGATCAGTAATGATTCTAATATTCAAATTTGAAGCCCTACAAAAATTAAATGAGACTTTTTTTTTCTAAACTTGTATGATCTGAAAACAAAGTGGATTCTTTTGAACTTAAAAATAAAATAAAATTCTCTTTTGAAATTGAATTGCATGAGTATAGATGTGTTTTAAGCTTCAAAACAATGAAAATCTTGATATTTTTCTCTATCTAGGTGCTTAACCAGTTATGCTATAATATATCTCTCTGTCAACATGGGAGACAAGTTAAAGCTCTTCAAAACCCTTCAATGGATCCTTCTTTGCTAATTATCCGCTATATAATGACCAAAAAGTTAAGCAGTTCAAGGCTTGCTTTTTGAAAGCAGCTTTTTGCAAGTGCTATATACACATATATGATGTAATATTGCATAATTCAGAATTGTTTCCCTTTCATCTTGTTCGTAAACAACGTTGATTCAAGCAGCTTCTTTGTCTTGATCTTTCAATCTACATACAACTTCATTCAGCACGATCTAATTTTAAGTTCAGCATAGATCCAGGTTCTGAATTTGCAGATTTACTCAGTGATTCCTAGCCATTCAATACAGATACTATGTAAGAAAGCCAGCTTTCAAGAATAATATGTATTTTGTGCATCCATAGGGAGATTGTGTAGTAAGTAACTCTTACTGTTTCCTCCCATTATGTGGTTATAAGTAATTTTGCCCTTTATCTTAAACTTTTTTCTTTTTGCTATGCATGTAATTGACATCAATGATAGATAAGTCTCAAACCTGGCTTGATGATGATGAGACCCTCGACCTTGAAAATGGACTGCACAAACCATCACTGCCGCTGTGTCCACGGCTACAACCACTAGTGTTGAATCCTTGGCTTTGATCACTACCACCGTGTCCTTGGCTATAACCACTACTGCTAGAACCATTATTGTTGTATCCAAGGTCTCTTAGTCGGTTAAGTTCTGGCAGTATAACCGTGGCAAGATCTGGTCTGTCCCTCTTCCTCAGCTCTGCACATTGTAGTGCCAATTGAGCAAATGATAAAGCCTCTTCCATTGGCCAATTCGGCACAGCTGGATCAAGTAAATCAGCTAAAGTTCCTTTCTCAATGGCCCTTCCGACATGGTGAGCAAGACCCATCGGAGGCTTTGCTGTGATAATCTGGAGCAACATTATCCCGAGGGAGTATATGTCTGATTTAGTTGTTAGCATGCCTGTTTGCTGATATTCAGGATCTATGTAACAGAATGTTCCTGCTGCTGAAGTCATGTGATATTGTGTTACACTGTCAGCTACAGAAGGTGGAACTAGCCGTGCTAGGCCCACATCACTAATTTTGCTCACATAATTGCGGTCGAGGAGAATGTTAGCCGGCTTAAGGTCTCGATGCACTAGTGGTTCTGGCTTTGCTTGGTGAAGGAATAGAAGCGCAGTTGCAATTTCAGCAGCTATTTTAAATCGTCTCCTCCATGAAAGTGGATGGGTATTACCTTTTCGAAATAGCCTATCCTCTAAGCTGCCATTGTGCATGTATTCATATACCAAGCATCCATACTCAGGGCAAGCGCCGAGTAAGAGGACCATGTGTGGGTGTCTAATGCTGCAAAGAACCTCAACCTCTTGCTGGAACTGTTTCTTCCCTTGAGCAGCATCTGGTCTTAAAATTTTGATGGCAACTGGAGTGTGATCAAGTTTGCCTTTATAAACAGGCCCATAACCTCCTTCTCCAATCTTGTTTGATGCTGAGAAATTTTCAGTAGCTTCTTCAATTTCTACTATGGAATATTTTCTATATCGGACATCGTTAGTTGCCAAGGCATTCAAAGCTCGATTCTTCTCATCCGACTCTTTCTTAGCTTTAGACTCTGCTTGCCTTCTTCTATATGCTTCCATTTCCGCTAGCTTCTGTGCTGCCTCGGCTGCTTCAATGGCAGCTCGGCACTTAGCCTTCTCCATCTCTGCCATGGCAAGAGCTGCTTCTCCAGCTTGCCTGGCTTCCTCAAACCTGCGAGACTCTTCCATCTTCCACTGATGAAGCTCATTAGCCTGAACTCAGAAAAGTCAATTATGTTCTCAAATTGATGTTCTTGATACCTTTTAGACATTAATAAAAAAAAAACTGGTATGATAACTTCCTGTGCAACTTTGAATTTAAAGGGTGTTTTGAATAATTTTACATGTAACACCAGGACAATCCGAAAATTGTACTTTAACTTCAAAAGACATCTTTCATCCCTTATATATACAATAGCCATTTTGTACCTTTTATATGCAATAACTTTATTTTTGGTTAATTCTTTCTTTTCTTATCATTTATTCCTTGAACCATCTCATGTGGCCCAATATGTACAGATATTTTCAACTTTCAATCATGGTCATGAACAAAGTCAAAGATCTGTTATATTAAGACCTGTAATTTCAGAATTTTCTTGAAAGATATGGTTGATTTAACAGGCAAAAACTTAAAAAGGTTGAGAACATGATGGTAAGAGATTACCGTTTTCTTGGCTGTAAGAGCTTCTTTGCAAGCTGAGCTATACATATCCATGGTTTGTTTAAGTTCAAGCTTTAACCTTCTCATTTCATCTTCTATATCTCGCTATAATTCAAGGTCATACCATATAATGAATGTTAGCAGTTCTGTCATTAAGCCAACAATGCTTTACAGTAAACACAACACAATGGCTGAAATACCAAAGGCCTTACCGCACTTTGTGAAGATGACTCAGAATTGCTACTTGACAAATCTAAATTTTGGCCAGAAATATCAACAGAGCCAAGGGAAATTTTTGCTGGAAAATCTATGTCACTAGACAAAGAATCTTGTCTAGATGACGACGGTCCTCGAACTACATCAATGTCCAATGACATATTTCCTGGAGAGCTTCTATGTCTGTCGCGTATAGGTGCTCTTGAGGAATTATCAAAGGACAATCTCTCTGATCCTGCATTTCCTGGTACACCTCTTGTATATTGTCCTCTGATACAAGTAAAACATACAATGTCAACATTATACTAGTACTAACAAGACAACCATTTCTAACTTTACCAACCAAGTTGAAGGTTTTGATTGTTTGTCACATTTTTCCAGCACTATTTCAATCAAATTCCAACAATGTAACTGACTTTCCCACCTGTATCCATCATCTTCACTTTGATCCGACGGTATTTGCGGTGGCATTCCTACTGGTGCCTTTGGCGGGGCAGCGGTATTCGACACAGGTCGTTGCGCTGTTCGCACTGTCAATATCTTACCTTTGGAAATCACATACACAGAACAAAAATCTGGTGCAGTTTTGATCAAGGTGGTTGGAATGTCACTTTTGAATTTTCTATAAGACAAGTAACTGAACATTTATTATTAGAAACACAATATAGAGAAAACCCAGAAACTTCAAACAGGAAGTAAGATATATTAATGAACCTTGATATGGCACCCCTGGTTGCTGCGCCAAGGACTATGCTGTTAATCAAGTTTCTACTAACGTAGTCTATAAGTGCTTTAGAGATATCAACATCCTCGAGGACAACCTCCCTCGCTTGAATCTAAACTTGTCAATGAAAATTACATGATAAGTAGCTACAATTTTGTGAACAAATCATCATAGTTGGTAGTTGATACCGTACTACTTGATACATATCGTTACTATTCTAAAGTTTCAGCCTATTTCAACTACTATTAGCATGTACCAGCCTATACTTTTAAAATTTATATTTACATATGAACATAGTCATATATATATTTAAAATATATTTGCATCTATATAATAGATATAATTTTTTAATAACTACAAATTAGAATATAAATATATGTGGATTGAAAAAACAGAAATCGTACATCAAAACACATCAACAAAAATGGCAAGGTTATCGGTATGGATAACCTTATCATTGTTCTTGAGAAATGCTTACCCCTTTGCGTGCGCAGTAGCCACGAAATGGAACGAAAAGCTGGTTTATGTCGTAATCAGATTCGGGTTCACCTTCTGCATGAAAATGATAAAAAAAAAAAAAGTAATGCATGGGTCAAAAATCATTATTGGGGTATATTCGTGTTACTTCATTGTCGCTTTTCATCAAACAAAAAAGAGAGGCAACGAAGATGGATAATATAAGAAAAACGAGTGAAAGGGTACCTACGGTTTCTATGCCTAACATGGATCAATACGATGATAGGATTGGAGATGACGAGATGGTCGATAGCCCAACGAACAGCATGTGGGCTGTTCTTGTCTTTGTCGATGGCCACCGCAGTGGAGTCGGCGGGTAGATTGTCGTCCGGTGACAAGCGAGGAGCCATTGGAATGTGAAATGACTTTGTGTGGTTAGGTCTGACGGCAATGCTATATAAATTTTTTGATGGATGACGGAAATATAAGTTGCTGCCACCACCACCAGCACTGCCGTTGCGACCACCTAGCCAATGCCTCCTCGAAAGAGAAAAACAAAAAATCCTACAATACCAAAAAACCAAAATGGGAAGGAATGTTAAAAGGAGAAACAAAAAACATAAGGCTAGATTTAGACTTTTTCTCCTGGTATTTAGGTGCAACTACAAATGTTCCTCTATTTCCCTCATGTCTTGTTTTAGGCAATTTAACCTTGTCCATTCCTTCAAAAACTGTAATTTGTAAGACACACCAATTTAAAGTTTGCTACATTTATAAACAATTTTTTGCTAGAAGTAGATTGAGGAACCATATCTACTTTAACCAAAGAATGGGTAAAATTTCATAGGAGAAACACCAAACTTCATCCTACACAAATTAACAATATTTCGAAATTCCACAAAGCACACAATTAAGGCATGCCAAATTTCCTTCAAAAATCATAGTCAATACACCCTTTACCATTGACAAATCCAACAATTCACATCATCATCATCAAACAATACAAGTTGGGATCAAAATATAAACATCACTCCTGTAAAATAAGGATCTGAAATTTGAAACCACAAGCCACATCAAAAGAATTCCAAGGAAACAACTCATCAAACCCCACAACACATCCATCTCAAGTGAACCACAAAGCAAAATATAAAACCATCATCCGGTAAAAGAACAAAACTTATTGTAACACCCTACACTCGATCTAAAAAACGATCGAATATAAAATGTCATATTTGTCATTGAAATGATTCAAATAAAACGAACATTTAACAACACGTATTTTATTGAGTTCAAAACATGATATATGAATATTTGGATGTTTACAAACACATATGAAAATCGAGTATCAAACGGCCCTTGAAGTAACAATTAGGGCTCAAAACACAGAAGGAGTAAGTCAGGTGCCAATACATAGGTCCTATGTATCTAGAGGAGATTCAAGGGGGGCTGGCATGGCCCCAGCCCCCTAAAATGAAAAATTATCATTTAGGTCCTCTAATTTTTTTTAAAAATTTTAAATTAATAATGTTAAAATTGCACTTTAGCCCCCTAAAATTATAAAAATTTGATTTAATTCTTTAAAAATTATAAAGATTTAGACTAAAAAATTAAAATTTCATTCGGCCCCCTTAAAAAATTGTTCTGGCTTCGCCCCTGTATGTATCAGAACTTGGAACCAATTTTCAACAATTTAGCTTCACAATACAAAATAGGAATGTAATGACACATGCTAGTGTCATGAGCTTGGAGGTTAGCCTAGCAAACCATGTAGCTTTAAGCAGTGGATTTGCTTCAAATTTACCTAAGTCATCCTGAACCATTAAAAAAAGAGAAGTCTCTAAGACACTAATGCTAAAAAGAAACTAAGAGAAACAAGCAGAAAAGACAAAAGGCTCGAGAAAGCTATGTGAGTAAATGTTCTCAATTTGATTAATGAATTATGAATTCAAGATTAAAAGATTAGAAATGTGGTGAGGAAGGGCTCTATATATAGTTGAGCACCCCTACTTCCAACCGTACAAATTAAATTACATCAACAACTTACATTGAAAGCTATTTACAAGATAGAGTCCTAAAGAATTTAAACTCTAAACGATCTTACAAGGCTACCCTAGTAAAATACAAGTTATTGGAGTGCTTACAATTTCATCAAGCTTCAAGTAGATGGGACTTGAATCTTCCAACTATAAAGCCAGTCCTGGTGGGTCAAAATGACCCCAAATCATCTATAAGAGCAGCTTGAGTCATTAGTGCGCACCTTGGTCACGGGCTTTTGTGTGTGGCCCATGTCAAATTATAAAAAAAATATTTAAAAAAATTTGCACATGTTTTTATTTAATTTGAAAAATTATAACAAAGTGAAAAAAATTATAAAAAAAGTATTAAAAAGTAATAGAAAATTATGAAAATATAACAAATTATATATTTTATAGATCCATCTTTTGAGATTGATCAACTTGTAGATATCATCACTATAAGCATCAGTGTTGCGTGGGAACATGGTGCTGTCACTAGGGAACCTGAACCTCTGCCCTTTGACCTCAATTCTAGTTCTTTTTCTCACGGTCTACTCTTTATGTGGCATGTTAGCAAACCATTCAAACTCTTTTTCATAATTTTATATAGTTTTTTGATAATTTATATTTTAAATATTTTTTAAAATTTAAATTTTTATACTTTTTTTCCAATTTTTAAATTTTTGTAATTTTATATTATCTTTAATAATTTTTTTATAAATTTTGAAATTTCTAAAATTTTATTTTTTAAAATAATTTTCTATCATCTTTAATGATTTTAATGATTTTTATATTTTTTCATTTTTTAATTAACTTTTGAAAATTCTAACTTTTTAAAATTTTAGAAAATTTTAATTCTTTTTAAGAATTCTTGGCATGCCACATAGTGAAGTTAGAGATGTTAGGAGTGTAAAAATACACAATTATGAAAGAATTTTTATATATTTCAAAAATAGAAGAGTTAATAGTATATATAACCTACAACACATGAAGTTTTTCAAGGAAATAGTTGAAGAATCCCTATAATCAAGGATTGACTCAATCCTAAAGAAAGAAAGAAACAAAATCTCATCAAATTATAATCAAGGGTCAACTCCATCCTAAACAAAGAAATAAATAAAGCCTCATCAAATTTGTCTCAATCAACTCATTGATTTTTATCATTCCCCCTCAAGTTGGGCATGGATATCATACATGCCTAACTTGTATAAAGCTTTATCATTGCTAGAAACAGCCTTGGTAAGTATGTCAGCGAGTTGATCTTCGTACTTAACAAAGGCAATGAAATGGTTTCAGCTTCAAGTTTTTCTTTTATAAAGTGTCTATCAACTTCTATATTCTTTGTACAATTATATTGAACTAGGTTGCAAGCAATCTCAATCGCCGAAGTATTATCACAATATAGGTTCATTGACCCTTGAAGATTAATGTCTAATTCTTCAAGCAATTTCTTCAACCACAACAATTCACATACTCCAAAAACCATGCCTCTGTATTTTGCCTCTGCACTTAACCTTGCAACGATTGGTTCTTTCTTACTTCTCCAAGTTATAAGGTTTCCTCCAACGAAAGTGAAATAACCTGAAGTCGACCTTCTATCATCAGCTGATCGTGCCCAATCTGCATCACTATAACCCTCTATTATTAGATGATCATGTTTCTTAAAAATTAATCTTTTCTTGGAGCATCTTTTAAATAATTCAATATGCGTTCAACAGCCTCCATATGTGACTTTCGAGGATCATGCATAAATTGACTCATCACATTTACTACATAAGCAATATCAGGTCTAGTGTGAGATAAATAAATAAATTTTCCCACAAGTTTTTGATATCTTACTTTGTCAGTTGGAGATTCACCTTAATAGTAATATAACTTAAGATTTTGTTCAATGGGAGTAGTCACAGGTTTACAACTAAGCATCCCTATCTCAGCTAACAAATCAAGAATATATTTTCGTTGAGATAGGAAAATACTATTCTTTGATCTAGCTACTTCAATACCAATGAAGTATTTCAGATTACCCAGCCTTTTCATTTCAAACTCGGAGGCTAAATATTTTTGGAGATTTTCTATCTTATCTAAATTATCACCAGTTAGAACCATATCATCCACGTAGATAATCAATGCAATCACCTTTCCTTGTCTATGTTTTAAAAACAATGTGTGATCAGTATTACTTTGCTTGTACCTAAACAACTTCATTGATTTCATAAATCTACCAAACCATGCCCTTGGAGATTGCTTCAATCCATACAATGCCTTTTTTAGTTTGTACACCATTGTATTCTCTAAGTACTTTTCAATTCCAAGAGGAGGATCCATGTAAACTTCTTCAACGAGATCTCCGTGAAGGAAGGTATTCTTGACATCAAACTGAATGAAAGGCCATTCTTCATTAGCAGTTAAGGATAGCAATACTCTTACTGTATCAAGCTTGGCAACAGGCACAAAAGTTTCTTGATAATCGACTCCATAAGACTGTGTATATCCTTTTGCAACTAATCATGCTTTAAACCTTTCACCGTTCCATCTACTTTATGTTTAACAGTAAATATCCATCCACACCCCACTGTTCTTTTTCCATCAAGAAGAGGCACTGAGTCCCAAGTAGCATTTTTTTCAAGTGTTGCCATTTCTTCTGCCATAGCTTGGGTCCACCTTGTGTCTCCTAAGGCTTCTTGTAACTTACTAGGAATAGAGATAGATGATAATTGCAATACATAAGATGCATATGACTTTGATAAACAATGATAAGACACATGATTAACAATGGGATATTTTGTTTTGGCTTTAATATCAGGTTCATATCTAGCAGGAGGTATACCACGGTTAGCACGAGCTGGAATATGGTATTTAGAAGTTACCTCAGGTGAATATTGACATTGTTGGTTTGGTAGTGTAGGAGGATCAATATTATCTGTGAGAAGATCATCTTGTAATTCATCACATCTACCCAACTCAGTGTTTTCATTTTTATCACCTCTCTCTGCAATTTCTAGAATAGGTAGTTGTACTCTCAGTGCAGTATTTTTATCAATACTCTTTTCATGCAATGGGAGAAATTCTTGCACTACATCATCAAGATTAACACTTCATTATGTTTCCCCCTAAAGTGAAGAATCTGTAGAGTAGAAAAACTCATTTTCATTGAAGACAACATCCATAGTGACATGAAGCCTCTTAGAGGAAGGATCGTAGCATTTATACCCCTTTTGATAATTTTCATATCCCACAAAAATGTATTTTACAGCTTGAGATTCAAGCTTATTTCTCTAATGGGGATACAAATGAGTGTAAACAACACATCCAAAAATTTTGGGAGGTAGATGAACAACAGGTGGAAGACTACAATGGTCAGACAACACATCTAGTCGTTGTTGATAATTAAGAGTACTTGAAGGAGTACGATTAATTACGTAAATAGCAGAACTTAAAGCTTCACCCCATAAGTAAGATGGAACATGTCTTTCAATTAAAAAAGGATCGAGTGACCTCCAAGAGCTGTCTATTTTTCCGTTCTATAATGCCATTTTACTGTGATGGGTAAAGCCGTTTGATGAATCATGCTAAAAGAGACCATGAACTCTTTTCGTTCTTGGTTAAGATATTCCCTTCCATTATCTGATCTAAATACCTTTATTGACATACCAAATTGAGTTAAAATCATCTGATGAAAAAGGTGAACAATAGAACTTACATAAGTTTTCTTTTTCATTAGATAAATCCAAGTCATTTTAGTGCAGTCATCAGCAAAGAAAATATACCATTTCATTCCATTACGAGTTGAAATGGGTGCTGGCCCCCAAACATCGGAGTGAACCAAGGAAAATGGCATGCTTTTTTTATTTTCACTTAAAGGAAAGTGAGCACGATGACCTTTTGTAAGGGCACAAGTTTTACAAGCAAAATTTGAATCATTAAAACCAACAAATAATGAAGGAAATAATCTTTTCAAATAGAAGAAAGATGGATGTTCCAAACGTTTATGCCATAACCAAATCTGTTTTTTTTTTCTTGTCAACTTTATTCTCTTGTACCACATAAGCCTGCCCTTTGCTAAAATATTACAAACTATCTTCTAGATAGTATAATCCTCCTCTTTCTCTACTACTGCCAATCTTCACCTTGGTGTGAAGGTCTTAAAAAATACAGTGGGTGGGAAAAAATACAATAAAGATTATGAGATTTGGTTAATTTTTGTACTGAAAAAAGCTTACAATTTAATGATGGCACAAATAAAACATTTTTTATATCAAAAGAAGGAGATAATGGGACAGTACCAATACCAACAATTGGAGAAGAAACTCCATTAGCATTAGTGACAGTATTCATAGAACAATTAGACAATTGACTGAATTTTTGTCTATCACAAGTCATATGATCTGTTGCACCTGAATCAACTATCCAATCACTATTACTAGTAAGGGATGTACCTGATTGAACAGCAAATCCAGAACTTGTGGCTAGATTAACCTTTTGATTGATGTTCTCCTCTTGGTTATTAGAGGATGCTTAAGATGCCTTCTTGCTTTTTGGGTGCCAATCCGAATATCCATGTAACCAAAAACATGTATCCACTATGTGACATGTTCCATTACAATGGGTACATTTACGATCCTTTTTTGAAGAGGTCTTTTTTGTGATCATTGCAGCTCATTCTCCAATTGTCCCTCCAAGCATGGCTCATTGTCGGTTAGATTCTGCACTGACTATAGCATACACACTTCGGATATTTGGGAGTGGTTTAGTAGCAAGTACTCGACCACTTACCCTATCCAATTGAGAATCCAATCCAACCAAAAAAATATACACACGCAGTGAATTAACCTTTGCAGTATATTTTGTGATGTCAGTTGCACACTCCATAGTATAATCATCAATATCATCAAGTTGTTGCCAAATCTTTTATAGCTTTCCAAAATAATAAATAATGGACTCACCATTTTGCTTAATAGACATCACTTACAATGAAGTTGATATGCTTTTGAAGCATCTTGTTTAACAGAATACGTTTGTTTTACAACATCCCATATTTCTTTTGCCGTGCTCAAGCGAAGGAATAATGATTTAATGTCCTTTGTCATTGTATCAAGAAGCCATGATTTGACCAATCAATTTTCTTCTTGCCAAGTTTCGTACTCATCTAAAAGTTCATCTTTTGGTGGCACTTTCGTACCTGAAATAAAACCCCAACGCTTTCTTTCATGAATCTTTTTTTTAATACTGCTTTCTTTCATGAATCTTATTCTGGGCATTTAGGGACCATTCAATATAATTGGTTCCATCAAGGCATTCTAGGTGATTAGAGAATTTTTTTGTATTGCGAAAACAGTTGTAGGGTTGTTGTTTTTCTCATGAGAACCATTGCCACCCTTTTTAGAATCAGACATAGTGATCGTGGTATAAGGAAAAAGCATACAACAAAAGTGTTAAATAGAAATAATAATTGTGTCTACTTCAATTCCAAAAGAAATTGAAAGAGGCTCTAGTACCATATAAAAAAACACAATTATGAAAGAATTTTTGTATATTTCAACAATACAAGAGTTACAATATATATATAACCTACAACACTTAAAGTTTTTCAAGGAAATAGTTGAATAATCCTTATAATCAATGATTGACTCAATCCTAAAGAAAGAAAGAGAAAATCTTAGAGACTACAATGGTGTGCAAACTAAAAAAGGCATTGTATGGATTGAAGCAATCTCCAAGGGCATGGTTTGGTAGGTTTACGAAATCAATGAAGTTGTTTGGGTACAAGTAAAGTAATTGATCACACATTGTTTTTGAAACATAGACAAGGAAAGATGACTGCATTGATTATCTACGTAGATGATATGATGCTCACACAAAAATTGATTTTTTAAGAACTTAATTAATTACTTATATTCTATTAAGGCTTAATTGGGAATTAACGGTTAAATTGATTATTGAATTATTTTATAAGCATTTTTTTGATATATTAAGCCTAAAATTTATTTTTCCGATATTTCCTCTGAAAAATATGGGCTTTTTTTTATATAAAACTAACCCAAAAATTTAATTAATTACGTAAATGACCTATTTTTTGATAAAATATGTAAATGACCTAAAATCTACAATGCAAGTTGATGGAGCCAAAGTGTTTGATGCCACCAACATGCCACGTTAGCAACCAGAATAAAAAATTAATTTTTTTGTGGAGCCATGTAAAATGGCGCCACCTGTATAAATGCTAGGGAAATACTGTAATTTTTGAAAACATGGGAGGCTTTAAACAAATTTTCCTTTTTCTAGTGGAGCCAAATAATTTAACACCACCAGTTTCCAACTGTCTCCTTTTTGTCCTTTTTTTGTTTTATTATTTATTGTTTGTTGTTTATAATATTTTGAATTTATATTTTTTGGTGAAGTCATTCTAAATGGCGCCACCAGTTCATTTAAATTTTTTTAAAATTTTATTATTATTTGTTTTTTATATAATTTTTTGGTGGAGTCATTGTTCATTTAAACACCTTTTTTTTATTTTTTATTACTTGTTATAATATTTGTATTTTTATATTTAATTTTTTATCATTTCAAGGCTTTTATTTTTATAAAATAAATCTACTTTTTTTTTAAAAAAAATTTAAATTTTTTTTTTAAAATGTGTTTTTTAATCTAAAAATTAATATTTTATTTTGGTGGAGTCATTCTTTATGGCTCCACCACTTGGTTCTCCAACATATATAGAGATATTGAGGCTTTTTTTGTAAGAGTTGAACTAAAGGAAAAGAAAAGAGAGAAATTGTGTTAAAGATGAATAACACGGTATTTTTGGTGTACATTTTTTTTTTGGTGTACATTCTTTTTTATGGTGAATTTGTAGAAAGTGCTATTGATTGTATATTTCAAGATCCGTGTTTATTCGAGAAGACATTCTGATATCTATATCATTTTAAAAAAATTACATAAATTAAAGATAATTAATTATTATATTAAAATAACTACTTTTAATATAATACATTTCACATAAAAATAAATTATACATACCTTCTTTTCTTCCTCTTATTCTCTACAAAAAATTGAAGGAGAGGGAGGACTAGAGGTGCTCATGGGCCGGGCCAGGCCAGGTTCGGGTCGAGCCCAGAAAAAATTTTTGACCCGCATCCTAGGCCCAGGCCCGGCCCAGCCCAAAAAATGGGCCTAAAATTTTGTCCAATCCCGACCCAGGAAAATTTCCCAAAACCCGAGCCCGGCCCGGCCTGGTTCTTTTTTTAGTAAATTAACTCATGCAAAACAAAATCAACTCAATTAAACAATAGTTTTGACTCCTAAAATTAAATGAAAGAAAGAACATAAAAAAAAGCTCAAAATTGAACCAATAAAAAGTACTTAAATTCTAATGCAATTAAGTATCCACAACTGATTTTGAACTTTTAAACTCAAACAACTTGAGCCATCAAGCAATTCTAGATGATATATTTAGTTGCATAACTCGCAATAACATGAATATCAAGTGACCATCTCAATGCCATGTTAAACTAACATCATCAAATTAGATTGATTAGCACTATCGAATGTTTTAAATAGCTCATGTGCTTAATTCAAAGTCAACAACTAAGTGAAACTTATAATAACATCAAAATTCAAGAACCATTTTAAATTGAAGGAATGAAAGCATCTGCAAACTTATTTATTTAAATGAAGCCAATTAAAATGTTGGAGAACACACACATACAGAGTGCAAATTTTAAATGCTGCCCATTTTATTTAGCCAATGAAGAGAAAGTTTAAATGCAGTCAATCGCTCATAACGTGCACGATCATCTAAAACCTACATAAGAAAACAAATTGTTAATAGAAGCATTTATATATATATATACAAAATAAGTTAATATGAAAGATAGTTTAACCGGTTAAATAAAATCAGACCTCAACTATCTGCATAACATCACGGTTGGCAGCTAAATCTTCTGAGCCAATCACAACCTGAAAACAAATTTATTACTTTCTCAAATATATAGAAAACTATGACAACACCATCAAGCATTCAGATAATTACCTTAACAGGATTAGGGTCCATGTACTCCTGAGCTAACCGATGACCGCTGCAGGCCATGTAGCACTGAACATTACCATCTGATGAGCTGCAAAGGTTAAAAGCAACATGAGGATTTCCAACCTAATTGCTCATGCACTATTCTATCAAGATACAGAGCAATATTTTTTAGCTTGATTGAACCTGAAGTTATCAATGGTTAGTGGCGTTTACTCATAAGCATCCGTAAAAGCTTTAATCTAAGCATCTTCTAGGAGTTTAAAATTCCAATGTACCAACAAAGAGATGTCTTTCCCAATATAAAGTTAACATCCTCTTCAAATCCCATGTCAAGCATTCGATCAGCTTCATCTAGAACCTAGAGAAAATCAAACCACTTTTTTCCTTAGTACATACATAATCCATCTATTCAAGAAATCGTTATATAAAAGATGTATCAAGCATTAACAAAGAGCTCTGACAGAAGCAATTTAAACACGAATAGAACTACAACAAAGAAAAGGAATCATTCTTTCACTTAATATTCTTCATGGGAAATTAAAAAAAAACGAAGGAGAAAATCCCATATATCACAGCTTTTTTAGCACTTCCACAACATCCAAACGAAATAGGAAATTGAAGTGCCAGAAGAGAAAAAACTTTAATAATTCTCTTTTGCTCGAATTTTAGAAGATTTGAGAAAGATACAATTTTAAAAAATAAATTAACAAATGATAGTTTATGGATAAATTCTCTATACCTCTAAAAAGGAAACAGCATAAATTTTAATTTGAAAAAGAAAGCAAAACTACAACAACTAGGGTTCATCGAAATTTTACCTTAAATAGAGGTGACTGAAATTCTGTATAGCAGAGAGCTGTTTGATTTACGTTTCTTTCCGTTTGCCGAAAGAAACAACAAATCTCTGCGTATGTATGTGTGTTTGGAAACAGAGAAAACGACAAATCAAAGAAAAGGAAAATGAAAATCCAGCCGCACTGAAATTAAAAAAATTACTAAGTTGCGACTTGCGGTTCAAAAATTATTCAAGAACTGAAGATTTACAAATACAGAAGCACCGTAAAAGAGAGGAAAAAAAATCTAACGAAATGTCTAATGAGAATTGAATCGAATAAACTAGGGTTAACACTGTTAATATACCTTTGAAATTCAAAGGTAGAAGACGTAGAAGCACCGCTCTAACCTCTGATTCTGGAAATGGGTGGAGCCGTGGAGGACCGGAGATGGATCGGTGGAGGTGGATTGGAGGAGGTGAAGATTGATTTTCTAATTGGGAAAGAAGGGACGAGGGTCGTGGAAGAGGGGAAATGGGGAATGGGAAATGGGGAAATGGGTTAATGGGAAATGTATTTTAAAATTAAAAAATTAAAAATATATTTATTATATATAGCCGGGCCGGGCCAGGCCCGGGCTAAAAAAGTTGTGCCCGATGCCCGGCCCGTTTTTAAAATGGGCCTCGTTTTTTGCCCAAGCCCATATTTCGGGCCTATATTTTTACCTGAATCCTCCCATATTTCGAGCGGACCGTCGAGCCGAACCGGGCCGCCCGGCCCATGAACACCTCTAGGGAGGACCAAAGCCCCACATTCCTTCCTTTTTAAAGAGACGTTGGCCTCATCTCTTCCCCTTTATTTATTTTTCTTCTCTAAACTAATATTAATTAACCTGTTGACCAGTTACATTGTTGATATCGTTGATGCAATTGATGCAATGTGACCAGTCATTATATTTACTTTTAATCTTTTTTTATTATTATTTTTAAAAAAGTCATAGTTATTTTTTTATAAATAAATTCTTTCCCTTTTTTTTCAATCAATTCAACGGTCACATTTTTTTTCTCTTTTTTTTTCAAACTTTCTTTATATTTCAGTCATCCGTTTTTTTATTTCTATTAAAAATGTCCATTATAATTCTTTCTTTAAAAATGTCCTTTTAATTTTTTTGATTTCACATTACATAAATTATTTACATGAAGATTATATTTCACAAAATAACTATCAATTTACATTATTCAAATAATATATTTTTTACAAAATATAATTTTACATTTCAAACATTCTAAATAGTTTCACCTAACTTACAATATATCATTTTATAACACGAACAATTTTCTCAATACTAAAAAAAAAAGTAAATGAATTTTTTTAAGACTGACAAAATTACGCCTTACAAACAAAACATAATTAAACAATTTTGTTCAAAACCGACATCATTCTATCTTACAAATTGAAAAGTAATTTGCTTACCGCAACAAAAACGACTTTCTTGATGCTATTAAATTGTAGCTTGAATGCTGCTGACATTGATGATTTCACCATTGCGGTTCGACTTGGAATTCCTTATAACCTTCAAACATCCCATTAACTTAGAGAATTCCAAATAATCCACCCGTTGGTTGCATAACCAATTTGAATCAAATTGGTTGCATAACCTTCAAACATACTCGTTGGTCAAAAAATAACTATTAAATTTACCTGTGTTAAAGCTCTACCGAATTATCGTTAAACAAAAGATCCCTTCAAATTAAAAAAAAACACAAATAAATAAAAAAAAATGCTTCTCATATCTCTTACATTCATCCTCTAACAAAGTATAAGTAATTTTTTTTCCTTCAACTCAGATTGATGTGTTATTAAGGCTTATATATACCAATTTGGTCACACCAAAGAGAATGCTCCACCAAATAAAATATTATTTTTTAAATTTTAAATATAAAAAAATAATTTAAAAAAAGTTTAAATGAATTGGTGGATCATTTAAAATGACTCCACAAAAAAAATATAAATTTAAAATATTATAAAAAACAAATAAAAAATAGAACAAGGGCAAAAAGGTGGCGGGAAATATTTGGCTCTACTAGATAATAGAAAATTTATTTAAAGCCTCTCATATTTTTAAAAATTGCAATATTTCTCTAATATTTGTATAAGTAGTATCATTTTACATGGCTCCACCAAAAAATTAATTTTTTTTATTCTGATACTGACGTGGTATGTTAGTGGCGATAAACATTTTAACTCCACCAACTTGCACTCTAGATTTTAGGTTATTTACATATTTTATTAAAATTAGGACATTTACATAATTAATTAAAATTTTTGGCCTAGTTTTATTAAAAAAAGCCGAAAAATATGCGTAAGGACCAAACCGACGTCGCTTAACCAGTTCCCTGTCTCCACTCAAATTCCAAAACTGAACCCAGAACCCGCATCCAGAAAAAACCCAATTTCCACATAGAAAATTCGACGCCGAATTGAGAACCCTGTTAAGAGAAGATGTCGACGGTGTACGTTTTAGAACCACCGACGAAGGGAAAAGTGATAATCAACACGACGTATGGCCCGCTCGACATCGAGCTTTGGCCTAAAGAAGCACCGAAAGCCGTTCGGAACTTCGTGCAGCTTTGCTTGGAAGGTTATTTTGACAGCACAACCTTCCACCGCATTATCAAGGGATTCCTCGTCCAAGGCGGTGATCCCACCGGTTCCGGCACCGGTAACCCGTTTCTCTTCTTTTATTTTTGTTTATTCTAGCCGTTTTCTAATTAGTTTGGGCTAGGGTTAGGGTTAGTCAAAACGTTAGTAATGAATTTGGTTCTTTTTTTTAGGTGGAGAAAGTATTTACGGGAGTGTGTTTCCGGACGAGTTCCATTCGCGTTTAAGGTTTAACCATAGAGGTATCGTTGCTTGTGCCAATGCTGGTACCCCGCATTCCAATGGGAGTCAGTTCTTCATATCTTTGGATAAATGTGAATGGCTTGATCGAAAAAACACTATTTTTGGAAAGGTAACAAGTGATTCAATTCTAGATAATTTTTTTTATATTGTAATCCATACTTGAATGCTTACTAGAACTGATTATTGGTTTGGTAGGTTACTGGAGACTCTATTTTCAATCTTCTGAGGATAGGTGAGGTCGACACTGATCAGGATGACCGACCTTTGGATCCTCCTCCGAGAATCAAATCTGTCGAGGTTGGTTTTCCTTTTTATATTTTTATTTAAGTAAATAATTGATTAGATTGCTATGGCCTGTTGTAAGAAGTTTATTGTTCATAGCTTTTATTATATTTTAAGAGAATTATATCAGCCTATCAACCAGTTTTTTTTATGCTTTGCGATGCTGTTTTAGGTATTGTGGAACCCTTTTGAAGATATAGTTCCAAGAGTAACTTCGAGGCCTTCAATCCAGCCTGCAGCTGAGGCTGAAAACAAAGACTCAAAGAAGAAAGCTGTTAAGTAAGCCTTCTTCCATAATCGAACACTTTTTTGAGCACGATTAAGGCATTCTTATTGCTTAACTTGTATGTTCTGCTTGGAGAATGCAGAAAGCTGAACTTGCTGTCATTTGGGGAAGAAGCTGAAGAAGAAGAGAAAGAATTAGCAGCAGTAAAGCTAAAGATTAAGAGTAGTCATGACGTATTGGATGATCCCCGTCTCCTAAAGCAAGATGTTCCAGATAAAGAACAAGTAAGATCCCAATCTATCTTTATTTGTTTTTGCCTCTCCTTTTTCAAATACTTGGATAGATATTGAAACCATGCTTAGGCCAAGTTAATTGATGCATAGTTTTCCTATTCACAGAAATTCTTCTTCCAATCATTTCCTGACCAACGATTTGACTTAGTGCAATGTTACTATGGTTGTCTGGGGAAGAACTTCAAAATTGGTTTCCTAACCACATAGAGCTAGTTTCTCATTGCTTTTGAAAAGGGCTGTGAGAAAATGCTTAAGAAAAATGCTTTTGAAAAGTTTAGTTTAAGATTTAAGCGTTTAATATTACTGTCAAAAAGTGCTTTTGAGTAATAAAATGTTCATTTTAGACATGATGTTGTGAAGTAAAAATATGCTTTTAAATAATATTCAAATTTGTTAATATTATGATGTTTTAATAAGAATATTTATTGTAATTCATTATTAATATTTTGATATATGAAATATAAAATTTAAATATTTGTAAGCAATTAATAGTAATTATTTGTAAAATTTAATTTGAATTTGTAATCTATATTTTAAATATTATTAACATATAATCATTATAAATATAAATATAAATATATGATGTTATATATTTGAAATAAACTTCAATAGGAAAATAATTGTATACCCAATATAAATATTACATAAAATACATTGGACTATAAATAAGGGCTACAAATGTCATTTGGCTCCAAAAGTGCCTTTCCCAAAAGCAAAAGCTAAAAAAAGTGCTTTTTCTTTTGGATTCAAGAGCACTTTTGACTTCAAAAGTTATTTGTTTAGCATTGCTCATAACTCCAAAAGCACTTTCGATAAGCAATGAGAACAAAGCCTTAATGATGAGCATAGCAAGTCATATAATTATGCTGACTTGCAGAGTATGATGAGCATTTAATTTATATTGCGACCGTATTCTTAATGCAACTACATGATACAGGATCCATCTGATGCCAAAGCTACTAAGGATTTGCAATTGTCCGTGAGGGGAGCACTAAGATCAAGAAGAGAAGGAGATAAAAAAGATGCAGAAGCCGAGTTGTCTGATTCTGTTGATCATAGTGATGATGATGATGAGGCTAGTTTTGATGCTCGAATGCGCCGTCAAATACTAAACAGACATAAGGAGCTTGTAAATCTCCCATCTAAGCAAAAGATGCAAAACGGTAATCATTCACTATGGAACTCTTTCATCTTTTGGATTTAGACAGAAGCTTGAAGTCTTGGGAACTACTAATTACAGTGCTTTTTCTCATAAAACTAGGCTTTTTCAGCTCAATCTTAAAAATCTCTCCTAAAGAGGAACAAAGTTATAGGAAACTAAGGCCATTCCTTGCACTACATTTCAAGGTCCTGTAATGATCATTGGAAATCTTCACAATAAGATAGACTGTTATATAGTAGTTTATTTCACACATTTTTGTGTCATTAGTGCGTGAGCACATGAAATTAGGCAATGTACCTTATGATGTAAAATGAAATTTCGAAACAATTTTAGATATCTTGAAGAGACAATTGGAGAAGTGTTTAAAGCCATCACCATCATGGAAAATGTAAAAGAAAACTGGTTTCGCACATGGTTAATTTAGTATTGCTATTGTTATAACATGTTGGAGAAGTAATGTTGGGCAAAAGGATATTCCTGCAACCATAAGAGCTTTAGACGTTATAAGATTTATTCCTTGCTTAGGTCATGGAAATGATTTGCTTATTCACTTCAGTTGCTTGGGCAATTAGAATTATCTGTAACATCGTAAGGAAAGAGCATTATTTTTAATCTAAACCTTGAAATTCCAATTGTTTGTTTAGCGATATGATGCGCTTGGTTTAGGGTTTAGAAGTTAGAATTTGCCCAAGGTTTTTATCAATTTGTCAATATTAAATAGATGGAAATTGCCCTATTATCAGAGAAACTATTCTTTCTAGTCCACAACCTTTATTCTATCTGGTTTATTTGTTAGTTAGTGCTTGCCCTACAGTTGATCTTGACTTCTGGAACCTATGTGCAGGGAGCTCTAAACCAAATGACAATAAAATTTCTGCGCGAAGGTAAACATCTGAAGGTTTTTTTTCCCACTTTCTATTGAAAGAAAAACCAAATTGAACCTTAATTAATCTCTCAAAGCGTTTCTTGTAGAGTACACATGTTTACTAACTATCACACTTATATTCAACATGTATGACCTATCTAAAGTTTCTAGTACACTAAAGTTACTGAAGTCTGTCAGGTGTCAACTGAATGGCTATGCTTCCATTAATCTTCCTTTGTTGTTTAAGTGGTTTTTTTATTTTTCTATGTTGTGTTGGTTTTATTATGACCCTGACTTAAACTGTATTCCATCTTATTCATGTTTTTTTTTCCTGACATTATCACCTTCTCTTTCTGCTGCTTCCCCTGCTTATTCAATATACAGAGTCTATTGTTACTCTTTCTTTTTTGCTTATATGAACTTCTTGGCACTATGAATCTACACCAGATTCAATGATGAGAGTACTGATGATGACCAGCCAAGGGTAGAAAAGCTGTCTCTGAAGAAAAAGGGTATGGGATCAGAAGCCAAAGCTGAGCGCATGGCTAAAGCTGATGCAGATTTACAGTTGTTCAGTGAGGCTGAACGAGGAAGATTATTGCAAAAACAAAAGAAGCGTAGACTTCGAGGACGTGAAGATGATGTATGTTACAAAATTTTTGGTTCAATGTTGTTATTTGCAACTCTGACACGTTTGAGTCTCCCTTTTAACTTGATCTTTAGCATAGAGCAAGTCATTATGCAATCTTCTCTTTGCTTATGAATCCTTTTATTGATATTAGAGGCAAACACAAATGGTGATAGGACTAGGTTTAAATTTGTTTCTTTTAAATTTTAAAATCTCATTCTCCACACTGTTGGAACTAACTCCAGCTTCTTATTTTATTTTTTCTGTGAACCCTAGGTTTTAGCAAAACTTGAGAAGTTCAAACAATCTATTTCCACAAAACCAGCAGCTTCAAGCAGTAAGCCTGAAGGTGGTGATAAAGAGGATTTGTCTGACTGGAAAGCAGTTCGGTTGGAGTTTGCTCCTGATACCAAGGTTGGCTTTCTGTCATTTGCATATAAACCATTTGATTTCTTGCAAGCATTTAAGAAAAAAAGCCTACTGCATATGATATTTGTACTTAATACTCTGAGCAGCACCAAAACCTTCATCCAAAACTAAAAGGAAAGCGTAATTGAAAAAGCTCTACACAGTTGAAACTTCACGAAATCCCGTTTTATCTGTCATAGGTTTTATGGAGGTAATTAATAGTTCTGTTGAACCGTGATGCAGGATGGTATGTCTCGCAAGGATGATCCAAATGACTATGTGGTGGTTGACCCTCTTTTGGAGAAGGGGAAAGAAAAGTTCAACCGGATGCAAGCCAAGCAAAAACGAAGGGAACGCGAATGGGCTGGAAAATCTCTTACTTGATCTTCATGTGCTCTGATAAAATGATAAGTTGGTTCACATGACTGCCCTGTTGATTGAATTGACAGTTAGGCTGCTGTGGGAATATGAATTATACTGTTACGCGGCCAAAGTCCCGAAAATCAAAACACAGCTTGGGACTTATTTTCTTCTAAGGAATTAGGTATCGTTCTAGACCCTAAATTGCTAATATGTTATTACATTTTTGCACATTTTGGTGTATCATAGTATAAGAGCTGTAAAAAACAATTAAAATGTTGAAGTGTTGAGTTCGATTTTGCAGTTATCACACTAGAATGGACTGTCATAAGGCAAGATTTAGTACCAGTGTTGAGATTATTAAAAGAGAGAGAGAGAGGTGTAATTAAAGTTAGATATATGAAACTGATGGAATTAAACTAATGATACATTGTTTCTTAGATTTGCGAGGTAAAAAGCTGTAGGGTGAATCATGGGGTCTCAAAATTTCGTAATCATTTTCATACCTTCTTTTCAATAATTTGTATAACAAGTTGAATCGTGGGAAGAATTTGAGTCATATTCATTGTATTTATTTCATCATATTTGTTACTTTTATATATATCTATTACATTACTATGAGTTATTATGTCAAAATCTTCATTAAACATCCTTAGCTTAGTGAATTTATTTAACAGTCGTATGATAAAATATTAAGCCACTGACCACGTGCAAACTGTTAACGATACCAATGGCTGCGTTCACGCTGGCTCACCCCCTTTTTTTTTTGTTTTCCCCTTTTGGCTTATGTTAAAAAACTCCTTTTAAAAAATAAATAATAAATCAATTAAACCTCACAATTAAATTCACCCTTTATTAAGTCTTTGTAAATTAAAATAATCAATTAAGCCGTTAAAATAAATTGATGGAATAATCATATGGTGAAATGTAACAATTTCTAGTTTAATTATAAAAATCATAAAAGATATCAAAAAAATTATAATAAGGTATCAGAAAAATTATCAAAAAATATATAAATGATTTAATATTAAAAATAAAAATTCATAAAAAAACTATAAAAATTATCAAAAATATAAAAAATCTAATAAATTATAAAAAGTTATAAAATTAATAAAATATTTAAAATAAAAAAACGTATTAGAACTTTAAAAAATTGTAAAAAATTATTAAAAAAATTAAAATTAATATAAATTTATAAAAATTATAAATAAACATAAAAACTTGAAGTGGACCGGTTAGCCCGAAATTGGTAAGGGTACTAGCTTGATGAAAGACATTAAATCAGTTGACTTGGGAATCGAGCGATTGAACCACTTCTTATCTTTTAACTTTTCTTTTTATCAAACTAATATGTTAGAATCAAATGTTTTGACCAAGGTTTTTAGAATCGAAGCGGTGGTCGAACTAGTAAGGCCACCATTTGTTAGTTCGATTAATCCGTTCAATTCAATTAAATAAAAAAAATCGTTTCAACTGTCTGATTCTCAAGTCAATAGGTCTAATGGTTTTATTTGAACTGATACCTTGTCGATTTCGGTTTAATTAATCCAATAGACTGATCAGGTCCAGTTAAAGTTTTTATAATTTTTTTATATATATATTTATAAGTTTATATCAATTTTAATAATTTTTATAAAAGTTTAAAAATGCTTTGTTACTTTTGTAATTTTTATAATTTGTTAAAATTTATTATATTTTTATAATTTTTATGAATTTATATCATTTTTAATAATTTTATTTTTTATAAATATTTTTAATTTTTTAATATTAAATTAAACCATCACATGTTTTCATATCTATTTCTTTTTAATGTTTTCATAGGTTTTCTAGCTTCTCACTATCTTTGACATTATTAGTCTATTCGCAAAGCTCTAAGCCATGTTTGGCGCCTCACCTTACCAAGTTAGTTTTTTAATTTTATCAATGAAGGTATTTGTCTCTTTTAATTTTATCAATAATATTTTTTAAGAAAAAAGCTTGAGTATTTTGATAATAACAGTTTTGTTTGTGGTGTACGTTATTATTATTGATTTTTAGGTAGGTGATGATTGATATTAACATTATCACTAAGATATAAGAACATAAGTTTAAATGCGCTGAGAGACTATAAATAGTTGAATATAATAAAAAAGTTGAAAGATATATTCTTTTGTTTCGCTCAGACTTGGTCTAATATTCTGGATAACCCATTTTGTGAAAAGAACAAGTTGGTCACTACTCACTAGTCACTACACACCATCTTCATCCACATGGGGTTTATAATTTAAAAATGGAAATAGGTTTCATTTGATTCTACGTAGAGCCCATTGTCTCTGTCTCCCTCTTTTAGTATGCGTATGAGACAAAATCACGTCTTTTCAACATCTCTGCGTTCACACTCACTTCTCATCCGCCTTTTCACACTCTTTAACCCCCAGCTAATCATCTCACTTCCAATATTATTTCTACATTTCCAATGTTAGTTATATATAAATCTTGTCTAATCATTTCTAATTTCTTTTTTCCATTTTACTATATCTAAGAACCAATCATTTGATGCTATTTAACAAGTCCTTCCTAATTTAAACAGTTACAGCTCTGCTACTCAAACACCCTTTTTTTTTCCTTTTTCTTTCCTTGGAAAATGAACGACGGCAACGGTAACTGTAAGCGGCGACGAAAAGAGAGGTTCGCCGGCGAAGATCTCAGTGACATGAATGAATCCTCCAACGACGAAAATTCTGTTCTGATGTTCACCCACAAGAGAAAAACTCGAACCATGCTGGGATTTTACGACTCCGTCGCCAGCGCTTCCGTGAACCAGACGGAAACCCAATCACCCAACCACGATAAGCAATCTGGGTTGGATCCATCATGGTGGGATGAGTGCAACAGACCCGATTACCCGGAAGATGAGTTCAAGAAGGTGTTTAGGATGAGCAAGTCAACGTTCGAGCTCATTTGCTTCGAGCTCAGCTCCGAAGGAGACGCCTCCACGTTACGGAACGCAATCAGCGTTAAACAAAGGGTGGCGGTCTGCGTTTGGCAGTTAGCCACGGGCGAACCGTTACGGCTCGTCTCGAAACGGTTCGGTTTAGGCATCTCGGCGTGCCGTGAATCGGTCCTGGAAGTGTGTTCGGCGATATGCAGCGTTTTGATGCCCAAGTATTTACGATGGCCGGACGTGAAATCGTTGCGGAAAATAAAAGAAGAGTTCGAAGTCATTTCGTGGATACCAAACGTCGTCGGATCAATGTACACGACGCATGTACCGATCACACCGCCGAAAACATGCGTGGCAGCCTATTTGAATGAAAGACAAACGGAAGGGAACCGGAAAACGTCGTATTCGGTAACGTTAAGAGTTATTATCATCCACATGAATAATTAAAGGCATTATTAATTTTTCATTTTTAATACATTAAAATTGAAAAGCTGGACTCTGGTGTGAAATTTGAAAAGTTAAATAAAGTTTTGAATTATAAAATATAAATTGATCATACTTAATACAAAAACATACTACAAATCAAATCAGTAAAGGGCCTAAATTAAATCTTAATTTTTAAGAAAGACCAACAGTGAAATTTTACCATTTTATTTCGCAATTGTTGAATTGCTTCACTTTCAGGTAACGGTACAAGGTGTGGTGGATCCCAGGGGAGTCTTCACCGACGTTTGCATCGGATGGCCGGGATCTATGAACGACGATCAAGTGCTGGAAAAATCAGCTTTGTATCAAAGGGCAAACTGTGGGTTATTGAACGGAGTTTGGGTGGTGGGGAGCTGGGGGTATCCATTAATGGACTGGGTATTAGTCCCTTACAGGCAACATCGTTTGACATGGACACAACATGGGTTCAACGAAAAGATTGGGGAGATTCAAAGGGTTGCTAAGGAAGCTTTTGGGAGATTGAAAGGGCGGTGGCGTTGTTTGCTGACTAGGACCGACGTCAAGTTGCCTGATTTGGCTGTCGTCGTCGGAGCATGTTGTGTTCTGCATAACATTTGTGAAATGAAGGGTGAAGGGTTCGACCCGGATTTGAGATCCGAGTTCTTTGATGATGATGATGAGATGGTCCCTGATGTTGATTTGACATCGGTGAGTTCCATGGAAGCTAGAGATGCTATAGCTCATAATCTTTTACACCATGCAATTTAGGATTGGATTAATTTCATCTCATGTCCCCAAATTCTAAATTGATTCTTCATTTTAAAACCTTTTAATTAAACCTTTAAAGTATCATTTTGATTAGACTCCGAACTAAAAATAACTTAAACCTCAATCCTCGAATATTTAAAGCAACCGGATTTTTTAGTCCAATCCAAAACCCATTGATTTCATCCCCAAATGTAAAAGACCAAAGCAATGATAAATGGCAAATCTGTCTTCTTTCTGAAATTACTTCTAAAACAAAAACCCTTAACTTGAATGAATACGAGAAAGCTTTAGCTGTCACAGTCAATCGTCAAACAATAAGTATGGCCATGCAAACAAACAAACAAACTTACACATGAGAAAACAAGGGCTGATACGGTTGCATATCGTTTACATGGTTGAAAGGGTATAAATCCATTGTGCAAATTATGAGATGCCTTGAATTTCCTCACCTCGTTTCTCAGCATTCTTGTTTCCTTCCGTTGCACCGTTGTGAAGTCTTTCCTCTGAAACTTTGCACAAACTAGGAATCTCAGGGATGAATTCAGTTCACCAAGTTGTCTTGGGTTGGCCAACAAGGTTGCAAATTGTTGTTGCAGCTGCACAAGGGCTATGCTACATGCAGGATGAGTGTCTTACACCAATCATCCATCATGATGTGAAGTCTAGGAATATCTTGTTGTACTCTGAATTCAATGCAAAAAGTTCAAATTTTGGACTTGCTATGATGCTAACTAGGCATGCAAGTTCTCGCACAATGTCAGCAGTCGTAAGGTCCTTCAGTTACCTCGCCTGGTTAGTATCTTAGCAAGCTCAAAATATACAATTTTTGCATTGAATTCAGATTTCGACCAAATATTGCTAGACTTCACGTCACAACTAATGATTGGTAAGGCACTCATGATATATGTAGCATAGCACTTGAGCAGCTCTAACAACAATTTGCAACCTTCTTGGCCAATCTAAGACAGCATGATGAACTGAAATCGTCCCTGAGATTGAGTTTCTCTTTTTCCCATGAAATGATCTGATTCTCTATGTGCTGGCATACCAAAAGCTTCGAAACTTCGCCGGAAATGCAACATAGCAACTTCACTATGTTGGAATAACAAATGTTGCTCAGTTTCTCAACTTTCGCCAACAACTTTTTCTCAAGCTTGTGAACGTGATCCACTTACTATTCCAAATTTTGTTCACGGCAACAGATTTGCCTAAATGGTTTATGATGATTCAATAAGCCTCCTCAGAGCCACCACTTCTGATGAGATTGATCAGTCAAATTGTCAATATGTTCACTTTGTGCAACCCAATCTCAGGAACAAGGCCAACTTCCATACACTCCACGTGTTTTTCCTCCTAGTCTCGAGTAAGGAAGAAGCTAAATAGAAGGATAACTAGAGAAACAAGGATGACTAGTGCTACAATCATGGCAAGATATTTCAGATGACAATTTCTTGGGCTGATGGAGTTTCCAGTAGCTGTCTGGAATGTATAGAATTGGATGATTTGCACATAAATTAGCATTTTCCATTTAAAAAAAACTGTTCATATGCAAGGTTTACTTAACTGCTTGGGAAACTTTCTGACAAGTCAAGTCAACCTCATGTTGCCAATTTTAGGAGGAATTTCACCAGAGAATTGGTTTGCAGGTTAGTAAAGACCAAATTGCAGCAGGGATTTCAGTAGCAAGCTTGTTATCGGAGACATCTAATGTATTTAAGGATCTCCATGAGATTATTTCAGATTGTAGTTCACTGGAAAATTCATTACCGTCAAGAAGCGGAGTAGTGAGGCGAGAAAGGTATGTTATCTACTTTTGAATTTTGCCTGTGAAGAGATAGTTGTTCTCCTGAAAGACGACCAAGATTCAATTCCGGTTGCGGTTGGGATTTCACTAGAGAACTTGTTGTCATTAATTTCCACCCTTGACATATTCCATGCAAGTTTACTTGGTACTTGCCTGAAAAGGAATTGTTTGTTAACATCAATGCCGGCAAATTGAAACTCATCCATAAATCTAGAGGAATCTCACCAGAGAACTAACTTGTATTGTGAAGTCGAAAAGTGAGCAAAGTAGGACAATTTCCATGCGACACTGCTATATTCCCACTGATTGTTTGTAGATGCAACGACTCCTTGTAGGACACCTCCACCACATAAATCTTTAGACGTTACTTTGTTAAGATCAATATGAAGACATGACACGGGAAGCTCGAAACATTCAAGATTATGAGATTCTGAGCCATGAAAGTGTATTTTTCATCATTAAGGTATGCCATGATGAATATCTATCTCATAGCAGGGCACCAACCAATCAAGCAAAACAAACTTCAACTGTTGAAAGTTCATGATAAGCAGCAAAAACAGGGAAATTCTATCAATGAGAACATTGACAGAAATTCAAAGCATATACAGTTATAACCTTTATGATTTAACGCAAGACAACCTATTATGTCAGAAATCAAGGAAACATATATGTATGTATATATATTATAAGAGAGCCCTCCTTAATACATCCAACTATGCTTTTAATTGCTTTATGTTAATCAACCCCAACATAGTCCAGTTCAGAGGCAAAGCCGAAGGGCTAATTTAGTATACTTTTAAAAAGTACTTTTGAAAAATACTTTTTATAAGTTTGGTTTAAGATTTGAGTGTTTTAGCATTGCTATCAAAAAGTGCTTTTGAAAAATAAAATATTCATTTTAGACATGTTATTATCAAGTAACAAATATGCATTTAAATAATGTTCAAATTAGTTAATATTATTATATTTTAGTAAGAATATAAAAAAATTTATAACTTGTTAATATTTTAATATATAAAATATAAATTTTAAATATTTTTAAGCAATAAATATTATTTTTTATAAAATTTAATTAGAATATATAAACTATATTTTAAATATTTAAATATAACCATTAAATATTTGTAATTAGATATTAACACATTTTTATTATTTTAAAAATATTTTTTATTTTTAATTAATGATTTTAACACATTTGTAATTAAGCACCAACAAAGAAAAGAAGGGAAATTACTATATTATTAAAGGAGTGAAAAAATAATTAAGCACCAAAAGTGCTTTTGGAAGAGAAAAAACTAAAAATTTTAACTTCTTTTCAGAACAAAAATTCCATTAAAAATAGTTTATTTAGCATAACTTTTTTTTTTTCAAAAGTGCTTTTTTTAAGCACTACTAAACAGGCCCGAAATTAAATTGTAATTTTTACAATAATAAAAATGTAATTTCAATAATTTAATAATCTATATTTTTATAATTTTTAAATAATTAAATTAAATTTTTATTATTTTTAGGGAGTAAAAGTGGAACTCTAATTTAAAATTTTAAAAATTTTAAAGGTGACAGGCCTGCCATCCCCTAGCTAGCCACTAGTCAGTTCAAATGAAATCCATATAATCACATCCATTACAGGGGGAAAAGAAGCTGGGTTGAAAGCAAAATGAAAAGTGAAAACAACATTGGGTTCCTAACTACGCCCCTACTTTCTCATTTATTGACTTATTATTGCCTGCCATTGCCCATTTTTGGTAGTAGGAAATGAGGGGAAGGGACGGAAGAAATAAAATTAACTTTAGGCCTAAAGGTTTCTAAGTTCTGTTTAGTTTGGCTAAATACTGTCTGCTGATTGTGGTGGTATGCGTCAACCTTTAATCACCACCTTCCCTCCACACAACTTAAAACAATGTCTGCTGATTTCAGCGATATGCGTCAGGTTGCAGTTCCAGGAACTATGGTGTCCCACCCGCCTCCTAAGCTAATAAAGCCACTTCCATGCCCTAGGTGCAACTCAACCAACACCATAACTACAACCTCTCTCAACCTCGCTACTTCTGCAAGTCATACCGCCGTTACTAGACTCAAGGCGAAACTCTTTGTAATGTGTCAGTTGATGGCAAGACCCGCAAGGTTTCCAAGCGCTCACGATGTTCTTTTGGGTCTTCTCCTTCAATTGTAGTTTCTTCTTCCATTTTAGTTTTTTTTTTATTTTAAAAAAAATGATATTAATTATGATATGTAAATGTTTTTTACCAACTATTTTTTTCAGTGTTGAATTTTATGACCGGGCAACATAATGTTGCAGAGGTGACGGAATATGGTTATGACGATTGCAGCATTGCAAATGCCATATCTGCTTTGACCACCGGACGGGCAAAGATTACCCTTAATAAGATTGCGACCGCTACTTCATTTGCGGTTTCCCCAATCATTGTTTTGCTAGCCAAAAGCTCAAGTTCGAAGTCCGAAATGGTAATCGCACCAGTACTTCTCCTACACTTAGAGATCCAAGCCCCACCACCACACTAGGGACCCGAGCACCACCGCTCCTAGAACTCCGAGCATCACAACATATAACATCTTGTTTTTCAGTTGTGTCAAAAATATTGGTTTCAAAACCACAATTTTGACGTGTGAATCCATAAATATTATTTATTTAATATTTAAGAGGTCATTATAGTGTCATATTGAAATTTAGTCCAATAATTTTGACGTTTAGTTAGTTAATTAAAGAAAAAAAACTAAATCGTAAAAACTGCAAAAGCCAATTACTATTAGTTTAAAGTGTAACAGCTCGTTTCTGAGTCTGATCGGAATAGTAATTTCGGGACCATTTAACCGAGTCAAAATATTTATTTTACTATTTTAATAAGTCTTACAGTATGATAGAATGATAGTATAAAAATTTCGTTAAGAAATTTTACCGTTTAAATGTTTAATTTAATAAAAAGGACTTAATCACATAAAATGCAAAAGTTGCATACTATTTGTTAAAGTTCATTAATTGCTAGGATTTTAAATGTGTAAGTCCTTATGTGGTTATTTGACATTGGTTAATGGGATGGACAAAAATAGTCATCCAATAAGTGAATTTTTGTGTTATAATATAAGGTTAAAATAGTAATTAGCGAAATTAGGGAAATTATATTAAAACAAAACAAAATGATGGTCATTTTTATCATCTTTTATGGCCAAATGAAACAAGGAAGAAAGCTAAAAATAGGGTTTTGATATTCGGCAACTTGGTAGCTTGATTAGGTAAGCAATTTTGCTTGGTTTTTGATTATTTCTATATTTTTGTGATCGTTGCTTTGAGTCCTAGCTAGCCCGTGCCTTAATTTTTGAGTTTGCTAGTGATTTTGAAAAATTCCATTGATGAATCCATGAGTTTTATGATGTTTGATGATGAATTATGCAAGCTAGGTGTTTGATATATATGTTTTGTAAAGAGATTTTTGACAAAAATGTCAATTAGGGATTTTAATTGAGGAATTTGTAAAATGTTGAAATATTTTGGTTGAAAGTGTGAAATAAATAGAAATATGGGCTCCTAGTATTGTCATAAAGATTCGGCTATGCATGGGTTATGGCCTAAATGCATAAATTTGCCATTTTGTGTAATAAAGACTAATTTGCAAAGTAGTCAAAAGTATAGGGGAAAATGTGTAAATTGCCAAATATATGAATTGTGGATTAAATTGTATTGAATAGTTACTGAAAGTACCGAATTTGATAATATTTAGATCAAGATAAACAATTACCGGAACTAGATCGGGGGAAACGAAAAGTAGACGAGTAGACGACGGTTTATCCGAGCAATACGAGGTAAGTTTGTATAGCTAGAATCAAATTATTAAATATTTGTAAATGTCCAAAAATGAATGTATATAAGTTGAACGAATAATCCATTTGAAATTTAAATTATCGATATACAATTATATTTCTGTTTACAGGAATGAAAATAAAATGTTACAAATGCTATATATGTTACATGGATTTGGTATAATAATATGCAATGAATATGCAATTTGAGTATTTAATTGTATGTATGTATGTAATTAAATTGAATATATATATATGATTTGAGAAATTTAGTTATTGATTATTGAATGCTTAAATGATGAAATTGGATAATACCGAGCCCTGTTCAAACTTTAGAAAATCATCGGATACAAGTGACCTGTCACTAGGGTTACTGTTCGGTCCAGCTCCTGCATTTGTTGCGGACTCACCACAGCTCGTATGAGCTTACCGTTTCAGCTCTTATGAGCTTACTGTTTCAGCTCTACGGAGCTTACCGTTCAGCTTGATAGAGCTTACCGTTTACCTGCTCAAGAGGAGCAAACTGATCATGGCTCGAAAGAGCGTAAATGATGAGGAATTGACTGATTTCTGATTAATACACTCATAATGTATCACCCGTGTATCCCTCGATGTTCTAATAGGTTTAATTACTATTACTGATCATATAAATAAGCTATATAATTATATGGATGAAATACTGTTGGTATGTATAAGTTAATGTTGATATGGATAAATTTCTGTTATTACTGATGAATTACAGGTTATACGAATAGGAATGAACTGATATAAATGTTATATGATTTTCATGGTTTATAAGTTACTTGGATTATTTGTTTTATGAATATATGAATTATAGAGATGACATGATATATTTAGCTATATGACTTGGATTGATTTTATGATATATGATTATATGACTTGGATTGATTTTATGATATATGATTATATGACTTAAGGAATGAATTTGGATGTTAAAAGAATGTTATATGTTTGGTTTCATTTTATGAATGGATGAATATATGGAGGTGAAATGACTAACTTGTGAATGATGATATGAATAGGCTTTGTGGACAAATGAGTTGATTTTAATTACTTTAATGCTTAATGTTAAATTGGTAAGTTTAATTCTATATTATACGGCTTACTAAGCTTAATGCTTACTTCGTTCATTTTCTTATGTCCTATAGATTTCAAAAGTTAGCTCGATTTCGGACTAGGTCAGAGATTTGCTATCACACTATCTAGACGATATTCGATACTTTTGGATCTTATGTAAATATTGTAAATATGGCATGTATAAGCTAGTTTATGGGTTGAATTATTTGGTCACTTATGTTGGTGAATGTGGTATGAATTATGGGGTTTGATCAAGCTATATGATATGGCTTGAGATGGAAATGTTAGGTTTGGTATGGAAGCATTACGTATTATGCTCATTTTGTGGTGAATTTGATCAATGATATTTTGGCATAAATGAGGTATGATTATGGATATGTTAGTATGAATGGTGATAAGTGTTTACTTGTGAGTTCGGTAAGATTTTGATATGGTATAACAAGGTTTTGGTATGTTTTATAATGTATTGAAATGAGATATGTACACATGTTTAGATATGAAATTGATATATGAAATTGACATTGAATTTGGTATGTTTGAAATGGTTTTAGTAAATGTTCAATGTTTTACTGTTCCGAATTGAATTAAAAGTCTTGTAATGCCCTTTACCTATTCCGGTGACGGTTACGGGATAGGGGTGTTACATAAAGAGACTAGTTGAGTGCGAAAGTATATTTAAATGGTCTAATATGGTAATTTAGTCATAATTATTAATAGTGGACGGTTTGCCTATGCATGATTATATTATTTAGTTATTAATTTGATAATTGGTTTAAGAAAACCAAATGTAAAAATGCTATCATCTTTCTCCCTTGACCGAAATGGAAAGATTATCACAAAAAAGTTATGTCGAATCATGACTTCTTCTAACTTGGGTGGCAATGATGCATTGCTAGATGCCACTCATCACTTGTAATATTAGAAACGTTCTAGTATTACTACCAACGTTACAAGAGTCTATAGGGTCACACCCTATAGTTGAAACGAATAGAACCCAAATACATTTGGTATTGTATTTAGTTGTCTCATGTAGTTAAATATTAAACACATTTTATGTACAAACTTGTTGTACACAAATAAAAAACATAGATATAATTAATATATGAATTTGATTCATACAAAATATTAATTGTATCTATTTTATTGAATTTATTAATATAAATAGTTATATTAATTAATTCCGATCAAAATATAAAAGACATAGAAGTTAATATTCTTTTGGAAATAATAAATTCATTTTTCTAACTTTCCATTTGCCTTCTCTATTAATAAGAGAATAATCTTGATTTTTCTTTTTAATATGTGATATCAAAGAAGATAAAAGAATGATAATCTATTTGCCTGTTAAGGTTACCAACTTAATGATTTAAAAGGTCTGGCAACCGTTTTTAATTATATCTAAAAAGTTCAAGAGAAAGTGATTGTTTATTTTTGATGAGGTGGACTACATAGAGCCTGAGACATTTTCATTGTAGCTTGGAATCAACATTGAATTAGTAGCATCCTTTCAATGTTTTCATTAAAGAAGGTATATTTTCAACCCTACTTCAACCCAATTCGTTCCTCATACATGGATCCTTGGCTGTGGATCATCGAAATATTTTTCTGCTGAGCCACGGGGCATACCAGCGGTCCCAATAGTGGTATTAGAGCCACTTGTACTATACAGATTCGGGATTAAATTTATTGGTTGATGTGATTATATGAGATACATGTTGTATACTATGTTTGATATGCACGGTGTTTGGAAATGCATGATTATAACCCAATAACCCATTTAATTTATTATTTGCAAATGTTGTAATTTTATAAATATGGTCGGCCTGTCGTACCTTTCTATATTTCTCTTGTACTTCTCTTCTCATCTTACTCCCTCGTATGTAAAATGAGTTTTTATAATTGTAAATTGTACGAGTTGATACGGGCTAGAGGAAAAGAAGCTTGAGAAGCGGCATAAACCCTTAGGATTCCCTACGATTTCGCCATTGGCTTGGAGGAACCACCTTAGTTTTATGAGATATAACCATTGCATTTATTTAAAGGTGATGTAAGTTGCCCACCATACCTAGGAAATTTCATGTTCTGTATGGAAGTCATTTGAGATTCTATTGTGTGAATTAAAATACTATATTCTTCTAAGTAAGTCTGTTGTTTGGGCTGATTCGAAGATATAAAGTAACTGGCATTCTGATAATCGCTAGAGTCTGTAAGAGAATCCGCCAAGAGTATAATCGGATGAATATTGTTTTGAGGTGGTGTGTATCCAACTACTACTTTCAAAGGGATTATGAAGAAGGATTTAAAATATGGTGTGAAGTCTGAAATTCCTCCATTCGGGTGAAATGTCTATAAGGTGGTTAAGAGTAGAATTGGCGTATGGTTATCCACCAACCAGGAACCAGAAAAGTATTCGCCAAAGTCTGAAAGGAAGTTTAAAATCTTAAAATCAAGGATTTCAACAATGACATTAATGTTGGGACTGCTGGTACGCCCCATGGCGCAGCGAAAAAATAGCGCAGCGAAAAAATATTTTGGTGATCCACAACCAAGGGTTTATGTACGAGGAACAAATCGGGTTGAAAATATATCTTCTTTACTGAAAACGTTGAAAGGATACTGTTAATTTGATGCCAATTCCAGATGACATGGAGGTTTAATTTATTAACGGATGATATGTTTGTTGTATTGAAACATGGCAATTATGTTATTTATCTATATTTTGTTTGTTATTTTTAAAATAGAATAAAAATTTAAAATTTTAATACATTGTTCCAATAATATCAATAATTTGTAAATTTAAATATTTAAAATACTTAAATTACACATTCTACTATGCACGTATTTTATAAAATTGATAAAATGTTAACAATTAAAAACATCATATTAATGGACCAAAAATTAATTTTAAAAAAGTATTAAATATTTAAAAATTTTTAATAAATATTATTTCAAAGATATACATTATTTATAAATTTAAAATAGTTAATTTCATTATTAATTAATATTATGTAGGTGAAGATATCAATAACAAATTTTTGTTATTTAAGCATAAAATTAAAACCAAATTTTAAATAAAAATAATTAAAATCAAATCTTAGTTAACTATATTGTCATCATTATTTTCTTAAATTAATGGTTATATATAAATTGTTTATTTTAATCACAAGAATTATATTCACTTATTTAAATGACTAATCCTGCTTTTAATTTTTTTATCAAATTAAAATAATAATTTTTAAAATAAATAGACAAGAAAAAATATTGATTCATTCAATTAGAATAATCAATGGTTGTAAAAAACTCTCAAACTTAAAAAAAAAAGCAATTAAGCTCATGTGTTTTTTTTGTTTTTGTTTTTTGCACTCAATTGAGTACTTGAACTTTCAAAATTTATCAAAAATGCCCTCAAACTTTTTCATAAAAAGTAATTAAACCCTTACTTTTTTTTCCAGTCAATTGTGTACTTAAAATTTCAAAATGCATAAAAAAAATGCCCTCAAACTTAAAAAAAAAGCCATTAATCCCCCCTTTTTTTTACACTCAATTGTGTACTTGAACTTTCAAAATACATAAAAAATGCCCTCAAACTTTTTCAAGAAAAGAAATTAAGCCCCTACTTTTTTTTACACTTAATTGGATACTTAAACTGCCAAAATGCATTAAAAAAACCCCTTTGACCTACCTCTAATTTTTTTCAGTTAAGGCCACTCCATGTCACAATCACCGCATGACATGTGGCAAAAAAATTATAAAATCAATAAAATTTATAAAAAATTATTAAATTTTAATAAAAATATAAAAATATAAAAATTTTATTAAAATTAAAAAAAATTAAAAATCATAAAAAATATAAAAAATTGTAAAATTCTATAAAAATTATTAAAAATTATAAAATGCATAAAAAATGTCATTTAACTATTAACTTTAACTGTTGATTGTTAAAGTTAACGACTCCAATTTTTTTAGTTAAAGTTATCATGTGTCTCAACACAGTGTGTGACATGTGGTGAAAAATGATAAAAATAAAAATCGATAAAAGTTCTAGAAAATTATAAAATGCTTCTTTTGGTAGATAATTTTTATAATTTTTTTATGAATTTTATATTTCTTTATATTTTTTATAATTTTCTTACGACTTTATAAAATTTTATATTTTTTCTATATTTCTATATATTTTACAATATTTTACGATTTTTTAATTTTTAATAAATATTTAATATTTTTATTAAAATTTAATATTTTTTATATTTTTTATTTTTTATAATTTTTTTGTCATATGTCACGTTGTGGTTGTGGCACGTGGTGGCTTTAATTAAAAAAATAGGGCTAGTTAACTTTAACAATCAACTGTTAAAATTAATGGTAAAAGGGCCTTTTTGATTCATTTTGGTAAGTACCTAATTGAGTGAAAAAAAGCAGGGGTTTAATTGCTTTTTTTAAAAAAGTTTAAGGACCTTTTCATGTATTTTGAAAGTTCAAGTGTCTAATTGAGTGTAAAAAAGAAGTAAAAGCTTAATTACTTTTTTTGAAAAAAATTGATAACTTTTTATGCTCTCAAACCAATAATCAATAGTATGTAAAATGAACTTAGAGGCAATAAAATAGAGAGATTTATAGCTTTTGTGAATGGTAAATGCCTTTTTAACCCATCCATGTTCTCTAAAATTATTTAAATGTGCTTAACATTTCTAAATCATAATTTAAGTCTTTATTGTTTCCAACCTTTAAAAATCAAGAAATTCCTTTATTAAAATTACAAAATTAGACTATCATTTTCTATTTGTTCTAAAAATATCACCTTTCAGTCAAAAATTAAATAAATTATTTAAGTAATTATAAATTTTATTTTGTTAAAAATAATTATCAAAGAAAAATAATTTATTAATATTATGTTCCAAAGTTCGATTTTATAAATAAATATAATCACAAAAAATATGTTTTTAATTTTTTATAGCAATATTAGCAAACAAAATTATATATATTACAAGTTTTAAAAAAACTAAATAATACATACGATGAACTCGTGCATCACAAGGAAAAAAAACTAGTTTTATATAAAAAACTATTTAAAATAACTTGTATATCTAAACCTATTTCTAATATTTTTCAAACAACTATTAGGGTTTTTTACAAAATTATTATAAAAAAAATAAAAAAAATAACCAAAATTGATAAAGGGACGCAAGCGGACCAAGATCGAGTTGCCAAGTCACGAGAAACTCCTACGAAAGCTCTAATCGAACAGATCTGAAATCAAAACAAAGAATAAGATTAAAAACAAATCAGATCTGAAAATTAAGATCCCCAAAACAATCAAGAACAGCCAAGAATCAAAGATCTTATGAATAGATGTTTTCGGAATGCAAAAACACGAAATCGATCTCCAAGATTGATTTTCAACAAGCCGAATCTGTCCAAGAACTAAACCAATGAATAAAGCCCCAAATTCCAGCAACTTGATTTTTCCCAAAATTCCAGCAACCTAAAACAGTCAGTTTTGACAAGAAGAATTCGACAAGATTAATTGGGAAAGATAAGTTTAGTCGAATTTGGCTACCAAGAATGAGTACCGATCGATCTTTTTGAGTTCTCTCTTGAGTTTTCTTTAGAAGTTGTTTTAACAATCTTTTGATTGTGGGAGCCATCTTCAACCTTCTTCTTGCCATCGATATTCTTTGGAGGGGAGATTAGAGCCGTTTGAAGAGATTTGTGAAATCTTTCGGGATTTCAAGGATCTTTAGAACTTCAATTTACTTTCTTGTTGTTCATTCTTTTCTTTTAAATTCTGTTTATGCCGATTCTTTTGATCTAACTTGTTTATTCTTCTTGTGAATTTCCAGCTATCTTTATTACTCAAAAAGATCAATCGGTACTCATTCTTGGTAGCCAAATTCGACTAAACTTATCTTTCCCAATTAATCTTGTCGAATTCTTCTTGTCAAAACTGACTGTTTTAGGTTGCTGGAATTTTGGGAAAAATCAAGTTGCTGGAATTTGGGGCTTTATTCATCGGTTTAGTTCTTGGACAGATTCGGCTTGTTGAAAATCAATCTTGGAGAAGATAAGTTTAGTCGAATTTGGCTACCAAGAATGAGTACCGATCGATCTTTTTGAGTAATAAAGATGGCTGGAATGAGTACCGATCGATCTTTTTGAGTAATAAAGATGGCTGGAAATTCACAAGAAGAATAAACAAGTTAGATCAAAAGAATCGGCATAAACAGAATTTAAAAGAAAAGAATGAACAGCAAGAAAGTAAATTGAAGTCCTAAAGATCCTTGAAATCCCGAAAGATTTCACAAATCTCTTCAAACGGCTCTAATCTCCCCTCCAAAGAATATCGATGGCAAGAAGAAGGTTGAAGATGGCTCCCACAATCAAAAGATTGTTAAAACAACTTCTAAAGAAAACTCAAGAGAGAATTCTTGGAGAAAACCCCAAAGAAAATTCTGCACTCAACAAATCTAAAATTTGATAGAAAAATAATAATAAGATGTGTTTACAAAGGGTGGCTAGCCAATGCTTATATAGGCCTCCAACAAATCCTAATCTCACAAGTAACTAATAAAAAATTAAACCTAATTAATAAAATAACAAGGTAAATTCGGCCATGCACTTATATGGGCTGTTTTGAAGAGATTTGTGAAATCTTTCGGGATTTCAAGGATCTTTAGGACTTCAATTTACTTTCTTGCTGTTCATTCTTTTCTTTTAAATTCTGTTTATGCCGATTCTTTTGATCTAACTTGTTTATTCTTCTTGTGAATTTCCAGCCATCTTTATTACTCAAAAAGATCGATCGGTACTCATTCTTGGTAGCCAAATTCGACTAAACTTATTGGGTTGGGCCTTTGTGACTCGTATCAAAAATGTTATCCTTTTTTTTATTTACCAAAATATACCAAAAAAAACAAAAACCTGCAAAAAAAAAACCTGTGGCGGCACCAAAGGTGCCAAAGTGATTGGCGGCACCAAAGGTGCCAAAGAGATTGGCCTGACCAAAGGTGTCAAAGAGATTGGCAGCACAGGACTAAAATGTAACTCTCTGCAGTTTCAAAGACCTGACATGCAAATTTATCATTTTTAATTTTGAAAGTGAATTGGTGCGCCTGTGGGTGTGTCAGCGCCAAAATTGAAACTTGGCTAATTGCCTTCGAAGCCCTCCTTATTTATTATTTTCTTTTTATTCCCCTTTAACTCACTTTTTTATTTAATAAACAAGCCCTCAACCTATTTTTGTAGTTAAATAAGCTCTTAATTTATGATTTTTACTCATAAAAGCCCTTTATTTTATTATTAAAGTAAATATATTTTACCTAAAGTAAAGCTATTTAAAAAAGTATAAGCTAATTTGCATTTTATGTATTATTTTGGTAATTTAATGAGAATAGTTTATTAAAAAGTAAAAACTCTATTTTACTTTAATAAGTTTATTAAAAAGTAATTTTATGTATTATTTTTACTTTAATAAGTAAAAATTTATAGAAAATAGAGAAGTCTCATATCAATTAGTCCAAAATTTTTTTTACCTAAAAGTATTTTTGTAAAAAAGGTGATTCCAACCACAAATAAATTTTATTTATTTTTAGAAAAATAATTTTCTATTTAAATTATGTCTGACTTAGCAGTTAACAGAACTCATAGTAGTTTTCTTTCGCTCACATTATAATTAGAAACTATAAATTTAACTAATAATTATAATTTATACATGATAATATTTTTCTAAAGCTTTTATAATTATCCTTGTTATCAATTTAATTTACGTATACGGTATAAAATTTTAATTATAAAAACTTTAGAAAAATCTTATTATGTATAATTTATAATTATTAGTTGAATTTATAGTTTCCAGATATAACGTGAACAAAAGAAAATTATTATGAATATCATTAACTATTATGTCAAAAAAAATATTTTTTGAAAAATAAATAAAATCTATTTCCGGTTAGAATCGATTTTTTACAAAAATACTTTTTGGACTAATTGGTATAAGACTTCTCTATTTTTGGTGTTGAAAGAGAATAATAAATAATAAATAATGAAGGTTTATGAAGCAATTATTCCTATTTAAGGTTTGATGTCGCCATACTCTCAGGCGAGACCTTAAAGCTTTTTTTTCAATAATCAATCTAAATAAAAAAATTTACTTATCAGGAGTTTGAATATTTTAATTTATCATATTTCAGTTTGGTGTCGCGTGTTTAATATTATTTTTAAGAAATATTTTTAGGATAAAAAATATTTCTAAATAAGTTACTTTTTAAAAGAAAAAATACTTCTCCCAAATAAAAAATTAGCTAAAAAGGTATATTTTTTAAAAAGTTAAAAATTTTTCCTTCTCCTTAAAAACATTTTTTTCCTAAAAACATTTTTTGAAACATTACTAAATTAAGCCTAAAAGCAATAGTTTATTAAAGTAAAATAGAGTTATTACTTTTTAATAAACTTATTAAAGTGAAATAGAGTTATTACTTAATTAGAATTCTAAGTCTCTTAATTATCACTTAATTATAAATTTTAGTAATTTGATGAGAATAGTTTATTAAAGTAAAATAGAGTTATTATTTAATAAACTATTCTCATCAAATTACCAAAATAATACATAAAATGTGAATTAGTTTATACTTTTTTAAATAGCTTTACTTTAGGTAAAATATATTTACTTTAATAATAAAATAAAAGGCTTTTATGAGTAAAAATCATAGATTAAGAGCTTATTTAACTACAAAAATAGGTTGAGGGCTTGTTTATTAAATAAAAAAGTGAGTTGAAGGGGAATAAAAAGAAAATAATAAATAAAGAGCGCTTAAAAAACAATTAGTCAAGTTTCAGTTTTGGCGCTGACACACCCGTAGGCGCACCAATTCACTTTCAAAATTTAAAATGGTAAATTTGCATGTCAGGTCCTTGAAACTGTAGAGGGTTACATTTTAGTCCTGTGCCGCCAATCTTTTGGCACCTTTGGTGCCGCCACAATTTTTTTTTTGCAGATTTTTTTTTTGGTAAATAAAATTTTTTTATAATATTTTGGTAAATAAAAAAAAAGATAACATTTTAGTTATTTTTTATTTCTTTGTAATAATTTTGTAAAAAACCCCAACTATTAATATTTATTTAAAAAAAGTATTAACATGAAAAAGAAATTTACCTTGATTTTTTGCTGAAAGATGGTGAGAGTGAAAGTGAGAGGTGAAGGAGAGGGAAAGGGTAGTTGAAAATTACTCTCTTTTTTTACCATAATCAATGAAATTTTTACTGCAAAAAGCAGTTGATGGGACGGGCCTAGAAATCAGTTCAGGGATGCAATGCTGTTTATTTATTGACAACTTTTGTACTTCACCCTAAATTGTTTTTTTTGTTTTATTTTAATAATAAATAAATAAAAAACCCGGTCCGCAACACAGTATCTTAACTGCGTTGGGCTTTTTCGGCATTGCCTCAGCTTCACCAACTACTTACAACTCACACAAGCTGTTTATACAAAGACAAAAGCATTTTGTCCCGTCTACTTTTCCGAGAAAATACAAAGCCTATATATATAAGAAATTTAGACGATCCCAATAAAATCCCAACTAAACCAATTGCAGCTTCCTTTATCAATTTTCAATCGCCTTCAAAGGGTTTATTTATTCTTGACTTTGTTTTAGTCAAAAAGCTGAGCTACTGAAATCGATCAAGTTTTTGGTTTTACTGTTTGATCTGCAGGAAAAAGGAATCAGGTTTCAAGTAAGTAGCTTTTGATTTACTTTGATTAATTTCTTTCTGGGTTTCAAATGATTTGTATTGTAATTCATTTTTTAAAACATTTTTTCTTCCTTTGTGTTGTGTGGTGCATGATTTTAATGATTCAAGTGGGTTGTTGAAGATATCTCTAGAAACTGAATTTCTTTTAAGGGTATCTGAATGGATAAGAATAATGGAGTTGCTGATTCTAATGATGGTCAGTTATTGCGTGACATTGAGGAAATAAGTAAAGCCCTTTACTTGCAGAAACCTTCATCAACTGCTTTGATTACCACACCCAATGTTAGGTCTAAATCTGCTGGCAAAGCCCATCTTTCAGAATCAAAATCAAAGCAGAATTCAAGAAACCTTTATAATGATGTGAAGCATAAGGAAAAGAAATCATCTTCATCATCATTATGGAATTGGAAGAAGCCTTTTAAAGCATTAACTCATATCAGGCATCATAGGTTTGATATTTGTTTCTTTCTCCATGTGCATTCTATTGATGACTTGCCTGCCTTCTTAAATGACTTGAGCTTATGTGTACATTGGAAGATGAAGGATGAAGTATTGTCTACTCGTGCAGTGAGGGTTGTGGATGGAATTGCTGAATTTGAAGAGACATTAATGTGTCAATGTTGTGTGTATGGTAGTAAAAGTGGGCCTCGTAATTCAGCAAAATACGAGGCCAGGCTTTTCGTGATCTATGCATCCATTGTTGGCGCTTTGGGGAATGATATAGGAGAGCATTGGATTGATCTCACAAGGCTGTTACCACTTACTTTGGAGGATTTAGTTGGGGAGAAGAGGTCAGGTAAATGGACTACCAGCTTTAAACTTTCTGGCAAGGCTAAAGGTGCGACTCTAAATGTCAGCTTCAGTTTCTTGGCAACTGGGGATGATTTAGTTGAATCAAGTGGCAAAACAAATGCATCGAGTTTTTTAAATCTAACAGAGAAGGGGTCAAGTGCAATGGGACACAGTGGGATTCTTAATCCAGACAAGGGGAATGGGATACTTCAACATTTTGGGACTGTTCCGAGTAATGTAGACCACATGTCTTACCTGTCACCTTTATCTGTTGATTTACAGTTTGGTACTGAATTGTTGCCAAGTGTGGGACTGAAACTTTCCAAATCATTAGGTTTTTTATATCAGAAACTTAATGAAGGGAACTTGCACAGGGTGTCAAGCTTAGATAAATTGTCTGAGCATGTGGAGCCACCCAAACATTATTCCGATTTTGATGAAGTTATAGATGAGTATGAAAACATTGAGTTTTCTGTTATTGAACAGGGTGTAGAAATGTGTCATAATGATCCATCTAAACTTGAACAAAGTGCTATTCAGACTATTGATGGCTCCACCATTGGTATTATCAATGTGGAAGAGATCCTTAAAGATTGTGACACTGACATTGATGAGGAAGCAGAGCAGCTTTTAGATGTCTACTGCTCCAGTGTTTGCACGGAGGAGGTTGGGGTTGATGAATGCATACAGGAAAAAAGTGCTATACATTCAAAACCAATGACTTTAGGGGGGCTGGAGTCAGATTTTGATGACATATTGATTACAGAATCTTCATCTGCTTTGGATGAGTTCATTGAGCATGAAAAGTATATGGAGGTTAAATCACATTACACACCTAGCAATTCAATAAAGAAATCACTTAGTCTGGATGAAATTGCCGACTCTGTGGCTAGTGATTTCTTAAAGATGCTGGAAATTGAACATGGTCCATTTAGCTTGAATTCTGACAATGCTGTTGAGTCTCCTAGAGAACGTCTGTTGAGAGAATTTGAGAATGAAGCCTTAGCTTCCGGTGACTTCATCTTAAATTTTGGTGCTGGGGGAGAAGAGGAGGAAGTTGGATCCACCACTCCTGGTCCTTGTCACGGGGTTAATTATGATGATTTTGCTTTCTCTTCAGTTATTCTGCCCAGGAAGGAGCAGGAGGAAAGTCAGTCACTGGCAAACAGAAGGTCGATCAAAATGCTTGAATACTTGGAGACTGAAGCCTTGATGTGTGAGTGGGGCTTAGATGAGAATGCATTTCAAAGTTCTCCGTGTGTTCAGACTGATGGATTTGGAAGTCCAATAGAGTTTTCATCAGAACAAAGTGAATTACCTCCACTGGGAGAAGGCTTTGGACATTTCATTCCAACAAAGGATGGAGGTGTCCTGCGGTCCATGAATCCTTTACATTTTATAAATTGTAAAAATGTTGGGTGCCCGGCCATCCAAGTATCTAGAGCTGCTGTGTTTCCTGCAAGATTGGGTACTGATGTTATGGAGATATTACAAAACTTGGCTTCACTCGGAATTGAGAATCTTTCCTTGCATGTAAGCAAATTAATGCCTTTGGAGGATATTACTGGGAAAACATTGCAACAAGTTGCACTGGAAGCTGCATCCAGAGCTATAATGCTAGAGAGGTATGCATTAATCTCGCCATCAGTTTCTCAATTCCTTTCTCTTTCATTTTCTATTTCACTTTCATCTTTTATCCTGTTTTATTAACTCAAAATCATTATTTGACAGGTGGGATGAGTTGCAGCAAGAATTACTATGTGAGCGTGATTCATTTGATCAGAGAAATGAAGTTGAAGGATTTCAATTTTGCTGGACTTGCGATAATCTGAGCTCAGGTCTCGTATGTGGTCAGATTGACCCAGGTTGTGTATCTATGGAAAACCTTGTTCCATCGGTCATGAGTAGGATTGAAGTCCTTGCATTAGAGGGTTTGAGAATTCAATGTGGCATGTCAGACGAGGATGCACCATCAAGCATCAGTCCTTTTTCCTCAAGCAACATGCCATTTATTGTAGGCAAGGATTCAAATTTCAGTAAGTTACTCAGTTTTGAGGGAGCTGCAAGTTCAAATTCCCTGGACCTGGATTTTGGATATGATGTTGATTATGTTAATAGATTAATGAGCCTTTCCATAACATTGGATGAGTGGTTACGGCTGGACGCTGGGATTATAGACCACGGAGACCATATTAGTGATCATAAGATCCAGATCCTTGAGGCTCATCAAGCCAAGTGCCTTGATTCAGTTAGTGGAAAATTGATAAAACGTGTTAACTTAGGTAAAGCATCTGGTAGAGAGCGTGGGCCGTTGGGGAACAACTTTACGCTTGCTGTCATGGTGTTGCTTAGAGATCCCCTTCGAAACTATGAACCAATCGGCACTTCGATGATTGCTTTAATTCAAGTAGAGCGAGTTTCTCTTGCTATAGAGCGAGAAAGAGATGAGCAAGAGAGCCCTGAATCCGAAGTCGCAGAAGAAAAAGATGGTGCTCCATTTTTCTTAATCACTGAAGTCCATCTTGCAGGGTTAAATACTGAGCCTCATAAGCAGCATCTTTGGGGTAGCAAAGCACAGCAACAGTCCGGGACACGCTGGTTGCTTGCTAGTGGCATAGCTAACTCCAATAAGAAAACGTTTTCGAAGTCAAAAGCGATGGTAAGATACTACCCATCAATGATGAGAAAGATGCAGCCTGGGAATGTGCTATGGAGTCTAACCTCAAATGTTCATGAAACTGGAACAAATTGGAATGAATTGGCAGATTTTGGTCCACATTCTCGAAACCCTAATGTCATCCTCCCAAATTAAGTCGTCATATTTGTTGTAGAATGCTGTTTTTGAGTTGTTACTATGAATATGAATATACCTATGTGCAGAGTTCAGTGAGTTTAAGCATTTTTTATTTTAGTTCCTATATGTAACAGCCAGCTTTTCTGCAACTATAGTTGTCTAGATTGTATAGTCCAATAAGAATCCATTTTACAGTTGAATACCCATTTCAAAGGTAATCAATTCATATCCATTTGATAAATGAAGCATATAGCTAAAGTTTTCTGCCTGTTCCGTGCCTTCTATTCTCTTGCAATGGTTTCTTCATGCTGCTATCACATGGCTTACCAAAAGTCTACAAATTTTATTGATGATTTCGGTTGCAGTTGGCAATATCATATCGAATGTTCGAAGAACCGATCCTAACAATCTCCACCTATCCTCCAAAGTTAAAAACAGACCCTGACTTTGTGTTGTCAAAACTAAAGCTTAGGGTTCTACTAAAGCTTAACAAACGATAACAAGATAAAGTTGGCCAAACCCCATGTAGTCTGGTTCTTGGATTTTCTTACAGATACCGACATGGATAAAATGGAGTGAGACTTTTTTGATATTCTACACAGACGATGTGATCATTGCAGATCGAAGTTGGCCATCTGCAGGAGTTGGCTGCGAGATAGTAACGGTAAAAGAACTCGAACGTCCTGAGAAAATTAACCACCGATTCAAGAAACGCTACGGTGATTATGGATCCCCTCATAAGTTGTAATTACATAACTCGGATCCTCTTTATCTCTTTCGACTCTTTTCTTCACGGGGCATCCGTCAATAGAACATCTGTAGTAGTTCCTATCAATCAAACAATAAGAAATGAAACTGGTTTTTGAAAGACTAATCAAAATATATCTGCTCTTAGCTTAGTAGCAGATGATGATTCCAGGCTGCAATGCTCAAATTGTATAAAGATTAAAAACCGTACAAGCATTGGATAAAAAATACCTTGGATTTGGGCTATTCTTCACCCATTTCTTCCCATATTTCCTCCATCTGTATCCATCATCCAGTATCTCAACCTCAGACTTGGTCTTGAATGCAAATCTTTCTCTGACGTCCCTCCTTTCCCTCGCAGTTTCATTTTCTGCCATTAACACAAACAAAGTGATGATCCTCACTCAATCAACCACATACTAATGTAGGAACTTCAACAAGTTAAAAACAGTAATTTCATTACCAGATACTTGAAGGAGGCTGCTAGTCCTAGCAGAGTCATTATTAACTTCATCGGCTTGATTAAAAGGAAACTGAATTGGCCCTGTGATGATAGTTTCAGGATAATCCTCCAGCCAACCATCAAGAGTCCAGTCCTCGGGGAACTCAAAATTGGATTGGTCGGCACGGTCACTTTCCGGCGAGTCGGGCGGATTAAAATTGCTGCTAGACATTTAGATATTGAAACTAAAAAGACCACTCTCTACCGTATGGATGATGGCAACGTACATATATATGATATTAAGCTTAACTATCAGCAAGGTGGTTTCTCCATCACCTTCCTGTGGAATTGCTGGAAGCTTCACTGCTCCAATGCTTGATATTAAAGATGTTTGGGTCCCAGGTTTTTTCCATTAAGAAGCTAAAAGGAAGTGGGGGTTCCCCCATTGATGACTTGAGAAGTCGAAGACTTCATTGCTTTGTTTTGTGTGAAAATTTAGCTGTTCTTTTCTTTATTTTCACCAGTCTCGTGCTTAGACCAATCCTTTCACAACGTTGTGGCTGAAGACAAGTCAAAAGTGATTAAGGCCCCAACTATCATAAAACATTATCATGGTTTTTTTATACATATATATATGTATATATATGAACCCATTGGAAGGAAAACTATGCATTGCTATAATCTGAAACTAAGAGGTAAGACCCATTTTTTCTTGACTTTCATACAGTGCATGCAACGCAGGACAAAATCCAAGGCTTAATCATGTTGGGTTAATTATCACTAAGCCATGAATGAGACAAATCCATCTTCATCATTAAGGCACACTATGGGTTCATGTCAATACTCCAGTTCTTTACCTAATAAAAGAAGAATCCTTGAGCAACCCAGAACTTTACATGAAACTTCATTTGTCACTGTAGAACTTTTCTAATTTTCCATCCTTTACATTATCTGATTGGCTTACTATTTTATTATTTCAGTTTCATTTTTGTCCTACTGAGTCAATTCTTAAATTTTTTTTTATAGTATAGTCAACCATAGATATAGATATATGTCTGGCATATATTTTGCCTTGCGTCAAATCATTCATATCCCATAAATAATCCTTTTTTTTTTCAACTACATACCTGGTTCCTGGAAGCCAGAGTGCGGAATTTAAACAGAGTAAACGATGGTGAAATGGAGATTAAATAAAATAAAATCATCTGTATATATCATCTTTCATGATATTTATAAACTGGTATAAAATTTTAAAACATGCCAATTATTTTAAAATTTTTATTTAATTTATATATGGCATTTGTATTGCCTAGTGTCAAATCATTGATTTTTTCAACTATATACCTAGTTCCTGGAAGCCAGACGGTGGACATTTAAAGTACAAAATCGTTTATATGGGTAAAAGTACTATAGCAGTCCCTCTACTATACTTCAAATTATATTTTGATTCTTCTATTGGAAATATAGTAAATTGATGAAGGAGCAAAATAATCCCATCCAATAAAATTATACCGTTAAATACTTATTTTAATGTTTTATATATACAACATAATCTCAAACTTTACACTTTTATTCAATACCTATAGATATGCCTTCGGTAGAAAATGTATGGATAATTTCGTTTCTGATGGAACGTAAATTTCATATCATGTGGTGGACATTAGCCTAGACAATTGCATGACATTGTTTCCCGCAGTACTCAGGTAGAAATCGGGATGCCATTGATTTTTTTTTTAATACTTTAACTATAGAAAGATTTAAGTCATTATCGTTAGAAGAAGATAATTTACCTATTGTTGGAAAATAATGGATATTTTGCAACTTTAAGGTATACTATTTTATTTATAAAATTGAAGCTTTGAATAATAAATTATGGATTTATATTCTATATAATACGCTCAAAATTGTTGACTGATAAATGATAAATTGATACTCAAATTAAACAATAGTTCTATCTCTTGATGAACAGTTATATCTTTTGAACTATTGTATCTCTTGGTGAATAGATTCATTACTTTTGGTTTAATATTACATCTTTTCATTCATTGTGTCTGTTCACTTATATCTATTAACTTTTCAAAGAAATCTTCATGAATAGGTCTAAATCTCTTCATTCATTTCCTCTCATCTATATAAAGCCAAGTTAGAGACTTCCAAAACACATCAACATCAAAAATTCCTTCTAAATTCATTCCTCCTAGTGATAGAAAAAGGCAAGATTGTGTTCGATTGATCACTGTTGTTGTGTTACTACTATGATCATTTGTTGTTGTATCTTGAGAGACAGACGTCCAACGTTACTCAAAGCACCGAGGAGATGTCGAATCTGTCTTAAGGAAACTGTTCATATAGGCCTCAACAAAATTCTTCTTCTAATTTTCAACTCTATCTTATTACAAATATTCTGTTGTGTTACTGCTATTGCATTGTATTGCATTATTATTGTTACTGACATATTAATACTATATACGATATTATATTTTCTTACATCTGTTATAGAAAAAACCCAAATTAGATTGATTATTAGTGTCTCAATTTTTGGAGTTATTCAGGGATCAAATTGAATAAATGTGAAATGGTCGAGGGATAAATTTGTTATTATTTATCTTATATATAAAACACCAGAATAAGCATTTAATGACAGAATTTTAACAAATAGACTATTTTACTCATTCGTCTAATGTACATGGACCAATTTATTTTTTTTAATAGAGAAATCAAAATGCAATCCAAAGGATAATATAACGATTGCTATTCTACTTCTACCTCTTTAATTATATTTATATTACTCAGTATAATTTTGAATATTAGAAAAAAGTGCTTGAAAAACAAAGGATGATAATAAGCAAAAAAGTAATTAAATGTGATAATAGTGTAAATTATGTTGAAAACTCAGTCGATAATTGCAATGCAAAACCAACAACGCTAAGAGGAGTGCAATTAACGGTGTTCATTGGAGGTGACAATGCGCCAAGAATACAAAACAACACAACTAAATTATTTATGCAGTTCAGTTTCTTTATATTTACAAAGCCTAGCTCAATGAGATAATTCACTATTTTTCAACGTTGTATAACAAATATTCTAAGTTCTAACACATCCCGATTTATACTTAAACATCTAAATCACTCATCTTCAAGTTTTTCCCTTGAAAATTTAATTGGTAAGCCAAGTAACACATTTGTTTACTCTAACAATGCACTCATTAAAATAAGTTCCTCAATGAGCAAATAAATGGTAGCACTCTCGATATAAAACCTATACAAGTCTCCTCAAACTATACAAGTGTTCGAGACTTTCTAACATACAAATAAATTAAAATCAATTTTTCTAAAAAAACATGCAGCTAAAATAGCATACACAATATATTAATAAAGTCCAAGATAATGTAAGAATGTTGGAGGTAAGCATTCAATGCAATCCTGATCTAATCTCCTTATTTTATGGGATCCGATTCGATCTAATATTTAAGATATGTTGCATCAAAAGATTGTTTTTCATAAATAGGCTATCATACTTCTACAACATCAACAAGAATTTCAACCCAATGATTTCGTTTCAAAATATTACCAACAACTAATATAGTAAGTTATGTTGTTGTCACAGTGCTAGGTGTTGTGGACATTGCTTGTGGCTTTGGATGAACTATTTTCTCACATAATTGCACTAACAAACTATAATAGTTTTTTTTTTTAAAATTTAAGGGTGTAAAAAGCTCTCAAATTTTAAAAAAACACAATTAAGCCCCTTTTTTTTGCACTCAATTGAACACTTGAATTTTCAAAATTCATCAAAAAGGCCCTCAAACTTCTTCAAAAAAAGCAATTAAGCCCCTTCTTTTTTTTTTCACTCAATTAGGTACTTGAACTTTCAAAATGTATCAGAAAGACCCTTAACATTTTTCAAAAAAGTAATTAAGCCTCTGCTCTTATTAAAAATTAGAAAAAAATTATAAAAAATATTAAATTTTAATAAAATATAAAAATATAAAAATTATTAAAAATTATAATTTTTTATAACAATTGTAAAAAAATTAAAAATTGTAAAATTTATAAAAATCATAAAAAAACCTAACGACCCCTAGTTTTTTTAAATTAAAGTTATCACGTGTCGCAACACAGCGAGACATGTGGCGAAAGATGATAAAAAAAATAAAAACAATAAAAGTTATAGAAAAATTATAAAATGCTTCTTTTGGTATAATAATTTTTATAAAATTTTTTTTACGAAATTTATATTTCTTTACATTTTGTATAATTTTCTTATGACTTTATAAAATTTTATAAATTTTTTATTTCTATATATTTTATAAATTTTTTGCAATTTTTATAAAATTTTACAATTTTTATATATTTTTTTATGATTTTTATAATTTTTTTTCTAATTTTTAATAAATTTTTAATATTTGAATTTTTTTATTAAAATTTAATAATATTTATAGTTTTTATTGATTTTAATTTTTTATAATTTTTAATAAAAGTAGGGGTTTAATTATTTTTTTTTAAAGTTTGAGGGTCTTTTTGATGCATTTTGAAAGTTCAAGTACCCAATTAAGTGCAAAAAAAAAGTAGGGGATTAATTGCTTTTTTTGAAAAGGTTTGAGGGCCTTTTTGATGCATTTTAAAAGTTCAAGTACCCAAACGAGTGAAAAAAAAGCAGGAGCTTAATTACTTTTTTAAAAAAATTTGAGGGCTTTTGCACCTTTAAGACTTTTTTAAAAAAAATATTCTATCCTAAAGTTAAGAAATTTTTTGAGGAGTTGAAATTAAATTAAAGATTTTAATGAAAGTCAAAAAGTAAACTTTTGTCATTATAAGTTAACATTTTAGAATTTTTAAAAGACGTAATAATAATTTTAGTCCTTAACGTTTACATCTTTTTTCAATTTAACATTTTATTTTTTTGAGCTAAATTTAATCATTAACTTTTTTAAAAAGAGTCAAATAATATATTTAAAGAAAATGTTGAGAAAAATATTAATTTTTTAGTAATATTGGCGTGGTAACTTATACTTCATAATAACATGGCATTATTTATCTTGTATCACATCAATAAATAATTTAAAAATTATAAAAATACCCAAAAATAAAATTTTAAAATTCCAAAAAATTATAAAAAAAAAGTTAAGTAAAATTAGCATGATATATGCATATATTGTTACGTGGGCTGCCATGTTTAAATTTAATGTTTTATTCAATACTTCTGTTAAAATTCTACAATTTGACTCTTTTTGAAAGATTTACAGTCAAATTCAACTCCTTTTAAAATATTGAGGGTTAAATTTAACTAAAAAAAAAGGAAATAATGACCAAATTGACAAAAAAAATATAAACATCAATTAATAAATTTATTATTTTATCTTTTTAGAAATATTAAATCACAATTTTACCACTTTTTAAATTTTAGAAAAACTGAAACGAAGATGAAAACCCCTGTTTACCTTCTTTAATGTAGCCTCTACTGGATAGATAACAAAAATAATATTATTGCCAAAAGAAAAATAAAGTGTAATATGTAAAGCTTGCTTTTGGGAGTATAATGAAAATAAATAGGGTTATTGAAATAAATAAGGTTAAAATAGACTTTTCGTTCCAAACCTTTAATGTATATAAAAGTAAAAATAGATTTATTGCATACATAAAATAAAAAATAGGTATATTAAAACTTAACAGCATTCTCTTCGGTAGCATTTTTTTTGTCTTTTCCTTCAAGTGTTAGAATTTTTTTTTCAATTGTGAGTATCTAAGTGAATGATGGAAGCGTCTGTGTTTGGTGGGACGCTTTCTCATGGCTACTACAGTAAACTTTCAATCAATGAAGATGATGTTGTTTAATCTATGGCACCCTCTTGGTGGTGTTACTATTACTGATATTTGGGGAAAAAAGATTTCTCTTCCGTTTCTATTGTGAAGCCGATAAAACAAGAATTGTGAAGGGGTCACCATGGACCTTCAACAATCACTTTTTAGTATTTGCAGTTCTATCGAATGGTATGGATCCTCTTGAGATTCCACTACTGAAAGTAGGGTTTTGGGTGCAAATTTACAATCTCCCCAGTGGTATGTATTCGGAATCAATGGCAAAACAATTTGGTGATTTTATTGGTGATTTTGTGGAGTATGATGCGAAGTCTGTGGCTGTGGGTCTGAGAAATTTCATATGAATCTGGGTAATGGTGGATATCCGGAATCCTCTGAAGCGTAAGAAAAACTTATCATTGGAAAGACAAAAGAAATATTTTCCATTTATAAGTATGAAAAACTAACGGCAATTTGCTTCTTATGTGGGAGATTTGGTCATGGAGAAAGTTTTTGCCCCATTCACATGGTGAAAGGAAGGAGTTGCCTCTAGGGTAGGATATTTCCCTTAAGGCGGTAGCAAGGAAGCCGGTGATTGGCGGCAGTGTCTGGCTACAGGAACTAAGAGGAAGTTGGGGAGGTCATTTTGGTGATTCAAATGTGGATAAGGGCAAATCAGATTTGAATGCTAATTATGCAGATTTTATGAGACATGCTAGCAAAAAATCTGGGTATAAATCTTACAGGAAAGTTAAAACTTCCATGTATAGATGAGGAATTAGTTGATGTGATGAATGGGAGCTATCTGAATAAGGAAAGACCCATGAACGTGTTAGATGGAAAAAAAAAGGGCTAGGCTTTTCGATGAGGGAAATGGGATGAGAAGTCCTGATTTGAACAATTCGACAGGGTTGGAAAACGAGAATGGTTTGACTTTCTCAACGGTTGAACCTGCAGGGCAGGTTAGCCGAATATTATGAAACTACTTTGTTGGAACGTCTGTGGGCTGGGGAATCCACGGTTCGTTCGTAAAATTCAGTACTGGCTAAAGGAAAATCGTCCCCATGTTATTTTCCTCTTTGAAACTAAATTGGATGCTAGGAAAATGGAGAAAATAAGACGTAAGTTTGGTTATGGTAATGGAATTGATGTCCCTTCTGTTGGAACTAGAAGCGGTCTTAGCTTCACTGGTTTTTACGGAGCCTGGAAGGAAGAAGGAGAGCTGAATCGTGGGACTTATTGAAGTAACTTTGTCAAAATTTTGATAGCCCTTGGGTGGTTATGGGCGAATTCAATGAGATTGTATCCAATCAAGAGAAGCAAGGAGGGAGGCATAAGAGGAATGACCCATGAGGGATTTTCGAGATGCGTTGGAGCCATGTGGTCTAACTTATATGGGCTTTAAAGGTAAGTGGTACACATGGGAAAGGGGGAACTTTTCTTTCAATAATATACATGAGCAGTTGGACAGAGGAGTCGCTAATGACAATTGGTATGACATTTTTCCCAACTATGTTATTTCACATCTGAATAGTTTCTGTTCGGATCATTACCCACTGCTGTTGAATACTTTTGCTATTGATTGAAAGGATAAAAAGGCTGCTACAGTTTCAACTTTTAAATTTGAAACGGTGTGGCTATTCGAGGAATCTTGTGAGGATATGGTTTCAAATTTGTGGCATGAATCAAACCATTTAAGTATCCCAGAACGTTTGTTGCTAATTGGAAAGGGCTTGATGAAATGGGCTTTCAACTGGAAAAAGGAGAATACTCAGTTTATTAATCGTATCAAAAGGCGTTTATAAGAGTTGTATATTACAGATGTGAATGATGACGTTCTTGAGGAAATTGTAGAAGCCAAATTGGCATTGAATCTAGAGATTGACAAGGAGGAGCTACACTGGGAGCAATGATCTAGAGCTAATTGGTTAAGGTATGGTGATCGTAACACTAAATTTTTTCATTCTTATGCTAATTATAGGTGTAAAGTGAACAGTATCGCGATATGATGATGGGATTATAAGGGAGAAAGAGGATGAAAAAGTAGAAATCACGATTCGATATTTTAAGAATATTTTTTCCGGTTCAGGGAATATCAGTGCTGATGAGATTTATGAAGGGGTTGACTCTAAAATGAATCAGAATATGAATAGTTATTTACTGAATCAGAATATGAATAGTTATTTACTGGCAGAGTTTAAAGAAGAATAAATTAAAACTACTGTGAAGGAAATGGGGTCGACCAAGGCGCTGGGATATGACGGCTTCCCAGTAATTTTTTATCAGTGTTTCTGGTACTTAATTGGTAAAGATGTTACTCATTTCTATCTCAAAGCTCTAAACAGAGAGTTACCATTGGAAGAGGTGAATTTCACCAAGATAGTTTTAATCCCAAAAACTAGTGCGGCGAACTCAATGTCGTCATGCCATCCTATTAGTTTGTGCTCTGTCTTGTACAAAGTTATTTCGAAGGTTTTGGCTAACCGACTCAGAATAGTTTTGGAGGACTGTATCGATGAAGCTCAAGGAGCTTTTGTGCCGAGGCGTCTAATTTCTGATAACGTCTTGGTGGCATACGAATTAATGCATACGCTAAAGAAGAAGAGGTTGGGGAAGAAAGGCTCATTTGCATTGAAGCTCGATATGAGCAAAGCCTACGATAGGGTCGAGTGGGGCTTTATTGAATGTATGATGCTTAGAATGGAATTTGATGCTAGATGGGTTGAACTAATAATGCACAGTATTTCCTCTGTGTCTTATTCCGTTATGGTTAATGATGGAATAAGTGAGATCCTCTATCTTAACAGAGGTTTACGTTAAGGAGATCCCATTAGAGTGTACTTATTTTTTATCTGCACGGAGGGTTTTTCGACATTATTGAAGTTAGCCAAAAGGGATGATATACTGGCGGGTGCAAAGGTTTGTCGAGGTAGCCCTTCGATGACGCACCATTTATTCGCAGACGATAGCATTGTTTTTGGTGAGGCAACGGAAAGAGGGAGTCAGGTGATTAAAAATATTCTCGAGAAATACAAAAGGGCTTCTGGTCAACAAGTAAATTTTGAGAAATCCGTCATTTTCTTTTGTACAAATGTAGAGGAAGGACTTTGTAATCGAATAATTAATCAGTTGGACATGAGACGATCTTTTAATGTGGAACGATATTTGGGGCTTCCAACACTGGTTAGAAGAAGTAAAAAAGAAGCTCTATCCTATCTCTGTGACAAGATGCATACTAAAGTTAATATTTGGGCTAATCGTTATCTATCCCAATTAGAGGTGTGCATAATTCAGGTAAAACCGAAAAAATTCGGTTAACCGACCGAATTCGGTTAATCGGACGGTTAACCAAATTTTTTGGTTGGGGGTCGGTTAATTTTTTTATAATTTTTCAGTTAACGGTTAATTCGGTTCAAAACCGGTCGGTTAACCGAATTTTTTCGGTTAACCGAAAAATTAATAAATAAAATTATCCAACCCAACCCAATTACCAACCCAACCCAATTACCCAATGTCGAAACTGTTTTTTGAAAGCAAAATTTTAGTTGTCAACTTTAAAAACAAAACTGGAGTCGCCACCGATCCTTAATTGAGGTGTGATCGGCTCACCTTAAAAACAATTTTGGTCTACGAAATTTGAGAAAATAGGTTCGGGAGTCAGTTACGCAGGAGGAAGGGTTAGCACCCTCGTAACGCTCAAAATCGGTACCAAATTGATTATTTAATGTCTTGGTGTCGAAAATTTGAAAAAAATTTAAAAGAAAACTTTAAACTCGTGAATGAATTAAAATAATAAAATATTCTTATTTTAAAGAAATAAAACACCACACCCAGTGAGTTAGGGCACAATATTTTTAAATCTTCAAAATACCGAATATTGCCTTTTGCTTTAGAAATTCTTATTTCGAGATAATAAAATGTCATGACCAGTAAGTTAGGACCCAACATTTTTTAATTCCCGAGAATAAGCTTTTCTTTGAAATTTGTGAATTTATTGCAAACAAATACTTGGCTTTCTAAATTCATCGAAAATTAATCGCAATCCAGTAAGTTAGGACACGATCTTTCTCGAGAATCATGAATGCCAAATATTTTGGAAATTTGTAAAAATATGATGATTTTAATGCTTTGGCAAAACCAAAATATATTTCCCAAAAGGTATGTTAAAAAGTTAATGTACAATATGAAACAAAAACTTTAATTTAAAACATATGTGAATAAATATTTACAAAATATATATACAAGTACAATATACAAGTAAATTTGTAAATATGTGTACACATTTATTTAACACACATATACAAGGATACATATAAAAAGATAGAATGGAATATATCAATCAAAAACTAATAGAAAATGCATGTATGTATTTGAAAATCGTGAAAAAAAATATAAAAGTATGTACATGTGTATGTATTTACAAAATAAAAAAATGTATAAGTATATATACATAGGTAAATAATGAAAATATGTATACATTTAAATACTTATATATATGTACAACATGTATAAATAACGGAGTATATATGACAATAAAAAATGTTTATAATAATTAAAAGATATAAAATATATATATACTATAGAAAATGAATACAATATGGGAAGTACATATGAATTAAAATGTGTATGTATATTTATATCTATATTTATGAAAAAAATTAAATTATGAAGAATAATATAAAAAAAACATATATAGAAGTATACGTATGTACATATTTACAAAAGTAAAAAAAATTTTGAAATTAAAAATATAAAAGTATATATATTATAAAAATGAAATGTTTGTATGTATATGAAAATAATGATTACAAGATTAATAATAATAACAAATAATAATAATAGCAAACTAATATTAAATTTAATTAGAAAAACAAATGTAAAGGATCAAGTTGAGAACAAAACAAAATTGAAAAAAATCGAAAGCAAACTAAAATAAATGACATATTTGCAAAAGGCGCATAATCTGAAGGGTCAAAAAGGGAATTAATCCCGCCCTTCCTAAACGCTGAGCAGAATTGGACTAAATCGTAACATGGGCAAAATATTCGGGCCAAATTAAAAAATGAACTTGATTAAAACGCGTCTCAAAAAGGAGGGACTAGTAGCGGAAATCTCCCATTTAAGGTTGATATGCGCGGACCCCACCTCAAAAACCAAACGGCGCATGCTTTGTCCATCTTTTAGGTTTTAAAGGAAAAAAAGAAAATTAAACAAAAGAACAATTATTTGTTCTTTTGGTTTCCTTTTCCAGAGGAGAAACCAGACCCTTTTAGGGTTTCCTCAACCCTCATACGCTGCCGCTCAGCCTCGCGCCAAGGCTCCGATTGCGACGGAGATGGTGCGGACTCGACGAATCCGACGAGAGAGGTAAGTCTTTCCTCCCTTCTTTATATTTTAAATTAAAAATAAATAAAAAATAAAAAAGAATGGAAAAATGAAAAAAATAAACACGATTCACCTTCGAAAAAAAACCTTTGTAATCTCAGTATTTTCTCTCTATTTTTATATTTTTTAACACTCCAAAATCCCCCCTTTTACAGTACTTGAAATCGGCCTTTTATAGCCAAAATAGAAAAGAGAAAAAGAAAAAGAAAAATCTAAATAAATCTGTTCTGTTGTTTGTTGGCCCGATTTTTGCTCTTCTGTTTGTGTGTGTTGCTGCAGGTACAAGGCGAGGCGCGCGTGGAGCGAGATTCGCGACGGCGTGCAAGGGTGAGCTGCGGCGGTGCTAAAGCAAATAGGCTCCTAGGGTTTCTGTTATTTTGTTTTTGTGTGGGCTAGGTTTAGTGGGTTACTAGTTTTGGGCCTTATTGGGTTGTATTGTAATTGGGTTTAAAAAATGTAGATGGTTTATTTATTTTGGGTTTTAGATTGGGCTTGGGGCAAAATTAGTTACTACACCCAACCCAATAAAACTAAAACTAAAGTCTACCCAATTACCCAACTCAATAAAACTAAAATTAAAGTCTACCCAATTACCAACCCAATAAAAATAAAACTAAAGTCTAACAGCACGTTTGGTTCGCTGTATTGGAATAGAGGTGTAATGGAATAGATGCTTAATGGAATAGATGCGTAATGGAATAGAGGCGTAATAGGTAATTCTTTTGTTTGGTTGAATGGAATGGAATAGAGGCGTAATGATATTCTTGTGTTTGATTGAATGTAATAGAGGTGCAATAGCATAAGGAAAAAAGCTAAAATGACTAGAATACCCTTAGCAGAATTTTTTTAGGTAGATGATTATTGTTATTGTTTTAAATTTTAATAAGATTATTAATATAAATAATAAATAATTTAATCATATTTTAACATAATTATTATTAAATATAATTTAATAAAAATATATAATTTAATAAAATATATGAATTTACTAAAATCATAATATATTATACTATATAATATAATTTGAAATAATTATTATTAAATATATTTTAATTAAAATATATAATTTAATAAAATTCTTAATAATAAATATTCTTATATGAATTTACTAAAATCATAATATATGATACTATAAAATATAATTTAAAATAATTATTATTAAATATTTTTTATAATCTACTTTATTATTTTTAAACTGCAATACATATTTAACGTGCTAAAATATTATTAGTGAAACAAATAATTTAATTATTCTACAATAAAAAAAATTAGCAGTAATAAAATAACTTGAGAATTATATTTTGTATAAACATAATTTTCATATATTAACAAAAGGTTAGATGGAAATGAAATTTTACATCATAATCCATATGTTATACAGTTTTACAACATCAAAAAGTTTGAACATTGTAGTGACATACCATCCCAAATATTACAAACAGAAAAAGTTACGAAAATATCATCAACAGAACCATTATTTTTAATGGTCAGCAAGAAATCTTCTAACCCATTCCAACCGCACATCAGAAGGTAAACTAAAAAAAACTAGCATTTGGGTTGGATGATCTGGAGTCAGTAATGGGATTACATCAAGTGTCTTCATGTCACTACAGCAAAACAGGTTTTTAGCGGTGTTTTTTTGGGCCTTTAGCGGCGCTTTTTGCCGCCACTAAGCGCCGCAAAAAAGGCCGCTAACGAAAACGTCGCTAACGTTTGCAGCGTTTACAACTAAAAACGCCGCTAAAGAACATGATCTTTAGCGGCGTTTTTCCTTAAGCGTCGCTAAAAAACATGTTCTTTAGCGGCGTTTTTCCTTAAGCGCCACTAAAGAACATGTTCTTTAGCGGCATTTTTTTAAGCGCCTCTAAAGAACATGTTCTTTAGCGGCGCTTTTTTACAAAAACGCCACTATTTTTTGGATTTTTTTATATTAAATTTTTCATTTCTTCTGCCCTCCTGTAGCAAAAAATAAAAAACAACCAAATCTAAACCAGCCAAAAGTAATAAATTTATATAATATTTCAAATTAAACGACTAAAATAATATTAATATCAATAAATAAAAGTGAATTCATACTATTTTTGCAAAAATGTTAAAAGTTAAAATGATAAAAATATTAATGCAATACACTATGACGGCAGAAGATGCGACTGAAACATCTTCATCATACTCTCAAGCTGCTGCTGGAGTTCGTTGTACTTTCTGCTCTGCTCTGCTTCTCTCGCTGCAGCCTCTGCTTTAAGTTTTAGCTGCAGTTCTTCATATTTCTTTTGAACCTTTGCTTCTCTCGCTGCAGCCTCTGTTTCCCTCGCTGCCGCATCTGCTTTAAGTTGTAGCTGGAGTTCTTCAGATTTCCTTTGAACCTCAACTGTGGTCGCTTGCATCTGAGTCATCTGGTCTTTTAACCTCTGAACTTCAGCTTGAGCCTGAGTCCCCGAAGCCATGTATTGCTGCGAGCTGGATCCAAAATATTGGGTTAGGCTAACAAAAGATCCTTGAAATCGAACCCGACCATACCTTTCAGGACCCAAAACTTCAGTAATAATTCGGTTATCAATGTCTTCAGGATGAACAGAACTATCACTAGAAACAATCGCTTCGTACTCCGCCTTTTTATCCTTTAGTTTTTCCTAAAAAATAAATCTAAACCAGCCAAAAGTAATAAATTTATATAATATTTCAAATTAAACGAATAAAATAATATTAATATCAATAAATAAAAGTGAATTCATACTATTTTTGCAAAAATGTTAAAAGTTAAAATGATAAAAATATTAATGCAATACACTATGACGGTAGAAGATGCGACTGAAACATCTTCATCATACTCTCAAGCTGCTGCTGGAGTTCGTTGTACTTTCTTCTCTGCTCTGCTTCTCTCGCTGCAGCCTCTGCTTTAAGTTTTAGCTGCAGTTCTTCATATTTCTTTTGAACCTTTGCTTCTCTCGCTGCAGCCTCTGCTTCCATCGCTGCCGCATCTGCTTTAAGTTGTAGCTGGAGTTCTTCATATTTCCTTTGAACCTCAACTGTGGTCGCTTGCATCTGAGTCATCTGGTCTTTTAACCTCTGAACTTCAGCTTGAGCCTGAGTCCCCGAAGCCATGTATTGCTGCGAGCTGGATCCAAAATATTGGGTTAGGCTAACAAAAGATCCTTGAAATCGAACCCGACCATACCTTTCAGGACCCAAAACTTCAGTAATAATCCGGTTATCAATGTCTTCAGGATGAACAGAACTATCACTAGAAACAATCGCTTCGTACTCCGCCTTTTTATCCTTTAGTTTTTCCTAAAAAATAAATCACATAGTTAGGAACGCAATATATATTAAAAAAAACATATGCAACATAACAATAGTCGAATTACAAGCAATGAATTAAACCATTAGAAAATAAACACTATAAATAACTAAAACAAGTCAAATCGTATTAAGTAAACGTACTATTATTTCACCAGCTTCAGGAGTCATGGGAGATCCATCTTTCTTCCTATGTGTAATTTCAAAAAGTTAAAGGCGTCCAACTTTTTGACCGGACGACAGTTCCTACAATATAGTAGTAAAAATATTATTTAATGGAAAGTTAAATATATTTTACAATATTAAAAAATTAAAAATACCTCCGCCTCAGCTACACATGCAAAACTTCTCGACCCGGCTGTGTGAGTGAATTTTTGTTTCTGCCTGCTGCTTTAGAAACCACAAAATAAAAGTAGAACCCAACATTATATTTCAACAACAATATTAAATTAAAAAATAGTGATAACTTGTAATTGAGAAAAACATATGAAAATAGACAAACTCTAGTTAAGTAGTAAAATCATACAAAAAATCAAAGACAATAAGAAACAAACAAAGAGTATATATTTTGAACTTAGAAATCATACTAAAAAACAACATGGCTTAATAAAATTCAACTTAAAAATCCATTTCATTACTTGGAAATGTAATCGGCTGCACCACATTTAACAAAACAGTTTTATAACCTAATAAATTAAACCCTAAACTAGACATCAAAGTTCCATACTTTAAAAACAGTACCAAATGAGTTCAACAAATAAACAGTAACAAAGCATGTGTTCTGTACCTTCAAAACGATGAAGAAAACTGAAATACGAGCAATGAAATGGATTGACCAAAAACTGGAGAAAAAAAACATAAGTTAAAATCAGTTCCTAACAAATTAAACCATTCACAAAAACATTAATGAACAATAGAAGCAGTAATTTACCTTCACGAGGATGAACAAAACAGTCGAACACACCAAAAACCCTAAACACAAAGAATAAAATTTTTTAATCCCAATATCACCAACCAATAAGAAAGCAAAATCAAAATTAAAAATACGAAAAAACCCAATGTATAAATACAAAGAATCGAACATTCGAACCGAACTTAAAAATCATACTAAAAAACAACATGGCTTAATAAAATTCAACTTAAAAATCCATTTCATTACCTGGAAATGTAATCGGCTGCACCACATTTAATAGAACGGTTTTATAACCTAATAAATTAAACCCTAAACTAGACATCAAAGTTCCATACTTTAAAAACAGTACCAAATGAGTTCAACAAATAAACAGTAACAAAGCATGTGTTCTGTACCTTCAGAACGATGAAGAAAACTGAAATACGAGCAATGAAATGGATTGACCAAAAACTGGAGAAAAAAACATAAGTTAAAATCAGTTCCTAACAAATTAAACCATTCACAAAACAGTAATGAACAATAGAAGCAGTAATTTACCTTCACGAGGATGAACAAAACGGTCGAACACACCGAAAACCATAAACACAGAGAACACACAGAAAACCCTAAACCAATAAGAAAGCAAAATCAAAATTAAAAATACGACAAAACCCAATCTATAAATACGAAGAATCGGACATTCGAACCTTAAGATGTTCGTCGACGTTCTCCCTCTTCTTTGCCGCAAATAATGTTCAATGTTTTCAACAAATATAATGTCGTATGAAGCCTTTTTAATGGTTTATTTTGCAATAAAGCGAAACGCCCAAACAGAAAGATGAAAGAGATGAAGAAAATGGAGGAGGGGAAATCGGAGATGTTGCGCTGAACTTAGGGTTAGGGATTTGGCTGAAAGATGGGATTTGAGGCTGGGTGTAGGGATATACCCCAAAACCGATATCCCATCAAAACGACGCCGTTTAATTTTAATATATTTGTGGCGCTTAAACTAAAACGCCACTAATCTTACAGCTTTTTGCGGCGCTTTGAGAAAAAACACCACCGAACCTTAAACTCGTCAATGAAACGGCGCAGTTTTCTTCAATTTTTAAATTACAATTTCCGGCTTTTTGGTTCCAAACGCCACTAAATATTCACATTATTTATAAGTATTTTGATTTTTAATAGATTTTTAAAATCATAAATGTTATGACATTCTTTTAAATTTAATATATTATTTTGAATTATACATATTTAATAAATTTATAAATATTCAGTTTTTATAATATTTAATATGTCTTTATTTAAAAGTATTTTTATTTTTAATAGATTTTTAAATTGTATAAATGTTATGACATTATTTTAAATTGATGCATTATTATGAAATTATTAATTTTATTTCAATTAAAATAGTTTAAAAATATGACATAGATTTAACATATTATTTTTTATTGTACAAATGTTAATAATTTTTTTTAAATTTTATGTAAGCATGTATTATTTAAGTACTAACAACATTCAAATTTATTAATTATTGACACTATCAACATTGTGTAACAAACCCTAAAACCCCAAACCGTATACGATTTTTTATAAATATTAATCCCTAAACCCTAATATATTATTTCTTTTTTTGCGGCGTTTTTGCTGCAAACGCCGTTACTACCACTAGAAACAAACAAAAGCGGCGTTGTTTTATCAAACTTTCACCAAAGAAGAACAGCAGACGACGTCGTATTGTAGAAACCTTTGCGGCGTTTTATGAGAAAACGTCATTAAAGAAATATACTGAAAAGGAAAACGAAGCCGTTTTGATATATTCTTTGGGGCATTTTACGTCTAAGCGCCGCGAAAGTCTATCTATTGCGGCGTTTTAGTTTAAAACGCCACTAATTATTCAGTTTTTATAATATTTTATATGTATTTATTTATAAGTATTTTTATTTTTAATAGATTTTTAAATACTATAAACATTCAAATTTATTAATTATTCACACTATTCCAATAATGTCTTACAATTTCAACTTTATGCTCTCTTTTTAGCAAATATGGATAACGCTCGTATAAAATAGTAAAGTGTTTCAACATATATAACGACATATATATATATGTGATATCGTGCCATGCATATATATATGTTTTTATACCCCTGTCAGTTCTAAACCTAATAATGACATAATAAGAAGTAAAAAACATAAGTACCTTAATTTTTTTGACTTTTGTATCAACATAGTAATTAAACACTGAAACCCTAAATCCTAAACCCTAAACCCTAAATGCTATAAACTCTAAATCTAAAACACAAAAAAACCATACATCGTAACCCTTAAATCATTAATGCAAACAGTAAACCATAAACATCAAGCCCTAAATCAGTAAATTTCATTATCTCATCATAAGCCATAAACCCTAACATGATATTAACACTGAAATGTAAACTATAAACCTTAAACCCCAATCCCCGAGCCCTAAACCTAAACTCTAAACCCATGTTGTCAAAATTGTAACCCTAAAATAATAAACATTGTGTAACAAACCTTAAAACCCCAAACCGTATATGATTATTTATAAATATTAAACTCTAAACCCTAATATATTATTTCTTTTTTTGCGGCGTTTTTACCGAAAACGCCGCTACTACCACTAGAAACAACCAAAAGCGGCGTCGTTTTATCAAACTTTCCACTAAAGAAGAACAGCAGACGATGTCGTATTGTAGAAAAGTTTGCGGCGTTTTATCAGAAAACGCCACTAAAGAAATATACTAAAAGGAAAATGAAGTCGTTTTGATATATTCTTTGCGGCGTTTTACGTCTAAGCGCCGCTATATCCTGTCTATTGCGGCGTTTGAGTTTAAAACGCCACTAATTATTCAGTTTTTATAATATTTTATATGTATTTATTTATAAGTATTTTTATTTTTAATAGATTTTTAAATACTATCAACATTCAAATTTATTAAGTATTCACACTATTCCAATAATGTCTTACAATTATAAATTTATGCTCTATTTTTAGCAAACAAATGAATGCTCGTATATAATATTAAACTGTTTCATCATATATAACATATATATATTAAACTCGTATAAACCATAAATCCGAAATGCTAAAACCTTCATCGTAACCCTTCAATCATTAACGCTAAATCGTAAAACATAAACATCAATCCTTAACACAGTAAATTTCATTATCTTATAAGCCGTAAACTCTAACCCGATAATAACGTTGAAATATAAACTCTAAACCTTAAACCTCAATCTCCAAGCCCTAAACCTCAACTCTAAGCCTAGAACACAAAACTGTAATCTTAAAATAATAAATATTGTGCCACAAACCCTAAAACCCCTAACAGTATACGATAAAACTTAAATATTAATCCCTAAAACCTAAAAATTTATTTCATTTTTTGCGGCGTTTTGACCAAAAACGCCGCTACTACCAATAGAGACAATCAAAAGCGGCGTCGTTTTAATGAACATTCCACCAAAGAAGAAAAGCAGACGATGCCGTATTGCCGAAATCTTTGCGGCGTTTACTTAAAAGCGCCACTAAATCAATATCCTGAAATAAAACGAAGCCGTTTTACTTAGTCTAGTTCTGGCGTTTCTTAATATGCGCCGCTACATCCGAACCGTTTCCGGCATTTTTTAACATTTCACCACTAAAGCATAAAAAGGAAACAACAAAACGGTACTGTTTTGCTCAAAATTTTTCCTCAAATTAGATATCTTTACCGGCGTTTCTCCAATAACACCACTATATCCCAATATTTGCGGCGTCTTTTACAATGAGCCACTAAAGAAATAAAATGAAGCAATAAAACGGTAGTGTTTTGTCCAAATTTTTTCCTCAAATTAGTTATCTTTACCGGCGTTTCCCTGAAAACGCCGCTAATTCAATCTTTTCCGGTGTTTTTTACAATGCGCCACTAAAGAAATAAAATGAAACAACAAAACGGTACTGTTTTGCTCAGATTTTTTCCTCAAATTCGTTATCTTTACCGGCGTTTCTAAAAAAACGCCGCTATATTCCAATTGTTTGCCGCGTTTTTGTGGAAGCGCCACTAAAGTCATAAAGTAACCAAAAAACGGAGCCGTTTTGCAAACAAGTTTTGTGGCGTTGAGGTAAAAACGCCGCTATTGCAGGTCAATTACGGTGTTCCTATTTCTTGCGCCACTAATAATCATTTATTGCGACGTTTGTCTCTGGATGCCGCTAAAACTCTATTTTTTACGGCGTTTTTTGTTTAAACGCCGCTAAGACCGCCGCTAAAGACCTATTTTGGTGTAGTGTGTTCTCTTAAATCTGAATGCAGAAAAAAATTGCAGTTTAGTTTTAAGTATTAAGAGTAGTAGCAGTGTAAATATTCAAATCCTAATGCAACCCTTAAAAAGCTAAGTTTAAAAAACTTATACACTTGAAACCTTTATTGCTTGCAAACAACTATAATCCCAAATTAATTTATAATTCTTTCATTAAATTACCCATATTTCATTGTCATCATCCAGTATGCCTATATCAAACATATATTGACACTTCAACGCATGCATAATTAGAAATCAGCCAAATTTTATACTACCGCACTACCAAAACAGCCAATCATGTCACCTTTTGCCAAGTATGCAAACAACTATAATCCCAGATTAATTTATAACCCTTTAATTAAATTACCCATATTTCATTGTCATCAGCTGGTTTGTCCCTATATCAAACATATATTGACACTTCAAGCACATGCATATGCAGCAAATAGCCCAGTTTTATAATATTGCACTACTAAAAAATGTGTAAATTTGCTTTCATGAAGCATATCATAGCCAAGCAAATTCATTGCATCCATACAGTGGTCCAAACAAAATATGAAACAAAAAGATTAGAGATACATAAAATAATAACCTGAGATTCCTTTGTAGCAGCAGTAATAACCGAAGATACGTTAGGATTTGCAGCACACCATACAATTGCAAGTTGAGCTAATGGTATACCAAGTTCAACAACAATTGGCTTCAGTCCATTAAATTTCCTCAACATATCATCAATTAGTGATCGATTAGCAAGATTCTACACAAGAAAACAACATAGCTTAGTTGCTTACTCATGGCATATAGGGAAGGATTTTCAGATTAGTCTCATAGAAATAATTAACATATGCTACAACAGAGACCAGAGATTTATCAGATTAGTCCACTATACAGTTGAGTTTTTGATCTTTTTGTTTTGTTTTCGGATACAGACACCAGAGATTTATCAACTGTAAACGTGCAAGAAATTATATTTATTACAAGCACATATGCATAAACAAGATGTTAGATTCGTAAGAAGCACAAAACATAGTGAACCATAGCCTAAAATCAATCACATTGAAAAGAATATATCCTTACGAGGAAAAAGGAACCTAGAAGACTACAAGCGGTTATGTTCAACACTTAAAATTGAGACAAAAAGATTAATAAAGCATACAAAATCAAAAGTAACAAATCAAATGTGAAGTGATTCTTACTTTGAAAATTTCCAAAGCAAACCGACTGTTAGGTGGTATATTTCCTTTGTTGTATTTTCCAGTAAGCACTCCAGAAGCAAGCGGACTCCAGCCTCTCAGCTACTCCCCATGCTTCCGTAATCTGTTGTGCAGACCACTCACTTGTCCCCCAATAAAATGCCCACCCTTATCAATCACATAATTCATTGCCCTCATAGTCTCCTCAATTGGAGTCTGTGTGTCTGGCCTGTAACCAAATATCAAAGTAATGCATTCATGTCAAGTTTCCAGAAAAAGAAAACTCCTAGAACTTAAGACTCCCAAAAATTGATCAGAGAAATTATCCAGACGAAAACAAGACTGCAATCCACAAAGAATCGTAAAAGAGCCTTACATTGTTACATATGATAGATTATACACTACTCCACATGTAAAACATTCAACTAAATGGTTACATGGTACTTTTGCCTCAACTAAACCTATATCCAAAACCACACATTAGAATTCCTCGACAAACAAGCCATAATAAGAACCAGAAATATTGAAAATCGAACATCTTGAAGATTATAGATGCTACTTTTTAAGTAACTTCAGATCAAAACTAAAATCCAAAAATCAAGTGACTTTAGATCAAAATTAAAATCCAAGAAAAGAGAAACAACATAAAACAAATATTCAAACAAAAGCAAGAAAAGTTGTATAAAATGAATTGATCTAATGAAACAGAAACTCCAAAAAATGAGAATGCAATAGATCAGAAGTTCTTCGCAGTTGTCAAGATTATTAATCAGCTATTCATTTTTAATGCATGGACAGTATCCTCAGAGACCATTTCACAATTAAAACTCCTGCTTGGCCGCGACAAAACAGAAAGTTCAGCCACAGAACTTCTTGCTTAGAAATTAAAATCCACCATGTAATTACGACATTATAAACTCAATCATACTTTATCATTATATGAAGCACTTGCCGCTTCTGTTGATGTTGGCGAAAGATGCCAAGATGAAAGTCTGCGAAAGATCTGAGCGGGTGGAGGTTTGGTTCGGTGGCAACTTCTATTGATGTTGGGAGGGACAGGGAGAGGGAGAGGGAGAGGGTGGGGTAGAGATCGATTTCTGCTGGGAAGGGTAAAACAGAGACCGATTAGCTAATCCTTGCTTTTGGAAGGGATTAGAAATAGGCGTTGAAGCAGAGAAAATGAGGATTAGGGATTAGAAATCGGCGTTGAAGCAGAGAAAATGAGGATTGCGTCCGTAACGTAATAGGCCCATATTAGGGCAATACACTCAACCAAACATGGATTAAGTGGGGCCCATGAAATAGGGGTGTAATGGTTAATCCATTACACCCAACCAAACATGGTGTAACTCTTAGTATCTACCCAATTACACATGTTTTTTTTAGGTTTAATGCAAATGAAGATTTTTTGGAGAGAATAAATGGATATAAATGGAGAATATTAAAGACTTACATTTCAATTATGTGTTAATTTCAAGAATTACGTAATGTTTTTAATTATGTAGTGATTCAAAGACTTATGTAATATTTTTAATTATGTAGTGATTCAATTCGGGTAATTCGAGTAATTCGGTTAATTTTTAACCAAAAATAAAAATCATACAATTTTCGGTTAATTCGGTTAACCGACCTAATTAACTGAAAAAATTTCGGTTTGGTTAATTTTTTTTTGAAAAAATTCGGTTCGGTTAACGGTTAAAAATTTTGAAAGGTCAGTTAATTCGGTTATAACTATTTCGGGTCGGTTAACCAAATGCACACCCCTAATCTTAACGAGGGAAAGAGTTCTATATTAAGTAAATATTATAAGCTTTTCCTACCTATTCTATGTCCTGCTTTTTACTTGCCAAAACTCTTTGTCATGAGTTAGAAAGAATTATGAATAGGTTTTGGTGGCAGAAAAGTGCTACTCGTAAGAGTATGCATTGGTGTAGTTGGCTTGAATTAAGCAAACCTAAGGATCAAGGGGGAATGAGTTTTCGTGACCTCTGTAAATTAAATATTACCCTTTTGGCAAAGCAGGGTTGGAGATTTATAGTTAAGCCAGATTCATTAGCTGTCAGTATTTTTAAAGCTAAATATTTCCCGCATACAAGCTTTTGGAATGCTCATTTGGGAACAAACCCATCGTATGTATGGCGTAGTATTTTTGCAGCTAGAAAGGTTTTGGAAGATGGTATGGGTTGGAGAGTGGGTTCGAGTACAAATATCTCGATATGGAGAGATAGTTGGCTTCCTACATGGGCGAGGAAAAATTTCGTAACACGGTGGTTAATAATTCAGTTTCTATGGTAGCAGACTTAACAGATCACAACTCAAAAAGCTGGAAAGAGGAAGTCATTACTAGTGTGTTTACTTTGGAGGAAGCTAAGGCCATCAAGTGCACCCCTTTATCCCACTCGGTTGAAGAAGACATGATTGTATAGAGGGGTGACAGCTCCGGCGAGTATTCTATCCGTAGTGGCTACAGGACCCTCATCGACCATCGACCATCAAAATACAGAGGAAAGCTCCTAAGATTATAGTGCAGTTTACAAAAAAATTATGGCTCCTAGACATCCCTTCTAAAATTAAAATCACTATTTGAAGACTAATACATAATATGATCCCTACTGCATATATCCTATACAATAGGTGAATTGCGCTTTATCCTTTATGTCCAAGGTGTGGCTTGTTTCCAGAATCAGCCATGCATGCCATTCTGAAGTGTGGACCTGCAAATGAAGTATGGAGTCAATTGGGTTCATACTGGGTAACAGATCCTTATTGTGATAGTTTGAGGGATTGGATAGCTTATAGTTTTCAGTCAAATGATGCTACTGGTTGTAGTAAAATTTTGATTATGATGTGGTTGTTGTGGCATGCTCGCAATCAATTTGTGATGAAGGGTAAACAACAATAAATTCAGGAGATAAGAACAAAAATTGAAAGCTTTATAATGGAGAGTTCAGTGATTAAAGAGAGATTACCTGAAAAGTAGAGATCAATGTTGTCAAGTGGTTGCCCCCTGAAAGAGCAGTTGTAAAGATTAATTTTGATGCAGCGTTTAAACAAAATCTACATCAGTCTTGCTCAGGTTTCGTCATCAGAAATAATTTAGGGTTGGTTATGGGAAATGGGTCGATTCTGAATAGTAACGTTGCAGATGCTTTCTCGGTTGAGGCTTTGGCATGTCTTCAATCCTTAACCTTTGTTAAGGAAATGGGGTTCTCACAGGTGGTGGTTGAGGGGGACTCTAGAATGACTATAATGAAGGCTCGTAGAGGGGTCACGGATAGATCTGTGATTGGAATTTTTATTGAAGATATTAGAACGATGGCCTTTAACTTTATTGCTATTTTCTTTCAACATGTTGATCGAGATTCAAATATTGTTGCTCATACAATTGCTAAAAATGGTTTTAAGCTGGGCAACTCTCAATTCTGGGTTGAAGTACCTCATAAAGCTGCTGAGATGGTTGACAAAGATCGATGGTCATTGCAGCTTCCTGAAGGGACTTGATCGACGATTGCTTGCGACCTCTAGACTAGAAGACGATCAGAGTTTCGGGTTTGGATGATTTCTATTTGGAGGAGAAGTTTCCTCTGCACCGAGGCAGTTTTTCTTCTTTTCTTCGGCTTTTGTTTTCTTATCCTTGCTGTTTATTGTTTGTTACGTTACAGCTGTTTGTTTGTTCCCCAAATGACCGAAAAGACAAACACGTATCTATGGGGGTTGTTGGTTTTGCTTTTTCCTTGAATGCAATTTCTGCCTCGGTATTTTACTTCAAAAAAATAAAATAAAAAATAAGTATATCAAATTTAAATAATTGTTTCTAATTAATATTTTCAATTAATCTATTAATTTCTTATATACTCTCAATAAATTATGAAATCTCCAATACTTAATCTCATTCCAAAACCTTTTATCTATTTTTATTGAATTTCATTTCAAAATCTCTTTTTTTTTATTATATTTTTTTGGTAGAAAAGAGACAATATTAGGCTATTACAATAATCAATTCATAAATTAAAAGAATCTAGATCCATTACGATTTTTAACCAACAAATCTCTAATTAAAACCAGCAGAACTATAAATAAACAGAACCAAAAGTCTCTTGTATCAGCACAACCTCATTTTAATCTCTCGGAATATAATAAAACTTTCTTAACCCTTTCTTATTTACACTTTTGTTTTCATTTATAACTTAAATATCAATTTTAATTTGAAGATTTTAAGTCTACTTCCAACTTTTTTTCTCATCATAAGAGTTAATAATTTTTACGTTTTCCTTTTCACGATAAGAGGAAAATAAACTTTTCATTTAGCACTCAAAAAGTATAAATTTTTTATTGCAGTAAATTTATTTATTTTTACTTATTGAAGTTCATGGTATTCATTGTTAAATTAAATATTTCTAAAAGAATAAAAAAAAATCATTCAATGCATTAGCATTGAAAGTATTTAAACTTAGCCCTTTCTAATCCCAAATTTCATTTCTTTTAATTATTAAAATTTGTATTATTCAATTTAATGATTTTTGAACATCAAGAATGTGACATTGAATCTTGGGTCTTTCTAATTTTATTTTAAAATTTTGTGGAAGGATTTTGATTTTAAATGAATAACTAATTACTCATAAAAATGTTTGGGGACAAAATACGCTTATTGTTGCTACTGGTATTTCGTTAGTTCAATTTCTCTCTCAAACATTTTATTTTTTAAATTTTAATTCATGTTTTAATTAATAATATTTTTATATACAGATTTAATATATTTTATTTTTTTTAAAAACCAACAAATTATTTTGATATATTTCCTTTGTATTTATTCTACTTTTAATTTAAGTTTTTAATTAATAATTTTTTATTTATATAGATAAAATAATAAATATGTAATTATATGTTGAAAATATATTTTTCAATATATAGCATTATGTTAAATATATTTTATTTTTTAAAAACATCAACTAATTATTTTGATATATTTTTTATCACACGCCAAAAATTGGACTAGTAGAATCAGGATAGAAAATCGGGGGTTAGTCAATCGAAAACCATAATTAGGTTAGATAATTAAATAAAATATTTAAATAATTAGAATTAAAATTTTGGGTTAAGAAATTGAAATTAAGTGTTCGAGAATTAATTTGATTCAAACGGATTTTAAAAACGAGTTTGGATTTGAAAATAATTTAGAAAATAAATTTTAATTGAACAAAGGACCTATTTGAAAAAGTGAAGAAACTGGAGGTGCTTAAATGGGAAATGACCCAATTTTTAAAAATGGGTTGCCTATTTAACAACCTCCACCGTCCCTTCCCTCTCATTTTCTCAAATCATTCAAAATTTTTCCAAGCACCAAATTAGAGTTTTTCTCCTAAAATTGATTCATCATTTTTGAATCTTAAGCTTCCTAAACACAAATTCCTCTTTGAATTTCAAAGAATAATCATGTTTTCATCCTCAAATTCTCTATTGTTCTTCACATGCCCTAGCTCGAATTTGATCTTAAACTCGTCATTTCATCGAATTGAGGTGAGATTCTAACTTTTTATGACTAAACTAAGTGATTTGTTATTTCAATTTGAGATTTAAATGATTTAATCAAGATTTAAATGAATCAAATGATTTTAAGTTGTTGAGCTTTGTTTTTAAAGTGATTTCTAATTTATTTTGATCTAATTAAAAGGTTTTTAACATTCATTTAACAACTCCTTGGTAATTTAAACAAATTGAACGTTTCCCCTTCTTGATGTTCAAATAAGCTTGATTTTTTCAAAAAAATTAGATCCATGTAATTAGATAAAATTGATGATTTAGATATGCAATTAGGTAATATTTAGGATGTATGAAATTGAACTCTAAGCTTAGAAACGAGGTTTGAGTGACTCTAAGCTTAAAAACGAGGTTTGAGTGGTTAAATATCTATTTTGATAAAACTAGCTAAATTTTCGGTATAAAAGTTAGTAGGTTGTGATCTATGATTTTGGAGGGACTTAATTGTGTTTGATGTTGTTTATAATGCCTTTTTTTTATGTTTAATGTGTATGTGAAGTGTCAACTCAATTGGGAGCCTCCACAAGCAAGGACAAAGGTAAGCAAAAGGTTACTTGAGCTTTGTTGTGCAAGCAAGTTGCTAAAGTGAGTGATCTTGTGTGCTATAATTGATGTGCAAATCAGTGAGTTAAAGGGGGCTTAGATGGTTTAATCATCTAATCTAAGTCCTAAGAGTAAGTGTTCTTACTTGAACTTTGTTATTTTGCAAGCTTACATGTGTTGTGATATGTGCCAATGTGTGATGTGAATATGTGTGTTGAATATATGATTGTATATGCCTTGTGAATAGTTGATTTTATGCACACACATTTGAAATAAAAAGTGTATTTGGCTCATTGAGCAAAGTTTTTGCCATAAGGTGCATTATGTGAAAGTGACAAGTGATATGAACGTGATATGTGAGTGTGCAAAAACTAGAAAATTAATGTGTGAAATGAATATATTGGCATTGTGAACCTTTGAAAATATTGGATATGGTTGGCATGCCATAGGATTTAAGTACTCGTATATGTGTTTGATGTTGTGACATGTGGAGGATAAGGGAATGTTGAGCATTGCTTAGTTCATGGGTCATGTTTGTGTATTGGAGAGTGCTAGCTACATGCTACATTTTATGGGTCCGATATAGACTTTACGAGTCAAGTACGGGGTAATGGAGATCCGTGTATCCAATGAGTGTTTTAACATGCATTTTCATTTTCATAAATAGTCAATGTATCAATGTGATATGATATAAGTGATGTTATGTAATAAATGTGTCTAGCATGCTTATTTTAACTCTTGTGTTTGTGGATTATTATAGCAAGTTGGTGATCCAAAGGCAAAGTCATCTTTAATTGTGCTTGTAAGATGGTTTTTGGTTCATAAAGATGGCAATGTGGGTGCAAACTTGAGGGAGTAGATTTTACTTTTGATTTGGATTTGTTATTGGACTTTCTATGGATTGTTTAATGACTTTTACAACTGTTTGTGTGTTTATACTCCCTGAAATATGCTTGAAAATGTTGCAGTGGTAGATAGATTATTAAATTGTCAAATGTATTAAGGGGTTCGCATGTGTCTGGTGATAGGGATTTGTAGGTTTAGGGTTCGCGAGCTGCTAAGGTTTCTAAGTAAAAGTTCGCAGGTGTCTATGTGGTTGCTCCTTTTCTTAGTGTAATTTGATTTTTTTTATGTGATTAGAAAAGCATGTTTTAGAATTTCCATATCTTAATTTTATCACTTGAATTTTAGTAGGGTAGCTTAAATTTCTTAAAATAACTTTTCTGGATATTTTGGAAAAATTATGATTTAGTCCTTAAAGTTCGCTTTGGAATTAAGTAAGTTTTAAATATCGTTTTGAATCGAATTTTTAATGAATACTTTAAAATAAAATGCTCAGGAAATAGGTTGGTCCAAATCTATAATTTATGTATTTAATGTTTTACCCCTGGTCCTTTTTTGTTGAATTATGATGATTGAAACAAGTTTTAGGATTGTTTGTTTAAGATTACCTATTTAAGCATGTTTTAAATTTGTGTGATGGTTGGTCTGCGGTGTGTTGGTTGACCGGTACGGAGAATCATTTTAGTGGCTAATGTGACGTTTAAAATTCGAGTTGGACTGTCCCGATCTGGTTTGAGGCGCCACAATTTTCCTTGTATTTTTTTACTTTTAATTCATGTTTTTAATTAATAAATTTTTTTATTTATTTAAAAAATGATAAATATGTAATAATATGATGAAAAAAAATATTTTTTCAAAATATAACATTATGTTAAATATATTTTATTTTTTAAAACATCAACTATTTATCTTAATATATTTTTTCCTTATATATTTTTAAAATACTAAAATTTATTTGATGCCCAAATTGGTCCTTGATCCAATCACCCTAATCTCGTTTAGATAACATTGAATTTTGAATCTTTTTATATTTTTAAAATAAATATTTAAAACATCTTTTTATTTCTTATTTTTGAATTTTAAAGAGTTTTTGTTATTTTTCATATGTTTTGTTTTATTTTATTTTATTGAAAAAATTATAATTTTTAAATTTTTGTTTAAAATAAGAATTTTTTAATTTTTTTAAAAATTTACGTACTTTTAAAGGGTAAATAATAAATTGACAAAAAAACTATAAATATTGAGTACTAAAAAAGTTTAAAATTTTTAAAAAACAAGTTGACCTGCGAACTAATATAGATTGGTTGAATCGGGGCTAAAATGTCAGTTGAACTAACAATTGAACCAATTCTTATAATTTTTTAACATTTTGATTTTTTAATAATTTATTTGCTTTAACTGGTCATTCTTGGAATCAATTTGTCTGACTAGTTCGAAATTGGTTCAACTATTGGTTCGATCAATTTTTTTAGCTCTATTCAACAACCAATTTTTTACCCCTCATCGGATCGATACCCAACCAGTTCCCTGTTCGATTGGGCAGTTCAATTTAGTTTAGATAGCATTGAATTTTAGAATTTTTGTTTATAATTTTAAAATTTTTAATTTTTAATTTTTAATTTTTTATAGTTCTTTTATTTTTTAAAAAGATAATTTTTATGTTTTTATTTAAAATATGACTTTTTTAAATTTTTATGTACTTTTAAAGGGTAATGATCAAATTGAAAAAAAATATAAATGTTAAGGGCTAAAAAATTATTTTACTTTTGACATCGTTAATTTTAATTGAAAAATGGAATAATCAAGATTTTTAAATAAAAAAAAACATGAACTCAATCTCTCAAATTAAAATATAAGGACTAAAATTTAAATTTTGAAAGAATACAAAAGCGTTTAGCATATTTAAACCCTATAAATAAAAAAGCGTATTTTGTAAAAATTGATTTTCAAAATGCGCACGCATGAATTAAAAATAAAAACATAAAAGGGTTGAGAGAGGATTTGACACTGGTGAAATAAAACACTCTTACCCACCCATGGGCCATGTCATTTGAAAAATAATTATTTATTTTATATTATTTTAGTAAAAATCCCATATTTTATTACATTTAAAAGGAGATATGTATTAAAAATTAGGTAAATTATACGGTTGGTCACCCAATTTTTATAATTTTTTATTTTGGGCATCGAAATAAAAAATGCAAATTGGGCTATTGTTAATGTTTATTTTTATTTTAGTCACCTAACTTTAAAAAGTTTTCATTGTGGTCACTCACATTAATTCAATGCTATTGTATACGCATTTTAGTCACTAAACTTTAATAAATTTTCATTTTGATTACTGATTTTATCTTTTTAAAAATTTAATTTAAAATTTTCCAAAAAAAATAAAACTTGGGTATTTACAAGATATTGAGTTATCTAAATGTGGACTCAATTCTCTTTAAAAACTCAATTTTTTTTAAGGAAACCCATTTCCCCTTTTTATCGAGAAATAAAAATACAAAGAAAATTAAAAAGATAAAATGTTTTCCATATAAAAACCTAAGTAGTTTCTATAAAGCTCCAGGTTTTTCATTATACTGAAAAAAAATTTAATTTTAAAAAGGGAAAAGAAAGATAAATTGGTTTTTCTATAAAATCTCTTGTAAAATCATATATTTTTACTTTTATTAGAAAATAAAATAAAATTAATTCTAAAAAAATAAATAAAGGAAATTAAAAAGAAAAAGAAATAATGTTTCACTATAAGAATCCAAGTTTTTCCTATAAAAATCTAGATAATTTCATATAAAACTCAAAATTTCCTTTTTATTGGAGAAAAACCAAAATTAATTTTTTAAAAAATAAAATGAGTGACCAAATTGAAAAAAGTTGAGAGACTAAAATGAGTATCTAATAAAAATGGTTGATAACGGCAATGCTCAATTTGTGATTTTTTATTTTTTATGTCTAAAAGGAAAACTTATGAAAGTTGGGTAATCAAGTGCCACTTAGCTGGCGAATACTAAAGTGCACCATTCCAACAAAGGAACATCGGGTGGTAACCTTTAATTGGTAAAATCGTTTCTTAGACTATAGTCGATGAAATAAGCAACCATAATCCACTAGGATGAACCAACGAACTGTCCGGAGGCAATATCGTACTCGTTCAACATTGTAACACCCCTAACCTGTTTTCGTCGCCGGATTAGAGTTACGGAACATGGTCAATCAACCACAAAACGTTTATCGTCATAACATTCAATAATTTAATCTCATTCATAATATATCAAACTTAAGCATTTGGTCCCTAAATTGAGCCTTCGAGGCCCTAAAAATAGCTTATAAGCAATTCGAGACTAATTTGAAATAAATCAAAAAAATTTCAAGAAAATATGAAAAATTTCAAAACCAGGGGACACACGGCCGTGTGGAATGCCCCAAGCCATGTAACTTTCGAAATAGGGACACATGACCGTGTCCTTGCTTGTGTAACTCACTAAGTTAGGCCATACGACTGTGTCGCAAGCCGTGTGCCACACACGGCCAAGTGGCACAAGCATGTCCCAAGCTGTGTGCACCTAAATGAACCTTAAATGTCAAGTTTACCATTTCAAGATTTCTTGGACACTAAGTAACACATTTACCTACCTTTAAACCTATTCAAAATGACATCAAACAAGCTCAAATCATGTTATTTCAACCATCTTAGGTGCCTAACCAATGTACCTTCATTGGTACCACAAGTATACACACTTATATAACAATATAAATCATCAACCAAAACATGCCAATTCACACAACTATTTTCTAACCAATATGCCTATCATAGGCACCTCAAACCAGAACAATTCAAATAGGCATTTTAGTCATACATATACTACAAGTTTATATCAAAGTCATCTTCCATCATTTATAATCCATAGCAAGTCATTATCTAAACATTTTCCAAATAACCATCAAGATCATATAGTGATGCTCATGTTACCAACTTGTTCTTAGGATCACTCTTTACAAATATACATACCAAAACAAAAGTAATGACAAAACAAGCCTATTACATGCCATATAATCCAAAATAAACATTCATAATCTACCAAAATCAGATCGATAGTGTGACTTGAATGCTGATCCAATCGTCCAACCTTTAAAAGTATTTACAAGAAACAAAAATTAACACAAGTAAGCTTATTGAAGCTTAGTAAGTTCGACGTACAGAAACGATAAATCTTACCGAATTAAATATAACAATTCAATAAAAAATATCTCAACAACAAGTGTTTCCTGTCATTCACAAAGTCGATTTGGTGAATTGCATAATTCAATTCAAAGCTCAAATGGTAATTTTTGTGAAAACTTATATATTCATAACGAAGTCAATTCAAGATGTCAAATACATGTATTGCCATTCAAAATCATTAAATAATTTGTAATACAATAATTTACGACCTGATGAATGACTTACAGATACGAGTACACAAGCAATCCAACTAAAAACACGCCAAATCCTTATAAGAGCTAATCCAACCGAAAACATGTCAAATGCTCGTAAGAGCTAATCCATCCGATAACATGCCATGGCACTAAGTGCTTAGCCTGCAGGCTATACATCCACCCCTATAACATGCCAAATTAGGGTAGTATAACACGAGATTTCACAATAAATGTTGAACCTCGGTATACTTAGGAAACTGTATAAAGCTCTCCCCATCAATCTTCATTCCAAATTCGCATAATACTCCATCATTCAGTTGTACACTATCTTGTGTGCATTCGGCCCAATCATTGATATCAATAACATTTTCCAAAACAACTTACATCATCAATAGTATAATTTATATCCACTATTTCATATCAAGTCATCATACAATTCATATAAATATTAAATTACAATTTGTACGAACTTACCTGGACTGAGTTGTAATAGTTGCAGAAGTTTAGGGGTTATTCTGTAATTTTTCATTTTCCACATAAATCAATAGGGTATTGATCTAAAATGTAGAATTTATCAATTATTAGCTTACAATTCATATTCCAATTTATTCTAAATTTTATACCCTTTCATTTTTTAAATTTACACAATTTCCCCAAACTTTTACAATATATGTAATTTAGTCCCTTAACCTGGAAATCATCAATTTGACCATTTTTTAGAAATTATATTATAGCCGAATATTTTAGGCCCTTAAAAAGTACACAAAACACCTCTTAATCACCAATAAACCATATAAATATAACAATTTAACAATTTAATCCTTAAATTAAAATCTAATAAAAATCACTTCACAAAAAAAAAAAAAACAAAATACCACAATCAAAGCTTCAAACACATAATTATCATAAAAAAAATTCAAGATTCATCAATGGCAACTTTTAAAATTTTTAACAGATTTAAGAACGAAGGTACGGGCTAGCTGGACCTAGTTGCAACGATCTAAAGAATATAAAAATTACAAGAAATAGATAGAGAAATCACTCACATGCAATGTTTTGAACTTGGCTGATTCTCCAAGCTTAACAAACCATGGCCATTCGGTTTTAACATGAAAATTAAAGAAGAAGATGATAATTTCATGTTTTGTTTTTTGTTTATTTAATGATTATTTACTTTTTTACCCTTTACAATCAACTAAAATTTCATTAAAAATCATACTAGATAGTCCGCTTAATTGATATAAGGTCTAATTGCCTTATTGGCCCCCCACATTTAATAATTAAACCATTAAATCATCCAAATGCAATAATTAACAAGTTTTGCACCTTTTACAATTTAGTCATTTTTCCTTAATTAGCTATCTAAACATTAAAATTTCTTAACCAAATTTTGATACGACTCTAATAACTCAATAAATATTCTATAAATAATATTTATGGGCCGACATGATGAAAATTCGTGGTCCCAAAACACTGTTTCGTCACCACTGAAAAATGGGTTGTTACAAGCACGGTATAGAAAAAAGGATTCAGTGGGAGGTGAAACCCAACCTCGAACAAGTAGAGGGGTAGGATGATACCATCGAAACTGTCACTTAGCTGACATTCTCAGTGGACGATGTTGAATTCGTATGCAAAGTTAGGCACTTGCATTCCCTTGATGCCTAGATGTCCGATCATCTTCTCCCAGGTCGTTGAACACTGAAAGAAAAGGGTATCCACTAGGGTGCTTACTTCGTGACCACTAGGCCCAACCCCATCACCCTTTGTACCACCCCCATGACCTCTCTTACTACTACCGTAGCGATTGCTTCTACCCTCAATGTGACTGTTTTTAATCCTGACCATTTTGGAAAAGATGAAAGAAAAAGAGGACACTCAAAGAATTACCTGGAAATATGTAAAGAAGTTGTTAAGGGAACAAAAAAAAAGTAAGACTTAGACAATGAAATCGGAGGAGGCAAAGAAAAGAAACTTAGGGTTTCAAAAGAAAGCTTAATTAACACGAAATTAGAGGGAAATTATATCAGATGAAAGGGTTTCCTTTCTCAGCGTCTCAATTTAAATAGCCAAACATCCAAGAAAAGCTTCAGATAAAAATTGGAATAGGCTGCTCGAGTTCTCTAATCCACAGTTGACAGGTGTCAACTGTAGGAAGGGTTTTCATAAACCTGTTAGCATGCCAAAATGGGAGTGTTCGCCAAAACCACATGTTTAGTGAGTAACAACCATTTCGATATTTGGCAACAAGAATCCTCCAAGTGGAGTTATTTTGGGCACAAGGTGTAGGCTAGAGACTCCACCTGCATAACAGTAAGGTTATCATTACTCAACCACCCGTTATGTAAGGAGTGTAGGTAAGTCCTCCCTTTGTATAGGATGGGTTTAAGGTGAGTCTGAAATTAAGTGATCAATGCTAAGGCATCAGAGAAAGGTAGAAGTGCCTACCTCTAAGTTATGAAGGGAGTTACCCAATAAATGAATTATTACACGGGCTCTACTTATAGATTTAACTACGAGAAAAAATTCTGAGGATAAAATTTTCTTTAAGGGTAGGGGAGTTGTCACACTCGAGTTTCATTAAAGACCTAAATTTAAAAGAAGTTTGGGAGTTAGTTGAATAAAAATAGAAGTTGGCGGGCTCTACTGGAATATCTAGAAATTTTAATGGTTGATGGGCAATTAATTGGGTTTCAATTTTGGTTTGGTTAAGCTGGAACCGACTGATTCCATAGTGGGAGATATAATGATTGTCGATGAATGACTAACAAAGATTTGGAGACCGTCTAGAGGAGTTATATATGTAGGCGAGAAGAGATGTTCCCAAAAAAAGGATTCTTCTCCATTTTTCTTGCAACATCCTTTCCACCTACATCATCTTCTTCGATTATTTCGAAGAAGAAAAGCATTTAGGAGAGTTTTGCATAGAGCAGTAGTCATGAGATTCAAAGTCTGGAAGTAGAAAAATTGATAAGCTTTCTCATCTTTATATACTGGTGGATTAGAGGAAAAATAAGAGTAAGGATTCTTAATGAGTTTCTATATAATGGGTTATGAATTTTTTTAAGGTTTGAACACCTTTGGTTTAACCGATAAATGATTTTCATGCTTAACTGCTAGGACGAAGGAGGCTCTAGCGTTTGGACAAGCTAAGTTGACGAGGATAAATGAGTTCAGATGAGTTTTTATACTCTACTTTTGGATGAATGATGGATGAGTGTTGTGTTGTGATTTAAGTTTATGTCTGCTATGAACCCTGTTTGAAATTTTGGTGATTCATGAGTATGGTGAATGAGCATGACATGTGTGTTTATAGCTGCATGAATTCATGAAAGTATGCAAGTATGTTATATATGAGAGGACGGTGTATTGTTGTATCTAATGTGGTGTACTCCTTAGTGCTATAGTATTTGGAATGTTATGTATGAAATGCATGTCTATATTATTATGTGGAGTATGGAGGGAATTTACCTTGATGAGGTAGATGAAAATATGAATAATGGAGGAATGGGTGGGTTGATAGGAGGATACAAGGGAGTTTAGGCGGCATCGTGGAATGGTATCTACTAGCTCGCTAGAGCAACACCGTGACGACGGTCTATCGACTCTATGGAACGACACTGCGATGATGGTTATCGACTGATCTTTCGAGACAACACCGTGTAAACGTTATATAGATCCTTCGAGGCGGCACCTCGAAAAGGGTTATTCGATTCTTCGAAATCAAAATACCATTGTTGCCATGGTATGATCCAGTGGCGAGCAAGTACTACTCATGATAACCACAAACTCTGCCAAGATAGTGAATAAGAAGTCTATCAAGGCATGAAAAGGGAGATACTTGTATAACTCGCGCAGTGAGTAGGTTGACAGAATAATCGGGGGTGCATTGAAAGCGCGAATAAGCGTGCTAAACAAAAAAAGTCTGCCAAATGGCAAAAATAGTGAGATTTGATAGAAGCGCCTTAAACGCAACATAAGGGTGTTTTCTTCTAAGATACATGAGCAAAAATATCCATTAAAGATGTTGTAGAATCATTGGCTAAAGGTATGTCACGGTTCATCATATCTCTAAAATTTCAAGTGTAATTGACAAAAGGGTTGCTAGAAAAGTGGAGAGTAGGATTGCCTAAATGATTTGATCGATAGAAATTGTTAGAGATCTATAGAGAAAAAGGATGTCCGAATAGGACTATGCAGCTTGGGAAAGTTCCTCGTGAATTAAGGAAAGCATAATGAGATCTTATTTTTTAGACCTTCAAACAAATTCTTTATACTAAGTTAAGGAAAGCAGTTTGACAGTTTTAACACCAAGTTGATCCTTTGTTCTTTATAACATGCAACTCCTATTCCGCAGTTCATGAATTAAACAGTCTTTGCTGCACAAAATGTTTTTCGTAGATAAAAAAACAAGAAACAAGGGATTAAACAAGAAACAAACTATAATTTTTTTTATTTAAATAGTCATACTCACACAAACCAAAGCCAAACTGAAACAGACACCCACTCAAAACACATGTGAAGCTCAAGCAACTTTGACCTCAATGGTCTTAGACTTTTTAGGTTCAGGAGGGGGCAGTTTCTCCACAGTCACTCTCAAAACCCCATCCTGACATACAGCTGAAATCTTATCCATGTTCGCATTATCAGGCAACTGGAACTTTCTCATGAACTTCCCAACTCTCCTCTCCATCCTCACATATTTCACCCCTTCTTTCTCATCTTTCTCTTTCTCTCGCTTTCGTTCCCCACACACCACCAGCACGTTCTCATCTTCCACGTGCACCTTGATCTCGCTGGGGCTTATCCCTGGCATGTCCGCGATGAACACGTAGGATGTCGGGTACTCCATAACATCGGCCGGTGTCGCCGCCATCGCCTTTGCGTCTCGAACGTAGGCTCGAGATGGGTTGTTCTTCGACTTCTCTTGCTCCTCTGGGATGTCCAGCATGTCTTCCAGGATTGTTATCAGCGGAGAGTTGAACCCAAAGTTCCTGAAATCCATGAATCAAGCTCTAAAAATATAGACGAAGACAAAGATCAAGGGAAAAGAAATGCAAATGACGCTTTGATGTGTAAAATCCACGTTTGTTTCAGAGTAATTTGCAAGGATTGGAGTTGATTCGTATATATAGGAGATAAGCATGAGTAGGTGGACAGTTCTAGAGAACAATAAACTGTAATGTCATGTCGACCTGTCTGTGTCTAGAACTATGAAGAAGATGAATGAAAGTTCTGTAATTTTCTTTGCTTTTCCCATCTTTATTTTGGGTCATAAATAATAATTCCAGGGCCCATGAAATTGCATGCTGTTTATGCTGCATTTCTTAGGCCCAAAGCTCTGCACCATATTCGCATTAAAATAAGCCCACGCTCAAAATAAACAAACTAAAATGGATTGATAATATAAATAAAGATAAGCTTTTACTGAGTCAGCTAAGCTGCTCTTTCTTATTAACCATTTAAAAATCTATTTGCTTAGTGCTTGTTTCTTTATTCTTTGAGGATTCAACAAGATAAGGTTATGATATAGCTAATTTAAGTTTTATTGAAAGCAAGTTTCTTTAATATAATAAGGATCCCATCTCAAACACCTCCCACAAGTGAAGATCATACTACATTTTCATAGAAATTTCCTACAGGGCCTATAGAATCCAGTGTTATGAATCTTCATTTGATGTTTTAGAGAAACTGGTCATCGCATATAGATGAATTAGGAAGAAGCTTCCAACTTTTGCATTCAAATTCCATTATTCCAAACTTTTTACAGAAATGGGTTTTCATTCATATAGTGAACCTTTGACATATGGTTACAGAATCATATATATACATATTAGCTATGATGATTATGCGATGATAAAGTAGAGCTGATTGCTTAGAAGTCGATGTTATTTGGGTACGGTAATGGCGGCGGCGGCCTTTCCTTTTTCCCTAGTACATATTCTACTTTCTTGAAAAAATTTAGAGTCAGGCGTATGGTATGAGCCAAAAGAAGAAAAGACATCACCGCAAGCCATGCCCTGAGAGCATAATCGAGCACTTGAGTGACGTCTAGTTCCTGTGATTTTGGTGTAATGAAAAGAAGTGAAATTCTGTATGTAATGGCCATGGATGTGATAGCAATCCACACAATCACAGTCAAAATCCACATAAAAAATCTTCGCTGGAAAGGCAATCCTGTAACCAGCAGCAAGATGATGCTCATCGATGCCATGAAACTTGTTGTGTTGGCAGCAAGGTACTGAGTATAATAGCTTTGGTTCGTATCTGCTATTATTGAATGTCCTGATTCGTGAGATCTCTCGGTGGCTGTTCCTGTGAAATCATCTTGCCATAAACCACCAGGAGGGGTTAGTCCAGCTTGGAAAGACATTGTTGCCATAAGTGATGCCACCACCATCAATGAATCTCGTTTTCTTGTTAGCCAATCTTCCTTCTTGTAAGTCTTTTGCACCCACTGATGTTGTGTGTCTGGTTGGTTAGTTGCAACATTTTGAGCAATTAGAGGTGTTGTTTCAGTCTTCCAATGCAAAATTTCTGCGGCTCTTATAGCTCCGGCATCTCGAAGGGACTCGGCAATGTCAAAGTCTTTCAATCCTCTCCTACTTTGTGCAAGAACGTCCATTGCAGTTAAACCATTTGCATTTAGACCATTTACTTCAACGCTGGTACTGGTAAGCAAAAATTTTATTGTCTGCGCAATTTTGATCAGAATACATAAGATTAATACCATCACCAAAAGCAACAAAAAGCTTAAAGCTGAAATATTATGGTGATGCAATCTAATCCATACCTCAATTTGCTTGTAAGCAACAGCTAGGTGCAAAACTGTCATGCCATAATCATCTTTAGCATTCACAAATTCTTGGTTGTTCATGACTTCAACCAATGCCTTGAAAGACTCTAATTGTCCATACTTGACACACAAATGCAATATGGTCTCTCCCCATGACACAGTGACTCGAGCCGCTTGCGGTCTAACACGGACTAGCTCATTCAAAACATGAACCTGGCCTTTCATGGCTGCAAGATGAAGAGGGTTTCTTTCTTCTATATCCACAGCCAGGCACATGTCAGGGTTTACAAATAGCAATGCTTTAACTATGTCAACATACCCTTTGGCTGATGCCAAGTGGAGAGGTGATGAACCCCTTGAATCTAGTTCTCTAGTGAACTCTGGCTTCCTTTGTATAATCTCCTTCACAAAATCTGTATGTCCAAGCATTGCTGCAACATGTAAAGGAGTCTCAATGGCATAATTAACCAGCACTCTATCAAGAAGCAAGTGATCCTGTCGAATTAATTCTAAGAAAATAGTTACGTTCCCTGCTGCTGCTGCTTCATAAAGCTTGCTTTCCAATATTTCTGCCATTTTGGCTGTATGTGATGGGGGATTATTAGGCAGAAGTTGCAGATGAAAGAGTTATAAAGTCAAATAAGACATTGCTTTCACGGTGATGTGTGCAAAACCATTGGTTTAGTTTATATAAAAAGAACTCAAGTTGAACAAGAAACATGGGACGGGGATTATACCGGGGACGGGAAGGGGATTATCTCTGAAAAAATAAATAAATATCAGAGCAGTAGACCCAAACTTGGGTCAATATAAAACGAGTTTTTATATTTCAGAGAGCACAGGTGTTACTGAATAGAGTCGACTAAAACTATTCTAACCACCTCATCTTCTATCAAATTTAGATGCAAAAATGGCTATGCGGCTCCTTTGTTTTTCTTCTCCTTACAAACTCAGCTTGGAAAGGGAAACAGTGTTAGTTATAAATTAAATGGGTTTATAAGGTTTGCAGAGTAACACTTCAGTTATCAACAAATATGAATTTTGCATCTCAGGCAAGAAATCATAAAAGTTTTTGGTAGATTTTATTTTCGTCTTTCAAATTTATCATCAGCATTTTTTAAATTTAAAATTTTAATCACTCACCTTTAAATACCTAACCCAAAGTTGACGTGAAACTTTTTTTCTTTTTTCTATTAGCCTAATTCATCAATTGGATCTTAAATCTAAAAATTCAATCAATTTAACCCCTTAATATTGACAAAAGTTTTCATTTAGTTCTAATTCTAAAAAATTCAAGGCTTATAGGTGTAAAAAGCCCTCAAACTTTTTCAAGAAAAAAAAAAAAATTAAGCCCCTCCTTTCTTTTGCACTCAATTGAGCACTTGAACTTTCAAAAGTGGATTAAAAAGGCCCTCAAACTTCTTCAAAAAAAACAATTAAGCCTCTGTTTTTTTTCACTCAATTGGGTACTTGAACTTTCAAAAGCATCAAAAAGACCCTAAAATTTTTCAAAAAAAGCAATTAAGCCCTTGCCCTTATTAAAAATTAGAAAAAAATATATAAAACATAAAAAATTTTAGAAAAATTATTAAATTTTAATAAAACTTTAAAAAATTTAAAAATTATTAAAAATTAGAATTTTTTATAAAAATCTTTAAAAAATGTAAAATTTTATAAAATTTATAAAAAAATTAACGACCCCTAGTTTTTTTCAATTAAAGTCATCACATGTCACAGCACAGTGTGACATGTGGCAAAAAATGATAAAATAAAAATAAAAATTACTAAAAGTTATAGAAAAATTATAAAATGCTTCTTTTGATACGATAATTTTTATAATTTTTTTACAAAATTTATATTTCTTTACATATTGTATAATTTTCTTACAACTTTATAAAATTTTATAAATTTTTTATATTTCTATATAGTTTATAATTTTTTTACGATTTTTATAAAATTTTCCAATTTTTATATTTTTTACTATTTTTTTCTAATTTTAATAAATTTTTAATATTTGAATTTTTATTAAAATTTAATAATATTTATAGTTTTTAGTGATTTTAACTTTTTTATAATTTTTTTGCTAATTTTTTAACAAAAGCAGGGGTTAATTGTTTTTTTGAAAAATTTGAGGGACTTTTTGATGCATTTTGAAAGTTCAAGTACTCAATTGAGTGCAAAAAAAAGAGTAGGGGCTTAATTGCTTTTTTTGAAAAGGCTTGAGGGCCTTTTTGATGCATTTTGAAAGTTCAAGTACCCAAATAATTGCAAAAAAAAGGTAGGGACTTAATTACTTTTTTTTAAAAAAAAATTTGAGGACTTTTTACAATATTAAGCCAAATTTCAATAAATTTAACAGTTAATATTTACAAATTTTTTAAATTAAAGGAAAAATATTTTAAAGTAATTTAAAATATGAAAAATCGAGGTTTTGGTTCTGACTTCTGAGTACATTCTTGCACCCAAATGACTACAAATGAGCTTTCCCATATGCTGCATTCCGTCTTTTCATCAACAACACATTCAGTATGAATTCTTCAACTAAAATAAAAGTTTCTTTAAATAAATTTTTAGAATTAGAACTAAATGAGAGCTAAATTTATTGAATTTTTAAATTTAGGATGAATTTGATAAAATGTGTAAATATTAAAATGCTAAATTTAGTATTAGACCAATGAACAAAAGGCTCAAGTCAACTCTTTACTAAATATTTAATGATGAGGGACTAAAATATTTTAAATTAAGTGATCAAAAGAGAAACTACCCTTAAATTATTGACACAACATTGATGCCTTTTTTTATTGATATAATAATAAATTTAGTTCTTTAATATTTAATTCGATTCTAATTAAAAAAAAAGCCTTTAATTTTTTAATTTAAAAAATTTGAAGTCAAGAACATGAGTTTGTAATTGAAGAAAGAACATCATGATTCAGAATCGCAGACATTTCACTCAACCATAACATCTCTTTTCCGCCACAATTTATTTTCTTTTTTACACTCTTAAATAAAGCCTTAAAAACAGCATATTCTACATTTATTATACAACTTTCAGGGTGAGTGAAAAAATAAATAAATTTTGAATGTGATTAATAGGAAGTAAAATATTATTGCATAGATCATTTTAATTTGAGTTTTTTATTCAAATAATATAAAAATAATAATAAATTACAAAAAGGATATGGAAAATAAATTAATTACGAAAATAAGCATTTGTTACAGTGTTTTGATGTTGCCACCTGACATATTGGTGGCACTAAACTGAAATGTGATAGACCTAAAATATTTAGAGACTTGATATGTAAATTTCCTGTTTTGGTTGACAATTGAAAAGAGGTTTTAAGGCTTCAAGAGTGCTTCCGTGAGACCAAACTTTAAATGAGTAAATTATTTCATAAACTCTTCTTATTTATTATTTTATTTTATTCTTTTTTAACACAAATTTTTCCTTTTTGGTTTATAAGGTATAGTATCTCATTTCTCAATTTAACTCAACATAAAAAAATTTATTTTTATTTTTGTTTGCTTGTAATTTGTTCATATTTGATTATATATATATATATAAAATCATCTATGTATTTACCTCATTTGACCTCTCTCACCAATTCTACTTTAATCCCATTCTATTTATCTCAATGTTTCTTTACCCGGGTTTTCTTCTCCAATCTTTTTCATTGGTGACTTTTAATCTTTTTTAATTGATAATGGGTGCAACAGATTTGAGCAAATAAAAAGGGAAATGGTGAATATCGACATTGATGGGATCTTGAAAGAGCTTCCAAATGATGGCTGTATCGCTAGAACCAAAATCATTTGCACTCTGAGTTTGGCATCACGATCGGTACTTATGATCGAGAAGCTATTGAGGGTCGACATGAACATTGCTCGCTTCAATTTCTCCATGGAAGCAATGAATATCACCGGGAGACCTTGAACAATCTCGAAAAATTTTATTATTCTATTTATTTTTGGTGTTAAAGGGGAATAAAAAAATAATAAATAAGGTGGGCTTGTGAAAAATTTACCCATTTAAAGTTTGGTAGTCAAGGTGCACCCTTAAAGCCTTTATTTTTTTTCACTGCCAACCAAAACGGGAAATTTACATATCAGGTCCTTGAATATTTTAGATCATCATATTTCAGTTTGGTGCTACCAATTTGTCAAGCAACACCATCATAACACCGTAGCAAATGCCTATTTTCATAATTAATGTGTTTTCCATATCTTTTTCGTAATTATTTATTTTATTTTATATTATTTGGGTAAAAAAAATCTTTCAAATTAGGATGATAAGAGAAGAAAAAATGAAAAAGGAGTATATGCTAGTTCAAAATTAAGCATTATTTCTTTCTTTCCTCTCATTTTTTTCAACTAAAGAAAATTGTAATATACTTGAAGGTATAAAAGGAGTTGGCACTTGAGTTCTTCAACTTTAGCAGATAAAGATAAACAAGCAACAGCAGCTAATTGACTCATCCATGGGTTGTCTTGTTGAAGTTTCAAGCTTGAAATGGTAATTCACAGCAAGAGCCATGGTTAAAGCATTGAACCCATAGTGTTCTTTGACATTGAAAAACAACCCCAAAGCTTGTTTTCGAGCTAAAACCAGTCGCTTGTTTAAGTTAACATCAATGTACCCATGGTGGATTTGTTTTTCATACACTTGTGGTAAGAAATTTTATTTTATTTTTTTAATTTTTTTACTAATTCAATTTTATATCTTTCTAATTTTCTTTCCAAGAAAAACTTTAAATACTCAATTTTATTATTATGTAACTTACAATTACCATAGAAGTCTACCTTCAATATGTCTTTTCTTTATATTGTCCTACTAAAAGTTATGTTATATTTTGGTACTTTGTTTTAGTTTTTATACTTTAATTCGATCAATTTTAGTTTATGTACTTTTCAAGTCGATAAATTTTAATTATTATTACTTTTCAAAATTTGAAGTTTTAGTCCTAATTCAAATAGTCTTAGTTAAATCCATTTGGTTAAATTCAATTGCTAATCTTATACCATGCGTGCAATTGTAGATTTAGTCTATGTTCTCCAATTGGATCATTCTAAATCTTTATACTTTTTAAAATTTAAAATTTTAATATTTACGCAAATGGAAATTGTTAATCCATTAACTCAATTTTTAGTTAGTAATATATGAAAATAACAAGTTGACATGACATTATACATGTGATACTATGTGTGTTGCATCAGACTTTGAAAATAACATAACTTAATGAATTAACCATATTTGTCTGGTGAGGATTGAAATTTTAGAATTTGAAAAATATAGGGACTAAAAATAAACAAATTAAAGCATAAACAGTAAATCCGTAACTTTCGCAAAATACGGAGAGTACTAATAAAATTTAACCAAAATATAATATCGATTCCAGTGGCAAGCAGCGACAAAAAACTCAACCATGAAATTTCTTGCAAAAGTATATATTTTTTCAAGAGTTAAATTCGGTACTTTGGTACGAATCCAGAAAAATGTAATTAAAAAAAAAGTAGGTACCAAACATATTTTTATTATTGAAAACAAAATTTTATATTTATTTAGTAAATGTGGTTTTCAATTTTTAAAAAATAGAAAATAAAAAAAATAAAATGTTTTCAAGAAGCCAGTCTAAATTTTTCTAATTTTTAAGCATTTCTTTTATCAAAAAAATATTTCAATTTTTAATTTTTTAAGAACTAGGACTAAATTGACAAGTTATATAAAGTTGAGAGCTAAATTTATTAATTTTTTAAATTAAGATCAAATTGATAAAATATATAAATATTTAAAAAATGATTTTATTATTATGGTAATTAAAAAAAAATGGTACCAGTATTAGAAAAAGAAAATTACGAAGTAAATTATAAATATGTGGATGATTTCTATTGCTTAGGATGTTTTCTTTCATCGTCTGGGATTGATGTGAGTAGAACTTTACAGATCTGCTTTTTCTATAAATTGATATCATGACCACTGTTTTGTTACATCTTTATTATTTTAACTAGCATTCAAATCCATTTATATTTTTGTTTTTAGTGGAAAACTTTTCAGTTGTGTTTTGAGGTCTGGCAATGGTGTAAATCGTTTGTTTATTTTTTAAATTATTCATGTACTAATATTATGTTTGAATTCGGTCCGTATAAAATAAGGATGTTTCAGCTCGGTTCAAGTTCGGTTTAAACTCATTTGAGTTAATCGTTCATGAACACTAATCAAACATGTTTACAAACTGTCGAAAACACCCCCTTTTTTTTTTAAAACAAAAAAAAGTTCGTAGCAGTCAACTTAAAAACGCAAGTTTGGGAGTCGCCACCGATCTTTTTAAAGAGGTGTGATCGGATCACCTTGGAAACGATTTTAGGTCTACGAATTTTGAGAAAATAGGTTCAGGAGTCAGTTAGTACGAGGAAGGGTTAGCACCCTCATAACGCCCAAAATTGGTACCGAATTGATTATTTAATGTCTTAGTGTAGAGAATTTTAAAAAATTTTAAAAATACGATCCTTCCTTTTTATTAATGTTAATTTTATAAAAGGTGCTTGGATAAATCGAAGCGAATGTTAAAGACCTTCTCGTCTTAGAGTAATAAAATGTTACACCCAATACATTAGGACACAACATTTTAGTCCTCGAGAACAAGCTTGTCTTTTGATTTTCAAAACTCTTGCGGTGAAGTTAAAAAAGGGATATTCGATTGCTTTAAGTCAGATGAAAAAATGAAACCCAATACGTGAGGGCACAATTTCTCAAAATTCCTAGCATTGAATATAGCCTTTATTATTATTAAAATCTTCATTTCGAGAAAACGACACGCCACATCCAATACGTTAGGACACGTCGTATCGAATTCCCGAAAATGAGTTTTGGTTTACGCATTTTGATTAGAGAGAATTTTCGATTATTCAGATTCGACGAGGAAAATTGGAACCCAATACGCTAAGGCTCCATTCTCTCGAAGATTCCAAATACCGAACTCCGCCCTATCTTTGAAAACTTTCGTAAAAAAGAGTTATAATGCTTTAATAAAACTAAATATTTTAGATTGAAACGATGGGATGTTAATATACAACACAAAATAATAATTGACGAGCTAAAGTATAAACTAATAATCATCAATAACCAACAAATACTAATAAATAATATAATACATATGTGGGCAATAATATCCAACACACATCATACAAACATGAATATCAACATTCAACAACTAAATGAGTTAATCGTCAAAATTTGGAAGAAGAGCTAAGCGAAATAACATAAATAAAATGTGACAACTTTTCGAATAAATAAAATGAATATTGGGATACATCAAAAGGTTAGAAATGAATATTATGTGAAATAATAATATAAGAATGAATTTTTAAGTAAATATTTCATGAAAAGAAACTCAATATATATATATATACATATGCTGATTTGAATAAATGGTACATGCAAAATGAGAGGAAAACTTTATAACAGTATTTGTATGCTAAATTTATTTAATACTATTTTAAAATAATAGTATATTATATTATTAAAAATTTCTAATGATGAACTTTAAAACTATATTAAACTTTAATATTAAAACAATACTAGGTTTATAAGTAAATACATACTAAAGACAAAAAAATCGAAATAAATTTTTTTAGAAAATAAATAAATTAAATTATGGATTAAATTAAAATAAAAATGGAATTAAAAGGAATAAACGAAAATAGAATAAAATAGAGGGGATGGGGGCCAAATGCAACATGCGGATAACTTGGGGGACCAAGTGGGAAATAATCCCCGTCCTTCCAAAACGCAGTGCATAACCTGGGCCCAGATGAAACAAAAGCAAAATGTAGCGTGAAATTCACAAAGTAAAGAAAAATTGATTTGAAATCGCCATTGAAGAAGGAGGACCAAATGTGCAAATAACCCTACCAAGACCATGATGCGCGGATCTCAGCCGCCTCCGGGTCGGGTCATCGAGTTAAGATTAAACGGCACCGTTTTGAGGGCTGTTAACCCTAGCTCAAAACGATGCCGTGCGATTTCACTATTTAAACCCTCTAAAAAAATAACTCAGTTGCTTAACAAAGAAAGAAAAAAAAAATAAAAAAGAAGGCCGCCGCCTCCTCACGTCTGCGCTAGGGTTTCAATCCTAGTTTTACAACACCGAAGGCTCCGCCGATTTCTGGCCTCACAGCCCTCGTCTAAACTCCTACTGAGGCGGAGTGAGCGAGGTTTCAGTCGACACTAACACCCAGGTAAGCCTTCCTCCCCTTCTTTTGTTTTATAAAACACGAAGAAGTCGAAAAGAGTAAAAAGAAAAAGGAGTCACCTTTAGTAAACTTTCTTTTTGATTGCTTTCGTTGTTTTTTTTTGTATTTTTGCCTCTAAGAAAAACCCTTCTACAAAATGGTTCCGGCCTTTTCCTTTATAGGCCGAAAAAGTGAACAAAAATGAAATATGAAAAAATACAGTTTTTTGCTTTTTTGTTGCGTTGTTTGAGTCCCATTTGCAGGTGTACGAGGGCAGAGGTCGACATGGAGGTACGGAGGTAGAGGCGCAAGTGTATGGAGGCCTGTCACGTGTGCAGGGGTAGGCCGAAAGCGTGTGCAGAGGAGATGCACGCGCGCAAAGGCGCAGCACGCGGGGGGGGGGGGAAGCCTTAGGTTTGACTGCGGCTCTGGAAGGAGGGCTGATGCTAGGGTTTCTTTTAGTTTTCGGGCCACCTAGTGATTGGGCCAGGTGTAGTTGGGTATAAGCTTGGGCTAGGTTAACTGATTTGGGCCACGTTGGGCCATTGTATTTGGACTGTGGACTGTTATTAACCTTTTGTTTGGTTTATTTTTTTATTACTTTTTTTCAATTTGGATTGGATTTTTATATTATGGGCCGGGCAAATTGGGCCTATCACACAAACAGTAAAAAAACATGTTCGTGAAACACTAATTAATCCTGTTCGCATGCACTAAATGAATGTGTTCACAAAAAAAAACAGACAAATAGTCAAACATATTCACAGATACACAAACAAATAAGCAAACTAGTCAATTAATGTTAAACTAAACTTAAACAACATTTTAACAAGTAGTTCACAATATGAGATAAAATAAGTGTAATACCTAATTTGCCCGGCCCGTTAGTAAAATAAACTAAATAAAAAATTAAAATTAAATGGTCTAATAACAGTCCAGACTACAAAATTTGGGCCCAAATCACTAACCCAATACACCCTAGCAACCCAAATTACAAAATCTAGCCCAATAACCAATTACTGGCCCAAACCTAACTTATCCCAGGCCCAAAATCCACCGAAACCCTAGCAGTACCCAGTTCCCAGTGCCGCAGCAGCCAAGACCTCCGCGCGTGTCAAGCGCTCCACGCGCCTCCAGCTGGCCTCCGTACACGCCACATCCACCACCCGTACGCCACACCTGCAAACAAAACAAAAAACATAGCAGAGAGACAAAGGGGTTTTTCTCTGGTTTTATTTTATTTTTATTGGTTTTTTTTCACACAGAGGGATATAAAAAACGAATAGAGAAGCCATTGTAAGGTTTTTTTTTTACAGGGGATTGAATACAAAAAAAACAAGAAAGATTCAAAATAGAGAATTTTGTAAGGTGATTTTTCATTATTTTTCTTCTTCACTGTTCCCTCTTTTACTGCTCTGTTCATTAATGGCATGAAATAAAAGAGAAAGAGAGGTTAGGGAGAGTAGCTTACCTGCTAGCCGAGACATCGTTCGTTCCGTCGCAATTGGAGTCGGACGAGGGATCGGAGTCTCCAAGCGTCGGTTTGTTGAGCGGCGTTAGAGGAGAATTTTTTAGAGTTTGCTTTAGAGTGGTAAAGTAACTGCTAATTTAGGGTTTTTGTGACCCTTAGGCAACCCAAAACGACACCGTTTGGAGCCTGGTCAGTGGTTTCAAAATGGTGTCGTATAGGGCAGTACCCGTGTGCGTGACCCGATTTGAGAAAGAGGATCCGCGTGTTTTATTGGTGGTTTATTTGCACAATGAATCCTCCTGTTTTCTCGATTGGTTTTGATGTAATCCCTTTCATTTTTTTATTTCGGCTATATAGTTCTATTTTGTTTTCAATTTCATCCTCTCATCAGTTGAGGAGACATACGTCCAAAACGACGTTGTTTCCAATGATCTTACCTGGTTTCCTAGACTGGTGCATTTAATTGCTGCATTAGTCCCTTCAATTTCAAACAAACTTCAAATCGATTCTCTTTTATTTTATTTATTTTCAAATTTGCCCCAAACACTTGCTTTAATCCTTTTCGTATACGTGTTTAAAAAAAAAAGAAATTAACTAATTTGACATCAATGTTATTATTACTATTATTATTATTATTATTAGTAATAGCAGTATTATTATTATGATATTTGCTTATATATTTACCTTTTTTTATATATATACAATATTTCATTCTATACATTATTTTTAAGTTTCTTCTAAAATTTCATATATTATTACCTTTTTAAAACCATGATATACTATTATTAGTATTGTTTAGTTTTTTTATATATATAATATAATGTATATATTATCTATTTCAAATTTATTTTAACTATAATTTCCTTTCTTTCATATTTATTGGGTTATTTTTTTTAAAAAAAAAACTTGTACAATTTCATGTGTGTTAATTTATAATTTGGTGCTTTGATTGACTTTAGATTCATTAGCCTTTGAATGTTAGCATAATATATGATGTGAGATTATTGCTCTTGTATGTATTGTGTTGCTCATTTATATTTAAGGTTTCTTTGTTGTTCATTAGCTTACACATAGCTTACGAATTTTTCTTTCGCGATACATATTGTCTTATTGCGTTTTATTAAAATGACTATATTCTTTTCTAAGCATTAATATCGATTTATCCATAAAACAACGCAATACTCAAAAATTGGAATCCTCGAGAGAATTGAGCCCTAACGTATTGGGTTCCAACTTTCCTCGTTGAATCTAAATAATTGAAAATTTTCTTCAATCAAAACATATAAACCAAAAACTCATTTTCGAGACTAAAATTGTCGTGTCCTAATGTATTGGGTGTGACATTTTATTACTCTGAGACGAGAAGGTCTTTAGCATTTGCCTCAATTTATCCAAGCATCTTTTATAAAATTAACATTAATAAAAAAGGAAGGATCGTATTTTAAAATCTTTTCAAATTCTCGACACTAAGACATTAAACAATCAATTCGGTTCCAATTTTGGGCGTTACGAGGGTGCTAACCCTTCCTCGTGCGTAACTGACTCCCGAACCTATCTTCTCAAAATTCGTATACCTAAAATTGTTTTCAAGGTGATCTGATCACACCTTTTTAAAAGATCGGTGGCAACTCCCAATTTTCTTTTTTTTTTAAAAAGTCGGTTAAACAATTTTTTGTTTTTCAAAAAATGGTTGTGACAATAAGTATAGTAGTCTTATAAACCCACTGTCACTTGGTGGAACTAATGAGCTATAACTATTGTAATTGTATAAAAAAATCCTAGAAAATCCCATTGTTTGATTTTAGACCTTTCAAACGAAATCTTAGCAAGATATCACCAAACCTATAACGGTAAACAAACAAAACATAAAAAAATTTTTGACAAAAGTGTTGATAGTGCTTGCAAGTTTAGGCCACAGGTTGGCACACTCCTTTAAAATTGGATCATGATTAATGATAATAAAACCTAAAACATAAAATGAAAACATTATTAGATACATCTAGATTAGGGATCTTGCATTTATTTTGCCCAAAAAAACTCAACAACAAACAAGAACTTTGAACATGAGGAAATCTCATGGGTCGTCGATTGACTCTTAGCTCGATTGACATGGATATTGTTGTCAATTTAGGAGGACGTGGGTTTGAGTGCGCTGAATCGCATTATCCTCCTATTTATGGGTTAGGGAGGGGCTATGGGTTGTTCTAAGCATTGTGTCAAAAAGAACAAATATAATCACAATATATATAAATAAATAAAAAGGTAGAGAGATAATTTAAAAATGAGAGCTTAGTTGTATCTTAGTATGTTTATAAGCGAAATTGTCACACCTGGAAAGCTAAAAGCTGTGCAGGGTCCTTGAAGAAAAGTTACGAGTTAAATAAAATTTAGATCTAAACCAACCAAAATCCTAGGTACCTAATTAGAAAAAATTTAGTTTAGCGGGGCTATAGAGTGATTATATGAGTCTTGTGGACTAGTTGGTAAATAGTTAAATTTCAATGTTAGTTTCGTTGCATTAGAACTAAGCATTTCTAAGTGGGAAACATTATGCTTATGAAGATTAAATGTTATGTTGACTGAATTGTCTTTAGTAATCATAAGTGGGAGGGTTATATAAGGGAGAACTGACTTTCCCTTTGGGGATCCTCTCATTCTGGCATTCATTTTCCTACTTCTATTTTCTTCTTTGTTTCTTGCATTCAATTTCTTCTTCCATATTCTTCTTTGAACTGTTCTGAGAGAAAAAAAAAGAGAGAAAAGAGAGTAATGAGCAGTCTGCATATGGGGAGGAATTAACATATTAGCTTGAGTTGTCGAAAATTTAGCAATTTGGTAATCTGTCTAACTATTTCGCACCTTTTGATTCAAGAAGAAGGAAGGAAAACTTGTGGATTTTGGTATAATTCATTGATTTTGGACTATGATGATTTAATTCGCAGTTAACTTCTCCATATGTTAATGAATTATGGTAGTCTTACATTTAAATGCCTTTGTTTTGATTATTAATTGGTTTCTATGTTTAGCTAACCAAGAAGGAGGAAGCCTAAGCGATAAAGGAAAAACTAAGCAGGTGGGAGTAATATCAACTTCCAGGTATTTTGCCAGTGAGATTTTACACTCAAACTTGTTGTTTTCAATCATTATGTTGCTTTGTTGTGAGGTTTGTTGTGGAATTCAACTGTGTTGTGATGTTAAGTGCGTGAGTGCAATAGTGAGAATCATCAGTTAGAAAAATTTATGGTTGTAAACATGCACACGTGAAATGAATGACTTGCATGCTACTTGAATTATAATGATGGGGTTGATTTATGCAAATTGTTCATTTGGTTGTAATATGCACAATGATGAATGTGGTCATGTTCAATGTGTTTTTGCAAAAAGAATGAATTGGGTGAATCATTGATGCTAATGTTTTATATAAGAAGTAAGGAATTATGTAAAGAAAAAGATGATTAGAGTTTAAGTGTTACATGTTATTTGGCTTTGTGGAGGTTCAGATGAGCTGTACATAGATATATGTGCACAAGTATATGATAACCCTGAGAGGGTTCTTTGCAAGTTTGAGACATTGCGGAGTGTAAGGCTTTAAGCCTTACGTATGTATATATATATATTTATATGCAAGTCCTATGGTTATGGGCATACAAAAGCTAGGACAGTCCGCTAGACCTATCTTCAAGCTTTCTTGTTAAAGCTTTACATGAGACTCCGCCATATGAAAGTCTGCAGGATATATCATGTATATAAATCTGCATCTATGAGTACATATCTATGAATCCACATCTATGAATATGTATCTATGAATCCGCATATATGAATCTGTATTTATGAATCTGTATCTATGAATTCACATTTACGAATCTGCATGTAAGAGACTACAAGACTATTCTCCAAGTGAATCTGAAATGTATCTATTCTTATTGTGGGTTATCTGTCAACTTTATTCACAATAATTCTATACGTATACACTATGAATGTTATGGTCATAAGTGGGAGGAATAGTCATGCATTGCATACTATGTCGATATGAAATTCAAATTCAAGTTGTCATTACGATAATTGTTTTGCATGTTTATTCTCTATGAGCGCCACCTATATGCGCAAGTTTTATTTGAGGATAAACTATGGGAAACTCTTAAGCTAGGCATCAAAAAGGGAAGTAACGTATTTTTGAACTCACTAAGTTCCTTATGAGCAAACCATGATTCTCTTCTTCGATTTCAGGAAATCAACATCTTTGTGCAACATTGAGGGGGACTAAGCCAGAGTCTTCAAACCTAGTATGAGCTTGACACTTTTTGTTGTAACATGTATAGATATCAGGGTGCCCATTGGGTTTAAATTCTCGTATTGTATTTTGAGTAGAACTCTTGTAGTATTAGTTAAACTGTTATTTTGAATGTACGAAGTTAAATCGCATATTATATGTAAAGCTTTTATTTTACTAAAAGGTTGTGTGAGTTCATTTAATGTTTTATTTTAAATTTGGGTTTTAAAATTTTGCATACAACTGTTTCGTCGTTTGTGTAGCTCCCTATAGCTTGGGCTCGACGATCGTACCAGGGTAAGGGGTGTTACAGTAATGAATTTTTTGGCCCTCTAACTTTATAGAAAAAAAGTCATTTTAACTCTATTAAAATTTTTGCTTTTATTGAACTTGTATTTTTTATCAAATCATCCCAAAATGGATGAAAAAGTTAATATTTATTAACTTTGTTGATGCGATATACACGTGAATTGCCACATGAGCAATTTATTAATTTTTTAAATTTTAAAAATTATTTTTTACTAATTTTTATACTTATTAAATAATTTTATTGATTTTTAATTTGTAAAAATAAATTTTATATTTTTTTGAATTTTTAAAATTTTAAAAAAAATTAATTAGATGTTGATGTGTCATCAACGTGGCAATCCACGTGTATGTTGTAACACCCCGTACCCGAGACCGTTACCGGAGTCGGACACGAGGGGTTCACAGACTAGATTCGCTTACTATCGCAGTCCATTTTAAAAATTTCCAGGCAGTTGGCTAACTGCGTCACTGTCACCTTAAAAATCATATCTTGAGTTTCACAACTCGAAAATCAGTTTCGTAATTTTTCCATGAAACTAAACTCATATGCCCATCTACATATTTTTTTCTAGAATTTTTGGTCGGGCCAATTAGTACAGTTTATTCGTTAAATTCTCCCCTGTTATAGGGTGCGACTACACTGACCTTAATGCATTACGATTTGGATATCTCCCTGCACAGAGTTTCAATACTCATGCCGTTTGTTTCTATAGAAACTAGACTAAGAGAGGAATCTATACATATATGGCATGACTACTAATTATCTCTAGTTAATTTATAATGAATTTCCAAAGTCGGAACAGGGAATCCAGAAACCGTTCTGGCCCTGTCTCACGAGAACCTGAATATCTCTTAACATACTGTCCATATGATCGTTTTGTTACTTTCCTATGAAAATAGATTCATCAAGGTTCGCTTACATAATTTATTCACTATTTAATTCCATTCCTACTATTTTTAGTGATTTTTCACATCCACATCACTGCTGCTGCCAGCATCTGTTTTTTTTTAAGGTAAACTTTACCTATTTCATGATCCTCCATGGATCAACTAGAGTTTGTCATACATATTCCAAAAGTGATCAAGAATAACCCTTCCCATGGCTAACCGTTACCAACATTTCCATACCTCTCGACGGACAACATACAAAACGATTAAAATGCTATGATCAAAGTATATTTAAGCCATTTTCGCATGGCTATCCAAATTTACACAAAACCGAAGGGTACATGACCAACAACAAAAGGGTAGTCCTATACATGCCATTTCAAAGTTCAACCAAAATTGTACCAAAAGGGGGCTTTGATAGTGTGGGAGACTTCGACTTCCAAAAATCCCGAGTCCGATAGCTGACGAACCAAAATCTATAAAACAGAGATTCAAAGAACGGAGTAAGCATTTAATGCTTAGTAAGTTTTAAGCAGTGTCAACAGATAACAATCAAATTATAACATAGTTGTTCGTATTTTTTATTTCACTCTTCCTTTGGGCATACCATCCCTTTACCGAATATGCACATCTCATCATATACAATAGGCAGATAAACTTTCACATAAAAGTGAGCTCATGTGACATAGATATATCGTATGATTTCACATAACCTCTCACACTGATCCGATGTCACATAATCATAGGAATAGTCTCATAGATTGCTCTCGTATGCATCACATAACTACCTTATGATTTAGTGCAAATCAAGCTCACATATAAACTTGGAGTACATACCTGTTTAACCTTTCGCATTGAATATATTTATAAGCAATTCTTATTACGAAGTCTTACCCGGACATAATCTCCACACGAAGTTATCGGGTCTTACCCGGACAAAATCCCCACACGTAGTCATCGGGTCTTTAGAGCTCGGATATAGTACGAGCACGAAGCTTACGGACATTAATCAGTGATAATATTCTCGCATAAAGCCTGCGGGGTTTTAACCCGGATATAGTACTGACACAAATGCCCTTCGGGACTTATCACATTTATACACTTTCACATCCATCACGTTGGCCACTCGGCCCTGTCACATATATACACTTTCACATTCATCACATCGGCCATTAGGCCTTATCACATATATACACTTTCACATTCATCACATCGGCCATTAGGCCTTATCACATATATACACTTTCACATTCATCACATCGGCCATTAGGCCTTATCACATATATATACACTTTCACATTCATCACATCGGCTATTAGGCCTTATCACATATATACACTTTCACATTTATCACATCGGCTATTAGGCCTTATCACATATATACACTTTCACATTCATCACATCGGCCATTAGGCCTTATCACATATATATACACTTTCACATTCATCACATCGGCTATTAGGCCTTATCACATATATATACACTTTCACATTTATCACATCGGCCATTAGGCCTTATCACATATATACACTTTCACATTCATCACATCTGCCATTAGGCCTTATCACATATATACACTTTCACATTCATCACATCGGCCATTAGGCCTTATCACATATATATACACTATTAGGCCTTATCACATATATACACTTTCACATTTATCACATCGGCCATTAGGCCTTATCACATATATATACTTTCACATTTATCACATCGGCCATTAGGTCTTATCACATATATATACACTTTCACATTCATCACATCGGCTATTAGGCCTTATCACATATATACACTTTCACATTTATCACATCGGCCATTAGGCCTTATCACATATATACACTTTCACGTATACACACTGTCTTGGCTGAATCTACATCTATCATTTTCCAATATCACAATTTAGAATTCACGTATGGGTTTAATCAATAGCTTATGAGCAACTAAAACAAGTTTATCAAGGTTTACAACACAATCTCAAATTCAGCACAAGCTGTTTTTCCTGAGCAATAGTCACTAAATTATTTATAACTGAAGCTACAAAACTCCAAATCACTTTCCGTTAATTTTTCCTGAATATAGACTCGTATATCTTCCATCCATAAAATTTCCAGAATTTTAGGTTCGGCCAATCAATACCAGATTTTTCTTAAAGTTTCCCCTGTTTCACTGTTTGACTAATCTGACCACTCTTCACTACGAATCAAATTTCTCATTTTACAGAATTCAAAATGTGTTGTATTTGATTTCATTTGAAACTATACTCATTAAGGAGTCTAAGCATATAAATTTTATCTTATAACCATTTTTGTACAATTTATAATGATTTTCTAAAAACAGAACAGAGGATTACAGTGTCATTCTGCACTGTCTCACAAAACTTTAAGTATCTCATTATCAGAAATTCCTTTGCTTACACGGTTTCTTTTATAAGAAACTAGACTCATTAAGCTTTAATTTCATGTCTCATTCAGCCTCTAATTCAAATCCATAAATTTATGGTGATTTTCTAAAGTCACGTTACTGCTGCTGTCCTAAGCAGACTATTTCAAATTTCCCTTAAATTCCCAAGCTCAAACACTTAAGAACTTACCATTTGAGCTTAGAACATATCATGGCCACATCATATCTTATTAAATCAACTCATCATGTCCTATTATAATTGAATTTACTCAACGTTTAAACACTTAAAACTTACCTCGGATGTTGTCGAACGATTTCGGCGGCTATTCGACCACTTTTTCCTTCCCTTTATCGGATTTAGTTCCCCTTTGCTCTTGAGCTTAATTCAAACAAATTTAACTCATTAAAGTCTCATTTTTGCTAGCTTATGGCCGAATATACACATAACTTATGTACTTATTCATGTGGCCGAACATACATGTCTATGTTGGGGCCGATTGCATCACAACACCATACCATTTCAATTTTTGGTCATGGTTAAACAAAGAACTTAATGTCTCATTCAAAAATGCTAAAAAGAAGATTCAAGTATCATCAATCCACCATCACATGCACCATTACAAAGCTTCACTTTTAGCATGCAAATGATATCAACACCAATCCACCTTGGCCGAATATCATCTCCATGACATAGTAAAGATTTGAACCATGGGCTATTTAGAACTCAAGCTAACTACTAAAACATACATGCATCTCATGGAACATCATCAAACATACCTTAGTCTATCAAACCACCATAGCCGATTTCCTCAAAGCTCTTTTTCCTTCTTTTTCTTTCTCCTATTCGGCCAAGAACAACATGAGAGCCTTTCTCTTCTTTTTTTTTGTCATGCATGAGAATGATGAACACATTTTTTTCTCTTTGTTTTCTTCCTTCAATTTCTTATTAGTTTATTGCCCATGCTTCTTATTTTATTCTTCCATTAACACAACATGTTTCATGACATGTTTTGCCCATGCTTCTTATTTTATTTTTCCATTAACACAACATGTTTTGCCCATCATCCCTTGTCATGGCCGGCCACTAGTACTTAAATGGGGGGAAATTGACATGCAAGTCCACCCCTTTGATTACATGCACTATTAGGCCACTTGCATTTGCCTAGCACATTTCTAAATTTTCTCACATAAGTCCTATCAACTAAATTCACATGCAATTAACTAAATCGAAGCTTAAAACTTTCACACATTTATATTCACATATTTTAGGCAATAATTATCACATTCAAATAATTTGGTGACTCGGTCTAGCGGTCCCGAGACCGCTTTCCGACTAGGGTCACTTTAGGGGTGTCACATATGTCATGTCAGTAAAGTTAAAAAATGTTAACTTTTCTATCCATTTTAAGGTGATTTGGCAAAAAATTACAAATTTAAGGACTAAAAAAGGTGAAAAAAAATAAATAAAGATCTAAAATCATTTTTTTTTGTAAAGTTGAAGGACCAAATAAATCATTATCCCTACATTTATTGACGTTTTTTTTATGGGCAATATCAACCATACCTTTCAATCGTTCTAACTTCAAAGTAGGGAAATATCTTTAACTTCTTCTTTATTCTATTCATAAAATTAATATAAGATGGTAATTAAATATATTTCAAATATAAACTAAATAAAATAAATACATGAAAATTACTCGCTTCGGGTCTTTTGGCATAATGACTTATTTGACCTTCTAATTTTATAAAAAAAATCATTTTAGCCATCTATTTAAGTTTTTGTCTCTTTTAGCCCTTAAACTTGCATCGTTTGCCAAATCACTTAAAAATGAATGAAAAAGTTAACTTCTGTTACCTTTATTGTCATGTCATACATGTGGATTGCCACGTGAATGTTACAACAACAATTAATATTTTTAAAAATTTAAAAAGTTCAAAAAATATATAAAAATTAGTAAAAAAATTATTAAAATAATTTGTAAAAGTATAAAAATTATAAAAACATATCTTTTTATTTTTTTAAAAAATAATTAATAACATAGTATACACGTGATTGCCACATGAATGTCACATCAATAAAGTTAACAAACATTAATTTTTCTATCCATTTTGAGTTGATTTAACAAACTATGCAAGTTTAGAACCTAAAAGAGGTGAAAAAATAAATAATGAGCTAACAAGACCTTTTTTTTTTGTAAAATTGGAGGGCTAAATAAGTCATTATATATATTTTTTATCCTGAAAAATTCTGATATCAATTATTATCATAAAATAGCATTTGCACTGTATTAGTTCCTAAAAATGAATTATATGCATCAATGACTCTACCACTAGCACTAAAAGTAGATTTTGAAACCATTATGGTGATAAGAAATGACAATATTTCACAAGTCATTTTTTGATAAAATCTAGAATTTGAGATTATTCACCTTCCACCACTGTAAAGCATCAAAATCACCGTATTTTTTCTTGGAAATGAACAGTACTCCTTCCAAGTATGTATCTATTTCATACTTAGGTTGTGTTTGATAGAGGGAAAATATTTTCCGGAATTAGTTTTACACATTTTCCAGTGTTTGATAGGAGGAAAATATTTTCTTTTTGTAAAACCAATTCCGCAAAACGGGAAAACCAATTACAAATTTGGGGAAAATGTCTTAGGCCCTTAATTTCGGTAAGACATTTTCTGTTTTCTCTCCTGCCTTCTAATACCTTCATTCCTTCATTTCCTTCCATTTCCACAAGCCGGTGAGGTTCGGATCAAGATTCTCTTCACTGCTCTCTGCCACACTGATGCCTACACTTGCAGCGGAAAGGTTTTTCCGTTTTCTTTTCATTTCCATTTTCTATATCTACATGTTTCCTTTTTTGGTTTGCAAAATATATCAGTGCCAATTGCTTATCTTGAACAAGGAGCTGTTTAAGATGAATGAAAAAAAGGGATTATTTTAGCTTTATTTGTTTTTCCATCCTAACGAACACTACTTTTTCAGTAGGATAATGATTTTTTTTTTGGTTCAAAAAATGCCATATAAACTTGATTGCTAGGAACAAATAAAAAGTGGAAATTCCATGCTAAATGGGAGTATTTTGCTGATTTTGTATTATTGATTTAAAATATGAAATATATGTATATAATGTTTTTGATTTCATTACTTTTATGATGTTAACTTCGAATTGGAGTGAGATACTATTGATAAGAATATAATTTGATGTTCTTTGTGTATCCTCTTGCAGTGACAGTGCTAACACCTAGTTTGATCTGGTTCTAGTTTTTCTTTTCTTCTTTGATATTTTTCTAATTAGCTGTTTAATTATGATGTCATGCTTGATTTACCTTTTTAAGGATCCTGAGGGTCTATTCCTGTGCTTTCTTGGACATGAAGCTGCTGGGTATGTTTTTTCCTTTTAGTTCTTACAGTTTATGAGCCTCTTGGTCGGTAAAGAGTGAGAAATGTTTGAATCTTTGAGTGCAGAATTGTAGAAAGTGTTGGTGAAGGTGTAACTGAAGTTCAACCAGGTGACTATGTCATCCCTTGTTACCAGGCAGAGTGCAGAGAATGCAAGTTCTGCAAATCAGGTAAGACTAACCTATGCGGTAAAGTTAGGACAGCCACTGGAGCTGGAGTCATGATGAATGATCGCAAGAGCCGCTTCTCAATTAATGGGAAACCTATCTATCACTTCATGGGCACCTCAACATTTAGCCAGTACACGGTTGTACATGATGTTAGTGTTGCAAAGATTGATCCACAGGCTCCTTTAGACAAAGTCTGCCTTCTTGGTTGTGGTGTTCCAACTGGTAAGTGCTTGTTTAGCTTTCTCTTCATTTTATGAATCTGTAATTGCATATACAATCATATAGCAATTGGATTTTTTTTTATTTGACTGTATATATATTATTGGTTTTGTGATGCCTTTGTACAAAACTTTCATTTCATACATACTTTGGTGTTGGATAGGACTTGGAGCAGTTTGGAACACAGCCAAAGTTGAACCAGGGGCCATTGTTGCTATTTTTGGCCTTGGGACTGTTGGTCTTGCTGTAAGTGTCAAATATGCATCTTGCGTAGAAATTTGTTTATACTGTTTATTATGAAGTCCTATGCATATATACTTTGAGCTGCCTTTTAAAAATATTGTGAAGTCCTATGCACTTGAACAATGTTGATACTATGTGGTGTACTACTAATTATGTATTTTGATAATATTATTTCTAGTACTCATTGTGGTTTCGAAGCAATTTATAATTACTCTTATTTCTGGGATCTAGTATAGTAACAATAGGGATCAACAAATTGCATTCACCCCAATATTTGTCAATTTCTTTTTTTTTTTAAATTTTATCCACCATTTGTCTCATCCAAGATTCCTCACTCGTATACTTCTCATTCAACAATTCTTTGATACTCCAAAGTTCAAGAAAAAAACAAATTTTACATTGAATATTCAAACCCTAATAAATTAAATAATATAAATAAAAGCTATAAAAGTTTACAGAAAACCTAATATATTTGAACTATTACTTGAGTTAATGTTAGTAACTTCATTAAAAAGTGTTAAGAATGAACAAACTTCTTCAACCCTCTCCCAGTCTTCATCAATTGACAAGTTTTTGTAACTTGAATTCCATTGAACATACTGCGGAAAGACTTTCATAAACTTTAGTGCTCATGACAACATAACATAGGTTGCATTCTATCATGCACCGAAAGGATATGAAACAATTTTTCCTTATTAATATAATTGTACTTGTATATTAAACTAAATTAAATGACTTGTAGAAATATCAATCGGATTGCTATGATTTTATGTGTAAAAACCCAATAACATTTTAATTGTAATTGATGTGGCCATAATTGAAGTTTTGATTTAATTAGGGTTATGGTCCTAACTCAAATGATATATTACATATTTTAGGTTCAAAATATCATAAAAGTCTCTATATTTAAAGGTGGATCGCATTTTAATCATTTTATTAAAAGAATAGGTAAATTAGTCTTATACATTTTAAAACATAAAAATTAATTCTTCCATTAAATTTTATCTGTTAAATGCGTTAATTTAAATAGTTAATTATTAATTTGATCCTAGGTATAGCTACAATATCATTTTTACCTTTCTAAAATTATTCTTAACAATAATTCTTTAAAAAATTAAAAATATTAAAAAATAAAAATAAATTATTAAAAATATATGACTAAAAGCAACATTGAATCATTCCCAGTATACAAAACTAAAACAAACTCAGTTATCGGCATACATAAACAAATCTTATAAAGGTCCAACTTTCCCTGATTTTCTCAATAACCCATCAATTATTGCAGTGAATAACAGAGACCCGCTAAAACATATAGGTAATATATATATATATAAATAATCACTTTTGCTTGCTTCAGGTTACATTTTAGTCGCTTATATTTGACATGTTACGTTTTAGTCACTTATGTTATTATTTTGTTACAAAGTGATCACTCTGTAGTTAAGTATCGTTATCTCCTTAACGGTAATCCTACGTGACAGTCCAACTAGATTTTAAATGCCAACTTGGATTTCCAAATAGGATGAGAATATATTTTTAATTAAATAAATTTAATTAATTAAAATTTTTAAACCCTAAATCTTAGCTAAAAAAATAGTTCACCTCCTCTCTTTTTTAAATTTTCTTTTTTGTCTCTTCTTTTTTTAGTTTTCTTTTTCATTTGACTAAAAAAAACTATTATCATCTTTACTGAATCAAAATAGTTGAAATCAAATTAAGGGCTTCATCAATCGATTGGATTTTTTAATTAACATAGAAAAACAAAAGATAGATTCAATGGAGGGTCTAGGTATGTCTTCTTTGCATCCATCTATCTCTTTTATTCAACATGGAAAAACAAAAGATTGGACTTTTTTTGTTTAATGAAAACCCTAAATTAAAATTCTTGATATTTTCTTCAACTTTTTGAAATTGTTTGTGAACATGTATCTTATTTTGTGTCAGTAGACATCCCATAAAATGCAACCAGAAACATGTTTTCATGAATGTGTTTCATTCAAGCTAATTGTAAATTTTTCAGAAAAGGGCTGCCACTTTCAAGGTTCTTGTTCCTAATCATTATATTTTCTAGTTCTTTCACGGTTCTTGAATAATTGATTTCTCAATCTAATTTTTTCTGATCTGAATCGGATTGTATGTTCACAATCCCTTTGTGGGTATTCCATATTATTCTTATGTACTGTTGATTTTGTGTCGAATTACTTTGCAAACTTTTTTTTTTGCTAGTCATGGGTAAGTTTTGGTTCAAAGCTAATTGGTAGTAGCTTTTGTTTTCTTTAAACTATATTTCTATGTTATTAGTTTTATCTGCTTGGTACTTGGAGACTCTACATTATTAATTGTATTTTTGATGTGGGTTTTGCATAATTTCCGCTAAGAACTTGGTTTTACTTAAATTTGGATCTAAAACTGTTTTATTTCTTTGCTCTGCATGTTACTATTGGTGAAAAGGGCCTTCCTTTTTATTCTTTTGTAATTATCATCTTATTTTTTAATGTAATTTGTATAGCTTGAACTTAATCATTTATATATATTGTGGGAGCTTGATTCCTTCAATAAATTATAAATGCAGGTTTCATTACTTAATTACATATTATAACCAACTCAACATTTGACTTTAGATCTTTAAGCTGACAGTTAGGTTTTTGAAATCTGCAATCTTCTAAGGCTTGCAGATTGATATTAAGAATTGAGATTGCTCAATTTTTTTCGCCTTCCTAGCAAAACAAACATTATTCTTTGTCAGTCTTTTATGCTTATGTCTATGTTCAGCTTTTCATTTTAACTCGGGTGTAGTTTGATGCAAATGTATAACAAATAATTGATTTGAAGATGTATATAATGTTAAATTCACTCTAATTGTCTAAGTAAGGATTGAAGTTTCCCAATTTTGCCACAATGTGTTAACAATTTGCACTTGTAATTTACAATTGCTGCCAAAATATCTTTTAATGTGAATATTTATGCTATCCAAATGTAATTTACAACTGCTATCATAATGTCCCTTAATGCGCATATTTATGTTGCCAAAATGTGAATAATGGCTACTATTTTCATATTCTATATTATGTATTTTAATGTCCAAATGTGAATGTAACAACCTGATTTTGACCCTAATTGGACAAAGTAGTTTTGGGACCACAAATCTGAGTCAGAATAATATTTTAAAATTATTTATGATATTTGCAGTATGTGAATTACTATGTGTGAAAATTTCGTATAAAAATTTGATCGTTTGAGTGCTCAATTTGATAAAAAGGGTTTAATCGCGTAAAATGAAAAGTTAGGGATTTAATTTAAATGCATCTATTTGTTGTTGTATTTTTAATTAGGAGGCTTAAAAGTGAAATTAAACCACTATATAGATAGTGGATGGTTATGGACAAGACTAACCTTAATGTTTATATATTATATATTAAGTAAGGTTAATTAAGTAAATAACCTTATATTTTATTATATTATATGTTAATTAAAATACATAAAATTAAGCTAGCTATCATCTTCTCCAAGCTGAAATTGAGAAAAGAAAAGAAAAGAAAGAAACATCCAAGCTAGGGTTCGGCCATTAGGAAGCTTGATTTAAGGTTCATTTTTGTTCGGTTTTTGAAAATTTTTACGTTTTTCAGATTGTTGCTTTGTGTACTACAAGACCCATGCTTTAATTTTAGAATTTGGTGTTGATTTTGTGTTATGCCATTGATGAATTCTTGAGCTTTTTGTTAGTTAATGATGAAATATGAAAGATATGTGAAAGATTAACATGTTTTGTCTTTGAATTGTTGGTGAAATTGAGTAATTAGGGCTAAATTGTGAAATTTAATTTTTGAGGGACTAAAGTGTGAAATAAATGAAATGTGTGGACTTGTATGAGTACTAGGAACATTCGGCCCTTGTATAGTGTGGACAAATTTTGTGTATTTGGTGTTTTATGCAATAGGGTCTAAATTGTAAAAAGTGTAAATGTCAGGGGTAAAATGGTAATTTACCCATTTATGTGATTTTGGACTAAATTGAATGAAATAATAATTAAACTAGTTCATTTTGAATATATTTAGATCAAGGACCAAAGAAATTGGAGTTGGATCGGGGAAAAGCTAAAGTCGTCGACTAATCGTCCGGTTTCGATTTTACACTGTCCGAGTTAAGTCTATTAGCTATTTAATGTTATTAAATCAATATGTATGTATGTATATCTATTATGCTTTTGTTGAGCTATAAATAAAAGTAATTTGATTGAATAAATTGAAGTATAAATGGTATATATGTATATACAATGTTCGAATATGAATGGTATATAGATATATATATTGTTCGAATATTTATATATGTATCTATATGTATATGTTCTTGAATTTAGTTGATTGTGTGAGGGTTATATATGTATACACAAGGTTTGAATACATATATGTATATACATGTATAAATTCTTGGTTTAATTAAAGGTATGTATATTGTAATTGTATAGGTAATTTCGAATAAGTATGTATATATCGGTTGGAATGTATATGAAAATACTTGAATAAATCTTGAATATATTTTAAGGTATGAATGTTAAGTATACATGTGGATTTTTGAATATGTATGAATATACATGTAAATTTCTTGTATTGAATTTAGTTAAGTAATTATATATGTATATATATACATGAATAAATTATGAACTTAGATAAAGACAAGAATGTGTATATATATACATATAGATTCAAATATAAATGTATATACATGTATGAGTTTATGATTTTAGCTAAAGGTATAAATGTTAAATACGTACATGGGAGTTCGAATATATCTATATGTATATTCGTATATAGGTTCTTGGATTGAATTAAAGATATAAAATCTTATATTTTTATATGTGAGGTTCGATTATATATATGTTTATAAATTTATAAATACTTGAATTGAATTGAAAGTATGATTTGTAAACTCTTTTATGATTGAACATGGACTACAACAAACATGTGTTTGCTATTAAGAATTTTTCGAGGAATTATTTTGTGTATGTGAAATTGAGATTTAAGACTTTAAGCCTAGAAGGCTTATTTCCAGTGAAACAATATCAGACTTTACGTCTAGTAGGCTTAATGCCGGCAAAATAATTTCAGACTTCATGTCTAGCAGGCTTAATGCCGGTTAAACAATATCAGACTTTACGTCTAGCAGGCTTAATGCTGGTGAAATATTTCAGACTATATGTCTAGCAGGCTAAGTGCTGGTGTACTGAATCAGGCTTTAAGCCTAGCAGGCTAAGTGCCAGTGAATTTGTTTAAAGTATGTGATTAAGTGTACAGTTATATGATTTTGGTTATCTTTAATTGAGGAGCATATATACCTTCGACTAAGTGTGTTTAATGAATATGTACATATTCGGTCTATGCATTTGTAAAATATACATACATGCTTTCGATTTATGCAGTTGATAAATGTACACGTATAAATATTTGGTATATGTATTTGATAAGTATCTACATATGCATTTGAAATGTATATACCTCTGTTTATAATTATTTGTTGGAGATGAATGCATCCGATCACATATATTAGATTTTTATTTGGTTATAAGTTTATTATGAGTATACATACACAGTCGGATATGATATGTACATAACATACATATATGCTCGGTTATATCCATTTGGTTGTAATGTTGTTTGGTATAAATATATATATTCAATTGAACGCATTTCGACAGGTACATATATTTGACTATAAATAAAATGGTCTGACTACAGTAAACGTATAAATATTAATTATATGTGTTAATTGCAATCTTAGTAAATTAAATTAAAAAGTTATATTATTTATATATATATTTAGTTATGCAATAGACTTACTAAGCTATAAAAGCTTACTTTGTTTGTTTATGTCTTTCTGTTTTATAGACTTAAAAATCAAGCTTCAAGCTCGGGGATCGTCAGCAAGATCATCACTCTATCTACTGTCTCGGTATTAAAATGTTTAAAATTTTAATTTATGGCATGTATAGGCTAGATAATGTTTTGAAGATCATGCTTCGATATATAGATTGTATATGAGATTAATAGCCATACAAAAATGACTTATTTTTCTTATGGATTAGTTGGATTGTAATGTCTTTGTTTTGTTTTAAATGGTCAAAAGAAAAGCTTAGAATTTTGCATGTCTAATATAAGACCTAGTTTATCATATGTAACTGTTAAAAATTTTAAACTTTAACGAATGTCTATTCTGAGTTGTGTTTTGATTAGTAATAACTCTTAACCCTAATTCGGTGGCGGATATGGGTTAGGAGTGTTGCATTTGATTGGTATCAGAGCTACGTTTTAGTCGATTCTAGGACTAATGTAGCGCGTGTGAGGCTAGCTGTACATGCCATATTCTATATTTCGATAGTGTGATGACTTCTGACATCTGAAAATATGTTTTCCTATAGTAATGGATCCCGATCAAGCTGTAGCTGACGACATTGAAAGTATAGCATCTGCTCCCGTGCAAGGGGCAGTGCCAGTTCATTCCTGACCTACCTCGAGTAGCCAAGAGGGGGAGGCTAAACAAGCCTTCTACCAAATTATGAACGAATGGTTTACTCAATATATTCGAACCAATCCGGGTGTGCAACAACCCCCACCTCAGAATAATCTGTCTCCAATACCTGTGATACCTCCGATGATTGATCCAATGATAATTAGTAAGCCCCCTGTTGATAAAATTAGAAAATACGAGGCTAAAAAGTTTAGAGCTACTGATGATGACGATGCTGAACGAGCTAAATTTTGGTTCGATAATACTATTCGAGTGTTTGATGAACTGTCTTGTACCCCTAATGAGTGTTTAAAGTGTGCCATATCCTTGCTTCAGGACACTGCATATCACTGGTGGAATACATTGGTATCGGTGGTTCCGAAAGAGCGATTTACCTGGGAATTATTTCAGACTGAGTTCCGTAAGAAATACATCAGCTAGAGATTTATTGATCAGAAGCATAAAGAGTTTCTTAAACTGAAACAGGGTCGGATTACCGTGATAGAGTATGAGCGGAAATTTGTGAAACTCAATAGATATGCTCGAGAGTGTGTATCGACTGAAGCTATTATATGTAAAAGATTTGAAGATGGGCTGATTGAAGACATTAAACTGTTAGTTTGCATACTTGAGATAAAAGAGTTTGTGGTACTTGTTGAACGATCTTGCAAAGCCGAAGAACTTGGGAAAGAGAAGAGAAAAGCTGACTTTAAAGCTAGAGATTCCCGTAAGAGAACATTCAGTAAATCATTTCAGTCGACCCCAAAGAAATTCAGGGAAGATCACAACCAATCTAAAGCCACTGCAGGGTTTTCTAGACGGGATCGAGATCGACCTCCTGTGAGTTCACAAGCTACTTCAGTTGCTAGTGTTGGCAATGTTCGACAGAATAGATCAGAGTGCAAGCATTGTGGTAAATGGCATCCTGGAGATTGCAGATTGCATGATCGATCTTGCTTTAAGTGTGGATCAAAGGATCATTATATTCGAGAGTGTCCGATGGTGGCTGAGCAAAACACTGTATAGAGTACTAGACCGAGTAATGTGTCAGTACGAGGTAGACCACCCAGACATACAGGTAATGTAAGTGGTAGCCAGAGAGGGACAAAAGACACGACAGTTCGATCTGAGGCTCGTGCACTTGCCAGAACATACGCTATACGCGCTCGTGAGGAGGCTTCTTCCCCAGATGTCATTGTAATAACCAATTTTGGCCGGGGCCAAAAATTGAATAAATGAAACCCAAAATCAAATAATAAACAGTCCAAATATTACAAACCCAAATTAGATGGCCCAATAAAGACCTAAGCTTAACTCAAAACCAAACCTAGCCTAGACTAAACCCGGGCCCAGACAAACCAAAACACCTGCCCAATTTCCCACGGCCCAAATGGCCCAAAACAAAAAGGGTCTGAAAACCCTAGCCCTAGGTGCGCCGCACCTAGGGTCTTCTGACTGCCCAGCGCCACACCATCCCATCACCTACTTGCCACCGTTCACCTGCCCTCTGACCCTGCGCCACCTGCCACTGTCAATCACCTACAACAAATAGCAGACCACACAGCACAACAAGCAAGAGAGGATTTTGTATTTACTTTTTATTCGGTACAAAAGCCGATTGAGAACCGAATGTAAAAGAGGGTCTTTTTTATTTTAATCGAGAAAACCGATTCAAAAAACAGAGATTTAAAGGTGCCCTTTTTATTTTTTGTTCTGTTTTATTATTTTTGTTTCTTTTTCCTTTATTTCGAAACATGAAACCAAAAAGGGAGTTTTTTTACTTTTCGCCGTCGCCGGAGTGCTCGGAGGGCCGAGGAGGAGCGTCGGAGAGAAAAGGGGAATTTTTTTGGCTCCCTGCCGCCGTGTACGGCGGCGTCGGTGACCGACGGTCAGCGCAGTGGCTGATGGCCGGATCTTGGGCCAGTGCCCAGAGAGGGGGAGAGGAATTGAGAGTGTTTTGGAAATTTTTTTGAAAAGAAGAGAGAAAATGAATTTTTTCGAAAAAATTTCGGTTTAAATAGGGAAGCAAAACGGCGCTTTAAAACGCCAAAACGGCGCCGTTTTGCATAAGACTCGAAATTGACCCGACCCAAAAGCTAGGATCCGCGCGTTTTCATTAAATGGGTTATTTACAACCCTGGTCCTTCTGCTTTTTTTTGTTTTTCAATCAAGTATTTTTCATTTTTTTAATTTTACCCCACAATTTGTTGTGTTTACATTTTTAGTCCATGCTGGAACGACGTCGTTTTGGAGGAGAAGGGAAAATTTCTCTTTTAGTCCCTCCTTGTTATTCGCGCGTTCAAAATAGTCCTCCCTTTTATTTATTTTCAGATTTGACCCCGAATTTTGTTTTAAAATTCAATTTATCCCTTTTTTTTGTTATTTTATTAGTAATATTAATAAATTTGATGTTATTATGATTATGATTATTATATTTCTATTTATATTTACTTATTTAAATTTTAAATATATTTGTCTTATTATATATTAATATTATTATTACTTATTTATATTTTTTTATTTCAAACTTTGTTATATATATACATACATAGATATTTTTATTTTTATCATTTTATTTATTTTCGTTATTGTTATTATTGTTTTATTTGATATTTATTTATTTATGTGTTCATTATTATTTTGAAAAACGTTTTAGTCGTATTTGTTTATTTACTTATTATTTCATGTATAATTGATTTGTCCATTTTATTTATCTTATTTTTTTTGTTGTTGCTCGTATTATTTATGCTCACATCATCGTATTTTTTATTGTTTTGTTACGCATATTAACACCATGTTTTATTTCTACTATTTCGTGTTAGATTAATTTTATTTGATGCATAAATTATGATTTTTGAATAAGCAAAATTTTAGGTTTAAATTCGAGAAGGTCGTACCCTAACTTACGGGGTTTCATTTTTGCGATAAATTTAAATACACGAATTTTTTCAAACTTAAGTTTTTAAACGATCTCGGGAATCAACAAAAGATCGTGTTGTAACTTACGGGACATGATCCCTTTTCTAAACCCGAGATAGTTGAATATCTTTTTAAATAAATCATTTTTTGGCATTTATTCACATATCGGGAATTCGATACGTTGTGTCCTAACGCATTGGATATGACATGTTGTTTTCTCGAGATGATGATTTTTCTAAAAAATAATAAAGGCAATATTCAATGTTTGGAATTTTGAGAAATTGTGCCCTAATGTATTGGACTACGATTTCTTCATCTGACTTAAACAATTGAATATCCTTTTGAATTTTATTGCATGAGTTTTTTTAAGGACAAGCTCATTTTTGAGGATGTGAAATATCATGCCCTAACTCATTGGGTATGACATTTTCTCTCTCTGAAATGAGAGGGTCTTAACATGTAATTTGATTTATACAAGTTTTTTTTGAATACAAGGATCGTACTTTGAATCTCTTCAACGTTTCCAATTCTCAACACTAAGACACTAATTAATCAACTAGGTACCAATTTTGGGCATTACAAGGGTGCTAATCCTTCCTCGTATGTAACCGACTCCCGAACCCGTTTTTCTGAATCTTGTAGACCAAAGTTGTTGTTTTAATAAATAACCACTTTTCGAGGTGAATCAACACACCTCATGGCGACTCCCATGTTCATTTTCATTTTCAAAATCCAAGTCGATCCCGTTTTACAAAAAAATGCTTTCGACAGCTTGGCGACTCTGCTGGGGACAAATTAAGAAAGTTAAGCCACAAGTTGATTGTTTCTTATCTTTTTGTCAAAATTTGATAATTTGGTTTAAATTTACGATCCTTTCGTTGCATTGCATTTTTGTAGTTTGCATCATTTTGCTATATTTGCTTTATTTGTTCAAGTCTTTCGACATATTTTTGCATATTGCATTTGCGTAACCGTTTGGTTATACCCTTTTAAGTGGGAGTGAGAAACTATTCCTTCGTAAGGTTTTCACCTCCGTGCAGGATAGTGGATCACTTTTGGGATACATCCGTACATATGTCTTCGTGAGATTTTCATCTCTTTGCAGCCATAGGGAATATATTTCCCTGAATTGAACTCGGTCTATATGAGCCTATAATGGGTGAGGATTGATGAATCTACTGGTTCAGGTACCTTTACTTTAGAACCAAACCGCATGTAGAAGACCTTAGGAGCCCACCCTAGGTAGAACCACTTCAAACCCCTAGTGGTCACCCGAATAGGTACTCTGTTTTTCTTGTTTGCTTTTGCTTTGTACTAACCCGTTTCGATTTGTTTTGGTTATGATTACATTGCATTTTCATCTTAGAAAAAGTTGTTGATTCAAGTTTGATTACTAAATTAGAGAGCTTGTCATGGAGAACGAATTTCTTGATAAAGTGGAAGATAATATGGTTGCCCAAATATATTGCAAGAAACACAACAAAAGAAGGGTGATGGAAGAGTACATGACTTTACTTTGTGGCCTGAAGATTCAAGCTAATTATCTGAGAGTCGTCGACATTTTGACTTCCTTAAAGAAGCTGATGAGCTTTACGAGAATGGACAGACGATGGATCGCAACCAAGATCAAGCAAAAGGACCTAACAGTGGCATCCATTTGAAAATTGCGAGATTTATATTAAAATCTGGATAAAGAGAAAGATCAATGTTATTTCTTGGAGTATGAGGGTGAAGCCGTACATGTATCCGCTTTATGTAAACAAATTTGTTTTTTAGTAAAGTTTTCTAAATGGAATTGAATTAGAGTCAACGTCTTTTTTGCATTCATTTCATGCATTTGCATTACATAACATCATATGCATTAAGAACCTTTAAAAGACCCTAATTAAATAAAATTATTTCAGTTAATCTGGAAAACCAAACACCATTACGGTACCCGAGCAAAAATAAAAAACATGGACCAAAGATTAGAAAATTTGAACAACTCCAAAAGGGGGAGGCAAGACCAACTACAGCTGCAAATACAAGAGCAGTTAGCTATGATCCAACAAAATAGAGTTCTGTGAAGGGTTCAAAAAAAACATTCACATCAATGCCATACAAGAAGACAACTAAAATGGGACCTTGCTAGATACCCACCATTATAAACTTGGGAGTGTTCTAAATAATCGGACTGCAAAAGAAATTTCTATAGTATTTAGAGCTTACTTAGAGTAATGTTCAGAACACACTTGTTGCTTTTAGCCTAGAGGCAATAAGAACTCTTTTGTGAAATAGGCTCATGTCTGAACGTCATTATTTTAATACATCTTTGTGATCATTTTTTAAGCCAATATTCTTTCATCCTTTATAAATAATCATTTTTGATTATTTCATTCTTTTGGATTTTCTTCCAAATCATTCTTTCATATTCTTTCATTCATTCATAGCCTTACTGTACATTCATACATTCTTTTGCACCTACAATAGGTCCCTAAATATCAACGACATGAGTGACGCTGCTACAGACTCAGAATCTCCTTTTGAGTAAGACATGTGTTTAGAGGGATCTCATGACTTTGAAGATAACATAGATTGTAACCTATTTTCGGACTTGCTGAGGATGGTAGAGTAGGAAAAGAAACAAATCCTACCTTACAAGGAGATGATGGAGACTGTGACCCTGGAGAAGGGAAAGGTGGTGAAGATAGGAACATGCATAACAAAAGAAGCAAAACAAGATTTCATTGAGTTGCTTCGAGAGTTCAAAGACATCTTCGCATGGTCATACCAGGATATGCTTGGGTTAGATACCGATATTGTAGTTCACCGTCTTCCTATAAAAGAGGATTGCAAGCCAGTTCAGCAAAAATCAGGAGGATGAGGCCTGTTGGTGTACTAAAAATAAAGGAGGAAGTTCAAAAGCAAATCGATGCTGGGTTCCTACAAGTGGTCAAATACTCAGAATGGGTAGCCAATATTGTACCCGTCCCTAAGAAAGATGAGAAGGTACGAATGTGTGTAGATTACAGAGATTTGAATAAGGCCAGCCCAAAAGATAATTTTCCCTTATCTCACATCGACACCCTGGTGGATAACACGGCAGGACACTCACTATTTTCCTTCATGGATGGTTTCTCAAGATATAACCAAATTAGGATGCATCCTGAAGATATGAAGAAAACCACATTCATAACCCTATGGGGGACTTTCTGTTATAAAGTGATGCCATTCGGGTTGAAAAATGTGGGAGCCACATACCAGAGAGCCATGGTGACCCTCTTCCACGATATGATGCATAAGGAAATTGAAGTATATGTTGATGACATGATTGCAAAATCCCAAACGGAAAAAAAACATGTGCAAGTCTTAAGAAAGTTGTTCTTAAGATTAAGAAGGTTCCAACTCAAACTTAATCCAGCCAAATGTATCTTTGGAGCTAGGTCAGGAAAACTTCTGGGGTTTGTAGTCAGTGAAAAAGGGATCGAAATTGACCCAGACAAAGTCAAGGCAATTCGAGATTTCCCTCCACCACGTACTTAGAAAGAAGTTCGAGGTTTCTTAGGAAGATTGAATTACATTGCTCGGTTCACTTCGTAATTGACTGAGAGAAGTGACCCCATTTTTCGTCTTCTAAAGAAACATAATCCATGTGTGTGGGATAAAGAATGCCAGGAAGCTTTTGACAAGATAAAATAATACTTGCCTGATACTCCAGTGTTGTCGCCACCTAGTCTAGATAAACCACTGATCCTGTATTTAACAGTGTTTGACAACTCCATGGGATGTGTGCTAGGTCAGCATAATGAGACAGGGAAGAAGGAGAAGGTGATCTACTATCTCAGTAAGAAATTTACTGACTGTGAAATGAGATATCCGCCCATTGAAAAATTATGTTGTGCCTTGATCTGGACGACACGGAGAGTGAGGCAATACATACTCTGTCATACGACTTGGTTAATTTCAAAATTGGACCCTCTAAAGTCTATGATAGAGTCAACCGCGTTGAATGTGAGGATGGCTAGATGGAAGATCCTACTCTCCAAGTTTGATATAGTCTACGTAAATCAAAAGGCTATCAAAGGCAGTGCGATAGTAGACTTTTTTGCCAGCAGAGCCTTAGAAGACTATGAACCTCTGAATTTTAATTTCCCGAATGAAGACTTGATGTATGTGGCAACTACTAAAAAGGATTCTCAAGAAAATTGCCCTTGGAGGCTAAACTTCGAAGGAGCTTCGAATGTTGTAGGTAATGGAATTGGGGCAGTTCTTGTGTCCTCTAATGGATATCATTATCCTTTTACCAGTAAATTAGATTTTGATTGCACCAATAACATGGCTGAATATGAAGCTTGCATTATGGGCATCTGGGCAGCCATAGAGCAAAAAATTAAGATACTAGAGGTATACGGAGACTCTGCAATGGTAATATACCAGCTCAAAGGGGAATGGAAAACGAGAGACCCAAAGTTAATCCGCTATCGGAAATTGGTTCTGGAATTGATCAAGGAGTTTGACAGTATCACTTTTTGTTATCTCCCGCGAGACGAAAATCAGATGGCTGATGCTTTGGCCACTCTAGCCTCTATGATGAAAGTGAACAAACCAGAAGACATGAAGCCTATTCAAATCAGCATTCATGAAACCCCAGCTCCTTGCTACAGTATTGAGGAAGAGGAAAATTATAACCATCCATGGTACCAAGACATACTGCGATATGTAAAGAATCGTGAATACCCCAACCATGCGACGGAGAATGATAAGAGGATGTTGAGGAGACTGGCCATTGATTATGTCCTAGATGGAGAGATTTTGTATATGAGGGGAAAGGATCAAGTATTGTTGAGATGCGTGGATGCTGTGGAGGCCAAGAAAACCTTGGAAGAAGTCTATGAAGGTATCTGTGGAATGCACGCCAATGGCTTCACGATGGCCAGACAGGTTATGAGATTCGGGTACTATTGGTCCACCATGGAAGGAGATTGCATTAATTATGCCAAGAATTTCCATAAATGCCAAATTTATGGCGACAAAATACATGCACCTCCTTCACCCCTTCACGTTATCACTTCTCCATGGCCTTTCTCCATGTAGGGGATGGATGTCATCTGGCCAATATCACCAAAGGCTTCTAATAGGCATCATTTTATCTTTGTGGTTATTGATTATTTCACTAAGTGGGTGGAGGCTGCTTCATATGCTAACTTCACGAAGTCAGCAGTTAGCAAGTTTTTGAAAAAAAAGATTATATGTCTATATAGGATGCCCGAAAAAATTATATTTGACAATGCGCTGAATTTGAACAACAACTTAATAGCAGAAGTTTGTTGTCAGTTCAAGATCAGACACCATAATTCATCACCGTATCGCCCAAAAATGAATGGTACCGTGGAAGCAGCTAAAAAAAATCTCAAGAGAATTGTAGGGAAAATGACTAAAACCTACAAGGACTGGCATAAGGAATTACCTTTTGCTCTCCTTGTATATCGAGCATCTATTAGGACTTTTACTAGGGAAACACCTTTTTCTCTGGTTTATGGGATGGAGGCAGTTTTACCCATTGAAGTTGAAATCCCTTATCTTTGGGTATTTGCTGAACTAGAATTAGATGAGGCCAAATGGATTCAATCTCAATATGATCAGCTGAACCTGATAGAAGAAAAGAGGCGAAAAGCTATTCGTCACGGTCAGATGTACCAGAAACGAATAATGTGAGCCTATAACAAAATGGTTCATCCCAAAGAATTTAATGAGGGGGACCTGGTGGTGAAAAAGATCCTTCCTCTACAAAAGGACTTTAGAGGGAAGTGGATGCCGAATTGGGAAGGACCTTATGTTGTAAAGAATACCTTTTCTGAAGGAGCTTTGATCTTGAGTGAGATGGATAGTAAAAGTCTGCCAAACCTTGTAAACTCGGACTCAGTTAAGAAATACTTCACGTGAAGAAAGAAAGGGACCAAAGTGAAAGCCGGCAAAGGGCGCTTTGAATCTAAAAAAAATAAAAAAAATGAAAAAGTAAAATGGAGTGGCCAAGGTGAAAACTCGCAAAGGGCGGCCTAAATTTTGATCAAAATGGGACATAAGGTGATAAGAGCAGCTCAAATTTTAATCAGATTGGGAGCATGTGGTGATCTTGCTATACCTGAATCAACAGGAAAGGGTAGGCAACATGTCGGGGCATCGACAGAGTACTGTAGATCTCCTAAACAGATTTCGAACTCATAACGGTCTTCAGAAAGTTTGTACAGAGAAGTTCAAGCTGCGATATCTGGGGCACCTAATCTTCATACTATTTATATTGAATTTTTTGTTGTTGGAATACTTCTTTCCTTTTCAAGATACGTGTTCCCAATCAATTCCTCTTTATTCTTATTATCCTTGATAATTTATTCATTTTGAGCTATGCTCCCAAATCAATTTTATCTTTATCCATTGTTATGATTTTTTTTGTAAGCATGATGCATTTGAATAATGATTAATGGACTAGTAATACTTTCACAAAGGAGCTTTTGTATATTACTCTAGAAGTTTCTAAATAATACAGTAACTTGAAAAAGGACTATTGTTTAGAACGCACCAAGTTTAAAGGTTGAAATATCTAAGAAGGAAAAGTCTAAGACTATCCCTTCAGATTTTGTTGTCAAAACATTGATTGAACAAAATGACAAGTTGCCGTGTGGGTGACAAAGCTTCAATGAACAAACAAGCAATGATCACCGAGTGATAAGATGAAGTTTCTTGGAAGAGAAAGTACTACAATTGTGCATAAACATTTGGTACAACGCCTTGGGATTGGTGTAAGGCCAAAGAGATTTAGATCCTGTATCCTTGAATTGCAGTAGGAGAGGATTGAGAGAGTCAGATCTTATACTCCTAAATTACAGTGGTAGGAGGATGGTTCAAATTTTATATCCCAAAATCACAGTGGATTGAACCTTGAATATTACAATGGATTGAACCTTGAAGATTACAGTGGGGGGAAATCCGGTTAAGTAATATAGGAGCATTACCAACTGGACAAGATAGCATTCTGACGTGTTGGTAATGAGGCCTTAATGAACAACGAGCAATAACAACTCAAACATTAAGGGATCATTTTCATGACATTTTGCATTCATGCATGCACATTTAGTTAGGAGATTTTGATTCATTTTGATCATAATATTCTAATCACTAGGCATAAATAGGCCCATGAAATAGATTCTACAGGTTATGTTCCCCAGAATAGATCTATGAAACCACAAATCCTATACCACTAAAGTTGTAGTGGAATAGATTGAAGAAGATTGTAGATCTTGTCTTCTTGTACTGGCACGAAGTAAATCAAAAACACCAGCCTTATCTCCCTGAGTAGCAGTGGAATAGGTTGAAGATTGCAGATCTTGTCTTCCTGTATTGGCAGCAAAGTAGATCGAAACACCAGTTTTGCCTCCCTGAGTTTGTAGTGGAACAGACTGAAAACAGCAGATCTTGTCTTCCTGTATTGGCAGCGAAATAGATCAAAGATACTAGCATTGCCTCCCTGAGTTTGCAGCAGAGCAGACTGACAGTAGCAGATCTTGTCTTCTTGTATTGGCAGCGAAGTAGATCGAAAGCACCAGCCTTATCTCCCTGATCAGCAGTGGAGTAAGTTGAAGATTGTAGATCTTGTCTTCCTGTACTGACAGTGAAGTAGATAGAAAGCACTAGCCTTCTCTCCCTGAGCAGCAATGGAATAGGTTAAAGATTATAGATCTTGTCTTCCTGTACTGGCAGTGAAGCAGATCGAAAACACCAACCTTATCTCCCTGATCAGTAGTGGAGTAGGTTGAAGATTGTAGATCCTGTCTCCCTAAGCAATAGTGGAGCAGATCGAAGATGGTGAATCTTATCTTCCCAAGGTAGTAGGGAAGTAGATTTAAGCCACCAACCTTATCTCCCTGAGCAGCAGTGGAGTAGGTTGAAGATTGTAGATCTTGTCTTTCTGTACTGGTAGTGAAGCAGATCAAAAACACTAGCCTTATCTCCCAGAGCAGTAGTGGAGTAGGTTGAAGATTGTAGATCTTATCTTTCTATACTGGCAGTGAAGTAGATTGAAAACACCAGTCCTATCTCCTTTAAGTTTTAGTGGAGCGAATTAAAATGATGGATCTTATCTCCCTAAAGTTGTAGTGGAGCAGATTGAAGAAACCAATCCTATCTCCCTAAGCAACAGTGGAGTAGGTTGAAGATTGTAAATCTTGTCTCCCTAAGCAGTAGTGGAGCAGATCGAAGATGGTGAATCTTATCTTCCCAAGGTAGTAGGGAAGCAGATTTAAGCCACCAACCTTATCTCCCTGAGCAGTAGTGGAGTAGGTTGAAGATTGTAGATCTTGTCTTCCTGTACTGGTAGTAAAGCAGATCGAAAACACCAGCCTTATTTCCCTGAGCAGTAGTTGAGTAGGTTGAAGATTTTATATCTTGTCTTCCTGTACTAGCAGTGAAGTAGATCGAAAACACCAGTCCTATCTCCTTTAAGTTTCAGTGGAGCGGATTAAAATGATGGATCTTATCTCCCTGAAGTTGTAGTGGAGCAGATTGAAGAAACCAATCCTATCTCCCTGAAGTTGTAGTAGAGTGGATTAAAATGATAGATCTTATCTCTCTGAAGTTGTAGTAGAATAGATCGCATCAGACTTTATTTTCTTAAAGATGCAGTAAGACAAGTTGAAGCTACAGGTCTTATCTCACTGAGGTTGCAGTGTAGCAGACTGAAGATAGTAAATGTTTCCTCGAAGATAACCAACCTTATCTCCCTGAAGTTGTAGTGGAGCAGGTTGAAGATACCAATCTTATCTCCCTGAAGTTGCAGTGGAGCAGACTAAAGATAACCAACCTTATCTCCCTGAAGTTGCAGTGGAGCCGGTTGAAGATACCAATCTTATCTCCCTGAACTTGCAGTGGAGTAGATTGATGCTATTAATCCAATCTCCTTGAAGTTACAGTGGAGTGGATTAAAATGATGAATCCTATACCTCTGAAGTTGCAGTAGGTCGGATTAAATCTATCATAACAAGTCCTATCTTCCTGAAGTTGTGGTGGAGCGGATTAAAACGATGAATCCTATACCTCTGAAGTTGCAGTAGGTCGGATTAAATCTACCATAACAAGTCTTATCTCCCTAAGGTTATAGTGGAGCAGACTGTAGATGGCAGATCTTATCATATCAAACCTTATCTCCCTGAAGTTGCAGTGGAATAGATTGAAGCAACAAGTCTTATCTCCCTGACGATGTAATGGAGCAGACTAAAACCACGAATCTCGTCCCCCTGAAGTTGTAGCAGAGTGGATTGAAGCTACAAGCCGTATCTCTTTGAAGTGCAGTGAAGTGGATTGAAGCAATAAGACTCAATGGATTGAAAGGAGGCTACCTGAAGAAGAAAAGTACTAGAACAAGTCAAGAATTAGCGAGACCGGGCAAAATTGGTCTTTCTTAGTCTTTACTCTATTCTCGTTACACGACAATGAGTAAAGAGGGGCAGCTGTAATAACCAATTTTTACCCGGGCCCAAAATTGAATAAATGAAACCCAAAATCAAATAATAAACAGTCCAAATATTACAAACCCAAATCAGATGGCCCAATAAAGACCCAAGCTTAACCCAAAACCAAACCTAGCCTAGACTAAACTCGGGCCCAGATAAACCAAACCACCAGCCCAATTTTCCACGGCCCAAATGGCCCAAAGCAAAAAGGGTCTGAAAACCCTAGCCCTAGGTGCGCCGCACCTAGGGTCTTCTGACTGCCCAGCGCCGCACCGTCCCACCACCCACTTGCCACCGCTCATCTGCCCTCTGACCTCGCACCACCTGCCACCGTCAATCACCTGCAACAAATAGCAGACCACACAGCACAACAAGCAAGAGAGGATTTTGTATTTACTTTTTATTCGGCATAAAAGCCGATTGAGAATCGAATGTAAAAGGGGTGGGTCTTTTTTTTAATAGAGAAAACCGATTCAAAACAGAGATTTAAATGTGCCATTTTTATTTTTTGTTCTGTTTTATTATTTTTGTTTCTTTTTCCTTTATTTCGAAACATTAAACCAAAAAGGGATGTTTTTTTACCTTTCGCCGTCGCCGGAGTGCTCGGAAGGTCGAGGAGGAGCATCAGAGAGAAAAGAGGAAATTTTTTTACTCCCCACCTTCGTGTGCGGCAGCGCCAGTGTTGGCGACCGGCGGCCGGCGCGGTGGTCGATGGCCGAATCTTGGGCCGGTGCTCGGAGAGGGGGAGAGGAATTGAGAGTGTTTTTGAATTTGTTTTGAAAAGAAGAGAGAAAATGAAATTTTTTGTAAAAATTTCGGTTTAAATAAGAAAGCAAAACGGTGCCGTTTTGCTCAGCCATTTAAAACGCCAAAATGGCACCGTTTTGCATAAGACCCGAAATTGACCCGACCCAATAGCTAGGATCCGCGTGTTTTCATTAAAGGGGTTATTTACAACCCTGGTCTTTCTGTTTTTTTTGTTTTTCAATCAAGTATTTTTTATTTTTTAAATTTTACCCCACAATTTGTTGTGTTTACATTTTTAGTCCATGCTGGAACGACGTCATTTTGGAGGAGAAGGGAAAATTTCTCTTTTAGTCCTTCCTTGTTATTCATGCGTTCAAAATAGTCCTCCCTTTTATTTATTTTCAGATTTGACCCCAAATTTTGTTTTAAAATTCAATTTAGCCATTTTTTGTTATTTTGGTTATTTTATTAGTAATATTAATAAATTTGATGTTATTATGATTATTGTTATTATTATTATTATATTTCTATTTCTATTTACTTATTTAAATTTTAAATATATTTGTCTTATTATATATTAATATTATTATTTACTTATTTATATATTTTTTATTTCAAACTTTGTTATATATATATACATACATAGATATTTTTATTTTTATGATTTTATTTATTTTTGTTATTGTTATTATTGTTTTATTTGATATTTATTTATTTATGTGTTCATTATTATTTTGAAAAACGTTTTAGTCGTATTTGTTTATTTACTTATTATTTCATGTATAATTGATTTGTCCTTTTTATTTATCTTATTTTTGTTGTTGTTGCTCGTATTATTTATGCTTACATTATCGTATTTATTATTGTTTTGTTACGCATATTAACACCATGTTTTATTTCTACTATTTCGTGTTAGATTAATTTTATTTGATGCATAAATTATGATTTTTGAATAAGCAAAATTTTAGGTTTAAATTCGAGAAGGTCGTACCCTAACTTACGGGGTTTCAATTTTTGCGATAAATCTAAATACATGAATTTTTTTCAAACTTAGGCCTCCTTTGGATGCAACTGCATCTCAGTACGTTGACTTTTTTAAGCTAAAAAAAATTGCTACTGAAATGTTAGTAAACGCAGGGCTGTTTGGAAAGCATTGTTCAGTACGTTGAAAATGCATTTCACCTCACTAGAGGCTTAATTCCAGACTGGAGCCTTTTGCTCCAGGCAAAATTTAGCAACTTCAGTTGCTTTTTCTTTTCCTCTTTTACCCATATCTTCTTCTGTTCTTCATCTTCTCTTCTCAGCATATTCTGTTTTGTTTCCTTTCTTTCTCTCTTTCTCATGCAAATCTACCATGAATTCTTCGCTGGGTCATGGCTTAAGGCGATGGTCGTTCTTTGATTTATAATATTTTTATTTTAATGAATTATGCTGATTGTCATCAAATTGAGAGTAAGTGTAGTAGCTGATGAAGATTACAGATTATCTATTGGGTTTTCAGTCATTAACTTGGAATTGTGGAATTGTGGATTATGCTGTTTTAATGAATTAGAAGATGAATTATGCTGTTTTTGTTGGATCTTCAGTTATTAAGTTGGAAGTAGACAAAGAAAGCATGCGATTGTCCTCCCTAGGAATTTTCTACTTGATAGAATAGTAATTCTTTTTCTGCTTCATGTTAATTGTGTTTCTTCTTTTGCCCTTTCCAGATGGATTTCCAAGAGCAATTCTTCAAGGAACGAATCAAATTTATCCATGAAGTGAGGGATGAGAAGGAAGAGATTTTTGAGAAGATGCAACATCAAGGGCGTGAGAAGGTCAAGCAGTCTAACCCCAATCCTTCAAATGCAGAGGGATACAAGTGCAGGTACATAATTTTGATACTTCTGTGAATTTCCTTGTGTAATTTGATTGATACTGGTAATCTTACATTATATGACCGTTTCACATAAAAACAGATGGTTTAATCTCATAAGATGAAATTCTACTAGATATCTCTTTTCTGTTTACCTGTTGAAGTTATGAGATATTCGTGTATTTTTCTGTTCATATCTTTTGAAAAATTATTTGTAGGGCGGATGAAATTGAAAAATTCATAAAGTTCTAGGATGAAGAGATGCAGGCTTTTGTGGCAGAGAGGGATAAGCTGATCAAAGCACACGAAAAGAAGATGTTTGGCATGAGAGAGAGGCATTGGCAGGAAGAAGTTGAGCTTGAAAAGGAGTTTGATGCTGAATTGAGCCACCTCATGGAGAAGTACACTCTAGATGGCTCAAAATTCAACGTCGGCAATACTTGATTGTGGAATTGTAGGGGAATGCAATGGTATGTACACATGTGGTAAAAAATACTTTAATCTCTCTGTTTCCTGAGGAAACTTCTGTGATAACAGTGAAAATTTCTCTATCTTGAGTTACAACTCTTAAAATAGTATGTTAAAAGATTGGAATATATGGGTAAAAAAAAGTTAAATCTAAAGTTGCATCTATGGTTGCCATATGATGCTTGTGTTGTTTGCTTAGACATGGTTCAAATAAGAACTTGGAATGAATCTACGATTTCTTTCCTATTATGTTGCAATGTTTTGGTTCAATGACATTGCTCTTTCTAGATTATGGGCTGCATCTTTCATGCAACTTGAAACCAAAGCTAATCATATGTTTTGTAAAGAAGGAAATAGAAATAATGTTATTTTTGGCTCGGTACGAGGGCTAAAAATTTTGAGGGTGTAGCTAACTGTCAAATTAATAGAAGTTTCGAAAAATATTGTTTTTTGCATGAGCACTTTTTGAGAACAACTTTGTTGTGAACAATTTGTTATGCACCTTGGCGTAGGATCTAGTCAATTTGTTATGCATTATGATGGAGCTATCTATGAAGCTGCTGTTCAGATTATGCTAAATACATTTCTTATTGAATCTCATCAAACTTTTTGATTACTCTTAAATCCTGTTCTTAGCTATTTTTTCATTATACCTATTATTTTACAGCAACCTTGAGAAAGAAAGAAGAGGCTTGATTCTTGCCAGTTTTTTCCCTTGATTTGGATTAACACACAAGTATGATTTTTTTGTATGACAATTTTTTTTACATGTTTGGAAACTAAATATTCATTTGTTTGTATACTATAGCTTCATCACACTTTGATTGATTCAAATCTAAATTTTTGTGAACAAATATTGTTGTACAATATTAGTTGCATCTTCTAGTGTCTTTCTTTTTTGCAATATATAACTGCAATTGAGTATAGATTGAAAATCGAGTCTATAGCTGTGTACATTTATTTGAAGAAGCAATTTGATTGTCAAGAGTTGTTCTAAGTACCTAGGGGCAGTATAAATAAGAAAGATAGGAGAGATTAATAGAGATGTTAACTATAGGATTAAAGGTGGAGCTTGTCTATTTTTTCCTGGATTCAATCAATAAGTCTATGTTTTGAATGGTTTTCTTTTGTTGCAAAGGATGGTGCACAGGATGAATTCAGTTTTATGCTGTATTTTAAAATGCTATGCTGTATGTATGCTGATCTGAATTTTATTCTCTTGTGTTCTTTGTCTGGTGATGTTCAAATTGTTAGGGAACTTGTTACAAATACTTTTTAAATGTCAACAACATTTTATTTCAGCGTATACCTTTTTTTATTCTTGCTATGTCTGGTGTTTGGTATTGCAGGCAGAGCTCGAGTCTTTTAAAATGGAATATGCAAATACACGACTGGAATGTAATGCAGCTGATGAACGTGCTAATATATTGGCTTCTAAAGTCATTGGTTTGGAAGAGAAGGTAACAAAGTTTTAATGGGTAAATGTTTTCTTCCTTCTCCAATTTCATTCTATTCATAACAGAACATATATCACTCTTGATAATAATGCTGAAAGATCAGTAAGCTGCCATGTTCGTATATGCATGGTTGTAATATATACCACATGAAGGGTGTTTCTTGGACGTATAGTAGAGCTGCAACGTTTTTAAGTGCCAGTTTAACTTAAGTAGCTCTCTAGTCCTTTTTTATATTTGATTTGATCCTGTTATTTTCTTGTTTTATATGATATTATTAGCATTTGGAGTTTCTTACTTTATTCCATTGAATATATTTCTAAGGCCAAGTTTCATTTCTGAACTTCTGGTGTTAGCAGAAAAGGTTGGATCCTCCTGCATGTTCTTGTTATTTGTATTCCATAGAGATTGGATCTATAAAGTTGCTCTCTCTCTATTTGCAATGCAAAGTAAACTGCAATGGAGCATTTCTACTATCTTTGGGTGGAGGATGCTTGTATATATCTTGGATTTTATAACATCCATATACTATAAGGGCATGGTTACATTCTAGAAATTCCTTCCATTCTTCAATTCTAGTTATAAATTATAAGTACGAGGGTTCAAGATATTTAAAAGCACTATTTTTTTTATCACCTGATTTCTTGAATTGTTTTGTATGTTTGTTTTGTTTCAAGTTAGATTCATATTTGAACCTACAAGAAAGGACCTCACTTTTTCTTAGCTTTACCGATAATTTAGTCTCAAAGGATAAAATAGTGTAGTATTGCTATATGGTCTGTATAGCTCACCTTCCAATAGTTGGAAAAGGCTTACATGTTATATTAATCTGTAATCCATATATAATTCCTTGCACCAGTAATCTCAGTGAGATTGTATCTTATACTTATGTTGTTACGAAGCTGATATTACCGATTTTAAAAATGTTTCTGCCATGTGAACAGGCCTCTGAGCACTTATGGCTGAATTTAATGGTGTACCAGTCCCATCTGATTCACTCTCTTAGTAGCTTGTTATTGAACAAATGTAGGTATTGTACCATAGCAATTTCTTGAGACACTTGAAGTTAAAAGGGGTTGCAGTTTTGGGGTTTCCGACATTAATAAGGGTTGTTGTCCATATTTTGTTTATTTGTTTGGTTTTTCTTTTTCAGTTAATCAGCATGCTTGTATTAATCCAGATGCAACAGTAGTTGGATGATGAATGATATAATTGACTCGTTCAAGCTTTTGATGGTTTTTGAACCATGAACAATAAGAAATGAATCAGATATGTTGATGAAGAATTGAACATGTGGTTTCTATTGGATTTCTTCTAAAATTAAGAAATGAATCATTTTTCATTCATCATTGCATTGCTTCATCTTTAGCTCAAATGTGAATCATTTTGCATTTTCTCTTCTGATGAATATTCCAATCTATTGGACAAATACACTAGTGTGATGTTGGAAACATGGATCTAAATTTGAAGTGTATGCCTTGGGTTTCAATATAAATGAAGCAGAAATTATATATTTAAATTTGATTTATTATATAAATGGTAAGAATGAAATGAAAAGTATAAAAATATTTTGAAAATATGAATGTTACATTTTAAAAAATATTTTATCCAATTTCTGTTGAAATAATGTTTTGATTGATTGTAGGTTAAACAGGGATTTAACAATTGCTAATGTTATAAAGTCATATTTTGACGTCTTTAATCTTATATTGTAACTCCAATGTTAAACTAAATCAAACTTAAAGTTTAAGTTAATTTTTATCACCCCTAATGTCTTATAATATTGTTCAAATTAGTAAAACATTTTAAAGGATTTGGTATGTAGGCAAAATTTCATACAAACATAGATAACGGAATTAGTCCAATTGAGTAACACTGTTAAACCTTCTTGTTAAACTGAGCTGTTCAGCAACTTATGTGCTAGGAATTAGTAAAAACCAGCAGTAGCATATTTATGTAATTGTAATAATTCGTTTTTAATTATTTATTATTGAAAATAAATATAATTGTAATAATTTTTAATCATTTATTAATTTTGTAATTGTTAAATAATTTTAAAAACTTCTATTATATATCATTTTTAATCTAATGTCCTTAAAAGTCACTTTCTATTTTCACCTCACCGCTACAGCTGCGTTTGAATCCAAACACACACTCCACCACAGTTTCTAATCTCACTGCTACAGTACCCAATCTCACCGCTACAGTAACTAATCTCACCGCCACCGCTGTTTTTAACCTCACCGGAGCTAAACACACCGGCCATCCAAACTAAGCCTTAAGTTTTTAAATGATCTCGGGAATCAACAAAAGATCGTGTTCTGACTTACGGGACATGATCCCTTTTCTAAACCCGAGATAGTTGAATATCTTTTTAAATAAATAATTTTTTGGTATTTATTCACATATCGGGAATTTGATACGTTGTGTCCTAACGCATTGGATATGACATGTTGTTTTCTCGAGATGAGGATTTTTCTAAAAAATAATAAAGGCAATATTAAATGTTTGGAATTTTGAGAAATTCTGCCCTAATGTATTGGACTACGATTTCTTCATCTGACTTAAACAATTGAATATCCTTTTGAATTTTATTGCATGAGTTTTTTTAAGGACAAGCTCATTTTTGAGGATGTGAAATATCATGCCCTAACTCATTGGGTATGACATTTTCTTTCTCCGAAATGAGAGGGTCTTAACATGTGATTTGATTGATACAAGTTTTTTTTAAATACAAGGATCGTATTTTTAATCTCTTCATAGTTTCCAATTCTTGACACTAAGACATTAATTAATCAACTAGGTACCAATTTTGGGCGTTACGAGGGTGCTAATCCTTCCTCGTACGTAACCGACTCTCGAACCCGTTTTTCTGAATCTTGTAAACCAAAATTGTTGTTTTAATAAATAACCACTTTTCGAGGTGACCACATCACACCTCATGAAAAAGAGATTGGTGGCGACTCTCGTGTTCTTTTTCATTTTCAAAATCCAAGTCGATCCCGTTTTACAAAAAAATGGTTTCGACAGTCATTACTGGTACTTTCACTCTTTATGATACTAATGTTATTGCATTGATTGATCCTGGTTCGACTCATTCATATGTGTGTGAGACTTTAGTATCCTGTAAGACTTTACCTGTTGAGTCACAAAGTTTGTTATTAGAGTATCAAACCTCCTGGACCGGTGTGTTTTGGTTGACAAAGCGTGTAAGAATTGTCCGTTGATGATTTGGGATTCGTTTTTTCGGCTGATTTGATGTTGTTACCATTCAACGAGTTTGATATTATTCTGGGTATGGACTGGTTAACTTTACACGATGTTGTGGTTAACTACAAAAGAAAGACTATTGATTTAAGATGCCATAATGATGAGATTATTCTGATTGAATCTAATGATCTGAATGATTTATCGGCAGTGATATCCTTGATGTTGGCTCAGAAGTATGGAAGAAAAGGTTGTGATGTTTACTTTGTATATGTTCTTGATAGTAAAACGACTGAAAAGAAGATTGAATCTGTACCTGTTGTGTGTGACTATTCGGATGTGTTTCCCGAAGAATTACCAAGTTTGCCACCTATTCGAGAGGTATAATTTGGTATTGAGTTAGTACCAGGGACGACTCCGATTTCGATAGCTCCGTACTGTATGGCACCAACTGAATTAAAATAGTTGAAAGCCCAGTTGCAAGAGTTGACAGATAGAGGTTTCACACGATCGAGTTTCTCTCCCTGGGGTGTGCCAATTCTATTTGTGAAAAATAAAGATGGAACGCTGAGAATGTGCATTGATTACAGACAACTCAATAAAGTGACTGTAAAGAATAAGTATCGATTGCCGCGGATAGATGATTTGTTCGATCAGTTGAAAAGGACCACTGTGTTTTCAAATATAGATCTGAGATCGGGCTATTATCAGTTGCGGGTTAAAGAATCTGATGTGCTAAAGACTGCTTTTTGAACGAGATACAGACATTATGAATTTCTGGTCATGCCTTTCGGACTTACTAATGCACTTGTTGTTTTTATGGATTTGATGAATCGGATTTTTAGATAGTATCTGGATCAGTTTGTGGTAGTATTCATGGATGACATTTTAATTTACTCCCGTGATGAGACTGAACATGCCGAACATTTGAGACTTGTGTTACAGACTTTACGAGATAAACAGTTGTTTGCAAAGTTTAGTAAATGTGAGTTCTTGTTACGTGAAGTCAGTTTTCTAGGTTATGTTGTATCAGCATCAGGTATTAGGGTTGATTTGAGTAAAGTTTCAGCTATACATGATTGGAAACCTCCGAGAAATGTCTCTGAAGTTCAAAGTTTTCAGGGATTAGCTGGTTACTATAGACGGTTTGTGAAAGGTTTTTCTATGATTGCAACTCCGATGACGAAGTTGTTACAGAAAGATGTTAAATTTAAGTGGTCAGAAAAGTGTCAGAAAAGCTTCGACCAGTTGAAAGCCTTGTTGACTGAAGCTCCAGTATTAGTTCAGCTTGAATCGGAAAAGAATTTGTTATTTATAGTGATGCATCTTTGAATGGTCTGGGTTATGTATTGATGCAGGAAGGTCAGGTCATAGCTTATGCTTCGAGACAGCTAAAATCACACAAAAAGAATTATCTGACACATGATCTGGAGTTGGCAGCTATTGTATTTGTATTGAAGATATGGCGCCATTATTTGATTAGGTGAGAGATGTCATGTTTACTCCGATCATAAGAGTTTGAAATACTTGATGACATAGAAAGATCTGAATCTGAGACAGCGTCGATGGTTAGAATTACTTAAGGATTACGACCTTGCGATTGATTATCATCCAGGAAATGCTAATGTTGTTACCGATGCTTTAAGTCGAAAATCATTGTTTTCTTTGCGTGCATTGAAGACTCATCTAGCTATATATGATGATGGTATTATAATAGCTGAGTTGAAAGCAAAACCGCTATTTGTTCAACAGATCTGGGAAGCTCAGAAAGCCGATGAGGATTTAATATCAAAACGGGCTCAGTGTGACTTGAATATTGATTCAGAGTTTCTAGTTGATGATGAGGATTGTTTGAGATTCAGAAATCGATTACGCGTTCTGAAAAATTTAGAGTTAATTTAGATGATCTTGAATGAAGCTCATAATAGTCGATTATCCATTCATCCGGGTAGCATAAAAATGTATAATGATCTAAAACAACACTATTGGTGGTGTGGTATGAAATAAGACATTCCTGAGTTTGTTTCGAAGTGTTTAATATGTCAGCAAGTAAAGCTGAACATCAAGTATCTTCCGGGTTGCTTTAGCCGATCATGATACCTGAATGGAAATGGGACGGAGTCACAATGGATTTTGCATCTGGTTTACCATTGACACCGAGCAAGAAAGATGTTGTTTGGGTTGTAGTGGATAGATTGACTAATTCAGCACATTTTTTTCCGGTTCGCACAGATTATCCACTTGATATGGTAGCTGGGTTATATGTTTCATAGATTGTGAGGTTGCATAGTGTACCTATTTCTATAGTTTCGGACAAAGACCCTAGATTCACATCGCAGTTTTGGAAGAAACTGTAAGATGCTTTGGGAATGAAACTACACTTTAGCACAACTTTTCACCCGCAAACAGATGGTCAGTTTGAACGAATCATTCTGATACTCGAGGATATGTTGAGATGTTGCAGTCTCAAGTTTGAAGGAACATGGGAATGATATTTGCCTTTGATTGAATTTGCATATAATAATAGCTTTCAGTCTAGCATCAAAATGGCACCCTACGAGGCTTTATACGGTCGTAAATGTCGTACACTATTGTATTAGACCGAGCTTAGTGAGAATAAGATACACGAGGTTGATTTGATTAAAGAAATTGAGCAAAAAGTGAAAGTGATTCGGGATAGTTTGAAAGCAGTATTGGATTGTCAAAAGTCATATGCAGATTTGAAAAGAAATGATATAGAGTTTCAAATTAGAGACAAAGTATTTTTGAAAGTTTCACCGTGGAAGAAAATACTCAGATTCAGTCGTAAAGGCAAATTGAGTCCGAGGTTCATTGGACCTTATGAGATTATAGAGTGTATCGGGCCGGTTATTTATAGATTGTTGTTGCCACCTGAGCCAGAAAAGATTCACAAAGTATTCCATGTTTCAATGCTTCATAGAAACTGATCAAATCCTTCACATGTGATTAGTCTGTCGGAGGTTGAGATTAAATCTGATATGTCATATGAGGAAGAACCGATTCGTATTTTGGCTGGTGAAGTTAAAGAGTTACGAAACAAAAGAATTCCGCTACTTAAAGTATTGTGGCATAAACACGGAGTCTAAGAAGCAACTTGGAAACCAGAGGATACAATGAAAGAAAGTTATCCAAACCTATTCACCAGTAAGATTTTCAGGGACGAAAATCCCTAAGGGAGGGAGAGTTGTAACAGCCCGATTTTGACCCTAATATGACGAAGTGGTTTTGGGACCACAAATATGAGTCAAAAAAATATTTTAAAATTATTTATGGTATTTTCAGTATGTGAATTACTATGCGTGAAAATTTCGTATAAAAATTTGATCGTTTGAGTGCTCAATTTGGTAAAAAGGGTTTAATCGTGTAGAATGAAAACTTAGGGATTTAATTTAAAAGCATCTGTTTGTTGTTGTCTTTTTAATTAGGAGGCTTAAAAGTGCAATTAAACCACTATATAGATAGTGGATGGTTATGGACAAGACTAACCTTAATGTTTATATATTATATATTTAGTAAGGTTAATTAAGTAAATAGCCTTATATTATATTATATGTTAATTAAAATACATAAAATTAAGCTAGCTATCATCTTCTCCAAGCTGAAATTGAGAAAAGAAAAGAAAGAAACATCCAAGCTAGGGTTCGGCCATTAGGAAGCTTGATTTAAGGTTCGTTTTTGTTTGGTTTTTAAAAAAATTTACATTTTTGATATTGTTGCTTTATGTACTACAAGACTCATGCTTTAATTTTAGAATTTGGTGTTGATTTTGTGTTATGTCATTGATGAATGCTTGAGCTTTTTGTTAGTTAATGATGAAATATGAAAGACATGTGAAAGATTAACATGTTTTGTCTTTGAATTGTTCGTGAAATTGAGTAATTAGGGCTAAATTATGAAATTTAATTTTTGAGGGACTAAAATGTGAAATAAATGAAATGTGTGGACTTGTATGAGCACTAGGAACATTCGGCCCTTGTATAATGTGGACAAATTTTGTGTCTTTGGTGTTTTATGCAATAGGGCAAAAAGTGTAAATGTCAGGGGCAAAATGGTAATTTTCCCATTTATTTGTTTTTGGACTAAATTGAATGAAATAATAATTAAACTAGTTCATTTTGAATATATTTAGATCAAGAACTAAAGAAATTGGTGTTGGATTGGGGAAAAGCTAAAGTCATCGACTAATCATCCGGTTTCGATTTTACACTGTCCGAGGTAAGTCTATTAGCTATTTAATGTTATTAAATCAGTATGTATGTATGTATGTATGTATGTATGTATGCATGTATATCTATTGTGCTTTTGTTGAGCTATAAATTAAAGTAATTTGATTGAATAAATTGAAGTATAAATGGTATATGTGTATATCCAATGTTCGAATATATAGGTATATACTTATATAAATCTTTGAATTAAGTTAAAGTATGAATGGTATATAGATATATATATATATAATGTTCGATTATTTATATATGTATCTATATGTATATGTTCTTGAATTTAGTTGATTGTGTGAGGGTTATATATGTGTCCACAAGGTTCAAATACACATATGTATATACATGTATAAATTCTTGGTTTAATTAAAGGTATGTATATTGTAATTGTATAGGTAATTTCGAATAAGTATATGTAGGTTGGAATGTATATGAAAATACTTGAATAAATCTTGAATATATTTTAAGGTATGAATGTTAAGTATACCTGTGGAGTTTTGAATATGTATGAATATACATGTATATGTTTTTATATTGAACTTAGGTATGAAATGAAATATATATATGTTATTTTCGAATAAGCATGTATATATACATGTAGATTTCTTGTATTGAATTTAGTTAAGTAATTATATATGTATATATATACATTAATAAATTATGAACTTAGATAAAGAGAAGAATGTGTATATATATACATATAGATTCGGATATAGATGTATATACATGTATGAGTTTATGATTTTAGCTAAAGGTATAAATGTTAAATACGTACATGGGAGTTCGAATATATCTATATGTATATTCGCATATAGGTTCTTGGATTGAATTAAAGATATAAAATCTTATATTTTTATATGTGAGGTTTGATTATATATATGTTTATAAATTTATAAATACTTGAATTGAATTGAAAGTATGATTTGTGAACTCTTTTATGATTGAACATGGGCTACAACAAACATGTGTTTGCTATTAAGAATTTTTCGAGGAATTATTTTGTGTATGTGAAATTGAGATTTCAGACTTTACGCCTCGCAGGCTTATTGCCAGTGAAACAATATCAGACTTTACGTCTAGCAGACTTAATGTTGGTGAAATAATTTCAGACTTTACGTCTAGTAGGCTTATTGCCAGTGAAACAATATCAGACTTTACGTCTAATGCCAGTGAAATAATTTTAAACTTTACGTCTAGCAGGCTTAATGCCAGTGAAACAATATCAGACTTTACATCTAGCAGGCTTAATGCCGGTGAAACATTTCAGACTATATGTCTAGCAGGCTAAGTGCCGGCGAATCTGTTTAAAGTATGTGGTGAAGTGTACAATTATATGATTTTGGTTATCTTTAATTGATTAGCATATATACCTTCGACTAAGTGTGTTTAATGAATATGTACATATTCGGTCTATGCATTTGTAAAATATACATACATGCTTTCGATTTATGCAGTTGATAAATGTACACGTATAAATATTCAGTATATGTATTTGATAAGTATCTACATATGCATTTGAAATGTATATACCTCTGTTTTTAATTATTTGATGGAGTTGAATGCATTCGATCACATGTATTAGATTTGTATTTGGTTATAAGTTTATTATGAGTATACATACACTGTCGGATATGATATTCGTATAACATACATATATGCTCTGTTATATTCATTTGGTTGTAATGTTGTTTGGTATAAATATATATTCAATTGAACGCATTTCGAAAGGTACATATATTTGACTATAAATAAAATGGTCTCAGTACAATAAATGTATAAATATTAATTATATGTGTTAATTGCAATATCAGTAAATTAAATTAAAAAGTTATATTATTTCTATATATATATATTTAGTTATGCAATAAACTTACTAAGCTATAAAAGCTTACTTTGTTTGTTTATGTCTTTCTGTTTTATAGACTTAAAGATCAAGCTTCAAGCTTGGGGATCGTCAGCAAGATCATCACTCTATCTACTGTCTCGGTATTAAAATGTTTAAATTTTTAATTTATTGCATGTACATGCTAGATAATGTTTTGAAGGTCGTACTTCGATATATAGATTGTATATGAGATTAATAGCCATACAAAAATGGGTTATTTTTTCTATGGATTAGTTGGATTGTAATGTCTTTGTTTTGTTTTAAATGGTCAAAAGAAAAGCTTATAATTTTTCATGTTTAATATAAGACCTAGTTTATCATATGTAACTGTTAAAAATTTTAAACTTTAACGAATGTTTATTCTGAGTTGTGTTTTGATTAGTAATACCTCTTAACCCTAATTCGGCGACGGATATGGTTTAAGAGTGTTGCAGTGAATATCGACCGTTGTCCAAATGTCCTAAAATGTTCATGAATTCATTAGTGATGTTGTTTGAAATTGAACTGGGGTTGATATAATGATGCTTTTTGGTTTGAATTGTTGTGCAATTTGTTGGTACTAATATAATCTTTTATTTTCCTTTTTTGGTTTAGGGTTTGATGTTGAACAAAATACTTTAGGGGGAGATTTTAGAGGAGAAGTGTCTGACTCAGTGATAGTTCATATAAAGCTTATGAGTCAGATACTTCTTATTCTGATTCTTTTGAGTTTGATGGTGATAGGGTAGATGAACCAGAGGTTGAACTGATAGGTGAAATGATACAGAAGGAGTTATACCACTTATTGGGCTCAGATTTTTGGGGTTTAGAAGATGATTTTGTTAGTAACAGTGATGAGGATTTGAATAATGACGTGGATTATGATGAAGATGGGAATAAAAAGTACTCTCTGTTCAATCCTCAAACTGATATAAGGAACCTTATATTGATAAAGGGTTTGGTTTTTCCTAGTAGAGATATTTTAAAAGATGTAGTTATATAATATGGAAGGATAAATAGGGTAGTAACCAAACTAACTAGGAATTACAAGCTTACGGTAAAAGTAGTTTGTGTACTTAGTTGTCCATGGACGTTGTGGGCATCCAAATTAAATCCCAATGATCCAATGGATAGGAGTTGCCAGATTAAGACCTTAGTCAACCACCATAAGTGTGGCAAGGTAATGAAAATAAGAATATTACTTCAAAGTGGATGGCTAGACATTATTTACAAAAATTTCAAGTTGATCCCAATTATTCCTTAACTTCTTTACAAAATGATATTAGGGTGGATTTTGGAACAATTTTGTCTCAGACTAATTGTATGAGGGCTAAGATTAGGGCTCTGGAACTAGTTTAAGGAAATCACAAAGCCTAATATGCCAATATATACAATTATTTACTTGAGTTAAGGAGAAGCAACCCTGGTACAACAACCATATGTAAATTAGATTGTAGGCTATTTCAGAGGCTTTTATATATGCCTTGAAGCATGCAAATCAGATTGATTAACTGGTTGTAGGAGAATTATAGGGCTAAATAGGTGTTGGTTGAAAGGATATTATGGTGGACATTTGCTAGCTGCTACTGGGGTCGACGCCAATGATTGTATATATCCAGTGGCCTTTTTTGTAGTTGAGAGTGAAAAAAAACATTCATGGTTTTGGTTCCTCGAGCTATTATAGAGGGATTCAGAGATCGACAACTCTTACAATATATGCTTCATGTCTGACAAATAAAAGGTACCATAAAGTCATACTATACCCTAAATTGTTTATATAAAAACGGATGCTTATCATGTTGTTTTAATTATTTTACAGGGTCTAATTGAAGTTATTTCTATGTTTTTCCCTAATGTTGAAGCAAGAAATTGTGCCAAACATCTTTACAACAATTTCAGAAACATGGAAGGATTTAGAGGCCAAGCTATGTGTCTTACTTACTGGAAAGCTGCTAAAGCAACTTTTCCAAGACAATTTGAAGAAGCAATGTTTGAAATGTGGTCACTATCAGAATCTGCTAAGGCTTGGATTTGTGACAAGGATCCATGGACTTGGTCAAGAGACCACTTCTCAACCAGATGCAAATCTGATTTGCTACTGAACAACAACAGTGAATGTTTCAACAAGGTTAAAATTAGTTTTTTAATCTAATTGTTTATCACTTCATGTTGTATAACTGTTGTTGGAGTTATTTAAGAACTTGCTCTCCTTGCAGATCATTTTAAAAGCTAGAGATAAACCAATCCTAACGATGTTGGAAATAATTAGAAGAAAAGTCATGATTAGGTTGGTTTCCATGAAGGAGGCTGCTGAGAAGTATCCTGGACCTTTATGTCCAAGGATATAGAAGAAGTTGTCTAAAATTGTTAGTCAGTCCAATAAGTAAGTTTTGCTAACTCTTTTTAACTTAGCTTGAATTCTATTACTTGGATGCAAAAGTTTTAACTTTCAAATGTTACTTTGTTTGTAGTGTATGTGTAACACCTTAATCTCACCTCTGTCACCAGAATAGGGTTTCGAAGTATTACCGAAGCTTATCTATCAAACAGACATAAATTTAAACATTGATATCATATAATGTCCAGGTTAAAAACCAATTAAATTCATACATAATGTCCCTTATTTGAGCCCTCAATACCAAAAATACCTGTTAGAAACAAATAGGGACTAATTTGGAAACTTAGAGAATTTTTCAGAAAATATTAAAAATTTTCAAAGCTGCAGGGTTCACATGCCCACGTGGTCAAGCCGTGTGTCTCACACAGTCCGATCACACGCTTGTGTGGACTCAAAATGTACCTTTAACAACAAGTTTACCGTTCCCTGCAAGCTTAGACAATAAACAACTCAAAAATCATTCTTTTAACCAATTCAAAACACAATCAAAATCATCTAAATCATATCAAACAAACATCTTAGGTGCCTAACCAATGTACCCTCATAGGTACCACAATTATATCATCATTTCATAACATTTAAACATCATTCAAATCCAATTTATAACCATGCCAAATTCAATTTACTTTGCCTAATTCATGTTCATTTAAACATTAACTTAAACATGTCATAACATGACCTCAAACATAAACACATATTATATGTATATAACCAACCAATATTAAACTTATAATCCTATTTACTTTACAATCAATCCACAAAATAATTATTATTTAGACACCCTAGGTACATGCCGACACAAAAGGCTAAAACATCACCACATTTGAGTTCGGGATCGTTGTTGGATGCTGAATCGATGATCAAAAGTTAAGTACCTAATCTGCGCACAGAAAACAAAACCGTACGCTGAGTATAAACTCAGTGGTATTTCTATAATCCGAATAATTAAAGATAAGAAATTACAAATATTCAATTTAAATATAAACACATAATAATATTTAATTATTACAACAACCATATCATATTTCATTTGTTTCACAAATATCTCAATTCTCATACTTGATATATAAATAGCTTTTCATAATTAATTTCACATTTCATTATACAATTGCAATATCCATTCCATAGTCATTTCATGAGTATATAACTCATATATTCCATATATTTGCAACATATTTCACATTTTATTTTCAATTCACTATTTCACTTCCATTTCTCATACCATACCATTTCAATATCAATTATAAAACTTTCTTATTCATTTACCCCTATTAACACGACTCGGACTCGGACGGATACACGGATCCAATCAAAACACACCAGTTTGGCACCCAGTGCCTCATCGAATTAATCTGAAGTAGTAAATTGACACCCGGTGTCTCATTGACTCAAAGTCGAAGAAATCCCTGAACTCTTCCAATACTATGGCATGCCATCTATATCCGACTCAGCCCGATACAGTTAATAGGGTTTAATTTCACATTTCAGATATAATCAATATCCAATGCTGATTTTTCATATAATTAGACATATATATTCATTTCAATTCAAAAATAAATCCATTCAATATATATATATCAATTCAAATCATTCAATCAATTATCAAAATATCAATTACTCACCTCAACACTTACCATGAACATTTCATCAAAATACAACAATTAATAACTAAGTTCGGTTTATAGAAATACAAACCAGAAATTTCGAGCTATTCATCGTCGATTTTACCTTTCCCCTTTTTAGTCGAAGATTCCGGTACGACGTTAGCTACGAAATTAAAAAAACTAAAATTCATCAATACAACATAATTTAATTTCATATTAAAATTTTCAATTTTTAATCAATATTTGCCTAATTTTCGATTTAGTCCCTAAACCGAGACTAATTTCATTTCTTCACAATTTAATTCTTTATTTTCATGCAAATTGCACTTTAAACTAAATTCAACTCCCTATTTTCACATAAATTCCTAAATTTCAATTTTTTTCACAATTTAGTCCCTATTACACAAAATTTACTATTTATTCTACGATTTAATCCTTTTTCATTTCTAACTTAAAAATCTATCAATTTAGTCCCTAATACTAAAATTATTCAACATAGACAACACTTAAAAATTCAATAATTTCTAAAATTTTGACATGGGTAGGGTAGTAAATTATTCAACATTGGGATTCCAAAAACATAAAAATTACAAGAAAAATGATTAAATTGACTAACCAATTGAATTTGGAACTTTTGAAACCCTAAAGCCCTTCATTTGTTTCTTTCTCCTTTTTCTTCTTTTTCGTTTTGCTTCTCTGTTTCATTTCTACCTTTCTATTTCTTTTTTTTCTTTAGTTATTTTGTTTGTTTTATTATTATTATTAAAATATAATATATATACTTATATATTAAGTAAGTATAATTTATTATAATATAATATATATTAAATTCACATTTATTTAACTTATGTCGCCTCACCTAAAGAATAATGGCATAATTGCTTATTTAGTCCCTTTTAGTTTTTCTTTAATCTATAATTCAACTTTCACCCTATATGCAATTTAGTCCTTATACCTAATTACTCTTAATTTATGCAAATTTGCCTAACCAAAACCTAATTAACTACACAACTAGCTTCGTAAATAGTTTTAATAAATATTTACGAGTCTAATTTATGGGAACGGAGTACCGGGAATGCATTTTTTTAATTTGATCCTTTTTAATTAATTAACCATCGAAACGTTAAAATTTCTTAATGAAACTTTAATACCACCTTAATGACACTCTGAAAATATTTATAAAAATATTTACGGCTCAGTTGATAAATACAAAGTCCCGATACCTTATTTTCTAAAACCACTTGAACTTAATAAATCACTTATATAACATAAATTATCAAATCAAAAACCTTTTTAAAAATCACATTTGACTTGTAAATATTAAATAATAATATTTACGAACTTACTCGTCCAATTTGGTGGCCTCGAAACCACTGTTTTTGACACCACTGAAAAATGGACTGTTACAATATGGCCAGTAGTTGCTGGAAATGAAAAGTATGAGGTAGACTATGGATAAGGCAATAAGCATGTGGTTGAGCACCTTAACTCCTATTCATGTAGAAAATGTGACTTGTCAAGAATCCCATATAAGCATGTTATTTCTTGCATGCAACTACTAGTTGTGAGCCCTGAAACTTACGTCAATACATGCTATATTGTCACTACCCAGTTGAATATTTACAACCACTTGATTAACCCTGTAAAAGGTAATAGCCTTAAAACCCTAAACCTTTATGAAATATTACTTATTTGTAAAATGTGTTTGACATCTTTAAATTTTGGTGTATAGGTCCTATGCAATGGGAACATGTGAGGGACATGGAACCCATTCTTCCTCCCATGATTAGAAGGCCCTAAGGAAGACCTAAACAAACAAGGAGGAAGGAAGTTGATAAAGCAAGAAAAAGTGGACCAAAACTAAGCAAGATAGGACAGCAAGCTAACTGCACCAAATGTGTCAAACCAAGCCATAATACAAGAACTTGCAAAGGGATTGTTGGGGGAAACCAAATGGCAAACCAATCATCGAGTTTACAAATTTTGAACCAAGCCACTTCAATGGATAGCACATCAAGCCAACCACCCAACAAAGCTCAAAATTTACAGCAAATTTTAGGGACAAATCATCTTTCAAAAGGAATGATCCACTTGGTCAACGAACAATAGTCAGATGGATGCCAACTCAATAGATCAATGACTCCACTCTAACACAACTATCACAATCTGAAAAATGCCCAAGGATGGATCAATTACTTTAACTGAATTGGATTTCATTTTTTGCACAGTTAGAAATATATTTTGTTCGGGGAAATTTATTTTATGGACAAAGACTATCTTTTTGGAAGGGTTGTTGAATCATGTTAACAATAGTTAGATTATACATTTTGTCTTAATTTAAGGTTTGCAAACAATATTTTTTTTTTGAAATGTTAAACTATTGAACAATTACTTGAGAAATAATTGCATATCCCTGAGATAAGTAAACAATTTACATATATCTGTTACCACCATAATAGAGTTCCAAGGACTATCAAATGATTGCAGCAAAGGAATCAAATAGGTAAAAAAGAAAATAAGCTTGTTTCACTTGATTACAAGTATAAGTTACACAAATCTGCTTTAATTGCAATGTAATCAATGCTTTCCAAATTTTTAGAGGTACAAAAGTTAAAATATCTGAGCAATGAAATCTTTGAAGCTTGAGCTATGAAGTATGCATCTATATATGGCCATTTTTGGGCCAATGAATGTTGTATATGTCACTTCTATTATTTGGTGTAGTCTTGCATTATGGTTAATGAAATCTAGTGCTACAATCATTTACATGGACAACATAACATGAAAAGAGTTATATCATTAGACTTTTTGTACAAGAGGCTACGAATATGATGTATGCCAAGACTCAAGATACCGTAGTTTCTAATGATTCGTGTTGGTTTTATTTGTGAATATTACGTTGCATTTTAACATGTTAATACCATACTCGAGTCTAAATGTTATGTGCATTTATGGAATCATATTATTAGTCTAAATGTTATGTGCATTTATGGAATCATATTATTCTAACATGATATTCAGTTTCTATTCCAAGATGTAGCTTTAGCTATGGTTACCATGAGACCTACTCCATTGGGTCCTATAATGGAGAAACTGTCACTGACCCCCAAGAAGTACGAAAGTGGATGACAGTTCTACATTCAGACATTGGATGACTGAGCTCCTTCACCAGATGTGCAAGAGAAACTAGTAAGAGAGAACCCACCAGAAGGAGTTTACGAGCTTAAAGGGAGTGATCAATGCCCATTCTTCTCAAATCCTCAGTTGCTTCACAAAATTTTAATAAAAATTGTTTAGATTCCTTAGCTTAATTTCAATAAAGAAGAGAAAAGAAAAGGGGTCATATTCTTTAAATTTTATTTCTATTTTTCTCACAAAACACAACTATTTGTTCAGTACGACTCTTAAATTGTCATATGCCGTTCTTGTATGTACAACTACCTTTCTGTAATTATTTTTTTCTTGCAGTAAAGAGAAAAGCTGTTATACACTTGCATCCTTGTAATTTACATCTTCTTCAGGCAATGCATTGACTACCTTAGTTGTTGTAAGTTGAAAGTTGCAGGTTATGTTTCAGCCTATAATATCATAAAATTTAATTAGCCAGGGTCTGGACTAGGCGGGGTTGATGAGGAGTTTAGGAAATGTACCAAAAAAATTATTAAGGTATTGAAGGTACTTGTACTATGCATACACTTCTTTGCTTACTGATGTATGTTCTTGCCAGTCTAATAAAGTAATTAATATAGTGCCAAGTAAGGACTATTCATCCTTCATATTATGAGCTGTTGAATGTTGATCAAAATTTCTATTGGAACTTGTTGAATGGTATCATCAATGTGACATTCTAGTAATAATGCACGTGACATCAATACTGAATCCATCCATTACAGATACACTAACCGTTTTCTAATGAAAAATTATGTCCACTGCTTCCACTATGTACATTTCTTTTCATTTTTGCTTGGGTTAACTAAAAGATCATATGCAAAAGTGACATACATTAGCTTCCTTATTTCTTGCAAATTCAATCATAACAACTGTATCCCAAACCTATAAATACTTCCAAGTACCAGATATTCATGTGTATAAGCATTAATAACTTCGTTGGGATTACGGGAGGCCTGTGCAGATTGTAACACAAAGGGAGTTAAGCGTTCTTCACTAGCTTTTGGAACATCAGAACAATGAAGAAAAGCCCATACTCCATGATCAGGTCTATCCTTATTTCTTGTACATTTTTTCATGCTTCTCACTTCTAGATCCTAAACCATGAAGTGCCTTTTTTATGAACTTGTTATTTGAAACACTTTTTATATCAACATCACATTCTAAAGCAACAATATCATTAGAGACACGACCATTCAAACCCAATCGTGAATTTGCAGGTCGTAGATGCTAAGATTTCAATATAACCTCAGATAAAACTGATTGTGATTCTTCATATTATTGTTTGCAAACAGATAACAAGTATTTAATACAAAACTAAGGACAGTTAGTTAACTACTATTACTAACAGAAAACTAACAAACTAACCGTAACTAACTTGTTTTGGCAGTTGTAAGATGTACTAAAACTTCATCTGTCACAGTGGACAATAACCAAGAAGCTAGAAACTTGTCTTGCTTCTTATGAACAAGAAAAGCTGGGTTTTCAAGCTGCCGACCTTCAGAATCAATAACAAAAGGAGAAGGTGAAGGAATAGTACCTAAGACAAAACCTTCAAGACCATAACCTTCAAGGATCAATAAAAGCTGATGCTTCCACAAAAGAAAATTGTGAGAAGCAAGTTTGATGGTATCATGCTTGGAGAAGTAATGAACTGCTGGTACACCAAAATTGCCATGTAAACATTAAGTCTCCCTAGTGTTGGAGGAGTAAGGTGGTGTGTCAACTGTTGGTACACCTTTTGGAATCTCATCAGTAGCCATGGAAAAGAGAGAAAAGAGAAAAAATTTTACACCAAGAAAGCCTTGGCTCTGGATACCATGCTAAGATTTCAATATAACCTCAGATAAAACTGATTGTGATTTTTCATATTATTGTTTGCAAATAGATAACAAGTATTTAATACAAAACTGAGGACAGTTAGTTAACTATTGTTACTAACAGAAAACTAATAAACTAACCGTAACTAACTGTTAGTTCTAATAGTAGAGGTCTCTTGACATTGTCTAGACTCATAGTTTCAATTTTTTGCTAAGCCTGGATGGTTGTTGAAGATTGATTTTGGCCCGTTTCATTACTCGAAAGTATGCTTCTTATTAACTTTCCACCAACCTCCTGTTGTTGACGTTGTCTCGTAGCAGTTGAACGAGGTCAATTTGCTACAGAAGATGATGCACCTTGCTGTTCTGATTCACCCTCTGAGACCTAGGAAAGGAAATGTAAAACAAGAATCGTAATTTGCATTCAATAATTTGAAAAGGGGGAAATTCAGAAACTATCTGCACTAGTACATATAAAACACATAACAATGAAGTAGAATAAAGCTTGAATATAGTTAGCAATGGATGACTGAGTGGAAAGGAGACAAACAAAAGGAAAACATCTTACATAAGGAGCATTTCGATCTTTTAGTTTTAGAAAGATCTTTTTCTTCCCAGAATCAATAGAAAAAGTGATTCCAGTTACAAGACCATTAATGCCACGGACTACAATTCAACTAATTAAGAAAAAATATGCAAGTAAATAAATGAAAAAGATAAGTTAAACACCAAAACAACGTGCAACCCAAGTATTTTCATATATCACCAACTTCAAGTCAAATGAAAGAAGATAATCCAAATACAGGCCAAGAAAGAGAATAAACCCATCAACTTAGATTCTCAAGCACACATGCTCAGAAGTGCACATAAAACGACGAGGTTTTTGCACTAATTCCAGTATAATAAATAATTCAACAATACAAAAATTTCAACATTATATCACACCTTCATCCAAGTTGCTTGCAATATGTTAGATGAGTTTTAAAGACAAAAAAATAGTTTAACATACAAACTTAGGTTGAGCTATAGCTCTATCATGGGGGCCACAATTAGAGGAAATTTGAGTCTGTTCCTTTTCAATGGTCCAGGGGTCAGTTGTATCTATAAACGGTGTATGAGAAACTTTGGGATAAGTGCCCATATTTTTCTTAATTTCTAGTGTTTCATACCAATTATCTAATTTATTTTTCTTGATGTTCATTCAAATGGTACAAGATCTGTGAAACAAGAGGATGGTCACAGAAAAATTAAGTACATAAAAATAGGTGGACCTTGCTATTTATGATAGGTAAAAAGTAACAGCCCTTTCTAAAAAATTTACAATTAGCTTGAATGAAACACGTTCATAAAAATATGTTTTTGGTTGCATTTTATGGGATGTCTACTAACACAAAATAAGATGCATGTTTAAAAACATTTCAAAAAGTCGAAGAAAATATAAAGAATTTTAATTTAGGGTTTTCATTAAACAAAAAATCCAATCTTTTGTTTTTCCATGTTGAATAAAAGAGATAGAAGGATGCAAAGAAGACATACCTGGACCTTTCATTGAATCTATCTTTTGTTTTTCTATGTTGAATAAAAAAATCCAATCAATTGATGAAGCACTAAATTTGATTTTTATTATTTTGATTCGATAAAGATGATAATAGTTTTTTTAGTCAAAATAAAAAGGAAAACTAAAAACAAAGAAGAGACGAAAAAGAGAACTAAAAAAAGAGACGAGATGAATGGTTTTGTCGGCCTAAGGTTTAGGGTTTAAAAATTTTAATTAATTAAATTTATTTAATTAAAAATCTATTCTCATCCTATTTGAAAATCCAAGATGGTACTTAAAATCTAGTTCGGCTGCCACGTAAGATTACCGTTAGGGGGATAATGGAACTTAACGATAGAGTGATCACTTCGTAACAAAATAATAACATAAGTGACTAAAATGTAACATTTTAAACATAAATGAATAAAATATAAACTGAGTCAAACAAAAGTGACTATTTTTGTAGGTTAAAAAAAACCAAAAAAATCCATTAAAATTTTAAAAAAGATAAAATTTTGAAAGGAATTTAAAGTTACCATCTTAGTGCCATATTCTATGGCTGGTTTAGTGTGGAAAGTGCCATTCTTTCAGGTGATTCCTTGGCAAATGACGCAAGTGTTCTTATCCACGAAAACCACCGGTTGAGGCGTCAGAGCCAATGAGAAAGAGTGTGACTAAGCCAAAAGGTGAGAAGAAGAGGAAGAGGGAGTGAGTGGGGAAATTTGGGGTTTGTGAGGAGAAATCCTGGAAGACAAAGATTGAATAAGTCGTAAAGCTTGTCTAGCCATTGCTATTGCTGCTAAATCTGATTCACTATTCGATCCCCCTTTGGTTTTACTAATTGATGATTTAATGTTTTTAATATATTTTTAATGATTTATATTTATTTTTAAGATTTTTTTTAATTTATTAAAAAATTAAAATATTTTAAATGATATTTTAACTATAATTCAGGGATTAAATTAATAATTAATCATTTAAAATTTATAAAAATTAATTTATCTATTTTTTGAAAAGAGAAGAGATTAGCGCCCGATATTTTCATGTCATGGAACTGAATTGAAAGAAGAAATTGACAGAAACAAAAAAGAAAAGAGAGAGATTCGAGAGAAAAATCAGAGGAAGAAGAGAGTAAAATTGCTTCTTTAATTTCATAACTGCCTTGCACCTCACCGATTGGTGCTAGAAAGATGAGTAATAGCCTTGGACAACTGGCAAGGTTAACAAACTGCTCAAACCACACAATTTCATTAAACGGTGTTCCCCAAAATGAATCATTTAAGCAATATGTTAATTCCCCTTACCAACACGCACCGTTTCACTAATGCTCAATAATAAAAGGCTGCGTTTTTACAATATGTACTTAACAATTAAAAGAAATAATAACAGAAGTAACAGAATTATGAAATGTTAATCGTTGAGGCTTCATTCCATAACAAATACCCCTCCCCAAACTCGATCATTGTCCTCAAGGATCAAAAAAAGAAAACCTTCGCTTGATCTCATTTAGATTTTTCCAAGTAGTATCTTCAAGGAACGTGTTAGCCGATTCCACCGAAACTTCTATTACAACTTGGTTCTCTTTTTTGGCCATTCTCCTGTCTAACACTCGAGCTGGTTCCTTTAGAAGTTCACCATTAGACCCTACTAGAGGCAACACGTATGAACTCACCTCTGATCCAATGTGCTTCTTCAGTTGGGAAACATGGAAGGTATAATGGATACGAGTAGTTGGAGGCAAAATCAGCTTGTAAGCAACTTGTCCCACTCTGGCCTCGACTGGATAAGGACTAAAGTACCTTGGTGATAGCTTCCAGTTTCTGAAATTCCTCATGGAATGTTGTCGATACGGTTGAAGCTTTAGGTAAACCAATGTCGGAAAAATAAGTTTGGAAAACACACCAGAAAAAAAATTTAGGAAAAAATCTGAGTTTTAATTTTTTTTCCAAAAGATCTTGGTTGTGATATCTAAGTAATAAACACTTAATCAAAATTGTATATTTTCGGTTGGTCTAGTATGAGCGCTTTGACCGAGTAGTCTTTTTCGCTATCCTCAAGCTCACGTCTGTTGAGTGTGGGCTTGTATCAAATCAAAAAAAATTTGACAAAAATTACTAGTGGGGTAATTTTCTATTTTTTCTAAACTTTTGGGTCAAGTTGTAAATCAGAAAAATATCGTTAGAAATTTTCTGGAATAATCTCTTCAGAGAATTTTCTCTCTACAGTTTTCTCTTGAATTCAAGTGTGTGTAAGTAATGACCCAATGTTTAATATTAAATTAAATTAAAATAATAAAAGTATATAAACAATAAATTAAATTTAATATTAAGATATCACTTTTATATTAAATTAATAAAATACTATTAAGATAAGTATTAAATATAATTTCATATTAAACTATAAAAATAATATTATTTTTGAAATAATTAATCGGAAATCAAATTCTCTAGTAGAGTCCCAATAGGAGTGTCACTCTTCCATTGCTCAACCACCAATTACTAACAGTCGTCGGCCACCAAGACACTGTCGTCCACCAAGACGCCGTCATCACAGCCACTGACATTGTCGTGTCTAGTGATGTAGGTAAGACACCCTTACAACACCCTGAGCCGGTTCAACTACTCCGATTTGGTTCGAGTTAGTAACAACCCGACTAATCCGGTGTAGCCACCGGTTAGACCGTCGGCCCAGTTTCATGTAACAACTCTTTTAATTGAGCTATGAATTCCATTATTGCTAGTAAAGCCATAACATACACAAGTCATGTACCCAAAATACCGACTATGGGCTTGATCATCTTTAGAGCATAAGCATCCACTTATATCACAACACATGAGTTGCATACGCATGGTTAGTGGCTAACTCAGGATTTACGTAAATCACACCATGAACGTCACAAGTGAATTCATTCACAAACGGATTCAGAATTAATTCATTTTGGGTCCAGTCCAATGTATCATTCTACCAATGAATATATCTATGTCTCTACTCATGGAGTCAACTGCCCTGATAACCAAGACTAGACATCTCCCCAATTGAAATTGTAGACAACATAATAATCCTTCTCATTAGTTGAATCAAATATTCACTTTGATTCTTTTACGGGATTACAAACTCATTTAGATTATGTACTGAAGTAAGGCATCTTTCTCGCAATGTAAAAGTTCTTTACAATGCTACTTATTTTCAATTTGAAATTTTGACAATCAATGAGCTAATATTTACTTGTCACGATTTCGCTATGCATGCAAAAATATAAAAGAGATAAATACAAAAGTCATAATAATGAAATGTGAAATTAACTTTATTTATTTATTCATCGCTCAAATAAATAGAAAGCAGTTATATGTTTACTACAATATGAACACATTTCCCAACAACCAAGTTCCCTACCTTGGATTCCCTATCAAACCTTTTCTTATTAGCCATTTGTTTCATCATTTCTTGAGCTCTTTTCAAGTGAAACTACAACACTTTCCTCATAGTTTCCCTATGTTGTATGCTTCTATCCCCTGTAACTACTCGAGATGCACCAGCTAAGTAAGGTAGGTGAATGAGAGGGTCTTAACCATAAAGGGCCTCATAAGAAGTGGTCTAGATGGCCGAGTGATAGGTGGTGTTGTACCACCACTCTGCCAGAGGTAACCAAGTCACCCAATCTGAAGGTCTTTCACCTATTATATATCTCAAATAACCCTTTAAGCATTTGTTCAAAACCTCTATCTGGCCATCAATTTGGGAGTGATAGGCAGTGAACAATTGAAGTTTAGTGCCTAAGTGCCAAAAGAGCTCCTGCCAAAAATTACTGAGGAGCACCCTATCCGTATTAGACACAATTAATTTTGGCATGTCATGCAGTTTGTAGAATTGGTTTAAGTACTTTTGTGCTACTCTCAAAGTAGTAAAGGGATGAGCTAAAACAATAAAGTGACCATATTTGGTCAGCCTGTCCACCACTACTAGAATCGTGCTTCTGCCCTTAGAGGTAGGTAGACTTTCTACAAAGTCCATACTTATGGCTGCCCAAGCTTTATCTAGTATGGAAAGAGGTTGAAACAACCCTAGAGATGTTGAATTATCCATCTTGCATTTCTAACAAGTTACACACTCTCGAACTCATTTCTTCACATCCTTATAAAGACCCTTCCAATAGAGCAGCCTAAGATTCTATGCCTTGTGGTATGTATGCTAGAATGGCTTCCCAATGGTCCCCCATAGAAGAGATAAAAGAATGTCTCTTAAGCTTGTCATTGTTTCCCACTATAATTTTTCCCAATCTTCTAAGCAACTTACCATCCCAAGAATAGTTAGGGTGAAGCTGAGGTTGGTGTTTGAGTTTCTGGCACAACTATTGTAGCTTGGTGTCACCTTGACAAGAATCCACAATTTGACCCTATAACTCAAACCAGGAAAGGCACATGCTCCCTACACATTGGAAAAATTTATGATCCTGTTCACGAAGCCTTTTAACCAAAGCATCTGCCACTATATTTTGAGTTTCTTTTCTATAGGCTATAGAGTAATCCTAACCTAGCATATTAGCTACCTACTAATATTGGTAGGGAGCGATTGCTTGCTGGTCAGACAGGAACCTCAATCTTTGATGTTTCATTTTGATTTGAAAATTCCTCCCAATCAGGTAAGGATGCCACTTTTTAATTACCAAAAGCACTTCTAACATCTCCTTGTCATATATAAACAAGGCTTTATGTTTGACTCCTAAGGGTTTGCTGAAGAAAGCCACTGGCTTTTCCTTCTGCTATAATATTGTTTCTACCCCTTATCCATTAGCATCAATCTCCACAAAAAGTATCTCTTGAAAATCAAGAAAAGCCAAAACTGGTGCTTGACAAATGGCTTCTTTAAGTTGATAGAATGTTGTTTTTGCAAGCTTAGTCCACAGCTAGGGCACATATTGCTTCAGGAGAACAGTGAAGGACTTGGCCAACACTCCATACCCCTTGATAAACCTCCTGTAATAACCAGACAGTCTAAGAATCCCTCTCAATTCCTTTACAGACTGTGGAATAAGCTAGTTAAGAACACCTTCCACTTTTTCTTTGTCCATGCTAATTGCCCCGTTGAAATAATGCATCTTAGATACTCAAGTTGAGTATCTCCAAAGGTACACTTCCTTCTTTTGGCATATAATTAGTTAAGTATCAACAATTGTAACACCTCATGCAGATGTCCCAAGTGATCTAACCAATCCTTGGAATACACAAGTATATCATCGCAGAAGACTAAAACTGACCTCCTCAATAGTTTTCTAAAGATAACATTCATCAGTGATTGAAAAATTGAAGGGAAATTGGCCAATCCAAATGGCATAACCATGAATTCATAGTATCCCTCATGTGTTCGAAAAATGGTTTTGTGAACATCCTTATCCCACATAGGGCATGTAGGATAAAATTGAAGTGAAGGTTTCAGTGTCTTGATCTGCTACTTCTAATTGTTTGGGGTAGTCTTATAAATCCTTAGATGCTGGACTTTTGGCATCGGTGTACTGGTCAAGTTGTGGCTCTATGGTAAGTTGATACAACTGAGATTTAGAGCGTTTATGTCCTGGTGTATACTTAGAACCACACCAGAAACAAAGCCTCTTCTTGTTGTCCTCTAATTCAGCTTGAGAAAGAAACCTAATATGAGCTTGCTATCTCGAACTTCTCCCTATAGAACCTCTCATTGATGAAGAACCACCAGTACTGTGATGCACCTTAGGATTAGAAAATAGATGTTTAAGAAGGCCTACCCCACTACCTACAGACAAACCCTTCCTTGAAGTCCCCAACACAATACTCTCAACCTGCCTAGCCAACATGTAACCTTCCACCAAGGTTTGAGGCTTAAACAATCGAAGGTATTGTCCAACCTCAGGTTTCAAATTACTTGTAAAGATACTTAGTGCATATGCCTCAAGAAAATGGAACTGGTTTAGTAAACTTAAAAATCTATCGTGGAATTGATCAATCGATCCTTGTTGTTTGAAAGAAACAAGCTTAGTCATGGGATCAAGGAAAGAGTCAGATCCAAAATGTTCTTTCATGCCCTTATCATGCAAATCTCAAGTCAATTGGTACAACCCTCCTTTCCTTTGAACAAAAAAGTGGTGCCAATCCAAAGCCTTCCGTTCCAAATGGAGCATAACGACTCAAACCTTAGCATGACCTCTCAACCCCTCAACTTCAAGGTACTGTTCGAGCTTAGACCACTACCCTCTAAAATTCCCCCATTAAAATTAGGGCAATCCAATCAAAAAAGGTTACTCACAACATCCAAAGTCCCTACTCAAGAAGACACTCTGGTATATTCCAGATCTGGTATAAAGTACATGGCCAAATGCTCCTTTGGTGGAAAGCCAGAAAGAGACCTTCCCAAAATCCATTTACCCTTGTTAGAAACTAGGTCAATAGCAGTAATAGGAGACTGTCCAAAATATTGTTCAAATAGGGAATGGAGCTCAGTGCATAGCTCAAACTGGACCTCAGAACGTACCTCCCTCTTGATGCCTTCTTAGAAGTCATTGAAGCGCGCATCAATCTTTACATCCAGCTGTGCGAACCCCACTTGCAGCTGAGTAAGCTCGTTTTGCATCAACCCATCTCCTTTTACAATCTAGTGGTTGTATCACCCTTTACCTGATCCGATCGCCGAACTTGAGTAATAAGGTGCTATAAGTGAATACAAACACTTACAAGCACATTGTAATTTAAAATCTCAATTAATTATCAAAAATTTATAATTAATAAAATTAGCATGTGATTCAATCAATTTTGAATTAATTTCGAGCTTACAGAAGGTCAAAACTAAGCAGGCAATTAATAGGGATTAAATTGAAACAAATTTAAAAAGTAAGGAAAAATTTACATATAGGGGTCACATGGACGTGTCACTTGGCCGTGTACGAAAGCTTAGCCCATCTGTGATGAACCACACAGTCGTGTCACTAAACTATATACAAGAGTTGTGCCCGTGTAAGGTTAGCCACATGTTCATGTGAGTGGTTCACATGGCTGTGTGAGTGGGTCACATGGCCGTGTAAGTGGGTCAAATGGCCGTGTGAACAAACTGTGTAACTCTCTATTCCAATGTGTACTAAAATCACTTAAATTTTTACAGACCACACGGTCGTGCCATGAACCCGTGTAAGGCACACGACCGTGTGTCAGCCCGTGTGTGCTTGAAAAATGCTTTTTTAAGCAAGCTATTCATTCATGAACATTTAAGCCATAAGCTATCATTTAAACCATATTTCAACTTATTCAAGGGCATCCAAATTAAGTTAAAAACATCATTTACAATTATAAATCTAAGTGCCTAACCAATATGCCACAATAGGCACCTCAATCAACCATTTAAAATCAACCAAAAGACCACATACATACCAACCCATTAAGTCTTCAATGACACTTTCACTATCATCTAATCAAGCACCAAATAGCCATTTAAATAATTTCATACTTAAGCATCAAGCTTACCAAATCATTTCAAACATACCAAAACTTATAACTTATCTTTGTGCACCTATTTTCCAGCATATCATTTAGGCACCATCAAGCAAGCAAATATCTAAGTCAAACTTCTCATCAAGATACCATATTCATGACTAATGCCATCATACACACACATATATATAAACATAATCTCAAAAAGCCAAACTCACTCAAGATATAACATTTTCACAAGCTTAAGATTTCCTAGGTACATGCCACACATAACCAAGCCTTAATATGGTCAAAAGACTATAGAATCAATACCGAGATAGTGTGAGGTTCTTGACGATCCACCTGACACATTCCCTAAGTTTACACTACAGGGAAAACTGAAACAAGGGAGTAAGTATTACAAAGACTTAGTAAGTTCACAGGTATTTAAAACCAAGTAACTTACCTCAGGTTATAATTATACACTACATGTTACTTAGCTTGGTATAGTTTGCCTAACATGGCAATTCAAAAATCAAAAGATGAGTTCAGCATTTATTAAACCATACAGTATTCAATCATATAACATTTTAATTCATTTAAATTAAAATTTTAACATCATTCACAAAAGAAATAATCATTTATTCAGTTCACTATCTAAATCATATCATATAATCTATTCACCCATAATACATCCCATTTCAAATTAATGCAAACATTATTTTCATTTCATAATTTGAGTTTTCAATAAAATTCATATTAGATCATATGAACTTCATTCCCATATCAAATCAATTCATCTTTATACCAAATATACAACAATTGCCAATTTATTTTCAATTACTACTTCGTTTCATAATACGAATTTCGAATCAAATTCATCAAATTGTCACGTTTCCATATTGTCCCCCTAGGCTTCTATAACCAATTCTCAATATGTATATGCATCATCCGATCATTGTATCAATCAATCTGAAGATCATTTATTTCAATTACATTATACATATCCCTATTAACCTAACTCAGACTCGGACAGATACATAGATCCAACCAACATATCAATTTGACACCCAATGTCTGACGGATAAATTCGTAATAATGAATTGCACCTTGCACTGACCGGTAAAACCAAAAAATAAATATTGTAACGACCCGATAGTCACGGGTGTTGGAAAGTGTATTTCTAGGACTCCGTTTTTGAAAAACGAACTCTTCAATATTTATTAAAAATATTTATGAAGTTAGTTGTGTAGTTAATTAGGTTTTGGTTAGGTGAATTTGCATGAAATAAGAGTAATTAGGTATAAGGACTAAATTGCATAAAGGGTGAAAGTTGAATTATAGGTTAAAGAATAATTGAAGGGACTAAATAAGCAATTATTCTAATTGCATTGAATAACGCAGAATAGTGTATTTTATTATAAAACTTAAAGTTAAAATATATAATATAATATTATAATAAAACTTAAATGTTAAGTATATATTATATTATATTATATTATATATAATAATTAAGTAAAAGAAAAAGAAATAGAAAAAGGAGAGAAAGAAACTAAACATAGAAGGAAAGAAAGAAAAGAAAAAGAGAAAGAAAGAAGGAGAAAAGTTAGGGTTTCAAGGGTTCAAAGCTCAATTGGTTAGTCAATTTAGTCTCTTTTATTTTAATTTTTATGTTTTTGAAATCTCGGTATTAAATACTACCCAACCTATGTTGAAATTTTAGAAATTATTGAATTTTTAAATGTTGTTCATGTTGAATAATTTGAGTATTAGGGCCTAAACTGATAGATTTTTAAGCTATAAATGAAAAAGGATTGAATTGTAGAATAAATTATAAAATTTGAGTATTAGGGACTAAATTGTAAAAATATTAAAATTTGGGGATTTAAGTGAAATTAGAGATTAAATCTAGTTTAAAGTGAAAATTGAATGAAAATATAGAATTAATTATGAAGAAATAAAGGTAGTCTCGATTTAGGGACTAAATTGGAATTTAGGCAAATGTTGAATAAAAATTGAAATATTCAATGTGAAATTGAATTGTATTGTATTGATTAATTTTAATTGTTTTAATTTCGTAGCTAACGTTGCGTCGGAATCTTCGACTAAAAAGGGAAAAGATAAAGTTGACGAGGAATAGCTCGAAATTTCTAGTTTGTATTTCTATAATCCGAAGCTAGTTATTAATTGTTGTAATTTTTATTTAATGTATATGGTAAGTGTTGAGGTAAGTAATTGATATTTTGATGATTGAATGAATGAATTGAATTGTAGATATATATATTGAATGGATTGATTTTTTAATTGAAATGAATATATGTGTAATTATATGATTATATGAAAAATAAATATTGGATATTGATTATACCTGAAATGTGAAATTAAACCCTCTTAACTGTATCAGGTTGAGTTGGACATCGATGGCATGCCATAGGATTGGAAGAGTTCAGGGATTTCTTTGACTTTGAGTCGATAAGACACTGGGTGTCAATTTATTACTTCAGATTAATTTGATAAGGCATTGGGTGCCAATTTACTTCGATTTATCCAATGAGACACTGGGTGTCAATTTATTACTTTGAATTATCCGATGAGGTACTAGGTCCAAACTGATGTGTTTTGGTTGGATCCGTGTATCTGTCGGAGTCTGAGTCGTGTTAATAGGGGTAATTAAATGAAATGATACTATGATTGGTATTGGAAAACATTGACTGTGAAATGAAAATGAGACACATGAATTGTGTATCATATTATGAAAAGCTATTTGTATAGCAAGTATGATATTTGAAATAGAAAGTGATGAGAATTGAATATGTTATGAATGACGTGTTTATGAATTGATAAATTGAATGACTAATGTTATTGTGTGATTAAATATATATTATAATATATTGCCTTTAATTATTCGGATTATAGAAATACCACTGAGTTTATACTCAGCGTACGGTTTTGTTTTCCGTGCGCAAGTTAGGTACTTAAGTTTGATCACCGATTCAACATCCAACAACGATCCCGAACTCAAATGTGGTGATGTTATTCCTTTTTGTGTCGGCATGTACCTTCTAAATGTTAACTATTTTGTGGATTGATGGTAAATAATATTATAAGTTAATATTGGTTGGTTATATATATGATTATATGTTTTATGTTAAAGTTATGGTATAGCATGTTTTAAATTAATGCATAAATGAATATGAAATAGGTAAATTTGGATTGAAATAGACAATTTAATAAATTGGATTGGAATGATGTCTATTAATAAGTTTTAATAATATGATTGTAATACTTATGAAGGTACATAGGTTAGGTATTTAGGATTATAGTTTTGATATGTTTTAATTGTATTTGATTGTGTTTTGAATTGGTTGAACAAATGGTTTTTGAGTTACTTAGTGTTCAAGATTGCAGGGAATGGTAAACTTGATGTTTAAGGTTCATTCTAAGTCCACACGGGTGTGTAACTGGACCATGTAAGACACACGGTTAACACATGGGTGTGTGGTTTGGCCGTGTGTCCCCTGCAACTTAAAAATTTCAAAACAGAATGCTCAGGTGTTTTCACACGGAAAGAGACACAGGTGTGTATCTCATCCGTGTGTGACACACGACTTAGCACACGGGCGTGTGACTTGGCCGTGTGACCCCTGAACCTTAATATCGCAAGTCAAGATGCTTACACGGCCTAGCACACAGGCGTGTGGCTCAAGTCAGTAAGCACCTAAATTTGGACACGGACTGGGACACAGCCGTGTGCCCCTATTTCGAATACCCACATGGTCTGAGACATGGGCGTGTCTCTTGACTGTGTGAGCCACATGGCCTAGACACAAGGGCGTGTGTCATCTGCTCCTTTGAAAAATTTTTATATTTTTGGAAAAAATTTCTGAATACCCGGTCTAGTCCCAAATTTGTTTCTAACACATATTTTGGGTCTCGAGGGCTTATTAGAGGGACAATATGATTAATTTATGATATGTATGTTAAATGATATGTAATGCTCATATTTGATCTGAAAAGTTCGGTAATGTTTCGTAACCCTGTTTTGGCGACAGATAAGGGTTAAGGGTGTTACAAATGTGCCCAACACTGGTCGGTATAACCGACAAATGGGATGCGCAACACTCCCCAACACGTAATCGTATAACCCTAAACTCTTCCTATCCTATAGCATGCCAATTCTACCCAACCTTACCCAAACAATTAGTAAGGTAACAAATTTCTCATATTCATTTTAAATCAATTCTCAATTTCAATATCGTAATCTAAATCAACCAAATCAAGAATTCCATAAATAATTTATCATAGCTCATCACCACATTAGTTTAATTCTGCATTTCTAATAATATTTAATATTTTTGATTCTATTCAATTCAATTCTTTTAGACAACCAATTTAAATCGAATCAATTCAGCTTATTTTATCAAACCATCACTTAATCACATAACATATCCTATTTCAGTCCAATTCAAAGTCAATTCTTTAATTTATTGAATTATACTATCTTCAATTTTGTTCAATTTAATCTTCTATCTCACCTTTTTATACTGAATTGTAAACAATTAGAATTTCAATTAAACATATTTACAATTATAATTTTAAATGCATAACAATTTAACACAAACATACCGTATGAACTTACCAGGGCTAAACAACAAAAATTTCAATGTCAGGGACTAATAAGAAATTTTTTCTTTTCCTCGATTATCTACCGACTCTTGATTTAAACAATAATTTATTTTAATTATCAGCCCAAATACTTAATAATAATCCATTTAATGCATATGACTTCTTTATTGACATTTTTCACAATTGTTGTAATTTTTTACTTTTTATTCAATTTAGTCTCTAATATCAAAACTTATACATTTATCACAATTTAACTTAAAACTTGTTAACCAAATTTATCCTTATTCATTTATAGCCCTCTACATTAAAAAAATTACAGAAATTCTCGTGTACTTTTCAAAATATTTTCATTTTATTCCCTAAGTTCAAAACTAACCAAAATTACTTTACAATTTAGTTCAAATCCATCATCAAGCTTCAAACGAAAGCAAACATTAAGAAAACCTCAAGAACATCACTGGCAAAATTTCAAAACTTTGAAAAAAATCACAAATTAATCCCTAAACTAGATAAATTACGTTACAACGATCTCAAAAATATAAAATTTACGAGAAACGGATAAAAAATAGACTTACATGCAATTGAATAAGCAAAGTCGAAGCTTCCATAGGTTCAACAATAGTTTTCGGTTGAAAAATAAAAAGAAAATAAGATGACATTGGCTTCCTTTTTGTTTTATTAATATTATTAGTTTAATAATTAAATTAAAACATATAACATATAAAATATAATATAAACTAATGTTCAACCCTCCATTAATTTTATTATGGTCTATTTGCAACATAAAACATCCCACTTTTACTTTTTAAACCATTTAATTAATAAAATTCAAAAGCAATTAAGTTTTACGTCTTTTACGATTTAGTTTTGTTTCTTAATTAACCATTCAATCACTAAAATTTTTGGACCAAATTTCAATTCACCAATATATCAGCTCCTTAAATATTTAATAAAATATTCACGGACTTGATTTACATAAACGAGGTCTCAATACCTCATTTTTCAAAACCATTTGACTTTCGTTACGCACCTCTTGTACTTTGAGTAACTGACTAATTAATAAATTCTATTAAATCACGTTTTACTATAACATTATTTTTAACTCGTAAATATTAAATAGATAATATTTACTGACTTACTCATCGGAATTGTGATATTGAAATCACTGTTTCCAGCACCACTAAAAAACGGGTTGTTACAGTGGTAACCCTCTCAGTGGCAATGAGAATCGGCTGCAGCTCTGACACCTTTATCACGGAGCTGAATTAAAAGAAGAAAATGATAGAAACAAAAAAAAAAAGAGTGTGATTCGAGAGAGAAATCAGAGGAAGAAGAGAGTAAAATTTCTTCTCTAATTTCATAACTGCCTTGCACCTCGCTGATTGGTGCTAAAAAGATGAAGATTAAGAAATTACTCAAACCGCACCGTTTCATTAAACGGTATTCCCCAAAACGAATCGGTTAAGCAAAGCTCAATAATAACAGAAGAAACAGAATTATGAAATGTTGACGGTTGAGGTTAGAAACCAGAGAAAATGATATATTTACATTCTTCCTTTACTGCCTAAAAACAAAATTTGACTTGGAAAGTTTAAATTGAAATTTCCATGTTTCTTAAAAAAGTAGTTGGTAAATCCTGGCTTCAGCCTCAATCCTGGACTTGAAAGATTTGAACCCCTCTATAGTTCTAATTGCTTTATATATAATTAAGCTTTATTAATTCTTTAGTTCAATAAAGTCTTCATTTGTGCACTTTTGGAGTTGGTTCATTGGATCATTTATAAATCCAATTGCTGAATGCTTGCTCCTTATTTGTTAAGTTGATGAATATTTCTTTAATGATTGTATTGTAAGTAATTTGTTTCAATACAGTAAGAACCCCATCTCAGAACACCTCCCACACAATTGAAGATCATACATTTTCATTGAAACTTCCAACAGGCCAATAGAATCCAGTGCTATGAATCTTTATCACTTTAATGATTATAAGTTTATATTTTTCGTGTAGCTTAGTGGTGGTGGCGGCTTTTGCGTTTCCTCTTTTACATTTTCAACTTTGCTGAAAACAATTACAATCAGGCGAATGGTGTGGGCCAAAAGAAGAAGAGCCATCACCCCAATCCACGCTATCACAGCATATTCAAGCACCCTAGTGACAGTTAGTTTCTGTGATTTTGGTGTGAAAACAAGAAGTGAAATTCTGTATGTAAAGCCCATGGATGAGATAGCAATCCACACAATCACGGTTAAAATCCACATGAAAAGTCTTCGTTTGAAAGGCAATCCAGTAATCAGAAGCAAGATGATGCTCATCGATGCCATGAAACTTATTGTGTTGGCAGCAAGGTACTGACTATAATAGCTTTGGTTCGTATCTGCTATTATTGAAGTTCCTGCTTCGTGAGATCTCTCGGTGGCTGCTCCTGTGAAATCATCTTGCCATAAACCACCAGGAGGGGTTAGTCCAGCTTGGAAAGACATTGTTGCCATAAGTGATGCCACTACCATCAACGAATCTCGCTTTCTTGTTAGCCAATCTTCCTTCTTGTAAGTCTTTTGCACCCACTGATATTCTCTGTCTGGTTGGTTGGTTGCAACATTTTGAGCAATTAGAGGTGGTGTTTCAATCCTCCAATGCGAAATTTCTGCGGCTCTTAGAGCTCCGGCATCTCGAAGGGACTCAGCAATGTCAAAGTCTTTCAATCCTCTCCTACTTCGTGCAAGAACGTCCAATGCAGATAAACCATTTGCGTTTAGACCATTTACTTCAACGCTAGTACTGGTAAGCAAAAATTTTATTGTCTGCACAATTTTGATCAGTACACATAAGATTAATACCATTACCAAAAGCAATAAAAAGCTTAAAACTGAAATATTATGGTGATGCAATCTAATCCATACCTCAATTTGCTTGTAAGCAACAGCTAGGTGCAAAACTGTCATGCCATAATCATCTTTAGCATTCACAAATTCTTGGTTGTTCATTACTTCAACCACTGCCTTGAAAGACGCAAATTGTCCATACTTGACACACAAATGCAATATGGTCTCTCCCCATGACACGGTGACTCGAGCCGCTTGCGGTCTAACACGGACTAGCTCATTCAAAACATGAACCTGGCCTTTCATGGCTGCAAGATGAAGAGGGTTTCTTTCTTCTATATCAACAGCCAGGCACATGTCAGGGTTTACAAATAGCAATGCTTTAACTATGTCGACATACCCTTTGGCTGATGCCAAGTGAAGAGGTGATGAACCCCTTGAATCTAGTTCTCTGGTGAACTCTGGCTTCCTTTGTATAATCTCCCTCACAAAATCTGTATGTCCAAGCATTGCTGCAACATGTAAAGGAGTTTCAATGGCATAATTAACCAGCACTCTATCAAGAAGCAAGTGATCCTGTCGAATTAATTCTAAGAAAATAGTTACATTCCCTTCTGCTGCTGCTTCATAAAGCTTGCTTTCCATTGTTGTTGTTGTGTTTAAAGGTCATTATAAAAGCTGCAGAGCTGAGATTAAATAGTTGCAGATGAAAGAAATTTAGGTAAAAAGTTTACCAGTTCAAGCCCCATATATATGACATTTCTGTCATGTTGATATCTTCACAAACGTTGAATGGGTCTATAAGTATGTAAAAAGAAAAAATTTACTTGAATGGTCGACCAAGAATATTCTCATTGATTGTTATATATTGACATTTGATGGGGACATAGTTATCTATGGTAAGCGACCATTGCTCACGGTTCAAGTACTGTATAGAAATACTGAGTTCAAATCCCAGCACTTACAATATTTTACATTCCAGTTTTGATATAAACCTGAAAGGTTAAATCAAAGTAGCAGTGGACAAACTATGGAGAAGACAATTCAAAGAAACCTTTCAGACATTCCCCATACGTTTTTGCAATAGGGTAAAACTAGTAGGGCAAAGTCCAAAGTTTGTTGTAGTTATTAATTTTTTTTATTCTACCAAAAAAATTATTATTATTTTTAAATGTAAAAATTTTAAAATTAAAAAAAATACAAAAGATAACATTTTATAGGTAAATTTTGATTTGATTCAATTTTCATAAACCGCTAACATAATTATTGATATAACATCATTTCACGTTTATATGTTGTATACACAAATAATTATATATATTTAATATAAAAATAAATTAATACATTTATTTTTTAAAATATACACAAATGAATCAAAATAAAAATTATATATATATATTTGAACTACAATTAAAACCATATGTATATTATTAATGTATCAAATTGCACATTAAATAAAAGTTGGTGCATAGTTTTAGATTTATGCTTAACATAAATTTTGATCAAACACATGGAATGTTATGTCTACAGTAAAAGTATCATAAACATATATTAGGAGTTGCATTGCATTTTGTTCCTTTTACTAAAAAAAGGCAAATTAATCTTATATGTTAGATTAAAGAGCAAACTTGTCCTTGTTGTTACAAATTTCATTCAATTATACTACTAAAAACTTGCATAACTGTCAAAATAACTAGACAGTTAATGTCCATGAAACCAACTAAAAATTTAACTAAGGCAAGTGCACCTATAAATTAATAGTATAGCTACGCTGAGCATAGATATCGTTCTCACGAAAACTAAAAGTATTAGTAATTACCGCCTTTCTATTATTTAACTGATAAATTTGAGTGACTAATTAAAAACTAAAATTAACTAAATTAATTAATTATGAACGCGACATAGAACAAATCAAGAAAATAATCGAATAATAACCAAGAAACGAAACAATACCCAGGAAAGAATTCACCTAAATTTCATCTGTCATTATCAATCTAAATTACACAATTTTTTTATTTAGTATGTTTGATCAGTAAAAACCCCTAAATTATGTTAATATCTCTCTTCAAGAATAAGAGCAATTGACTCTAGGTTGGTTAATTGAAATTTTTTTCTAATTAAAACGCCTATTATTACATTAACTCGATCTATAGATTCCCTTATTAGATTTGACTCTAATCCGATAGATTTATGTCATCCTATTTCTAGGATTGCATGCAACTCCACTCAATTACGCTATATCTACTCTTAAACAGGGTCTATTTCTCCTCTGATTTAAGCACATCAAACATGGATCAATAGTCTAGAAATATCAAACAAAGAATTAAGCACACACAATTGAGAACAAGAACTAAGTATTTATTGCATAAAATAGAAATCAAATGATAGAATTCATCATAGGGTTCATCTCCCCTAGGTATTTAGAAAATTAGCTCATGCTTGCAAATAAAAATATCCCAAAGACAATATAACCGAAAGAAATAAATAAACTCATTATAATCTCCTGAGAAATCAATCGGGAATCTTCAATCTTGACAGAAATATGCTCCAGAATCCACTTCAATGGTGTTTTCTGAGTTGTTTTCTTGAATACTCTATGACGATTCACTCCTATCTTTTTATTTTTGTCATATATAGGTCTCAAAATGCCCAAAAATCCTAAAAATTGCATTTTTTTGCTGTTCGGAGTGCAATTCGCAAAATCCACACGGCCTGTCACATGATCGTGTGGCTCACACGGGCGTGTGTGCAGGCCGTGTGGAATGGTCCAGCCTGTGTGGCCCCTGCACCGTGCTCCAATTTTTCGATTTTCGCTCGTTTTTCACTCCTTTTGCTCTCAAATGTTCTCCTAAGTATAAAAACGTGAATTTAAAGGATTAGAAGCATAAAATTCACAATTAACATCGAATAATCACCCAAAAACGTATTAAGAATGAGGCTAAAACATGTTACTTTTAGCACCTATCAACAGTTACACTTGACATGTCACATGTACCTCATTCTAATTTACATGAACCAATTTTAACAATAAAAATAAATGAAATTTTCAACAAAATAACTAGTTTTATCTTTAATCTAATATATATAAACTAATTTACCAATTTTTAAAATTAAAAGAACAAAATGTAATTCAAATTCAATTACAAATATCACTAAGATACTTTCCCCTTCAACCAATACTTTGCATACGAGATTTTGATCAAACCATGGATAAATGTGTTAAAATGCAACTTTCACTCAAAATGTGATTGGATAATATACTAAAATTATGAGCGGAGGCCGTTAGCATTAAGTTTGTTCTCTTAATGAAATTCTTTTTATTTTTAAAAAAATCAATTAAAATTTAATTAAAAAATTTAAAAGTTTTGGAGGGCGGATCCACGTGACGAGATCAGTCAAGTGAGACACTATTTTTCAAGTGAGTAAATTTTTATACTCCCATTTTTTCAAAAGTAAATGTATATTTCTAATCATTCTCAATATTAATATTGAGTTAATTGATTCCTTTAAAAAAATTAGAGTAATTTAATATCTGTCAACTCTGAAAATGAGTAATATGGACAATTAATCATTGTGTTAATGTCTTTCGTCAATTTTACATAATTATATTTAATATAATAATAAATTTAGTCATTGATATTATATCTTTAATTCTAAAATATTCAACAAATTTAGCCTTGACATTTATACATTTACACAAATATTGCGAGCTAAATTTGCTAAATTAATACCAAATTAACAATATGTGTAAACTTTAAAGGCTGAATTTATTATTATACCAATTAAAATTATGTAATATTGATGGAAAATATTATTAATATTGTGATTAATTTTCCTTAATTTCTCATTTTTGAGGCTAATTTACCAAAAAAAGCCATTTTTTATAAAATTACCGAAATGGGCCGATTTTTTAATTATTTACCGGAATGGGCCATTTTCCCCAAAATCGCGTCCACGTCAGCGTGATGTCAGGGGACGTGACAGGAGGTCGCGTCCATGTCAGCAGGTCGCGCTGACGTGGACGCGCGCGTGAACAGTGCCCAATGGTCAAAAAATTGACCGTTGCCCCCCCCCAACGGTCAAATGTTTCTTTTACTATATAAACCCCCACCCCTTTTATTTTGGCTAACTTACCAAAAAAAGCCAATTTTTTTATAAAATTACCGAAATGGGCCGGTTTTTTAATTATTTACCGGAATAGGTCATTTTCCCCGAAATCGCGTTCACGTCAGCGCGATGTCAGGGGACATGACAGGAGGTCGCGTCCACGTCAGCGCGACCTGCTGACGTGGACGCGATGTGGACACGCGCGTGAACAGTGCCCAACGGTCAAAAAATTGACTGTTGCCCCCCCAACGGTCAATTTTTTTTACTATATAAACCCCCCACCCCTTTTATTTTCACAAACAAATTCAATATCAATTTCCTTCAAAAATTCTCTCAATTCCTTTCAAAAATTCTCTCAATTCCTTCCAAAATTCTCTCAAACTCTCAATTTCCTTCCAAAATTCTCTCAAACTCTCAAATTCCTTCCAAAATCCTTTCAATTTCCTTCAAAAAATCTCCAAATCCATATTAAATTTCTTTTTCCATTAAATTTCATTTTTTAAAGAAAATTTTAAAATTTTTTATTTTTTTTAAATAATTTTAAAATTTTTAATATTTTCAACAATGGCCGGATCATTGATTCGTCTTGATAGGAATCACATATCGGTGGAGCAAATGAACATGGTAAGTATTAAATTTAAAATTTAAATTTTATTTAAGATATTTTTATTTATGTATTTTTAGATATTTATTAATTTATTTTTTGTTATAAAAGGCTGAAGATCGGGTATTGGAATGCAATATTCGGAATATGCATGCTCCTCCATCACCGTTAGTAGAGAACTACCTGCGGGAAGCGGGATTTTGGCACGTGGCGACGGTAGGCCGGGGATGCAAGTTGGAGCCAAAACTGATCAGTGCGTTGATCGAGAGGTGGAGACCTGAGACGCACACATTTCATCTTCCATGTGGAGAGTGCACTATCACTCTAGAAGATGTCCATCTACATTTGGGATTGCAGGTGGATGGGCACCCAGTGACCGGGTCTGCCCAATCTAGCAATTGGGAGGCGGTGTGCTACGAGCTTTTGGGCGCCGTTCCGGATAAAATGGATGGAGGTAAGGTGGAGATGGGCTGGTTACGTGCCACCTTCCCCGGTCTGAATGAAAATTCAACCGAGATTGAAAGACTCCGATATGCTCGATCATACATTCTTCAAATAATTGGAGGCTATCTCATGGCCGACACATCACGGAGCCGTTGACATCTAAGGTGGCTGCTAAAACTCGTTGATTTTAGAGCAGCCGGTGAATTTAGTTGGGGGTCTGCCGTCTTGGCAACATTATATCGGGAGATGTGCGGGGCGACCAAACCGAGGAGAGCAAAAATCGGAGGTTGCCTGTCACTACTGCAATCATGGGCACGGTTTCGCTTTCCATTTCTACGTCCTCGAGTGAACCACCCATATACATTCCCACTCGTAACGACGTAAATTTTATATTACATTTTGAAATTGTTATGTAGATTTTGTAAGAATAAAAGAATGCTAAAAATTTATTTAATTAGGTGGAACCATCCAGCAAGTTATCGTGGATTACCGACTGAACTTGAAGATATACGGCTTCTATTGGAGCAACGGTCGGAAGCAGAAGTAAGTATTATTGCAAATAGATATTTCCATACATTCGCTAGTGGATTGATATTTAGTATTTAGTATTATGTATATATGTAATATTTCTATCATGTTCATGTAGTTTCAATGGACACCATACGAGGATCCGGCAGTCCGGGCAATAATCCCGGAAGAGTTTTTACAAAATCCGAACGCTTGGCACGTGAAAGTGGTGACAGGAGATCGCGTCCACGTCAGAGCGACCTGCTGACGTGGACGCGATGTGGACGCGCGTGTGAACAGTGCCCAACGGTCAAAAAATTGACCGTTGCCCCCCAAACGGTCAAATTTTTTTTACTATATAAACCCCACCCCTTTTATTTTGGCTAATTTACCAAAAAAAGCCAATTTTTTTTATAAAATTATCGAAATGGGCTGGTTTTTTAATTATTTACAGAAATGGGCCATTTTCCCCAAAATCGAGTCCACATCAGCGCGATGTCAGGGGACGTGACAGCAGGTCGCGCTGACATGGACGCGACGTGGACGCGCGCGTGAACAGTGCGCAACGGTCAAAAAATTGATCGTTGCCCCCCCCAACGATCAAATTTTTTTTTTACTATATAAACCCCCCACCCCTTTTATTTTCACAAACAAATTCAATATCAATTTCCTTCAAAAATTCTCTCAATTTCTTTCAAAAATTCTCTCAATTCCCTTCAAAATTTCTCTCAATTTCCTTCCAAAATTCTCTCAAACTCTCAAATTCCTTCCAAAATCCTCTCAATTTCCTTCAAAAAATCTCCAAATCCATATTAAATTTCTTTTTCCATTAAATTTCATTTTTTTAAGAAAATTTTAAACTTTTTTATTTTTTAAATAATTTAAAATTTTTAATATTTTCAAAAATGGCCGGATCATTGATTCGTCTTTATAGGAATCACATATCGGTGGAGCAAATGAACATGGTAAGTATTAAATTTAAATTTTAAATTTTATTTAAGATATTTTTATTTATGTATTTTTAGATATTTATTAATTTATATTTTGTTATAAAAGGCTGAAGATCGGGTATTAGAATGCAATATTCGGAATATGCATGCTCCTCTATCACCGTTAGTAGAGAACTACCTGCGGGAAGCGGGATTTTGGCACGTGGCGACGGTAGGCCGGGGATGCAAGTTGGAGCCGAAACTGATCAGTGCGTTGATCGAGAGGTGGAGACCTGAGACGTACACATTTCATCTTCTATGTGGAGAGTGCACTATCACTCTGGAAGATGTCCATCTACATTTGGGATTGCCGGTGGATGGGCACCCAGTGACCGGGTCTGCCCAATCTAGCAATTGGGAGGCGGTGTGCTACGAGCTTTTGGGCGCCGTTCCGGATAAAATGGATGGAGGTAAGGTGGAGATGGGATGGTTACGTGCCACCTTCCTCGGTCTGAATGAAAATTCAACCGAGATTGAAAGAATCCGATATGCTCGATCATACATTTTTCAAATAATTAGAGGCTATCTCATGGCCGACACATCACGGAGCCGTGTACATCTAAGGTGGCTACTAAAAGTCGTTGATTTTAGAGCAGCCGGTGAATTTAGTTGGGGGTCTGCCGTCTTGGCAACATTATATCGGGAGATGTGCGGGGCGACCAAACTGAGGAGAGCAAAAATCGGAGGTTGCCTATCACTACTGCAATCATGGGCACGGTTTCGCTTTCCATTTCTACGTCCTTGAGTGAACCACCCATATACATTCCCACTCGTAACGACGTAAATTTTATATTACATTTTGAAATTGTTATGTAGATTTTGTAAGAATAAAAGAATGCTAAAAATTTATTTAATTAGGTGGAACCATCCGGCAAGTTATCGTGGATTACCGATTGAACTTGAAGATATACGACTTCTATTGGAGCAACGGTCGGAAGCAGAAGTAAGTATTATTGCAAATAGATATTTCCATACATTCGCTAGTGGATTGATATTTAGTATTTAGTATTATGTATATATGTAATATTTCTATCATGTTCATGTAGTTTCAAAGGACACCATACGAGGATCCGGCAGTCCGGGCAGTAATCCCGGAAGAGTTTTTAAATAATCCGAACGCTTGGCACGTGAAAGTGGTGACAGGAGGTCGCGTCCACGTCAGCGCGACCTGCTGACGTGGACGCGCGCATGAACAGTGCCCAACGGTCAAAAAATTGACCGTTGCCCCCCCAACGGTCAAATTTTTTTTACTATATAGACCCCCCACCCTTTTTATTTTCACAAACAAATTCAATATCAATTTCCTTCAAAATTTCTCTCAATTTCCTTCCAAAATTCTCTCAAACTCTCAAATTCCTTCCAAAATCCTCTCAATTTCCTTCAAAAAATCTTCAAATCCATATTAAATTTCTTTTTCCATTAAATTTCATTTTTTAAGAAAATTTTAAAATTTTTATTTTTTAAATAATTTTAAAATTTTTAATATTTTCAACAATAGCCGGGTCATTAATTCGTCTTGATAGGAATCACATATCGGTGGAGCAAATGAACATGGTAAGTATTAAATTTAAATTTTAAATTTTATTTAAGATATTTTTATTTATGTATTTTTAGATATTTATTAATTTATTTTTTGTTATAAATTGCTGAAGATCGGGTATTGGAATGCAATATTCGGAATATGCATGCTCCTCCATCACCGTTAGTAGAGAACTACCTACGGGAAGCGGGATTTTGGCACGTGGAGACGGTAGGCCGGGGATGCAAGTTGGAGTCGAAACTGATCAGTGCGTTGATCGAGAGGTGGAGACCTGAGACGCACACATTTCATCTTCCATGTGGAGAGTGCACTATCACTCTAGAAGATGTCCATCTGCATTTGGGATTGCAGGTGGATGGGCACCCAGTGACCGGGTTTGCCCAATCTAGCAATTGGGAGGCGGTGTGCTACGAGCTTTTGGGTGCCGTTTCGGATAAAATGGATGGAGGTAAGGTGGAGATGGGCTGGTTACGTGCCACCTTCCCCGGTCTGAATGAAAATTCAACCGAGATTGAAAGACTCCGATATGCTCGATCATACATTCTTCAAATAATTGGAGGCTATCTCATGGCCGACACATCACGGAGCCGTTGACATCTAAGGTGGCTGCTAAAACTCGTTGATTTTAGAGCAGCCGGTGAATTTAGTTGGGGGTCTGCCGTCTTGGCAACATTATATCGGGAGATGTGTGGGGCGACCAAACCGAGGAGAGCAAAAATCGGAGGTTGCCTGTCACTACTGCAATCATGGGCACGGTTTCGCTTTCCATTTCTACGTCCTCGAGTGAACCACCCATATACATTCCCACTCGTAACGACGTAAATTTTATATTACACTTTGAAATTGTTATGTAGATTTTGTAAGAATAAAAGAATGCTAAAAAATTATTTAATTAGGTGTAACCATCCGGCAAGTTATCGTGGATTACCGACTGAACTTGAAGATATACGGCTTCTATTGGAGCAACGGTCGGAAGCAGAAGTAAGTATTATTGCAAATAGATATTTCCATACATTCGCTAGTGGATTGATATTTAGTATTTAGTATTATGTATATATGTACTATTTCTATCATGTTCATGTAGTTTCAATGGACACCATACGAGGATTCGACAGTCCGGGCAGTAATCCCAGAAGAGTTTTAACAAAATTCGAACGCTTGGCACGTGAAAGTGGTGACAGGAGGTCGCGTCCACGTCAGAGCGACCTGCTGACGTGGACGTGATGTGGACGCGCGCGTGAACAGTGCCCAACGGTCAAAAAATTGACCGTTGCCCCCCAAACGGTCAAATTTTTTTTACTATATAAACCCCCACCCCTTTTATTTTGGCTAATTTACCAAAAAAAGCCAATTTTTTTATAAAATTACTGAAATGGGCCGGTTTTTTAATTATTTACCGAAATGGGCCATTTTCCCCAAAATCGCATCCACGTCAGCGCGATGTCAGGGGACGTGACAGCAGGTCCGCTGACGTGGACGCGATGTGGACGCGCGCGTGAACAGTGCGCAACAGTCAAAAAATTGACCGTTGCCCCCCCAACGGTCAAATTTTTTTACTATATAAACCCCCCCCACCCTTTTTATTTTCACAAACAAATTCAATATCAATTTCCTTCAAAAATTCTGTAACACCCTGAACCCGAGACCATCACCGGAGTCGAACACGAGGTGTTAACAGACTTTAAACCACTTATAAAAAAATTTCCCAGACACTGCCAATCTGCGTACTAGTCGCTTTGAAAATCATATCTTGAGTTCAAAAACTCGAAATCCAGTTCCATAAATTTTCCCTGAAACTAGACTCATATGCCCATCTACAAATTTTTTTCTAGAATTTTTGGTTGGGCCAATTAGTACAGTTTATTAGTCAAAGTCTCCCATGTTACAGGGATCGACTACACTGCAATTTGCGCATTACGACTTGGATATCTCCCTGGACAGGGCTTCAATACTGATGTCGTTTGTTTCTATAGAAACTAGACTCAGATAGGAATCTATACATATATGGCATGACTCCTAATTATCTCTGGTTAATTTGTAATGAATTTCCAAAGTCGGAACAGGGAGTCCAGAAACCGTTCTGGCCCTGTCTCACGAGAACCTGAATATCTCTTAACATACTGTCCATATGATCGTTTCGTTACTTTCCTATGAAAATAGATTCATTAAGGTTCGTTTACATAATTTATTCATTATTTAATTCCAATCCTACTATTTTTAGTGATTTTCAAAATCTACATCACTGCTGCTGCCAGCATCTGCCTTTAAGCTAGACTTTACCTACTTCATAGTTTCCATGATTCAACTAGCCCTTTTAGCATAAATAGCACAAATTATGATAGTGATTAAACATTCCATACCAAATGATTATAACATTATGCTCAAACATATATAAGCCATTTTCGCATGGCTATATACATTAACCAAAATATTCCTCCGCCACTAGTCTATTTTATACATGCCATAAGATAATCCAAAACATAGCAGTACCAAACAGTGGATAGTGATAGTGTGACTAGTTGCTGACGATCCCCGAGCCTGTAGCTTCGCAATGAGATCTATAAAACAGAGGAAACAGAGTAAACGGAGTAAGCATTACAATGCTTAGTAAGTTTTAATCAGTGTCAACAGATAACAATCAAATTATAACATAGTTGTTCGTATTTTTATTTCACTCTTCCTTCGGGCATACCATCCCTTTACCGAATACGCACATCTCATCATATACAATAGGCAGATAAACTTTCACATAAAAGTGAGCTCATGTGACATAGATATATCGTATGATTTCACGTCACCCCTCACACTGATCCGATGTCACATAATCATAGGAATAGTCTCATAGATTGCTCTCGTATGCATCACATAACTACCTTATGATTTAGTGCAAATCAAGCTCACATATAAACTTGGAGTACATACCTGTTTAACCTTTCGAATTGAATATATTTATAAGCAATTCTTATTACGAAGTCTTACCCGGACATAATCTCCACACGAAGTTATCGGGTCTTACCCGGACAAAATCCCCACACGTAGTCATCGGGTCTTTAGAGCTCGGATATAGTACGAGCACGAAGCTTACGGACATTAAGCAGTGATAATATTCTCGCATAAAGCCTGCGGGGTTTTAACCCGGATATAGTACTGACACAAATGCCCTTCGGGACTTATCACATTTATACACTTTCACATCCATCACGTTGGCCACTCGGCCCTGTCACATATATACACTTTCACATTCATCACATCGGCCATTAGGCCCTATCACATATATATACACTTTCACATTCATCACATCGGCCATTAGGCCCTATCACATATATATACACTTTCACATTCATCACATCGGCCATTAGGCCTTATCACGTATATACACTTTCACATTCATCACATCGGCCATTAGGCCTTATCACGTATATACACTTTCACATTCATCACATCGGCCATTAGGCCTTATCACGTATATACACTTTCACATTCATCACATCGGCCATTAGGCCCTATCACATATATATACACTTTCACATTCATCACATCGGCCATTAGGCCTTATCACGTATATACACTTTCACATTCATCACATCGGCCATTAGGCCTTATCACGTATATACACTTTCACATTCATCACATCGGCCATTAGGCCTTACTATCATTTCATATTCGAATACTCATAAACTTACAATACCACGATTTAGAATTCAAGTATGGGTTTAATCAATAGCTTATGAGCAACTAAAACAAGTTTATCAAGGTTCACAACATAATCTCAAATTCAGCACAAGCTGTTTTTCCTGAGCAATAGTCACTAAATTATTTATAACTGGAGCTACAAAACTCCAAATCACTTTCCGTTAATTTTTCCTGAATATAGACTCGTATATCTTCCATCCATAAAATTTCCAGAATTTTAGGTTTGGCCAATCAATACCAGATTTTTCTTAAAGTTTCCCCTGTTTCACTGTTTGACTAATCTGACCACTCTTCACTACGAATCAAATTTATCATTTTACAGAATTCAAAATGTGTTGTATTTGATTTCATTTGAAACTAGACTCATTAAGGAGTCTATGCATATAAATTTTATCTTATAACCATTTTTGTACAATTTATAATGATTTTCTAAAAACAGAACAGAAGATTACAGTGTCATTCTGCGCTGTCTCACACAACTTTAAGTATCTCATTATCGGAAATTCCTTTGCTTACATGGTTTCTTTTATAAGAAACTAGACTCATTAATCTTTAATTTCATGTCTCATTCAGCCTCTAATTCAAGTCCATGAATTTATGGTGATTTTCTAAAGTCACGTTACTGCTGCTGTCCGAAGCAGACTATTTCAAATTACCCTTAAATTCCCAAGCTCAAACACTTAAGAACTTACCATTTGAGCTTAGAACATATCATGGCCACATCTTATCTTATTAAATCAACTCATCATGTCCTATTATAATTGAATTTACTCAATGTTTAAACACTTAAAACTTACCTCGGATGTTGTCGAACGATTCCGATGGCTATTCGACCACTTTTTCCTTCCCTTTATCGGATTTAGTTCCCCTTTGCTCTTGAGCTTAATTAAACAAATAAATTGATTTAATCATTTGAGCATCGAAAAGAGGAACACAAGGCACTTAGCCCATATTTATACATTAGACATTAAGGTCACATACATGTGAAATCATGCATCAACTCAACATATAGCCAATATTCATCTTAGCCGAATTTTCTAAGTCAAGATAAAGCCATCAATATGTTTACCTATGGCCGAACATACACATCAACCTATGTACTCATTCATGTGGTCGAGTACACATATTCCAATATGATTTCATTTCCATTTCGTTTAACACTTAAGTTTTACCACATATCAGATAACCCATTTCTTTACTCATGTGGCCAATTATATTCGGTCATGCATACACACAAAAAATCAATTTGGAGACTCTATCAATCCAACATACATTCGGCAATAGTCCATAATTCTCTTTCTCGGCCACTCATTTCCCACTTAACAAAGCTTCCATTCGAACTCATTGTGAGTATCAATTAACTTAAGCTATCTTTAAACCTTTATTTATCACTTCATGCCAAACCAAAGACCACATTCGGCACTTTCATCCACCATTCTACCAAGCATGTAATATTCAACCACAACCAACTCACAATCGGCCCTAGTTCATAACAAGGTAGCCGAATTCTTTTTATGGTTCAAACACTCATCTATCATCATTCACCTAACTTTAACATGAAACAACAAAACTCACCATTATTAGCTACCATAGTTGAAAACCTTACTCAATCCAAAAATCAAAATTTCATCATGGGTTACAAAAAAAAATAACTTGATATCTCACTCAAGATCAATTAAAATTTCAAGAACTAATATGAACACCTTACCTTAATATTGACCTAAGATGACCGATGGCTTCACTCTCTTCTTCTTCCTTTCAATTCGGCCAAGAAGAACCAAAGAACACAACTTGTTTTCATCACCAAAATGCTCTTGTTCCCTTTTTTTTTCTTTAGATTCGGCTAGGAAGAAACATGTATGATGATCACTTTTTTTTTCTTTCATCATTTTCCTTTTTCCATTTCTTTATTACTAACTTTTTATTTGTTATTCCTCCCATGATGCACCAACATAACATGTCTATGACATGTTTTGCCCATCACACCTTGTCCACCCTATTTGTCATGGCCGGCCACTACTAAATGGGGGGGGGGAAATTGACATGCAAGTCCCCCCCTTTTTCTTACATGCACTAATAGATCCTTACGCTTTGACCTATCACATTTCAAAATTTTCTCACATAAGTCCTATTTACTAAAATTCACCTACAATTAAACAAAATTCAAATATGAAATTTTCACACATGCATATATACATATAATAAGCATCAAATATGACAACTAATTATTTTTATGACTCGGTTTAGCGGTCCCGAAACCACTTCCCGACTAGGGTCAATTTTGGGCTGTCACAACTCTCCCCCACTTAAGAAATTTTCGTCCCCGAAAATTTCTACCGATGCATAGTTTAGGATAACGTCCTCTTATTGAATTATATCCATATAAACATTAGCTCATCGATAGCAATTGTAATTCATTACTGATTTCGCATCGATCCATAAAATCATTTTCTTATCCTAAGACAAATACATAAACATTTCTACAAGTATGCACATATATCTCATTTCTTGATTTCATAAGCAATAATCACTTAATTAATTCACAAATGCATTTCAAACACATATTAAGCACATATTAACATGTATAATTCACATCATCAACCCACATATTTGTAACCCACATTTTCATTCATGTATAAGCTGTAATCTGACCAAAAGTACACATATACTCAAACATCTCAGTAAATATCCTTAATAACTCCATCACATCTCACTATTCAACTTATTTCATTTCCAAAAGAAAAGTCAACTTTCACGTACCTGAACATTTAGTTCATTTAGCACATTCAATCATAGTTAACGTTACCCGTATACAGTCGAATAGGCATAAAGTCTAATATAATACTCTGGCATGAGATTTATTCTAGCGCATAACTCGTATATCCAAAATTATCAACATTCATCAAAAATTCCTTCAAACTTTCGAATGTCGAAACTTAATCAAAATAATTTCTTGAACAAGATTAACAAAATAGTGTCCATTCAGCAATAGCACATATAGCTCTTACAATGCCATATCCTAGATATGGTCTTACATATTCTCACATATCGAGTCGATGCCATGTCCCAGACATGGTCTTACACACTATCTCAAATCAATGCCTTCGTCCCAAACGAGGTCTTACATGAATTCCACCTCACACACTTAGTGCCCACTGACCGATCTCGCACTCATAGTGCTCGGTTAAAGGAATTCGCACACACACAGTGCCTCTAATTATTCACATACATAGTGCTCTTATTCATTCGTTAATACACATTGACATGACTTAACCAAGTCTATAAACATCATGTATGTACACTTTTAAACATATCATCTCATTTAAATTTGAATTCGTATAGTAATGAATACTTAAACTTTGCTCAAATTACCGGCACGAAGCCTACTAGGCACGAAGGCCCGAATACACGTCACCAGCATGATTGCTCTTCGGGACCTAGCCCGGATATAACACCAGCACGAATGCTCTTCGGGGTTGAGCACGGATATATCACTAGCACGAATGCTCTTCGGAACTTAGCCCGGATACATCACTAGCATGAATGCTCTTCGGGACTTAGCCCGGATTTAGTAACTCGCACAAATGCCTTCGGAGGTCACTTAGCACAAAGCCTTCGGGACTTAGCCCGGACATCATTCAAATAACCATGCACATTTAACAAAAAATCATGGCACATTCGTATTTCGTTTTCGTTAGCAAAACTCAAACACAAGACAATTATCATTCTTGCAATTTCGGCTCAATAGCCACACACAAGGAGCATGATTTTGATTTGCTTAAAACATGATCTAATCAAATCATAATTTAAGCTCTTTTACTCAAGAACTTACCCCTTTCCGCTGTCCGAAATCGACTCGGTAAGGTCGCACCCTTAATATAAATAATTGATAGAAAATATATATATAGTGGGTTCGCACACATAGTGCTTAATAATCAACCACGCACACTTAGTGCCATGTACTTTAAACTCGCACACTTAGTGCCATGCATTTCAAGCCCGCACACTTAGTGCCAATCTCACAACCGTGAACACTTATTGCCCGCACACTTAGTGCCAATCTCACAACCGTGAACACTTATTGCCCGCACACTTAGTGCTGAAAACCAACCACTCTATACGCTTCACTGCCTTTTTACATTCGACAATTTCGTCTCTACATACATATACACATATAGCAATACACATTAGTATATCATTTACATTACTTGAATACAAACACAACATGCTTATCGACCATTCAACTTCCAGTTCCATAGCCACATACAAAAATCACATTTATAGTCATAACACTCTTTCAAAATTGCATCACTTATACCCTTATAATTCAATCCAAATCGAAATTCAAATATGAGTACATGATACGTACCTGATCAACTTAATAATTTAGGCATATCTAAGTGAAGTTATATTGCAAATTCTCATAGTCAGAAGCTTGCTACAGCTCGATCGGGATCAAGATTCATTGCAATACAGCAAACACATTTTAATAGCCAAAAATCATCACACTATCATTTTATCACTTTATGGCATGTATAAATAGACTCAGGCGTGCTACGTTAGTCCTAGAATCGACTAAACCGTAGCTCTGATACCAATCAAATGTAACACCCCGAACCCGAGACCGTCACTGGAGTCGAACACGAGGTGTTAACAGACTTTAAACCACTTATAAAAAAATTTCCCAGACACTGCCAATCTGCGTACTAGTCGCTTTAAAAATCATATCTTGAGTTCAGAAACTCGGAATCCAGTTCTGTAAATGTTCCCTGAAACTAGACTCATACGCCCATCTACATATTTTTTTCTAGAATTTTTGGTTGGGCCAATTAGTACAGTTTATTAGTCAAAGTCTCCCATGTTACAGGGATCGACTACACTGACCTTTGCGCATTACGACTTATATATCTCCCTGTACAGGGCTTCAATACTGATGTCGTTTGTTTCTATAGAAACTAGACTCAGAGAGGAATCTATACATATATGGCATGACTCCTAATTATCTCTGGTTAATTTGTAATGAATTTCCAAAGTCGGAACAGGGAGTCCAGAAACCGTTCTGGCCCTGTCTCACGAGAACCTGAATATCTCGTAACATACTGTCCATATGATCATTTCGTTACTTTCCTATGAAAATAGATTCATTAAGGTTCGTTTACATAATTTATTCATTATTTAATTCCAATCCTACTATTTTTAGTGATTTTCCAAATCTACATCACTGCTGCTGCCAGCATCTGCCTTTAAGCTAGACTTTACCTACTTCATAGTTTCCATGATTCAACTGGCCCTTTTAGCATAGATAGCACAAATTATGATAGTGATTAACCATTCCATACCAAATGATTATAACATTATGCTCAAACATATATAAGCCATTTTCGCATGGCTATATACATTAACCAAAATATTCCTCCGCCACTAGTCTATTTTATACATGCCATAAGATAATCCAAAACATAGCAGTACCAAAGAGTGGATAGTGATAGTGTGACTAGTTGCTGACGATCCCCGAGCCTGTAGCTTCGCAATGAGATCTATAAAACAGAGGAAACAGAGTAAACGAAGTAAGCATTACAATGCTTAGTAAGTTTTAAGCAGTGTCAACAGATAACAATCAAATTATAACATAGTTGTTCGTATTTTTATTTCACTCTTCCTTTGGGCATACCATCCCTTTACCGAATACGCACATCTCATCATATACAATAGGTAGATAAACTTTCACATAAAAGTGAGCTCATGTGACATAGATATATCGTATGATTTCACGTCACCCCTCACACTGATCCGATGTCACATAATCATAGGAATAGTCTCATAGATTGCTCTCGTATGCATCACATAACTACCTTATGATTTAGTGCAAATCAAGCTCACATATAAACTTGGAGTACATACCTGTTTAACCTTTCGCATTGAGTATATTTATAAGCAATTCTTATTACGAAGTCTTACCCGGACATAATCTCCACACGAAGTTATCGGGTCTTACCCGGACAAAATCCCCACACGTAGTCATCGGGTCTTTAGAGCTCGGATATAGTACGAGCAAGAAGCTTACGGACATTAAGCAGTGATAATATTCTCGTATAAAGCCTGCGGGGTTTTAACCCGGATATAGTACTGACACAAATGCCCTTCGGGACTTATCACATTTATACACTTTCACATCCATCACGTTGGCCACTCGGCCCTGTCACATATATACACTTTCACATTCATCACATCGGCCATTAGGCCTTATCACATATATACACTTTCACATTCATCACATCGGCCATTAGGCCCTATCACATATATATACACTTTCACATTCATCACATCGGCCATTAGGCCTTATCACGTATATACACTTTCACATTCATCACATCGGCCATTAGGCCTTATCACGTATATACACTTTCACATTCATCACATCGGCCATTAGGCCTTATCACGTATATACACTTTCACATTCATCACATCGGCCATTAGGCCCTATCACATATATATACACTTTCACATTCATCACATCGGCCATTAGGCCTTATCACGTATATACACTTTCACATTCATCACATCGGCCATTAGGCCTTATCACGTATATACACTTTCACATTCATCACATCGGCCATTAGGCCTTACTATCATTTCATATTCGAATACTCATAAACTTACAATACCACGATTTAGAATTCAAGTATGGGTTTAATCAATAGCTTATGAGCAACTAAAACAAGTTTATCAAGGTTCACAACATAATCTCAAATTCAGCACAAGCTGTTTTTCCTGAGCAATAGTCACTAAATTATTTATAACTGGAGCTACAAAACTCCAAATCACTTTCCGTTAATTTTTCCTGAATATAGACTCGTATATCTTCCATCCATAAAATTTCCAGAATTTTAGGTTTGGCCAATCAATACCAGATTTTTCTTAAAGTTTCCCCTGTTTCACTGTTTGACTAATCTGACCACTCTTCACTACGAATCAAATTTATCATTTTACAGAATTCAAAATGTGTTGTATTTGATTTCATTTGAAACTAGACTCATTAAGGAGTCTAAGCATATAAATTTTATCTTATAACCATTTTTGTACAATTTATAATGATTTTCTAAAAACAGAACAGAGGATTACAGTGTCATTCTGCGCTGTCTCACACAACTTTAAGTATCTCATTATCGGAAATTCCTTTGCTTACATGGTTTCTTTTATAAGAAACTAGACTCATTAAGCTTTAATTTCATGTCTCATTCAGCCTCTAATTCAAGTCCATGAATTTATTGTGATTTTCTAAAATCACGTTACTGCTGCTGTCCGAAGCAGACTATTTCAAATTACCCTTAAATTCCCAAGCTCAAACACTTAAGAACTTACCATTTGAGCTTAGAACATATCATGGCCACATCTTATCTTATTAAATCAACTCATCATGTCCTATTATAATTGAATTTACTCAACGTTTAAACACTTAAAACTTACCTCGGATGTTGTCGAACGATTCCGATGGCTATTCGACCACTTTTTCCTTCCCTTTATCGGATTTAGTTCCCCTTTGCTCTTGAGCTTAATTAAACAAATAAATTGATTTAATCATTTGAGCATCGAAAAGAGGAACACAAGGCACTTAGCCCATATTTATACATTAGACATTAAGGACACATACATGTGAAATCATGCATCAACTCAACATATTAGCCAATATTCATCTTAGCCGAATTTTCTAAGTCAAGATAAAGCCATCAATATGTTTACCTATGGCCGAACATACACATCAACCTATGTACTCATTCATGTGGTCGAGTACACATATTCCAATATGATTTCATTTCCATTTCGTTTAACACTTAACTTTTACCACATATCAGATAACCCATTTCTTTACTCATGTGGCCAATTATATTCGATCATGCATACACACAAAAAATCAATTTGGAGACTCTATCAATCCAACATACATTCGGCAATAGTCCATAATTCTCTTTCTCGGCCACTCATTTCCCACTTAACAAAGCTTCCATTCGAACTCATTTGTGAGTATCAATTAACTTAAGCTATCTTTTAAACCTTTATTTATCACTTCATGCCAAACCAAAGACCACATTCGGCACTTTCATCCACCATTCTACCAAGCATGTAATATTCAACCACAACCAACTCACAATCGGCCCTAGTTCATAACAAGGTAGCCGAATTCTTTTTATGGTTCAAACACTCATCTATCATCAGTCACCTAACTTTAACATGAAACAACAAAACTCACCATTATTAGCTACCATAGTTGAAAACCTTACTCAATCCAAAAATCAAAATTTCATCATGGGTTACAAAAAAAAATAACTTGATATCTCACTCAAGATCAATTAAAATTTCAAGAACTAATATGAACACCTTACCTTAATATTGACCTAAGATGACCGATGGCTTCACTCTCTTCTTCCTCCTTTCAATTCGGCCAAGAAGAACCAAAGAACACAACTTGTTTTCATCACCAAAATGCTCTTGTTCCCTTTTTTTTTTCTTTAGATTCGGCTAGGAAGAAACATGTATGATGATCTCTTCTTTTTTTTCTTTCATCATTTTCCTTTTTCCATTTCTTTATTACTAACTTTTTATTTTGTTATTCCTCCCATGATGCACCAACATAACATGTCTATGACATGTTTTGCCCATCACACCTTGTCCACCCTATTTGTCATGGCCGGCCACTACTAAATGGGGGGGGGAATTGACATGCAAGTCCCCCCCTTTTTCTTACATGCACTAATAGATCCTTACGCTTTGACCTATCACATTTCAAAATTTTCTCACATAAGTCCTATTTACTAAAATTCACCTACAATTAAACAAAATTCAAATATGAAATTTTCACACATGCATATATACATATAATAAGCATCAAATATGACAGCTAATTATTTTTATGACTCGGTTTAGCGGTCCCGAAACCACTTCCCGACTAGGGTCAATTTTGGGCTGTCACAAATTCTCTCAATTCCTTTCAAAAATTCTCTCAATTCCCTTCAAAATTTCTCTCAAATTCCTTCCAAAATTCTCTCAAACTCTCAAATTCCTTCCAAAATCCTCTCAATTTCCTTCAAAAAATCTTCAAATCCATATTAAATTTCTTTTTCCATTAAATTTCATTTTTTAAGAAAATTTTAAAATTTTTTATTTTTTTTAAATAATTTTAAAATTTTTAATATTTTCAACAATAGCCGGATCATTGATTCGTCTTGATAGGAATCACATATCGGTGGAGCAAATGAACATGGTAAGTATTAAATTTAAATTTTAAATTTTATTTAAGATATTTTTATTTATGTATTTTTAGATATTTATTAATTTATTTTTTGTTATAAATTGCTGAAGATCGGGTATTGGAATGCAATATTCGGAATATGCATGCTCCTCCATCACCGTTAGTAGAGAACTACCTGCGGGAAGCGGGATTTTGGCACGTGGAGACGGTAGGCCGGGGATGCAAGTTGGAGCCGAAACTGATCAGTGCGTTGATCGAGAGGTGGAGACCTAAGACGCACACATTTCATCTTCCATGTGGAGAGTGCACTATCACTCTAGAAGATGTCCATCTGCATTTGGGATTGCCGGTGGATGGGCACCCAGTGACCGGGTCTGCCCAATCTAGCAATTGGGAGGCGGTGTGCTACGAGCTTTTGGGCGCCGTTCCGGATAAAATGGATGGAGGTAAGGTGGAGATGGGCTGGTTACTTGCCACCTTCCCCGGTCTGAATGAAAATTCAACCGAGATTGAAAGACTCCGATATGCTCGATCATACTTTCTTCAAATAATTGGAGGCTATCTCATGGCCGACACATCACGGAGCCGTTGACATCTAAGGTGGCTGCTAAAACTCGTTGATTTTAGAGCAGCCGGTGAATTTAGTTGGGGATCTACCGTCTTGGCAACATTATATCGGGAGATGTGCGGGGCGACCAAACCGAGGAGAGCAAAAATCGGAGGTTGCCTGTCACTACTGCAATCCTGGGTACGGTTTCGCTTTCCATTTCTACGTCCTCGAGTGAACCACCTATATACATTCCGGGCAGTAATCCCGGAGGAGTTTTTACAAAATCCGAATGCTTGGCACGTGAAAGTAGTGTTGATCAACTTTGCAACCGTGGAGCCCCACCAGACAGACAGAGTCCTACGACAGTTTGGATGTAGGCAACCGATCCCTGCGGACCTGAGGAGTTTGACGAGCACCACAAAATCGACCTTCGGCTATTAGGTACGGATTGGCCGTTATACTGGTCAGTGGACATAGAAATGTGGGAAAATCGGAATGAATATCTACCTACTCGGGAACCAATTATCGTTCCCGAGTTAGCATGCGTTCCAGAATACATGCCATGGTTTAGGGCCCATGGGAAGCCGTATTTACTTACGCCAGAGGAGAGGCGGCGGCAAATACGTGTCGGAAGGGAAAGGCGCGGGCCTCAAAATCCAAGGGGACAAGACTACGAGGGCAGCCCCTCAGCGAGGCCCAGACATTCACCCAGTTCATCATCAGCGACCATGCAATCACCGTCCCCAACGAGAGCACCGACGCAGTCACCTAGCGCAGCAATTCAACAGATGATACCCACGCATTCACCTTTCCCTATGATGCCAGGTATGTTTCCTAGCCCTTATATGTACCCTAACCCGTACATGTATCCTTTTCCGAATCCTATGGCAGGTTGGAGCCAAATGCCCGGATCAGCTCCATTTCCTGTAATGCCGAGCGGACCACCGATAACTAGGCCATTGGCGCAGGATGGGTCGCAAGGGGGGCCGTCAGGGAGCTCTCCTTTTTACCAATCGCCAGCAACGCATGGCTTTCAAACTCCGTTGCCGTTCATGATGCAAACACCTCCACATACACTATTCTTTGAAAGTGGATCATCATCCCAAGTCCGACAAGCAGATGCCGAACCGGAAGAACAACAATCACCACCCGAGGAAGAACAACCGCCGCCGGAAGCTAGAGGAAGGAGGAATCCAGCGCGTAACCGTCGACCCCCGCCATGTGGAACCGAATCCCCCGGTCATAGACATTGATTACCGTATTAAAATTTATCATTTGATGTAATGAAATAGAAGTTTATGACGATGTAATACACATAGAATTTTTTCCGAGTTATTTTGACATTATTTGATTAAAAACCCTAACCCTAACCTAATTTAATTAAAAACCCTAACCCTACTTAATTAAAAACCCTAACCTAATTTAATTAAAAACCCTAACCTAATTTAATTAAAAACCCTAACATAACTTAATTAAAAAACCTAACCTAACTTAATTAAATTAAAAACCCTAACATAACTTAATTAAAAACCCTAACCCTACTTAATTAAAACCCTAACCTAATTTAATTAAAAACCCTAACCTAATTTAATTAAAAACCCTAACCCTACTTAATTAAAAACCCTAATCCTAACCTAATTTAATTAAAAACCCTAACCTAATTTAATTAAAAACTCTAACATAACTTAATTAAAAAACCTAACCTAACTTAATTAAATTAAAAACCCTAACATAACTTAATTAAAAACCCTAACCCTACTTAATTAAAAACCCTAACCCTAACCTAATTTAATTAAAAACTCTAACCTAATTTGATTAAAAACCCTAACATAACTTAATTAAAAAACCTAACCTAACTTAATTAAATTAAAAACCCTAACATAATTTAATTAAAAACACTAACCTAATTTAATTAAAAACCCTAACCTAATTTAATTAAAAACCCTAACATAACTTAATTAAAAAACCTAACCTAACTTAATTAAATTAAAAACCCTAACATAACTTAATTAAAAACCCTAACCCTACTTAATTAAAAACCCTAACCTAATTTAATTAAAAACCCTAACCTAATTTAATTAAAAACCCTAACCCTACTTAATTAAAAACCCTAATCCTAACCTAATTTAATTAAAAACCCTAACCTAATTTAATTAAAAACTCTAACATAACTTAATTAAAAAACCTAACCTAACTTAATTAAATTAAAAACCCTAACATAACTTAATTAAAAACCCTAACCCTACTTAATTAAAAACCCTAACCCTAACCTAATTTAATTAAAAACTCTAACCTAATTTGATTAAAAACCCTAACATAACTTAATTAAAAAACCTAACCTAACTTAATTAAATTAAAAACCCTAACATAATTTAATTAAAAACACTAACCTAATTTAATTAAAAACCCTAACCTAATTTAATTAAAAACACTATTTGCTCAGAAACGTCAAAAAAAATTATTTCCTACATGACCAACTGTAGCGAAATCGCGTCCACGAGGGCGCGATTTCACAATTTCTTCTCATATAGCATCCTGGTATCAGCGATTTTATACTATTTGCTCAGAAAACGTCAAAAAAAATTATTTCTTACATGACTACTGTAGCGAAATCGCGTCCACGAGGCCACTATTTCACAATTTCTTCTTAAATAGCATCCTGGTAGAAGCGATTTCCCACTATTTAACCAGATACGTCAACTCGAAAAAAAAATTTCCGGGACCCCTAACTCCTAAAAAGCCTACACCCTAAACCCTAAAAGCCATAAAACGTAAACGTAAAATCAGCGTCAAAATCGCGTCCCCCGTACCGCGCTACGTGACAGGAGGTCGCGTCCACGTCAGCGCGACCTGCTGACGTGGAAGGAAATCGCGTCCTTGAGGGCGCGATTTTCTTCCACGTCAGCAGGTCGCTCTGACGTGGACGCGACCTCCTGTCACGTCCCCTGACATCGCGCTGACATGGACGCGATTTCGGGGAAAATGGCCCATTACGGTAAATAATTAAAAAACCGGCCCATTTCGGTAATTTTATAAAAAATTGGCTTTTTTTGGTAAATTAGCCCACTTTTGAAACTTACAGATTTTAATTTCTCTTTACTAATAAAATAGACTTCTTCTTTACATGAAAAAAATATTATTTTGTATCTATTCGATCCAATCAATGAAGTCTTCCCTAAAAAAACGAAGTCCAAAGAGATCTTGCTTATTGAGTAAAGGAAAATGGAGAACTTTACCAAATTTTGATTTAGAAAATTCTTCTTTCTATTCACCAAATAATTTATCATAGTAGTCTCCAACTCTCCATGGCAACCTTCTTTTGGAAATTTTTAGAGTTTATCAAAGAAACTTTACAAGTTTGCAACCTCTATGGCAACCTAATCTTAGAAAATTTTCAATCTTGATTTGTTTGCTTTTTCTTTGATCGAGATTAATTTAAAAGAGTAATGACAATGAGAGAAATATAAAACAATATTAAAATCTATTAAACTTTGAAAATAAATTCCCTAATGAGTCAAGAAACGAATTTATGTATCTCAAAATGAACAAATTAAGTAATAATGAAAATGGCTACCCATAAAACAATAATGAGAAAGTGAGGAGAGAGATCCTCTGCTTTTGTGCTCTAGTGTTGGGATGTAGTGCCCTTAATGTAGTATTTTCATCTATGTGTACTTGTATTTTTCAAACAAATTAGTTTAATAAAATGACATAATTATCGAAAATACCCTTAGGGTTTATGGGTTTTTGGGTTTTGAGCCCTTAAACTTTTTTTTTGGATTGACACCCTCAACATTACGATTTTTTTAGAAATCATCCTAATTTTAACGAAAAACGTGAGTTCACCATCAGTCAAACGGTAGGTCAACGAAGTAGCCTATATGGCATGCCACATAAGCATGATGTCATAAATGATGCCATCTATAAAAAAAATTGTTTAACGATTTTTTTCATATTCTTTCTTCTTCTCTCTTTCTCTTTTCCCCTCTAGCTGCTGTTACAGTAAAAAAAAATACCCACCACCATTTTCATCAAAGCCCATACTTGCATTTCACTCTCTTAATTACCCATTTCAATTACAATAAAAATCAAAACAAACTCATTTCTAAGCGAAGCATTTTTCCTCTTTTTGTATAGTTATTGTTGAGGCATCAATGTAAATCTATTATAATATATAGTATATAAGTGTGTGAATCTATGTGGACTTGTAACACCCCAAAACTTGACTTAGAAGTTTTGGCCGAATTTCGGAGGTCACATTGATTACCGAAGTGATCGTAGGAAAATTTTAGTTGTGTAAAAATTCTCAATTATCAAATTCCTATTATTGTTAAAAATTCAATCCAAATAACGCTTACATGCATAAAACCAAAAATTCATACCACAGTGTTTAAAACAGAACTTACAGTCCAAAACCATTTATTAAGAATTCAAATTTACAGAAAACACCTTAATAGCCTGTCTAAAAAAACGTAACGCTTCCAAGACCTCCGTATGCTAGGTCCAGCTACAGAAAAATAAGCGTACCTGAAAAAGGAAAACACTAAGGGGGTGAGCTACACGAGCTCAGTGTGAGTCCAAAAGGTGACAACAACAGAATTATAGAACATGAATCCAAGTAGCAGTTCAATGGCATAGCGTATTTACAGAGATACACAGAAACAAAGGGTAAACTCAGAACCTACGTCCCGACCATACACAACAATCAACACATTTGGTACTATACGCAGAATCACAAACACAATGATAAGAAAATTGGACCTACGCTTACACCTTAATATTTGCAATTAAAACAGTCGCGAACATTAAGACAAGCAGATAGAATACAGACAAACAGATTTACACCCAATCACTCAATTAGATGTGTATGAATGCAGTCAAGTAGTAAAAACCTGCATATCCGGCCAACACACCTTTTCGTCCCCTAATCACACCCCAAAAGAGCTATTTAAGCTCACCAACCAAACACAAAACAAATGACCCTGAAAGGCTCATCCAACCCTACACACCATGTATGTGGACTAAGCCACTCAAATAATAAGACGCAGCAAAGCTGACGTATATGCAGCACAGTGCATTGTGGTAAACCGATGTACAGACATGAAGTTTAAACTGTCAGATCAGATAATAGTACGCGGGAAAGCTGATGTACATGCGGTACAGTGCGGTAAACCATTATACTGATAAGTTGCAGTTAAACTGCCAGATCATATCAGAACCAGTCTTCCTTCTCTTCACAACCAACCTAAAAATTTCTTTATGCAAGTGCATATATGCATACAACCTCACAAAAACAATGACCACATCGAAAAATAGTCAGACAGAAACAGGCGTGCACACACCCAGCTAACTAGGTTCAAAATTAGATATCTCGCGCAACAGTCACAAATAACACATATGCCGAAACCCAGATCAGAGTCTTAACTACCCTCACTAAAGCTTAGTCAAGGGTCATAACACACAAACACATTTTCAGATAAAAAACATACACAAAACTAAAATTGGTGACTTAGGACAACATGACCATGTGTTCTGGCCGTGTGGAAATGCCTAGGCCGTGTGGGTGTCAATATGCCCATGTGGAAGGAGGACACGACCATGTGGTTGAGGCACACACCCGTGTGAGCCAGGGACATGGCCGTGTGAACAGACTTTGTAACTCTCTATCCATATGTGCTAAAATAGAGTACAAATCAGACACGGTCGTGTGAGGGTCTCACACGCCTGTGTGCCCACCAGACACGACCGTCTGTCCAAAACAAATGCCCATGTGAGATCCCTAAATTCCCAAATTAGCCACATGGCCGTGTGGTACCAAATCACTAAATCTCTAATTCCCAAACATACAAGCATGTGTGCCCAGAGGACACAGTCATGTGAAAATTGACTAATTTCCTAAAATCAGCCACATGGGCGTGTGGCACCTAATCCTACTCGAAAACCCTAATTTCTAATTCCACATGGCCGTGTGAACAGGCACACGCCCGTGTGGCCACCCATGTGGCCACAAAGCCACATCGAATTAGGCCAAAATCGTTGTTTCAGCCATCAAATCAGTTCTCAAGCTTTGCAATAAAAAAATATCGGAATACGCAGTATTCCCCATATCCCTCAACAACTAAATACCCAAAAATAACAGTTTAGAGCATACACAAGAATTATCGAATCAACAACTCACAAATAAATTAGATAAGGTTCGGATCCCACACCTGATTCGCAATCAATGACATCTAGACACCAACTTGATGACAAAGGGCGAGGCTATCCAAAATTCGCAAATAAAACCGTTTCCTAAAAGAAGAAAAAAAGAAAAAGAGAAATAAAAGCAACAAAGGAGAGGGAAAGGAGAACGTGAAAAGAAAAAAAATGTTTCAAAAGAAATAAAAATCAAACTATATAGTTATTTTTTAACTTAAAACAAATCTACTATTTAACAAATAAAAAATAATTCTCCAAAACGCACTTACAAAGATTCGAACACGCGACCCAGATATACACTAAGGGTGGGTTTGGATGGGCGATTGGGTGCGGTGCGGTGCTTTTAGCTTACTTTTTGTCTCACGCTACAGTATCGCTACAGTATCTAATCTCACCGCCACCGCTGTTTTTACACTAACCGCAGGTAAATGCACCGCCCATCCAAACTCACACTAAGACACAACTAACCACCAGACTAACAAGCCCATTCTGATATCAAAATTCGCAACTAAACACAATAACACAACCTACTCAATGACCCTAACCACAAACTCAAAACTTCTTACCCCAAAATTCAGAAAGTTACAACTCACCCATCCTTAAAGAAATTTCATCCCTGAAATTTCCCACTAACAAAATAGTGATATAACACAAGTTACACCACTACGTTCCTGCTGCGCACTCTAGTCCCGGAGTGCTACTATGCTAGACTTGAACACAAGACCTCAAACACACACCCAAAACACTTAACCACTAAAACAGATACACATTTGTCCTATCACACACAATTACTATGCTCAAATCAAAACGTCGAAACATTCACAACCATACTTGTCTCAAAGTCATCGAGGACACTCTCGAATCTGATGTTCTGTGGACCCGCATCGAAAACATGCTCCTGCCTTTTTCCAGCAATTTCCCGGATGACGTTTCTTACAGTACTCAAAAAACGGAGTGCTCGCACCACTACTGGCACCCTCTGCAACATATTTATTTCCACTCAAATGCATTCTAATACGCTTCGGACACCGAGGCTCCAACCTCGGAGGATTGCGATCTTTTTTCTTCCCACAATCTACGCACCTAGCTTGAAGCATTTCTCTAGTCTTCTCTAACCTAGCCTCAAACACTTTCTCTAGTACTTCCATCACTACCCAAGTCAATGCCTCAGTACCAAACTCCGAGTTATCGCTAGCTAAAGTTGGAGAATCGCATTGACCTCTGACTCTTGAATAGACACACGTCTCGAAGAAGCAGATGACTCATCGCAATCTCGCTTACCTTCAGAATCCATATCGATCTTGTACCTGAGCTTAAAGAATATACAATTTCAAAAATCGAACATAAGCATAAATGTTTAATAAGCTTACAGAACTAATCTTACAATTTCTTAAGTTTCGTAAGGACCGGCATTAGAGTCTCGGACATCCCATTTCCGTAAAAAGTTTTATTTTCCAAACACAAGTCATTTCAAAACACTGTGGTATGTTCCCCAAAAATTTTCTTTAAAACGAACACATGCGCATACGGTTACATAAAGAAACACGGGCCGAGTTTTTGTAAATCTAGCTCTGATACCACCAAATGTAACACCCTAAAATCTGACCTAGAAGTTTTGGTCAAATTTTAAAGGTCACATTGATCACCGAAGTGATCGTAGGAAAATTTTAGTTGCTTAAAAATTCTCAGTTATCAAATTCCTGTTATTGCTAAAAATTCAATCCAAATAACGCTTACATGCATAAAACCCAAAATTCATACCACAATTTCTAAAATAGAACTTACAGTCTAAAACCGTTTCTTAAGAATTTAAATTTATAGAAAATACCTTAATAGCCTGTTTAAAAAAAATGTAACACTTTCGAGACCTCCGTATGCTACGTCCAGCTACAGAAAAACGAGCGTACCTAAAAAAGGGAAACACTAAGAGGGTGAGCTACACGAGCTTAGTGTGAGTCCAAAAGGTGACAACAATAGAATTATAGAACATGAACTCGAGTAGCAGTTCAATGGTATAACGTATTTACAAAGATACACAAAAACAGAGGGTAAACTCGAAACCTACATCCCAACCATACGCAACAATCAACACATTTAGTACTATACGCAGAATAATAAACACAATGATAAGAAAATCGAAACTACGCTTACACCTTAATATCCGCAATTAGAACAGTCGCGAACGTTAAGACAAGCAGATAAAATACAGACAACCATATTTACACCTAGTCACTCAATTAGATACGTATGAATGCAGTCAAGTAGTAAAAATTTGCCCATCCGGCTAACACACCTCCCCGTCCCCCGATCACACCCTAAAAGAGCTGTTTAAGCTCACCAACCAAACACACCGCAAAGGACCTCGAAAGGCCTATCCAACCCTACACACCATGTATGTAGACTAAGCCGCTCAGATAATAAGATGTAGCAAAGCTGGCGTATATGTAGTACAGTGCTTTACGGAAAACCACTATACAGACATGTTGCAGCTTAAACTGCCAGATTAGGTAATAGTTTGCAGCAAAACTGACGTACATACGGTACAGTGGGATAAACCACTATACCGATAAGTTACAGTTAAACTACCAGATCAAATTCGAATTAGTCTTCATTCTCTTCACAAGAAACCTAAAAATTTCTTTATACAAGTGCATGCATGCTTACAACCTCACAGAAACAATGAACACATCGACAAACAGTCAAACAGAAACAGGAATGCACACACCCAACAAACCGGGTTTAGAATTAGATATCTCACACAACTGTCACAAATAATACATAAGCCAAAGCCCAGATCAGAGTCTTAACTACCCTCATTAAAGCCTAGTCAAGGGTCGGAACACACAGACACTTTTTCAGATCAAAAACATATACAAAACTAAAATTGGTGACTTAGGACCGCACGGCCGTGTGCCCTGGCCGCTTGGAAATTCCTAGGTCGTATGGAGGTTAATACGCTCGTGTGGGAGGAGGACACGACTGTGTGGCTGAGGCACATGCCAGTGTGAGCTAGGGACATGGTCGTGTGAACAGACCGTGTAACTCTCTGTCCATTTGTGCTAAAATAGAGTACAGGGCAGACATGGTCGTGTGAGGGTCTCATACCCCCATGTGATCACCAGACACGGTCGTGTATCAAAAAAACACACCTGTGTGGGATCCTTAAATCCCCAAATTAGCCACATGACCATGTGGTACCAAATCACTAAATCCCTAATTCCCAAACACACACGCCCGTTTGCCTAGGGGACACGACCGTGTGAAAATCGACTAATTTCCCCAAATTAGACACACGGCTTTGTGGCCAAGCCGTGTGACACCTAATCCTACCTAGAAACCCTAATTCTTAATTTGACACGACCGTGTGAACAGGCACACGCCCGTGAAGCCATCTATGTGGTCACGAAACCACATCGAATCAGGCTAAAATCACCGTTTTAGCCATCAAATTACTTTCCAAGCTTTGCAATAACAAAAATATATCAGAATACACAGTATTCCCCATATTTCTCAACAAATAAATACCAAAAATCAACGGTTTAAAGCATACACAAGAATTGTCAAATTAACAACTCACAAATAAATTAGATAAGGTTCGAATCCCACACAAATTTGTGATCAATGACGTTTAGACACCGACTCGACGAAAAAGAGGCGAAGCTATTTGAAATCCGCAAGAAAATCGTTTCCCAAAAGAAAAAAATAAAAAAGAGAAATAAAAACAACAAAGGATAGGGGGAGGAGAACGTGAAAAGAAAAGAAAATCGTTTAAAGAAATAATAAAAATCAAACTAAATAGTTATTTTTTTAACTTAAAACAAATCTACTATTTAATAAATAAAAATAAATATTTCTCCAAAACGCACTTACAAAGATTCAAACACACAACCCAGAGATACGCTAACACACAACTAACCACCAGACTAGCAGACCTATTCTGACATCAAAACGCGCAACTAAACACAATAGCAAAACCTACTCACTGACCCTAAACACAAAACTCAAAACTTCTAACCCTAAAATTTTGAATGTTATAGGACTTATATGAAATCTTCTCTAGTAATTCTAGGGCTTTTTGTTTTCTCTTGGTTTCTTTCCTGTTTGTGAGGGTTCTGTCTCTTTTAATTTCTTCCATTTTGAAAATTTTTCATTTTTGTTGCAGGCTTTAGAGTGTCCATCAACAAATGTCAAATTGATGGAAGGTAACATTTTTTTTTTGTAAATACTGTAGTGGTTGATCATTTCTAGAAGAAGACAATGGTGTAAGGGTGTGCAATAGGTTCAATAGCACAATGTGTTTTAATGGCATTGGCTGTAACAATAAACTAGTTTGCTTATTCAAATGTACATGTAGTTCATAGGAAACAAAACAAATCGTCATCCCCCACTTCTAAACCCAAACCAACCAATAAAAAAAATTACAGTCATCGCAGCAAATGCTGGTGCACCAAAATTGCAAGGAGAGGTCACATTTTATCCGTCGTAGCTTCCGCTATCGAGCTTATCAAAAGTAGCATACCCAATTTTCTTTTGTTTCTTATTTGTAGTCGATTCTTCTTTTGTTTGTTTGATAATGTTAAAAAAGATCAAACGAAATGGTAAAAATTTGACAGAGTACTTGAAGAAAACAAAGGAAAACAAAGCCAAGAATGAAAAAGAGGTATGCCTCTGAATTGGGATAATTTAAGTAAATGACCCATTTTCTCCATGATTTACTTCTTAGTTACATTTGTTTTTTTACACCCTTACAACCATCACCATTGCACGTTTAGAAATGGGTTTGTTTTGATTTTTATAGTAATTGAAATGGGTAATTGAGAGAGTGAAATGCAAGTGTGGGCTCTGATGAAAATGGTGGTGGGTGCATTTTTTTTCTACTAGAATAGCAGCTAGAGGGGAAGAGAGAAAGAGAGAAGAAGAAATATGGAAAAAAAATGAAAAAACAAATTTGTTAAACAATTTTTTTATAGATGACGTCATCTATGATATCGTGTTTATGTGGCATGCCACATAGACTACTTTGTTGACCTATCGTTTGATTGATGGTCAACTCATGTTTCCTACTAAAATTAGGATGATTTCTAGAAAAATCATAATGTTAAGGGTTTCAATCCAAAAAAAAAGGAAAGGTTAAGGGCTCAAACCCAAAAACCCATAAATGTTGAGGGTATTTTTAACAATTATGCCTAATAAAATATCCATTAATTACATTAATATTGATAAATGTCAAAAGTAACATATTTTAGTCTCATTCTTAGTGCATATTTTGGGTGATTGTGTAGTGTTAATTGTGAATTATATATTCCTAATTTTTTATAATCGTGTTTTGTTGCTTAATAGAGCATTTGGGAGCAATACGAGTGAAAAATAGGTGAAAATTAAAACATTAGAGCAGTCCAAAAGCTGAACACATGCAACAAAGTTCCACATAGGCAGAGCACATAACCATGTGACCCACACGGACATGTGGCCAAAACGTGTGAATTTCGGGAACCATGTGCGCTTACAACTGGAAGTGACAATTTTTAAGTCTTTGGGAACTTTAAGAAGGTATAAAATAAAAAAAAAATAAAAAAGAGAAAAAGAGTTGTCATAGGATAGTACAAAAATTATCCAAAGAATACCATTAAAGCAGATTTTCCAAACAGCTCTCCATCAAGATTCGAGATTCCAAGTTGATTTCGAATAGAGTTACCATAATTTTTTTTATTTTAGCGATTATATTGTATTTTTGGTGTTTCTTCTCGAAATTATGAACTAATTTTCTAAATACCTAGGGAGATGAACCCTAGGATGTATTATATTGTTTGAATTCTATTTTTATGCAATAAAACCTTAGTTTCTTTGTTTTCAATTATGAATTCTTAATTGTTCATGGGTTAATATTTCTAGAGTATTAATCTATGTTTGATGTGTATGAGTTTGAGGTTGAATAGACCCTTCTTGTGAATAGATTTTGCATAATTGAATGGAGTGCATGCAGTCTTAGAAATAGGATGACATAAATCTACTGAATTAGAGTCAAATCTAATAGGGGGATCAATAGAATGAATTAATGCAATAATAGGGTTTTAACTAGAAAGAAATTTTAATTAATCAACCTAGAGTTAGTTTCTCTTATGCTCGAAAAATATATTAGCATAAATTAGGGATTTCTACGAGTCAAAGAACTAAGGAAAGAAATTGCATAAATTAGATTGAGAATCATAGATGAAATCTAGGTCGATTCTTTACCTAGGTATTGTTTTGTCACTTGGTTGATATTTGATTGTTTTTGTGTTTTATTTCTTTGACGCATTCATTAGTTAATTTAGTTAGATAATTTTATTTTTTATCAATCTTTTGAATTATTAGGTTAAATAATAGGAAGAAAATAATTACTAGTAATTGTAGTCTTTGAGGGAACATATCTGTGCTCACCATAATTATACTATTAATTGATAGGTGCATTTGCTTAAATCGATTTATTAGTTAGTTTAGTGGACATCAAATATCTTTTGTATATTATCCTCAACGTTTTTTTTACACAAAGTAAAATGAAAGAAATATTGGCTCACTGATTATTTAACATTTAATTAATACTAAACAGTATTACGTGGTTGGATCGTAATATAAAAAGATAACTTATACTAGTAGATAATCTAAAAATGTCCTTAGTCTAATTAGAAATGACCAAACCAATTTCAAGACTAATATATCGTTTATCTAGTCCACTTAGGAAGATAAATTGTCTTGGGTATTGGAGTGGATGACTCCCAGAAGATAGATATGAGTAACTAGACTGACAGTACATCGGACAGGACCTAAATTGAAAAGATCTTAGATCTTAGATCTATTTATGAATTTATTCATTTGTAATGTTCATAGTGTAGCAGAGCTTAATCCTAATGGGATGATAAATTATGCATGCATAACTCATATACTTTGATGTAAATAAAAGCTTGAGTTCAAATAGATAAGAAACTGAAAGTTGGTGCATTGGGTGTACAACTTCTGTAGTATGTAGCATCATTTCACAATAGTGGAATTCATAGCCCAATTAAAGGGTAAATAATATCCTCTCATTGATAACATAATAGATGAAAAGTAAACATGGTCATGGGTAGTTTGTTTTTATGATAAATGATTTAATTACTATTTGACAGTAATTAACTTTTCATGAAGGAATATGTAATGGTTACCATGAGACAAAACAGAATCATATTAGGAGAATAGATTTATCCCAAAAAGGTTAAGGATATCCTATAAGGGTAACACACTTATGATAAGATCATTAGATGTAACAACCTGTTTTTCAGTGGTGTTGAAAATAGTGGTTTCGGGACCACAAATTTTGATGAGTGAGTCTGTAGATATATTTAATTAATAGTTATGAGTTAAATAAAGTATAATAGTGAATCGTGATTTAATAGATTTTAGTAATTTGGTCAGTTAATCAAGATACAAGTGGTGCGTACCGAAAGTTAAATGGTTTTAGAAATAAGGTTTTAAGGCCTTGTTTCCGTAAATCGAGCCCGTGAATATTTTTATTTAATATACGGAGCTGTTATATAGGTGAATTGAAGTTTGGTCCAAAAATTTTAGTGATTGGATGGTTAATTAAGGAAAAATGACTAAATCGTAAAAATAGTAAAAGTTAATCGGTATTGGTTTTTATTAGTTAGAAGGCTAAATTAATTAATGTTAAGGGTTTTAAGTTGAAAATTACCCTATTTATATTAGTGGTCGATTATTATTTATTTGAAATTTTATAATTAAAATTTTAATTAAATTAAGTTAAAATAATATAATAAATGTTAAAAACATAAAATAAAAGCAGCTATTATCATTTTTGCTCACCACCATCAAATATTAAAAACCAAAAATTACCATTGAATGAGCTTCAAGGTCGGCCAAAGTGTTTTGCTTGCATGGAGTTTTAATTGAGGTTCATTTTTCGTAATTTTTATACTTTTGAGATTGTTGCAATTAGGTCCAGCTAACTCATATTTACTTTTTCAAAATTGTTAAAGATTTATAAAGTTTCATAGATGTTAATTGAAGTTTTTGAATGTTTATTTTGAAGCTTAGAAATGAAATAGGATTAATTTGTTAAGCAAATTTTGTTAGTTTTTAGTTTAGGGATTAAATTGTGAATATCTTGAAATTGGTATGAACTTTTTGTAAATTATGGTAATAGAAGCTATATATGGACATAATTGAAGTGGTTTAAAATTTAGAGTACAAATTCGAAAGATATAATAAGTTCGATTTTAGGGACTAAATTAAATTGAATTGAATTAAACTGATATATACTTATAATAGGATGATACGAAATGTTTGGAATTATAAATTGAATTGAATTATTGAATAGATCGAAAATTGGACAAAATTGAAGATAATCGAGGAAATGGCAAAAATTATTGATTAGTCCTTAGAGAGTTCTTGTTTGCTAATTTAACCAGGTAAATTCACATAGTATGATTGTATTTAAATTATTTTACATTTGATTGTGAATTTGTGTTTGTTTGATGTTAAAATTGAATGGTTCACAATTTGGTACAAAAGGTGAGTTATGGATTGATTTATAAAGGAATGATAATTTGAAGGATAAAAACTTAATATGTTGAATTGAATTCTAATATATAAAATGAATTTATAGTTGATTGTAATGATTTGAATCGTACTAGTATGAAATTGATTGATTAACGAGATAGAGGATTAAATTGAATTAAATTTAATATAGTATGGCTGGGATTGTAAAATTGACTTGGAATAAAGGTGAAATATATTGTCAGTTGTGTGAATTGATGATTGATTGATGAAATTATGATATGGAATTGAGAAGTTGACTTATAAATGAAATTGAGAATTTGTACTCTATTAATTGTTCAAGTAAAGTCGGATATAATTGGCATGCCATAGGATGGGAAGAGTTCAGGATTATACAACTATGTGTCGGGGAGTATTGGGCACCACATGTTTCGGTTTTACCGACCAGTGTTGGGCACATTTATTTGTCAGTTTTACCTACCAGCACAAGGCGCAACTTATTATTTTTGGATTTATCCAATAGGCATTAGGTGCCAAATTGGTGTGATTGGTTGGATCCGTGTATCCGTTCGAGTCCGAGTCAAGTTAATAAGGGTATAGAAATGTGATATTTGATTTGTGAAAAAAAATTGGATTCATAATTGTGATATGGTGTTACAAATTTGATTAGCGATATATATGAATATCAATAACATTGAATGCTCATACATATCGGATATACGAGCCAAAAGGCCAATATGGAAATGTGATAAATCAACGAATTTGATGCAGAATTTAAACAATAAAACGGAATAATGGTTTCCATTATAATGAAGTTGGATGTATTGTTGACAACAAAATTAAATGATACGATAAAATCTTTAAATTGATCAATTGAAGCTTGTATACATTGATACATGTGTACCATTGAGACTTTTAGTTGTATTTGTAAATTGAAATGTTGATTGGAATGTTATGAATGGTATTAAGTTATTTGTTCCATGCGATTGGTATAAAAATTAATTGAAATGCTAAATGTTCATATTATTATATAAATTAGTTATGCGATGAACTCACCTTGTTAATATAAGGTTGTCGGGTTTAGGAAAAAATCGTCAAGTTGAATAACTTGTATAAATTCATAAAATGAGGTAAGTTGTTGTTTTAATAATTGTGAACTTACTAAGCGTTTGTAATGCTTACCCCCTGTTTCCTTTTCCCTATTGATTGCCAACTTATGGAATGTATCAAGCAAATCATCGAGAAGTTCGCACTATCCCGGTATTAGTTCGATAGTCTTTCTATCATTTAAAGCTTGGTTTTATGGTATGTACATAGGTGTTATTATATGTGTTTATCTCGGTTGCATAGTTTGGTTTATACTTGGATAATGTTTGAATTATGGTATATGTTGATGTGGAATGGTTTGAAAGTATGAAAGTAGACTAAGTTTGAATAAGTGATTTTGGTATATTCTAATGCCTATTGAGGCATATTGGTTAGCTTATTGGAAAATGCCAAATTGTGGAAATGTTGGATTAGATGATTGAAATGGTGATTTATGACGTTTTGACATGTATATGGAGCTTATAATGTGTCTAGGTTTTAATGTGAATAAGATTTTATTTTGGGATGATAGTAAAATGATCCATATATATATACAATACTTGTCTTGAATGTGTATATGATATGTATTTAGTATTGTTGTGAATGACTATGTTTGAATGTGAATAATTGAGCTATTGAGATGAGATTGTCATGGTGAACAATCATTGTTTGATTATTTTAACATAGTGAAAAATGATGCATAATGGTTAAGTTGTTTGAGAGATGAGTGGTACTTAAGTGCATATAAAGTTTGTTATGAAATGCATGTAGCATAGTGTCATGTTTTGAATGTCAAATGAGATAATTTGAATGACATTTCAATGGATATATGAGTATTAATGGCATGAAATTGTGATGAAAGGAGATGGTGAACTGAAAGAACTATAGTTGTGATTGTACATGATTAGGTGTTAAGTTGAATGCTAACTTGAAATAGTTAAATTCTGGTTTGAAAATCAATGAATATGGTATTTAGCATGTTGAAATTGGTTATTTATAGGTCTTATGATAAGCTTATAAGATGATTAGTACATAAAACTTATGATTTTTGCCATATGGGTAAAAGTACCAGTAATAGGGACCAATGTATCAATACTTGACCAAATAAACAGTGTTTTGAAAATGACAGAATGCCAAAATCATATCGATACCGATTATAGTACCGATATCTACCATAAAAGTATCAATATTTATTCTTTTGGTGTCGATACCTAGTTCTAAAGTTTTAAAAAATTTTAGATAAGTCTTTAATCATGCTCGAATCAATTAAACTATGTTTGTATGCTCGATTTAGTCCCTATTTTACTATTAACTTCTATTATGTCTGAATTTGGAATAATTTGATGATTTTAATTGAATTCAATGTTATAATTTGTGTGTAAATATTCCGGTGTTTGTTGTAACATACAGTAACTTGGGTCCGACGCCCGGACTGGGTGAGGGATGTTACATTGGACGAGCACTTATTAAGTAACTTTCGTAATTGTATATAATAAGGGAGAGCTCAATCACAATACTTTAGTGGAATGACTTGGTGACTAAATAATATTATAATTAATAGACAAAAAGTCAAAACTTAATTATAAATTATTTGAACCTTAATTATATAGTACAATTGATCCATCCACTAGCTCGAGATAATAAAAAACGAATTGCATGTAGAACCAATTAATAGAAATAATGAAACGATAAAGTAAAAGAAATAGATTGCATGTATCACTATCTGTAGTGAATACGTTATCTCGCTAAGTACAAGAAATGACTTAAGAATTAATTGAAGGTTCTTTGAATTATTATTTAATTATAATTAATTATAATTAAATTTGAATTATTATTTAAATATAATTAATTAATTATAATTAAATAACTGAAGTTTGAAGATGAAATGAAATTAATTAGTCATTATGAATTTATTGAATAAGGAAATTAAATGTATTTTCTCATAGATTTTATTACAATAAAGTTGTTATGACTTTAATGGAATGAGAATTAGATTGAAAAATTATTTATTTGATAAATTAATTTAGTTTAATTAATTGATTAAATCATATTTATTTGGGTAATAGAAAATAAATATTGGGTTAGATAAATTATAAGTGTTGGGCAAAAGTCCATGAAACAAATATAATTGAGCTCAATATAAGAAAGACCCAATATGGTCTTGTGTAATACAAGGGGCGGCAACCCTAGTATTTCTACAAAGGTGCCACCGCCCCTCACTCCTACAATTAGCATAGGAGTTGTATTTTTTTATTAAAATAATATTATTTATTCAAGACTTATTCAAGTAAAACTCTTGTACTTGTATCTATAAACAGAGACCAACGGCTATACAATTTACACACATCATAGACGTTATTCTGTTAAAAAGTAGTGGTAATTTATTTACAAAGAATAAATTATATTTTCTAGAAATAAAAAATAATTACCAATTAATAGAGAGAATTTATGTTCCTACTGAAAGTAAATAAATTATTTTCGTTCTACGACTTGGATCGTGTTGCTCAAGCCCATACTTAAGGCAATTCGTGGTTCGAGGATAGTGGAGAAGGTCGTTCAACTAACAGCTGGAACAACTTTAGTCCTCCTTGAACAAAGTACAGGTATAATTTTAGTTTAGGTTTATTACTATAAATATCATAAAAGGGCTAAGTTTTAGAAAACTTTTAAACTTTCGTTGTACCTAAAATAATTGTTTTCTAAACCGATTTTCCAGCATTAGGGTATATACAAGAGGAAGCCCTATTGTTTGGCAGTGCCACGTCACTGACAATACGGAAGGTAAGCCTACTCTTATGGTTGGCTAGGTGGCAGGGTCATTGCAGGTCAATTGTCACCATATGTGGCACTGTGCAGTACTGCTATGGAAGTCTCTTTATTGAGGTTGTATGAGATTGGTATGTCTCAGTGGTCCCTACAAAGGGTATGTTGTGGATCATCTCTAAGGTAGTTAAAGTAGGATTTGAAAAGGTCAATCATGGATGGTTCTGCCAAGAGGGTCACTGCGAAGTATACATAGTGAAAGGTCACTCTCACAGGCCATCACAACAGAAGGTTATTGACAAGTCACCTCCTATTCTACCACGTGTCTTTGTCAAAGTAGGGATATAACAATTGCCCCTCCCCTCCCCTCCCCCCTGGATCGAGAGGTAGGCCATAAAGTAGGATGCTTCGAAACATTCCTAATATCAATCTCATATGGTGAGTCACCTAAGTAAACTAAGTAACAAAGGGGGTGGTAGATGAAGTGTTGTCTAGTTTGTGCATGTTGAGGATGCTTCAAGAAAAAGAAGGATGCACCGAAGGTTTTGGAATGGTTGCATTAATGATAAAGTACAGTTGTACCTTGGGAAACTATACTAATGATGGGGTAGACTTCTTGTTCTTGCGTGAGGCACGTATCCTTTTGGGAGTGACTATGGAACATTAAGGCTATTGGGTTTCAAAAATGTGTTATTTTGAATAAACCCTTTGAATAGACCATTTCTTTAAAAGTTAAAGGTTATTGGCGTCAATCAAAAATTTTCTAAGTGCTTTTCAGCTTTTTTCTTTTATCTGTAATTCTCGAGCTTATTAAGTTTTCTTTCTTTTCTTCAAGTTTTCTCTTCTCTTATGTTATTTTCCTTCATTATTGTTCCTTGTTGTTCTTCATTATTTCTTTGCCATCATAGTTTAAGTTTAAAGCTTTTAAGGGTAAGATTCCATCTATCGAACCTTTTTTGTTTCATTTTCTTTCATTTCCATTTGATTCTAATGGATAAGGATAATCGTGGTGGACAAGCCAACACTTTTGAAGCCATCACCAAGAAAATAAGGAAAGGCCCAATGTTGGAAAAGGAGCGTGTGGTAGGCAGTAATCTCAAGTTCACCACCATTGAGAGGGAGATGAGATGGTTGCTCTATTACCATGGGTCACTGGTGAACCATTATAATATTGACTTTAGCATTCCTTAAGGGGTTAATTCTCCAAGCACTATAAGTGGCCCCAAAGACGACGACCAAAGGCCAAGTTCTTACCTACCTCTTTATGCACTGGAGGCAGGGTTTCACTTCCCCATCCATCTATTTGTGGGTGAAGTTTTAAAATGCTATGGCGTTACACCAATGTAACTAATCAGAGCCTCTTAATGGATCATTTTAGGATTCATCATCCATTGTAGTGAACTAGGGGAGTAGCCCTAGCTAAGGGTTTTCTAAAACCTCTTCTAATTCGCCTAAGTAAATCAAGCTACCCATCCGAGGTTACTATACTTTGCCAAATGACAAGGGACCCTTTCGTGGAAAACTTGTTGTATGTAAGGGTCAGTCACATGAGCTTGGATCACCACAAGTACATATTGTGGAGTTGAAGTTTGCGGATAGCTTCAACTTTCCCATTGAATGGACCCTACCCTGCCAATTTATGTAATTACAAGCCTTTACTAGAAGCTTATGAAGAGGTTGAAATGTAGTTCAATGATCTGCAGAAGAGGAGTCTTGTAGTTGTGCCCGAGGATACCACCCTCTAGAAGGTGTTAAGCATTGTGTGTTCGAAAACGACTCGAATGGTTTTTGCAACACTGATTTTGAACTAGGTTTTGTTAACGATAGGATCTAGAAGCCTCACAACTAGTCATGGTCATTTGATGCTGACGACATCGTAGCCCAAACCCTATGAGGGTTGAGTATGAAACCCTAAAAATATATTATGGTCTATAGGAAATGTCTGGACTAAAAGTGGGGAGGTACGAACAACATGCTTTAGATATTGCCCCTTATTCTTGACAATTCAAATTTAAAATTCAAACACAATATAATAGCCCATATTCAACATCTTGGATCGAATGACACGTGGCAACGTCTCGAAGAAGGTTTCCTCGAAGAAGGCCACTGTATAACCTTATTTCAACTAAAGGGCAATTGTTATACCTCTACTCTTTAGACACACCCTTTAGGCACCTACTCAAAGCCACTCCTCGAGGAACTTTTTAAACATTACTCCTCGAATACACTCCTTGCATTTACCCCTCAACTACATACCCACGTGGGTCTCACACATTAATTGCTACTTTTTATGCCAATTGCCATGTCTCATTTGAAGTGATTGGCAGCATGTCCAATTGTCACTCTACCTAAACCTATGGTGATAGACCACTTGGCCAACTTACTTTGTTACTACCTATGAGAAGATGACACATGGCATCTAGGGATCACAGCTAAGGGTATATAAGCCCTTAGCCCCAACCACAAAGGGATCTCTCTCTCTCTCTCTCTCTCTCTCTCTCTCTTTGACTCACTCACTCTCCTCTTTTCCTCCTTCTCTGGCCAACTCCACAACCAAACCACCATGTACAATGACTCTCTGCCTCACTCTAAGTAAGGTGAACCACCCTACATCACCATTATCTCTATTTTGTTTGATCTTAATATCAACAAATATGCATCAATTTTTAAGTAAATAAAAAAATAAAAAATCGTAATTATTAACCCTCCAATTTTTAAAAATTGCATTATTTGTTGTTGTAATTAAACGATCCTTTTCGATTCAATCTTACTGTTACTACTACGGTTAAAGCCAAACACACATATCACCATTAATTTTAATATTATTGTTATAATATTCAATCTCAACAATATAATAATTAATTTCACCACTATAACTATTTTTAATTTAATCTAGATAATCTCAACAATCATTTAAATGGACCCTTAGTCTATATCCAATTTTATACCCTCGGTAATCACCAATTTAACCAACCGATGTCAATGGAGGGATTTTGTTTATGGAATTTTAGTTAAGTCGGGTGGCAAGAGAAAGAGTTGGGTGAGTCGACTAGCTGAGCTGCTTGAACCAAGTGAGCCTTAAAGCAGGCTAATAAAGCAACCCCAAATGAACAGCGACGCGTGTTCACTTCCATCGACCCCCAAAAACCCTTGCTAAAATCCATATACCCCTTGTCCTTCTTTCCTCTCCTACCGTTAAAAGCTATATCCATTTCGCCACATCTCTCTTTCCATTTCCTTCTTATTAACTCTATCCATTTCGCTTTCTGTATAAACTCCACTTTTCCTTTTCCCTTTCCTTTCCTTTAGATTCTTTGCGTTTGAGATCTGTGTTCTCTCTCTCTCTGTCTTTGTTTTTGTCATTCGTTTGTTGCCTATCGACAAAAGAAGATGAACAAAAAGCCTTGAAGATGTTGCATAGATTTGGTTTTTTCCTGGTAAGAATCAAAGATAAAATCTGGGGTTTTCGTATAGTGAGTAAATGCTTGACTTATTTCTGCTGATCCACGTTCGATCCCAAATTTGGCTGCGCAAAAGGAAAAAAAGGAAAAACAACAAAACCCCTCTACTTCTTCTTCTTTGTTCTTTGATTTTACAACTAATAGTAACTATAGAAAGAAAGTCATAATTTTTCCTTTTCTTCTCCAGTCCAAATACTATAAGACTAAAAACCCATCATAAATTTTCAATTTTCTTTGCCTTTTTTATAATCTTCTTTTGAGCTGAGTTGGTTTGTCATTAACTGTGGTGATTGTGAAAAGGGTAACCCAAAAAAACAAAATCAGATTTTACTTAGTTGAACTAAACAGATTATAAAAGTGGCGAAGATGAGTTTAAGTGCAGCTGAGGATGATTCAGGGTCAGAGATTCATATCCCAGCAGATATAGATTGGCACATGCTTGATAAATCCAAGTTCTTTTTTCTTGGTGCTGCTTTATTTTCAGGTGTATCAGCTGCTCTTTACCCTGTAGTGGTCTTGAAAACTAGGCAACAAGTTTCATCTACACAAGTTTCTTGCTTTAAAATGTCATTCTCCATCATGAGATATGAAGGATTGAGAGGATTCTACAGGGGTTTTGGTACCTCTTTGATGGGGACAATCCCAGCTAGGGCACTTTACATGGGAGCCCTTGAGGTTACCAAGAGCAGTGTTGGCACTGCAACTGTTAGTTTAGGATTTTCAGATACTACAGCTACTGCTTTAGCTAATGCAGCTGCTGGGTTGAGCTCAGCTATGGCTGCGCAACTGGTTTGGACCCCAATTGATGTTGTGAGCCAGAGACTAATGGTTCAAGGATATAATGACAGTAACAGTAGCAAAAATGTAAATCCCAATGTGAATTTTTGTAGATATAGGAATGGTCTTGATGCGTTTAGGAAAATTCTATATGCAGATGGTCCTAAAGGATTATACAGGGGATTTGGGATCTCGATTTTGACATATGCACCGTCTAATGCGGTTTGGTGGGCATCTTACTCTGTTGCACACAAGCTCATTTGGAGTGGCATCGGTTCTATGGGTAAAAAAGATGAGAGTGGAAGTATTGTGATGGGGTCTGGTTTTAGGCCTGATTCAAAGGCCTTGGTGGCGGTCCAAGGGTTAAGTGCAGCCATGGCTAGTGGCATTTCAGCTTTAATCACTATGCCACTTGACACTATCAAGACCAGATTACAGGTTCTGGATAGAGAAGAGAATGGAGTAAGAAAACCATTGAATGTACTGCAAACAGTGCGGAATCTAGTTCAAGAAGGCGGATTGACAGCTTGTTACCGAGGATTGGGACCACGATGGGCATCAATGGCTCTGTCTGCAACAACCATGATAACCACCTATGAGTTCTTGAAGCGGTTATCAACTAAGAGCCAAGAGCCATTGACACCATGAAAAAAAAGGGAGGCTGAGGGCTTTAACCGGTTTGCTTAGTAACAAGGGTCACCACTTGTAAATTCTTTTCTTCCTTTGGCTTTTCTATGATGAGCATCACCTGCATATTAATGTAAAACATGTATCTAGCAGTTTTTCCTTCTTTTTTTCATCTGGATCACGCTGTAATTATGTATCTTTCATGTTCTCAATATAAATCATGGTTCAATCCTTCACTACCCCAAGTCTTTGAATCAATGTTGTTATTGTTCTTTGAATGATTCTGGCCTCTAACTTATTAAATACTCGAATATTAAATGCTAACGAGTAAGCGAAAAAATAATTGAGACAAAAAGGTAATAGTTGAGGCTTCCTATTTTGGGGTCCTTTTAACCCATGGAAGTTATCAAATCTCAGTCACTTACTTTTACCCTTACTAGAAACCAAGTAAAATCATTGGGAGATTGGACAGTCAACTTGTCTTTTTCATGAAAACAGTAAATAATGTCATTACTCAAAAAGGCATTCTTGGAGAGAAACAGGAACATCAAATGCTTCTTCATCAAAGATTCAAATAATTGGCAATAGCTTCCCCCAACAATTTTCTAGTCTATCATTCTCCATCTATTTTTAAACCTTTATATACAGGAAGAGCGAGGGGGATGGAAAACCAGGGGCTGATAAGAAAACCCATTTGCACCGTTGGATTTAATATGAAGCATCTGCCATCATTAAGCTGTACGGAGCAGCCAACCGGAAACAACAGGCATTGTCACCCACCACTCTATTTTCCTGTCTGAGTTTTATCCATAACAGGCACACTTGTCCGAGACCAAAGTGAAACAAACGGCTGAGATGAGTTGAAGCCAATTTAAGGACCACTTCTAAGTCGGTGTTGCAGTTTTTGGTTATTATTTAGATTGAGAGATGCTGAATTAAGACGGCATGCAAAATTGCAAATATAACCAATATTTTGAGCCGATAATACATTCTCAAAACACCCATTGTTTGGATTTCACTTTTCATGCTTGTTTTTTGTTGAGTTGCAGTTACAATTTTGAAAGACAAAGGAGTATACAATGACGAATGCCGACAGGCAAATGCATGTCATGTGGCTTTCATGCTGGATGAGGCGTCTTAATCGAGAACCATATATTTTAATAACCTAGTTAGATTGGCATTTTCTCCCATCTTTAAAAATAGCAAAAATTTGGAAGGAAAGATGAAAATGACATATTAAATGCCTGGTTTTACTTGTTAATATATAAATCCTACTACACCTTTTATGGAAGAAATGGAATTTTAAAATTAAAATATGGTTCAACTTAAGTCCTAACCATGATGGAAATTTTTAACCAAGACTTAACTCATCTAACTTTAACGCTTAATTGAATTAGACATATTACAAATATGTTTAAAAAAATAGAGATGTGTACATTAATAAGTTAAACAGTTCAGTAATAATCAATATTCAACTTGATCAAACCAAGTCGACCTAAAACCATATTTTTAACTTGGTTTGAACTGATTTTTATTTCATTAAAAGAAAAGAAGAGAAGCCAACACCCCAGGCGAGCAAGAGAAAAAAGATGAACAGACATCCAACCTCTACTAGACAGCCTAAACATACCAAAAATGCGGAGAAGAATGCAAGAGAGTGCCACAGATGGATATATATAAAAAACTTATCCATCAGTTCAACCGATTTAACCTCATTCTGTATTAATGCGATCCAACCAGCATGTCTGGTTATGAAAACAGTGCCAAAAACTCAGTTTTTGGAGAAATTCAAATCTCTCCAAAGCGACCTATTCCATAACCGCTGTAGGTCCCACAGAAACCCAAGGACTCAAGGTTCCCACAAAACAAAGACGCAAGACATCATAGATTAAAAAAAAAAATCCCTGGACAGAACCTACTTAATTAAAAATAAGGTTGAAGTACTTTGAAGCCGAGTCCCCTACTTTTTGTGTCAGTTGCTTTGGCCTCTAGGAGAGCGGTAGTAGCATATTCACCCAAGTTCAATGTTGGATCCATCCTCTTCCTTTGAGGCGCATGGACAGAAAGCACTAACAATAGTTTGAGCCCACTTTCGCCCAACTATTCATCCATCAATCCACATTACCTTTTTATACAAAAGGAAACCAAGTTGCATGCATATAAAGACCAGAAGGATTCAAACATAAACCAAGCCTCCCTTCCAATGGCAGAAATAACTGATTATAATTATCCTATTTTATAATCAAATCAAACAGCCAGTTCACCACCTACATATCAAAAGTAAAAACACAGATCTCCTACATTAAAACGTCACATTAACTAACATCAAACTTCACTACATCCCCTACTAGACAGTTAGCAGTCCCACAATGCCAGAATTCACATAAAACAGCCACCCCAACAACCATCGTCAAGGCCGTGCTCTCTTGTTGCTGCAAGATGGGCATTTGTACTGCTTAATATGCTCCGCCCTTGCCGGTGTTATCTTAACACACTTTCCATGGAACCATTTCTCACAGATATCACAGCAAATCCAGAATTCATCAGCGGCATAATTCTCTCCACAAGCCCCACATAACGTCTCTCCATGCTCCTCATCGTCTTCGTCTTCCATGCCATCTTCAACCTCATCCTTTGATGCTGCTGCCTTCGAATACTTGGGCTGAGATTCAGAACGTCGCTGCATATTTTCAAACATAAAGGGAAAAGAATATCTAATTTGTAAGGTCCCCTTCCCTTGAAATTGTGTTAAGTCATTTCTCTCTTTCAGGTCAGGGTGACTATTGGTGGTATAATTAAAATAACGTTCTACTACCTAAATTGGATTTTGATCAAAGTTTGGCAACCAATGACAAAATCCACTCCATAAACCCCTCCCAAATTGTGAGATTAATATAACACTAGTTTTAGATCCAAACCAAGCCTTAACCCTAAAATTTACACAGATTAACATTTAATGGAACAGCTAAGCAAGAAAAAGGATGTATCCGTACCTTAGAGTTTGATTTAGATTTGTTGCTGCTATGATTTGAAACCGACGATTTCTCCTTTGTCTGTTTCTTAGTTGCCCCTGTCACAACTTCAAATATTGTCGGAAGATCATTTATCATATTGAAAAGGCGTTTCCTGCATCACATTAAACAGTATTATTAAGGAAAAAAAAGTAGTTCAAAGTATAGAATAATTGTTATAGAAAATGCAAATCCGATAAACAGTTTTCCAGTGTAAGCAAGCTCATTCATTCAATGCCTATATATATTATGTACACATACATTATAAGCACTTCATGCTGAGGCCTATGATTAAGGATCGGACCAATCATACCTTGGATGAAAAACTTATGTTAACACCTGGCTTTAGCGTTTTTGGAAAGAAATTCAATTAGTCAACACAATAAAATTTCAAGGAAAACCTTATAAATTGGTGTTCAAAACAAATCAACTAATGAGGCTTCTTAAAAAAGTAGCAAAATTCTAGCCAAAATTAAACATGTTAGATACTGTACTAAATTAACCATAAAACGAAGATCCACTCACCGAAAAAAAGAAAGGTCAGCTGAGCGAAAAAGATAGCATGCAAAATTTTCATCATAGACACGTAGCGAGTAGTACAAAAATACCAATTAATAACAAAACATCAAAAATGCAAGATACTCAAATCAATTATTAGGATGAACTGTTGCATGCCAATGAGTAACTTCGCTTATCCACATCTAGAATGGCGTATTAAGCCAAAACAGGAGACAACACACAGGGAAGGAGAAATATACCTATCAGCTTTATCGAATCCAAACCTAGCACCAAAATAGAAAGCCACAGCAAGTAACCACGCGTCACTGTGTACAGCAACCAAAGACAACCAGTCCTTTTCTTGCATCCCATCTCTGGCAAAGTTAATACCCAGTGCAGGCTCCGGAAGCTCTGGAGGCACCTCTTCAGCAGGTAAATTCACCTCCCACTGCTCACTGGGATATCCATAAAGGCAAAGATTCTCCTTTTCTGTAATCAAAGTTTTAATTAACTCTGTTGCATTTTGTGCATCTAGAACCAAACAAAGGTACCACGACTAAAATCGTGATAAGCATCTTATAATGGAATTCGTTTTCTTATCCAAATTAAAGCCATGTAACTAACCAATAAGCATCTAATAATGAGAACAAGCAAACAAGAATTCTTTTCCTCGCCGACTTTTAAAAACTATAGTTATTTTATAAGAAAGGAAAAAAAAAAGGGTCTACATTTGTAAAACAGAATTCCAGAGGAATAAAAAGTAGAATGTTGAAATATTCAAATCTACCTCATCTGAACATATAGATCCCTCTCCTAGTTCAAAACAATCCATTCTTATTTTCAAGGGGAAAGTTCAATCTAAGCAGAAAAATCGCTGTTCAGTAACTGATAGTGTTCTTCAAGCCATAATCGTAAATAACATTGCATGCACTTCATTTATACTAAAAAAGACATTGAAAATAAAAATTTTAACTTCAATTCTCCAGATAAATCATTTCAACAAAATGAAGCTGGGTATAGAAAACCCAACAATAAATTCTCCATTCAAAAAATAAAAATAAAAATAAAAACCAAGTACCTGGATCGCACTGCTTGTAGAACTCTTCCACATCTGCAAGCAACACGACACCCAAAAAAGTAATTAACATAAAGAAACAAACAAACTTAGAAAGATAAGAAAGAAAAGAAAGGGGGCGTTCTTTTAAGAAGATGACAAAAGAATAAGAGAAAAGGGAGAGAAGGGAGATACCAGTGGTGAGGGCTTTAATCATGGCAGCTCGACGACCCTTGAAATCTCGAAAGACTTCTTCGACTGTACGTGGGTTATAGGAAGCACCGCCGTCCATAACCCAGACTGATTCTTTGGAAGAGAACTGGTTTTGTTTGAGAGAGAGAGAGAGAGAGAAGGAAGGAAAGATGATTGCAAAAAATGGGTTTTTAGTAGCAGAGCATTTGAGTGAGACCCCTTTTCTCTGTGGGTGAAGAGAAAAGGAAGGAAAAGAGAGAGGAGATGGAAGCGGAATTTTGAAAGAAATTGGGAGTTTCAATTAAGCGGATTTGATAAGGGAGGGAAGAGTCCGTGAACCTCACCCACCCCGGCTTTTCTCACTTTTGGCCCAAACTCTATTACTTCAACTATGAAAACATTTCGAGATGATGATTAAAATAGTAATATGTATGGTGTTTTAATGTATATCTTTAGTAACAAACAGACCAAATTTTGTTATATGGTGTAGAATATAATTGTAGCAATGAGATTATTAATGATATTAAATTTTATTTATACAATAAAGTAAATAATAAGGGTCACAGAGTGTTTAGAAAGACTTTTTAAAACTTTTTATTTATTTCTTAAGAAATTATTAAAATTATTAATAAAATAATAATGTGTATTTTCGAATCTTTAGTGATGCAATTATTTAAATAATATTTTACATTAATCCTAGTACATTGAGTAATTTTACTTGGGGAAAAGTAACAACAGGAACAGAACACAAGTTGGAACAAGAGAGCACTCAAAATATGATGTAATCAACACTTAAATAAATGAAAAATTAAGCTTGAGCAGTCAAACAAGTAACAACCACAACCAAAATAAACCAAATCCAATGATGAAAGTGACAACTAGGTAAGAAGTTATTTTAACTTTTTAAGGATAAAAGAGGTAAGGTTATATTTGTTAAAGAAAAACAATTAGTTCAATGTAGGTTAATTGGATTTGGATATTTATTATCTAAATCTACTAATTAAAAATAAATGCTTCAATTAATGTTTGAACCATAATATTTGCTTTAAACGTTAATAAATGACATATACAAACATAATAAATTATTTTGTAGAGCTAAATATAATAATTAATAATATAGTTAATATAATAATTTTTATTACAAAAAAGTATACCTTTAACATCTTATTCTCTCAATTCTAGACTAGTAAGTTCAATTAGTTAATGTGTATAATAGGGTAGAGGTAATTAGGGGTGAGCAAAACTCGATTCGACTCGAAAAAATCGAAAAAAAAAATCGAATTTTGAGTTAAACGAATTGAGTTATTCGAATCAACTCGAATTTTTTTTCAAATCTCGAGTTCGAATCGAGTTGAGTTTTCGAATTCGAATAACTCGAATAATTCGAATATCAAATTATAATATTTTACATTTTTACCTCAAACTCCCTAACTTTTTTACTTTTACCTCAAAACTTTTACTCCTTCTCACTTCCCCCCAAAACTTTTACTCCCCTCCCCTCCCAACCCCCCAATCTACCCAAAATCCATTTCCCACCAAAATTTTACTCTCTCATTTACTTTTTCTCAAAATTTTACTCCCAAAAACCCTCAAAACCTTTTATTTTCCCCCAAAATTTTTACTCCCTCCTACTTTTCCCCTAAAACTTTTATTCCCTTCCCATCTCACCTCCCATCTACCTAGACCTGTCCATGGGCCGGGCCGGGCCGGGCCCGAAAATTTTTTTTGGCCCGCCTCCTAGGCCTGGGCCCAGCCCGAAATATGGGCCTGAAATTTTGCCCAGGCCCGGCCCGGGAAAAATATCATAAGCCCGAGCCCGGCTCGGCCCGGCCCGGCCCATTTTTTAATAAACATTAAAAAATTATTTTAAAAATAAAAAAATATTTTAAAAGTATTTTAAAATTTAAAAATAAAAATAAAAAATATATATTTCTTATATTCGGGCTGGGCCGGGCCAGGCCCGGGCCAAAAAAGTGGTACCCGAGGCCCGGCCCGTTTTTTAAACGGGCCTCGTTATTTTGTCCAAGCCCATATTTCGAGCCTATATTTTTACCCGAACCCTCTCATATTTCAGGCAGGCCGTCGGGCCGGGCCGGGCCGGGCCGGGCCGCCCGGCCCATGGACAGGTCTACATCTACCCCAAACCCTCCCCCCTCCAATTTTTTTTTAAATATTTTCCCTCCAAAATTTTACTCCCCCCTATTTACTTTCCCTCAAACTTTTATTTCTCAAAACTTTTTATTTTCCCCCTAAACTTTTACTTCTCACCCTCTACTCTCAAAAAAAAAATCAAAATTATCCAAAAAAAATCACTAAACATAAATAGTAATAATTTTATTTATATCTACTATTTATATCATTAAATTAAATTTCACATTTTATATTATTTATATTATTTAATTGTTTAGTCATATTGAATATTTATATTAAAATTGAATTATTAATTATGCCATAAAATATTCGTGTTAAAATTTTATGTTGGTATCAATTTCACATTTTATTTTTAAAATAACTTTTATTAAAAAATCATATTTTTACATTTAATATATTTTTAAATTCCAAAATACATAGTGACAAGAATCTGAAGATAATTGAAACAACTAAGCAAGTAAAGAAGCTAACCAATATATAAAAATTTAATAAATAAATTATGAGGCGATAAAAGTTAATAAAAAATTTGATTAAGGCAGACAAATTTTATTACGATGGGTGACAGTGGTTACAAGGACCCAAAATTATTTTTTAAAATTTAACTCGAACAAATATATTCGATTCGATTCGAATTTCATCTCACTCAAATCGATTCGAGAAAACTTCAAATAAAGTTAGGATGATAAAATGAGATTCGAAAACTCGATTAACTCGAAAATTTTTGATTCGATTCGATCGAATGCTCACCCCTAGAGACAATAACCTAAATGAAAATGTATAAAGTATACCATAGGATGAATAAAGTATATAGATCCTTATAGATAAATAATTTGAATTGTTAATTGTTCATTTAAAGATATGTATGCTTAAAAGAATTGGTGTTAGGTGATTAATTCGGGAAAGACCTTAGGCAATGTTTGAAATATCCTAGAGCCTCAAAGCTTACCTGTGGCTATATACCTCTAATTCTCATTTTTTAGCCTCAAGTACCCTTTTCTTGTAAGCCTTACTATCAAAGCCTTGAGTCTAAACGAGTCTATCACTCAATCCTTCTTTGTCTCATTCTTTAAAATGCACTATGTAATGGACGTTGGGCCATGGACATTGAGGGCTAGGTAGAGACATCATGGTGGCTTTGTGTGAGAAAAAATGAAGAGATTACGCGATTTAGTACGTAAAAAAAAGGTGAACGAAAGAGCGCAAAATAAAGAAAAAGAGAGTTAAATCAAAATTAAGCTCGAAAATGAAAATCTTTCAGTTCACAATTACAAAATTTTGTATGTACTAATCTCGCATAAGACCTTCTAACGTTTTGGAGAAATAAGGTAGGCGAGGGAAGGAAAAATAAAAAGGTGAGCTCGTTAATAAATTTGGGGCTAGTAGGGAACAATGTCATGTGCTTAACCATTTTTAATGCTTGAACCCGTTTTGAGTGCCCATTATTTGAATTTCGAATTGTCTTAAGCCTCAAAACGTTACAAGCCTAGAAGACCTTTAGGACTCGACTAAGTCACCAATACAATAATTTGTGAATAGATTGCATTTGTTTGAACGAATATGACCAATTCTTTTTAAATATCTATGAGCAATTCACATAATTTATTTTGATGGACAACACTTGTACATATGTTCATTTCCATTGCCTCTACAATTATTGACATTTTAACTTAGGGAACTAACTATATTTGAATTAGGAATAAACAAGTTAGCTAGATATCACTTTTAAGTTGCATGTGAGGTAGTTCTCATACGAGTTTGATGTTTTATCACTATGTGACTTACTAGTTTGATTTCGTCCAAGAGTCATCTTTTCTTTTGCATGTTTAGTGTGTTTTCTTGAGGACAAGCAAAGAGTTAAGTGTGGGGAAGTTTGATCTGTCGTAATTTAATACAGAAAATTAGGCTTTCCCAATACACTTAAGGAGCTTATTCTCAAGCAAAATAGCATCTTTTTTTGTAGTTTTTCATAATTTTTAGATTTTAAGTTAATAAGTGCAAATGCCTCGTTTTTACTCATTTGAGACTTAATTTGGCAAATTGGGGGCCCTAACATGTGGTTGAGTAATGTAGGGACGTGTTTGAGGATAAAAACGAGCAAAAATGACACTAAATGATAGGGTAGCACAATATTCAAACCTTGAAATCGCGATACCTCCAACAAACTTAAAGATTGGAGACCACCCTTCAGTGGTATCATGATATCCACTTTAAGTATCGTGATATGCACCATACAAGAAGGCTTCAAGTTCGAAACTGAACAGGTCATTGTGATATGCTCTTCTTGGGTATCGCGATACTAATATCGTGAGGGGTAAAATTGGACAAAAAGGGTAATCTTTGTCCACCTGACCCACCAATCACATAAGGCTTGTGTAGGGGTAATTTTGGAAATAAAAATTCATTAGCCATCAGCCTAAAATAGCCAATTTTGGCTGAGGAGAGAGATACACACATTAGCTTAGTTTTTAGCCTTAGTTTCTCTAAGTTTTCTCTTAGTTTTTTTGCAACTTTTTCAAGGGTTTATATTTTCTCTTCTCCTTTCTTAGTTTTAGAGTTTGTTTTACTGCACTTTCTTTTTATTCTTAATGTTCTTGTAGTTAGTTAAGTTAGTTATCACTGTAGCCTAGGTTTATTTGCACTTTCAGTCTTTGTACCTTGGTTGTAATGACATTTTTAGCTTTAGTTTGATGTATTTATGCTTTCTTTACTTTAAATCTATTAAAGTTTGTTCCTTTTATGTTTATTGCTTTAGATTTTCTTGTTGAATGCTTTTCATTTCATTTTCTTTAAGCTTTCTTGCATAAAAATCTCAACTTCTATATTTTTCATAAGCTTTACTTTAATGGCTTCTTTGTTTTTCATTTCCATGGTTGGTAGTTGTATTTCCAGCATGAGTAGTTAAACCTTTAAGGAGGTTGGTTGATGGAGATGTGGTGAGTTGATTTTTGGATGAAGGACCAAATCATAATAAATTTGTTTAATTTTAATGAACCTAAAAACTTAAGATTGACACCCTTAAGAGAACATCTAGACAAGTGATACTGAGAGATAAATTGAACTAATTTGTCTAATTTGGTAAAATTGAGATCAAGAGATAAAATTGAGTCACTTTAGTAATTTAAGCAATTTAAGTCCCTCATTGAAGATCGATGAACCACATCGAAGTCAACCGACCACCGTTAGACATTTATTGGTTAATTTTGTAGTCTTGTACTCTTCACAATTTGGTCCTTAGAGTAGTGTATTTAATTTCCTTACAACAATTGCTTGTTATGATTTGTTGTACTATAAAATCGTACCAGTAGCCACTTTGACTCTAAAGTGTGCGTTATTTATTACCCAATCACTATCTCCTTTGGGTTCGACCCCTTGAAATACTCTGGTGTTCCATCAGACACTATAAATATTACAACTGACCTGTACGTTTGCAGTTAAAACTGCTCTTCAAAAAAATAGTTTTTCAAAATAATTTGTTTTAACGCACACACACGCGGGAAGTCAAAAAGTATTATGAGTGAGAAACCATTGAAAAAGTCAAAGTGATCCAAAAACAAGGTTACAAAAATAGAAACACTTGGTTATCAATACACAAAAACTCGTAAGCTGACTATAGTTGCTAGTTTACACTGTGACTTCTTACATGAAGAAATAAGAAAGGTAAGAGAATGAGAGACAAGGCGATGAGCGAAAATAGGACACTAAAGGAGGTGAATAGGGAATAATACAATGTCCCAAACTAGTTTCATGCTTGAAACCATTTTGATGCTATATGTTCTTCAATTTCGTACAAACCTTAAGCCTCAAAAAGCCACAAGTCGAAAAGTCCTATGTGACCTAGGTAAATCTATTTGTGAGTGAACATTGTATTAAGTGATGATGATAATAGTTGTTTGTGTTTCACTAGTGTAATCAAAAGCCCTATGTAATTTCTTGATGGACCACTGTATTAGATGATCTTTTTGTTTAAATGCTTTGTAATATGCTGAACTGAGGTGTTTGAGGTTAATAGTGGTAAGTCATTTACATATCATGCTAGAATTATGTGTATTTATGATTACTCCTATTTACTTCGCTCTGAAATTAATCTTTGTATCATACTTGCTCAATGGTTGTCTTTTATATTTTCATTTTTATGTTTTCTTGCTTGAATACAAGAAATGACTTAAGTGTGGGGGAGTTTGATCTGTCACAATTTGTTGTAGCATATTAAACTATTTTTCGTGCTTAATGAGCTAGTAGGAAAGCAATTTAGTTATGTTTTTGTTTAGTTTTCATTTTTAGTCTTTAGACAACAAATTGAGCAGTTTCAATATTTATATGACCTTGTGGGCCAAGAGAGGCCTAAAGGTAGACTTATATGCCCAATAAGTGTACAAAACATTATTCGAAGGCACGAAGCTAGAGGGTGTCGCGACACAGCTTTAAAGACATACCCGAACCAGTAAACTGCCAACCGTATCGTGACACAAGCAAGAGGGTGTCGCGACACCAATGTGACGAGGCTAAATAATTAATTAAGGGTGTTTTCGTCTGCACAACACAAACAAAGATTAGTCAACTGAATTAGGTCAAGGACCAACGACCAACCCTAGGCTTATAAAGAGGTTTACTCTACATAGTTTATGAACAGTTTTTACTTAGTTTAATTTTCCGTCTCCTATTTAGTTTTATTTTTACTTGTAATTTAGGTTTTTTTAGTTGTAATTTTAGTTTAGTTTTTTTTTTGTTCCTCGTAGAGTTTAGATTGTGGATCCACTAAACTATTTGACGGATTACCATTAGCGCTGCTATTAATATATCAGGATTCTTCTCATCTCTTCAATTGATTTGTTTTTAATGTTTATGTTTTTAATCAAGTTCATGATGTGTGTTAGATCCATGAGGAACTAATTCGGTAATAGGAGATTAACGAGTGGATTTAGGATTAATTAGCTTCTATGTAAGCTTTCTTAGCGGAGCTGGTTAGGATAGGAAGAACTTAAAACCCTATGCTTGACAACCCTAGAAAAAGCGTCTATCCGTGAAAACCATACCTTAATCTGATCTGGACTGTGAGGTCGAGAGATAAGTAGTTCTTGTCAACTCATTAGGTTAGCGAAAGGCCGAGAGGCCCTGCTAGGTTAATGACTAGTTGATTGGATAGAACCCAAAATAGGAATTAATTATAAACACTGAAGCAAGTTAGTCTTTTGTCGTTTAGAGCTGATTAATCCAAAATTTGTTTTCTCGATTGTTTTTTTATTAGTTTAATAAAATAGCTTTTATCACCACCTTAAGATTCATTGTAATATAGTTTAATTAAAGTACCAACTAGACCCATTAACGTAGAAATTTGGTTTAGTTTAGTATCGCCTCCCTTGGGTATGATCTTCGGAGTATTTTCATACTTAGTTGTATAATTATATTACAACCTAACTTGTATACTTGTAGAAATCACCTAATGCATATATTTGGTTGTAGTATTCACACTTTAGACGTTAGTACATCCGGAGGCGATCAGTTGCTCCGGGGAAGAGATAATTATGGGGAGCTCTACATGAAGCGGTGATCAAGAGGTTTGAGTTGTATAAGTAGAGAATCCGGTGAGCTGGTAAGGTTCTAAGTCCTTCGATATTAGTAAGATTAAGAGATAAAGTTCTATATTGTATTAAGTGATGATGATAATAGTTGTTTGTGTTTCACTAGTGTAATCAAAAGCCCTATGTAATTTCTTGATGGACCACTGTATTAGATGATCTTTTTGTTTAAATGCTTTGTAATATGCTGAACTGAGGTGTTTGAGGTTAATAGTGGTAAGTCATTTACATATCATGCTAGAATTATGTGTATTTATGATTACTCCTATTTACTTCGCTCTGAAATTAATCTTTGTATCATACTTGCTCAATGGTTGTCTTTTATATTTTCATTTTTATGTTTTCTTGCTTGAATACAAGAAATGACTTAAGTGTGGGGGAGTTTGATCTGTCACAATTTGTTGTAGCATATTAAACTATTTTTCGTGCTAAATGAGCTAGTAGGAAAGCAATTTAGTTATGTTTTTGTTTAGTTTTCATTTTTAGTCTTTAGACAACAAATTGAGCAGTTTCAATATTTATATGACCTTGTGGGCCAAGAGAGGCCTAAAGGTAGACTTACATACCCAATAAGTGTACAAAACATTATTCGAAGGCACGAAGCTAGAGGGTGTCGCGACACAGCCTTAAAGACATACCCGAACCAGTAAACTGCCAACCGTATCGTGACACAAGCAAGAGGGTGTCGCGACACCAATGTGACGAGGCTAAATAATTAATTAAGGGTGTTTTCGTCTGCACAACACAAACAAAGATTAGTCAACTGAATTAGGTCAATGACCAACGACCAACCCTAGGCTTATAAAGAGGTTTACTCTACATAGTTTATGAACAGTTTTTACTTAGTTTAATTTCCCGTCTCCTATTTAGTTTTATTTTTACTTGTAATTTAGGTTTTTTTTAGTTGTAATTTTAGTTTAGTTTTTTTTTGTTCCTCGTAGAGTTTAGATTGTGGATCCACTAAACTATTTGACGGATTACCATTAGCGCTGCTATTAATATATCAGGATTCTTCTCATCTCTTCAATTGATTTGTTTTTAATGTTTATGTTTTTAATCAAGTTCATGATGTGTGTTAGATCCATGAGGAACTAATCCGGTAATAGGAGATTAACGAGTGGATTTAGGATTAATTAGCTTCTATGTAAGCTTTCTTAGCGGAGCTGGTTAGGATAGGAAGAACTTAAAACCCTATGCTTGACAACCCTAGAAAAACGTCTATCCGTGAAAACCATACCTTAATCTGATCTGGACTGTGAGGTCGAGAGATAAGTAGTTCTTGTCAACTCATTAGATTAGCGAAAGGCCGAGAGGCCCTGCTAGGTTAATGACTAGTTGATTGGATAGAACCCAAAATAGGAATTAATTATAAACACTGAAGCAAGTTAGTCTTTTGTCATTTAGAGCTGATTAATCCAAAATTTGTTTTCTCGATTGTTTTTTAATTAGTTTAATAAAATAGCTTTTATCACCACCTTAAGATTCATTGTAATATAGTTTAATTAAAGTACCAACTAGACCCATTAACGTAGAAATTTGGTTTAGTTTAGTATCGCCTCCCTTGGGTATGATCTTCGGAGTATTTTCATACTTAGTTGTATAATTATATTACAACCTAACTTGTATACTTGTAGAAATCACCTAATGCATATATTTGGTTGTAGTATTCACACTTTAGACGTTAGTACATCCGGAGGCGATCAGTTGCTCCGGGGAAGAGATAATTATGGGGAGCTGTACATGAAGCGGTGATCAAGAGGTTTGAGTTGTATAAGTAGAGAATCCAGTGAGCTGGTAAGGTTCTAAGTCCTTCGATGTTAGTAAGATTAAGAGATAAAGTTAAGAATTTTCAGAACCTTTGAAGGGTTTTGCATGTTTTTGAAAACTAAGTTTTTAAGCTAAAATTGCTAAATTTAATCTATGAATTTGGTTGTCATGCTTAGATACTAAGAGAATAGAAGCTCTGACATTCGAAAAAAGGTAAGCTGACGAAGTAATGAAACATTAGGTGAGTTTCTATATTCTATACATGGATGTGCTTTGAATGCTATGAATGCATAAAGATGAGTACGTACATAAGTGTCCGTAAGTGTGTTGGCATGTATGAAATGATTGTGGTACCATACATAAATTTAGCATACACCACATTACTATGTTAAGTGAGAATATGCATGTGTTTGTGTGTTTATGAATTGTAGAGTATGGAGGGAAAATAAGTTTCCGTTAGATTTTGCGATTCGGTGTTTCTGGGTGCAAACTGCGATATTCAAAGCACAGGGCATTGTGGAGGGGACACTATGGTGTTCGAGCATTAATGTTAGAAATGGAGGAATAGGCGAATGATAGGGAAATGAATTTTCCATTAGATTCTGCAATTCAGTATTGTTGGGTGCAATTTGGTAAGTTTCATTAAAAGTATGATATGTTAAGGAAAAAGATGAATTCAAATGAATTATATTCATGTGTAATGGCTTACCTATGTTAAATTTATATGGAATATGTTTGAATATGGCAACATGTGTTGTTGTTTGTGCCTAGGCTTATGTTAAGCTTTTGGTCAGATTATATTATGTTTATTTTTAATGTTATGAATTGAAATGGTAAGTTATGTTCATGTTTTACGAACTTGCTAAGCATTATGTGCTTACGTGGTTTTCTTTCCTATGTGTTATAGATAATCGGAAGCTCGTTCAGTTTTAAAGCTCGCCAGAAACCTATCACATTATCTGGCGAATATATCGATAGTTTTTTATGTTCTGGCCAATGTTATAATGGCATGTATAGAAAACTTATGTTTAAAGTTTGATTTGAGTGCTAAATGTTGAATTTGGTATGTATATATATAAGTTGGTTACTTGGTTTCATTTGGAATTGGTTGGCATATGTCACTTATGTGATTATGATGCATGTGAGTAATGGTTCGAATGGTAAGTCTTTATGGACATGGTATATGGTCAATTATGGTATGTTTTGGTATAGAAATAAGTTAGATGTGTATGATTGATGTATGGTCAAATATGTATATGTTTAGATATGTTTGATGGTTTGTGATTGAGGTGTCTTGATGGCATATTGGTTGTATGGATTAATGGTAGAGTGAATTGGTCATTTTATGCATGTTTTAGGCATGTTTTAATATCTTGGTCATATGTGCAAATTGTGTTCAGGTCCATGCTTGAAGTGGGTGAAGAAATGGCTTGATTTTAGCCAATTTCTTATCCACATGGCCTAAGACACGGGCGTGTATCTCAATCGTGTGTGACACACAGCCATACGACACGACCGTGTGTCCCTTGTAGATATTAAAGGTTACAAGTCAGGTAGTTACACGGCCTAGCACACGGGCGAATGGCTTGGCCATGTGACCCAAGTCAGAAAGTTACACGGGCATGGACACGGCCATGTGTCCCTATTTCGATTGTTACACCGCTTGAAACACGGGCGTGTGTCTCAGCCATGTGAGTCACACGGCCTGGTCATATGGCCGTGTGACCCCTATAATTTTAAATTTCCAACTTTTTCCTTAATGTTCCAAATGTTTCTGATTTAGTCCTGAATCGTTTCTAAAGTGTTTCTAAGGCCTCGAGGGCTCAATTAAGGGATGATATGCATGTTTATGAATAGATTATGCTATCTTTATATTAATGTTTGGAAATGTATGTTTATATGTTACGATTTTATGGTAATACTCTGTAACCCTATTCCGGTGACGAATACAGGTTAGGGGTGTTACACTGAGATTCCACCTTTGGGTCACCCCGTTGTATGCATATTATGACTAAGAAATAAATATGCCATTGTACGGCAGACTCTAGCCTGGTCCCTCCACGGTTTTTCAAATCTCCCTTAAGACCTACAATCCATAATGACACATACATAAGTTCAAATGAGATTAGTGAGTTATCCATACATTGCATCAGCAGAATGCTAACAAGCAAATACTTCACGATTTATAAGTTAAGTCTGACAATCTGTACTAAGGTGGTTCATCAGTCTCATTGGTGCAATATTAACATTACATGTTATGGCTCACTTGTACTTGTTACTTCACCGTCAGTGATACCATTGCTTACTTACGCATCTTAGAGAACCATACATCTTACTTGATTGTAGTTGATCTATTATTGACGACTTGAAAGTAGGAGATTTCATGTGCGGCTATATGAAGCCTTGCACACATAAAACTTCTACTAGAGAGATTTCATAGTTGTACTACTAGAATACAGATTTAATAGCAATTGATCTCTTAGCGGATTATCTCTGCGGACTCTATCTTTATTAGTTACCTTCGCAGCCTCTTATGCATCTATTTCATGGAGTGGGAATCTTTGTGGATTTTTACTTGCAAACCTGTAAAAGACAACCCATGGATAATTTCCATAAAACTCATTGCACCCATAATTATAAACATCCACATATGACCAATCTTGGTGAAATAGTCCCTATTACGGACTGCTTTTAGCAGCTTGTCTTAACGGAACTTGGATTCGTATTATGATCCTCATGGATTCATGTTTCTAACCCAAGTATGTAGATTCAAGCTTTTCGAAACATACTAGCGGATTCATAAGGAAGACTCTATTATAGATTAATAATGGAAGTCCATACGAACTATCATATCTTTCATATACAAATTCGCATAAATAGATAGCTCGCACATAATGACAGATTACAAGAGAACGATCTCATTCTTGGCAGACTCATACAAGCGAATCTTTTCATTGTGGAATCCTATTTATATGGAGGTTGAGTAAAATGCCCTTGTAAACTTAGTAGAAGGTTTAGGACACGGTTGATATGCCAATAGGGATTATTAGTGCGCATACGAATTATGTGAAGATATGGAGATTTATTATGTTACTTTGGCTTGGCATTCAATGTAGGCCAAAAGGATGTTCTCTTTTGAGAACTGTGGTTGTGTGGGTTGGAGCACTCTTAGTGCTATATCTTGGATGTGTAGGTTGGAATGTATATTTTTGTGCAATGTTATAAATACATACTTGATTGTGTTGGGATAGAATTCTTGAATGTCCAAGTCCCGTTTTACTAAGGTTATGAGAGATTTAATAAGATGAATAAATTCAAAAATGTCAAGTAAAAATAAAAATATATATTTATAATCAGTAGATTATGAATTGAATTAAAACATGTTTAATACTTCTTGTTATATGATAAATGATGTTGAGAATTTCATTGTAAATTTGTGCTTATAAAATTTTACTTGTCGTCAGGTATCTTAATGTTTCTTACTTTATATTATGTATACTTTGGTTTAATAAGTAAATGTTAACTCAGCTAACTTTTCCGTAGTGTTTACTTTGGTTTAATAAGTAATTGTTAACTTAGTTAACTCCTTCATAGGATAAGATAAGTTTAGTAATTTTCATTTGAATTTATTAAATATTATACTTATGCACGGTTGTTTTTCATAAAATATATTTTGTATTATCTATAATTTTCATATTTATAATAAATTCTATATTTTATAATTAAATTAAGTATTAAATATTTTTATAAATTTTAATTGCAAATCGGTTCTATCTAACACAAATTTTAACTGATAAATAATATGACTTATATTTTACTGAGAAATTAAGATAAAGAAAATCACCAATTAAGAATTAGTATTTTGTGTTATCTATATTTCTCATATTTTTTAAATATATAAAATCAATAATATAATATAATATATAAATAATTATAATATTTATTAGGAATGTTTCTATTATAAATTTACATTAAAAAATATTAATATAAAATAATTATAATTATAATCATTATCATTGTAGTTTTTATTATTACTTAATTAGACTTTAGATCCATATTAAATTATACATATTATTTTAGATGAATTATCACTTAATTAGTGTTATAGTTATATATAAATTAAAACTAATATTCAACATTATAAATATATGTATTAGCAACTCATTTTCATTCAAAATAACATTTAAAAAAATACTGGAAAAATGACATTTTGGCTTTATTTAATAGATTTTGTTTCCATCCTAATTGTGGAAATTGAAAAAGCTTATCAATTTGTTCTATAAAGCTGAAGAAATTAATTTTCTTTTGCAGAGATTGTGTGCATAAAAAAGGTTTGAGACTGACAAAAAGTTGAGAACATGAAGGATATGATGGTCAATTCTACTCCCCTATATATGGAGTGTTTTTTTTCTAGCATGGCGTGCCAATAGCTGAGGGAATTCTGGAAAATCAAGCTCAAGTTTTAGATTGGTTTCCATATTTAATAATTATATTGATTTCAATTAAATTTGACATTGAGATAAATTTAATTGTTAAATATAAATATAAAACTCTTTCACTATTATTATTTTTGTTTACAAAACTTAAACCTCAAACGTTACTTAGATATCGACTCAATAAATAACGATAGTTATCGATTCCAATTAAAGATTGTTAGATGCCTTTTGAAGCAATTTAAGATAATAACACTACACCAAAACAGGTTTTTAGCGGCGCTTTTTTAGGCCATTAGCAGCGCTTTTTAGCGCCGCAGATACTTTTAGCGCCGCTTTGAAAAGCGCCGCAACAGACGCCGCTAAAGAATGCACCGCTAACTTTAGCGGCGTTTTTAGAAATAAACGCCGCTAAAGGTGTTGGTCTATAGCGGCGCTACTGGCACAAACGCCGCTGAAGAGTAAGACCTTTAGCGGTACTTTAGTGGAAGCGCCGCTAAAGATCAGGGTCTTTAGCGGCGTTTTTATCTAAAACGCCGCAATAGACCCTGATTTATAGCGGCGTTTATACCTCAAACGCCGCAATAGACTCTGATCTATAGCGGCGCTTTCTCACAAACGCCGCCAAAAACCATGATCTTTAGTGGCGCTTTTTCCACAAACGCCGCTAAAGACCCTTATCTTTAGCGGTGCTTTGACCAAAAACGCCACTAAAAAGGCCAACAAAAAAAACGCCACTAAATTTGGCAGATTTGTAAAATAAAATTTTTTATATTTTTGCAGCCCTCCTGTAAAAACAAATCAGAAGAAATCATATCTAAACCAGCCAAAAGAAATAAATCTATATATTAAAGAAATAATATAATAAATATCAATAAATAAAATAAAATTCGTATTATTCTTACAAAAATGTTAAAAGTTAAAATGATAATTAAAAGTCAAAATCGAAGTATATTTACACGATAGTCTAAGACGGCGGCTGTTGCGACTGCTGAAACATCTTCATCATACTCTGAAGCTGCTGCTGGAGTTCATCGAACTTTTGACGCTACTCTGCTTCCCTCACTTTAGCCTCTGCTTCCCTCGCTTTAGCCTCTGCTTCCCTCGCTGCAGCCTGTACTTCTCTCGCTGCCGCCTTTGCTTCTCTTGCTGCCGCATCTGCTTTAAGCTGCTGTTGGAGTTCTTCATACTTTCGTTGAACCTCAGCTTCTCTCGCTGCTGTATCTGCTTTCAGTTGTAGTTGGAGTTCTTCATATCTTTTTTGAACCTCAGCTTCTCTCGATGTTGCATCCGCTTTAAGTTGTGTAATTTGCTCAGTTGTTGTCACTTGCATCTGAGCCATCTGGTCTCTTAACCTCTGAACTTCAGCTTCGGCTCGACTCCCCGAAGGCATATATTGTTGCGAGCTAGATCCAAAATATTGGGATGGGTTAACAAAAGATCCTTGAAATCGAACCCGACCATACCTTTTAGGACCCAAAACTTCAATGATAATCCGGTTATCAATGTCGTCAATATGAACAGAACTATCACTGGAAGCAATCGCTTCGTACTCCGCCTTTTTATCCTTTAATTTTTCCTAAAAAATAAATCAAATAGTTAGGAACGCAATATATATTAAAAAATCCAATGCAACATAACTTAACAATATTTGCATTACAATAAATGGAATAAATCATTAGAAAATAAACACTATAAATAATTAAAACAAGTGAAATTGTATTAATTAAGCAAACGTACCATAATTTCTGCAGCTTCAGGAGTCATAGGGTTTCCATCTTTCTTTCTATGTGTAATGTCAAAAAGTTGAAGGCGTCCAACTTTTTGACCGGACGACAGTTCCTACAATACAATAGTAAAAATATTATTGTAAGTAAGTAATAAATATCTGCCAATATTAAAAAATTGAAAATACCTCTGCATGAGCTACACACGCAAAACTTTTCGACCCAGCTGTGTGAGTGAATTTTTGTTGCTGCCTACTTTTTTTTCCAACTTCTTCACGATCCTACATTATGAAATTATTAGTACGTTAATCTGGAAATACTATACGCCAAAATAATTACAAAATTTTATAAGTTACACATACCTCTCCTTTCTTCGAAGTCCAAAATCTAATGACCTCTTCCCACTGGTACCTCAGCATTCCCGGCGGGACATTTTGTAATCTCTCGTCGGGTGTTGTTTTTGTCTTAAAATAGTCTTTCTTTAAAGTGCTCTTATGGTCTCTCTATCTTTTTCCCAATGCCTTCTTTACATAAGCATTGGAGACCTCTAGAGCAAATCTCGCCTACAAAAAACACAACTTAAGAAAGTAAATGTAAACAAAACTTAAACCCAAGTATTATAAATGACATACACGTTTTGTTACCTTAATGTTATCGAGAGCTTGGTTCTTGTTACTTTCGGGCACTTTATGCCATGACTCGAAGTTAATTGGCAACATATTTGCATTCCGTGCTAGAATGCCCATGTATCCTGCTAAAAGGCAAGCTTCTGATCCAACAGGCTAACCAAAGCTATTACTGGATACTTGGACACGCTCGACTGGATCTAGGTCGTATAAATCGCTCAGTACCGTACGTCCGCAACCTCTCCGCGTCCCACCAGTTTCATCTGAAAAATAAAAGTATTGTAATATACGAAATTTAAAAATAAACAAACAAGAAGTCAACACACATGTAAATTAAATTTTAAATTACTTTGAACTTCTATAGCTTCCTCAGGTGTAACCGGAACATTCGAAGATCCAACAGCAGTCTGTTGTTCAGTGCTGTTTATTTCCGCCGAGTTTGGAGTACCTTGAACAATGCGGTGCGATTGCACTTTTCTTCTAGGCATTTTATCTGCAATACAAATAAATTAGTTGAAAACTTAGTATACAATTACAACAATAATTTCACATATAAAATAGTTGAAATATCATCATTCGTAGATGTAATTAGATAATTGTAAAAAGTTAATACATTATAATTCGTAAATCTCTTCATCTGTATCCTGGCGGACCCATTGAAATTGTGTACTAGTACTAGGGATGTTTTCGTTTAAGTTCTGTTCTGGAAATGGCAAAGTTTCTGTTCTGTTGTCAATGTCATGTCTACTTCCACTGCCCATGTCAAACAAGTCTCTAGGGATGTTATGGAGTACAACGTACCAGCCCTCATCAGTTGGGTCTTTTGAGTAAAAAAACTTGTTTGACTTGAGAAGAAAATACATACGTCTCATCAATCAATTGTTGTCCTATGTGAATCAATCGAGCGAAGTTTACCATTGTGAAACCAAATTGATCATGCTTGATTCCACGTGCAGTATTAACATCGGCCCAATCACCTCGAAATAAGACAACTTTCCATTTGCCGTAGTAATCCAACTCAATTATGTCAGTAAGAAGTCCAAAATATTCCACATTTCCCTCCACAGGATTATTGTCCCTAGCACTAGCATAACTTGTAATTGAGGAATTAACCACTATTCCACAATTTTGCGTTCTCCTCAATCTCTCGCAATATTTTGTATGAAATCTGAATCCGTTTATGAGGAACGCACTATATCTTTTAACCACCCGATTTGGACCTTGGAAAAGCCATTTAACTTCGTCGGTGACGTTCTTCCCACTCCAAACCTATTGAATGGAAAGTAAACTGAGTAATTAAAAATGTTTTGAGTAAATATTATTATTTTTCGGTGAAAGCTCCAATTACATACTGTTTGGCTTAACCATTAATGAAAAGATTCTGTAAACAACTTATTGATATCTCGATGTTGTGTTCTTCGGGAGCGCGAACGAGATCTCAATATTTGTTTGTACTCACTATGTTAAAAATATGTTCAGTTTGTTAGACTATAAACAATTTTTAAATGATGAATATCCAACAAATTTGTAGAACTTACTTGCGTAAAGGTTCCACTGATTCGTGGTGAAACAGAACATATCGATGTGCTTGAACCCAAGATAAATCATCTAATTCTGCAATTTCAACTTTACCGATTGGTTCTCCAAAACTTTGGAACAAATAATTATCGGCCAAGTTATGATCCGTGAGTCCAGCATTTCTATTTGGTCTGTTCAACCTTGTTTTAACATCTTCCAAATATCTTGAATAGAAGGTCATACATTCCTCTGCCAAGTAGCCTTCAGCAATCGATCCTTTTGGATAACGCTTGTTGCAGCAATAAGACTTTAATTTGGATAGGAACCTCAACACATTATACAATATTATCAAAAGTTGTAACTAAAGGCATATAGGTGAATGAAGGAAAATTTTAAAAATTTCGATTAACACCTTTCTATGGGATACATCCATCAATAGAAAACGGGTCCGCCAAGAATTGCTTCATGCGGGAGATAGATTATCAAGTGAACCATAATAGTGAAGAAGGAAGGTGAGAAGATTTTCTCCATGTTGCATAAAGTTAAAACGGCTCAATCCTGTACCTTCTGAAGTTCTTGAACATCCAAAACTTTGCCACAAATGACTTTCATTATATTGGATAGTTCAATTATACAAGACGTCACCTTCTTCGAAATACAACATCGTAGAGCAACTGGCAGTAAATCTTGCATCAAGATGTGATAGTCATGTGATTTTAGCGAATATAGTCTTCGATCTTTAACACTAACACATCGAGATATATTAGATGCATACGCATCGGGAACCTTTATATCCTTCAACACCATGCAGAACACTTCTTTCTCTGTCTTCGACATTGAGAAAATAGAAGGCGGCAACCGATATTTACCATTCGGAAGTGGATTCGGATGAAGATCAGGTCGAATTCCCATCTGAACTAAATCAAGTCGACTCTGAAGATTGTCTTTTGATTTTTCGTCTACATTCAAAATTGTACAGACAATGTTCTCGCAGACATTTTTCTCAATATGCATAACATCAAGATTGTGTCGTAAAGGTGGTGCTCCCAATAAGGTAACTCAAAAAAAATACTTTTTTTCCACAAGTCCGCCTCATTAGGATCATCCTCTTCATCGGAGTTATCATCAGCTTCATCATTTGATCTTCTATGTCTTTGCGTGTTTGGCGGTTGATTCATCTTCCCATAACTTAAATTCATATCTTCCAACATTAACAAGATTTCAGATCCACTTGTCTGTGAAGGCGCTTCTCTGAACTCTTCAGTACCGTCAAATGCCGAACTCTGATATCTAAATCTATGATTTTTCGGTAACTACCGACGATGCCCCATGTAAGAGAACTTTTTCCCATTGTATAACCATTGCGAACATGTTTGTGCAGCACAACAAGGGCACGCATAACGACCCTTGGTACTCTAACCGGATAAATTGGCATAAGCGGGGAAGTTATTAATGGTCCACATCAAAGCTGCACGTAAATTAAAGTTCTCCTTTCTCAGCACATCGTATGTCTCGACACCAGCCCATAATTGTTTTAACTCTTCAATAAGTGGCTGTAAATAAATGTCGATATCATTCCCGGGCCCTTTCTCTCCAGGGATAATCATAGATAAGATAAGGGAAGATTGCTTCATGCAAATCCACGGAGGCAGATTGTAAGGAACAAGCACCACTGGCCAAGTACTGTATGCAGTACTCATGATCTTGTAAGGATTAAATCCATTAGATGCTAGGCCAAGCCTCACATTTCTGGGATTGCTTGCAAAGCTTTGAAATTTATTGTCAAATGATTTCCAAGCTAAAGAATCTATCGGATGCCTTAATAATCCATCATCAGTTCGTCCTTCATGGTGCCACGTCATTAACTCCGCTGTCTTCAAGGACATGAAAAGCCTTTGAAGCCTTGGTATCAGCGGAAAATACTGCAAAATCTTGACCGGCTTCTTTCTTGGCTGTGCATCATTTTCATCGTCGTTCCCATCTTCTGTGTTTCTATTTATCCAACGGGATTCGCCGCATACATGACAGCACTGTTGGTTTCTTCGATCGCCCCAATACAACATGCAATCATTCGGGCAACTATGGATTTTATTGTACCCAAGACCTAAGTCTTTTATCATTTTCTTCATATCTTTGCATGACTGAGGGATCTTTGCAAACGGAAACATTTCTCTCAAAAACTCTAACAGCATTGTCAATGAGTTCCCAGTCCACCCTCCCAAACATTTTAACTGGAAAAGACGAATGCAGAAAGACATTTTTGAAAATTTCGATCCCTCATATAGTTCTTCGTTCATCTCATTAAGTAGCGCATAGAACTTTGCCGCTTCTCCATTCGGCTCTTCATGATGTACACATCTTCCGGGTTCGGTAAAAGCATTTCTACCGAGATTACAGTCATCAGATGGCACAAAGTCGGGTGGGAACGACTGTAAACCATGACTGTGAATATTAAATGCTTCCCGCAACATCCCTTCCATATCATCCCCTCTAACAGACTAATGGTAAGCAGTACTATCATAAGATACATCCATCCTTGAAGAGGAAGTACTAGGCGGGCATTCTCCATGAAAAACCATTGTTTATAACCACGAACAAACCCATCAACAATTAGATGCTCGTATACAACTTCACGATAATGCCAGTTTATTTTGACACACTTCTTACAGGGGCAAAGAATCATGTTCTCTTGGCTTGCATATTGAAATGCAAAATCTAGAAAAGTTTGTACTCCATTTCGATAATCGTCGCTTACCCTTGACAAATTCATCCAAGATCGATCCATTTCTTATTTCTTGAAGCCTAATCTTGACAATAATGTGCACGGGTTTAGGATTTAGGAATAAGTATAATTAAGCTACGTAAGTTATGTATTATGTAAGTTATTTATTATGAAAATTATGTAAGTTATGTAATTTACGAATAATTAAAAATATGTAAGTTATGTAAGTTGTAAGTTATGTATAATATTAAATAACTAAGTTATGTAATTTATGTATAATATTAATGTAAGTTATGTATAATATTAAATAACTAAGTTATGTATAATATTAATTAACTAAGTTATGTAATTTCTGTATAATATTAATGTATGTTATGTAATTTATGTATAATTAACTAATTAAGTTATGTAATTTATGTATATTAAATAACTAAGTTATGTAATTTATGTATATTAACTAATTATGTTATGTAATTTATGTATATTAACTAATTAAGTTATGTAATTTATGTATAATATTAATGTAAGTTATGTATAATATTAAATAACTAAGTTATGTAATTTCTGTATAATATTAATGTATGTTATGTAATTTATGTATAATTAACTAATTAAGTTATGTAATTTATGTATATTAACTAATTAAGTTATGTAATTTATGTATATTAACTAATTATGTTATGTAATTTATGTATATTAACTAATTAAGTTATGTAATTTATGTATAATATTAATGTAAGTTATGTATAATATTAATTAACTAAGTTATGTAATTTCTGTATAATATTAATGTATGTTATGTAATTTATGTATATTAACTAATTAAGTTATGTAATTTATGTATAATATTAATGTAAGTTATGTAATATCTTATATTTATATTTATATTTTAATTTTTTACTATTCGTAAATTTGAGATTTTATATTTATATTTTAATTTTTTACATAATTTGGTATCTCAATGTTTATAACGCTATTAGTTAAATGAAATATCTTATTTTAAGTAAAATGCTTATGAGAATTTTACAATTTTATTAATTTTATTAAAATTCTTAGTAGAAGAAAGAAATTAATTATGAATTCTGTAATGTGAGACTTGAATGCACTAGGAATGTGATGAACTGAGGTCTATTATTCAATAATTATAGGAAAAATAGGAGTGGATGTTGAATTATTTTCATGGCTGCTAAGAACTCATTGTATGATAATTTGGTGTTCAAATTAATTATGATTATTTACCTATTTGCAGCTGGCTTTGTTATGAAATTAATTTGCATAAAATAAAGCCTTATTCAAATCTTGATCGATGCTTATTTCATTTGCCTTTGACCTCTAATCTTTTATTCAATTCTGTGGTAATCATGCTTATTTCATTTACCTTTAAAACTTGTTCTTTGCAGTACATGAATGATAATCTTGCTATCCAAGAAAATGAATGTTTTGAAACACAAAAATAGACAAATTCTTCAAATTCATAGAAGTGTAGGCCACACACTTCATAGAAGAAATTACAAAATCTCAGGTTCATGATTTTTTCTTGCATAACCATCTGGAAATATCCAAAATTCCACATGTTTGATATCTTGATATACAACTAAATATAGTGACAAGATTCAGAGGCCACAACTGCCTATGTCCAAACTCGTGAAGTGCACATTTCACTGTCTCAAGACACATGTTATATGCAGTTAAATTTTATCGGGAATCATTATTACAGTCTAGCATCATACATGGATATAAGCATCCAGGGCAATCATATAAGAAACTAAGAATGTATGATGAGGAAAATAGATCTCTACAATGTAGACATTTGCTTTCAAATGGAAACGTAAGTCAAGAAACTTACAGCAAATCTCAAAAGAAGACAAGATTTTCCAACACCAGAATCTCCAATAAACAGAAGCTTGAACAGGTAGTCACTGCAAAAGATTGCAACCAGATAATATCAGTATCTGTTCCAATGATGCATAAAAATAACATCTACAACTGTAACATAAAATTTTATTTTCGCCAAAAGAGGCCTAATCCCCAAACCCAGTCTCTCATAAAACAAATGAAGTTTAACTTGTCAGCGTTAAAATGTCAATTAACCAAATTAAGTGCCCAAAGATTAACCTTAGAATGCCAAGCAATTATCGGTGGACTCCTAATTTTATTGGTGCATCAAGAAAGTGCAATACAAAATGAATTTCGATTTCAAACAAATTACAGCAAGTCACCATCATTCACTCATATATACATACATAATGAGCACATTTTTTAAGACAGATTTGCTTTTTCAATACACATAATCGATTTAGCAACATGTTAACAAAATATAACAAATTATTTGCAAAAGAATAATATACCACAATTTATTATGGCATCTTACAAAATTAGAAGCCTATGTCCCTCCTGAATCCATTAATTGACCACATAACACATTAACAATAAAAAAGACCTAAAAGCTCGCGCTTTTAAAAAAAATATATTTTCAATTCCACAAAGAAATCCAAGTAGCAAATAAGATAATAATAACATAAAAAAAAACAGAAGAGAACATCTGAATTTCATCAATAGATCTGAAATCAGAAGGAATAAAAGTAAGGACATTTTGATTAACTAATTAAGTTCAGGAAACTTACCTAAATACGAGCTGATCAATAAGGCAGTAACAAATCGTTAACAAACAATTTTGAGTTCTCCTTTCTTTAACAGTTGGGCAAATGCAGTGTGAGTACCTTGAACAAAAGTTGAACATAAGAACAACTGTTAATGTTAACTCTTCAACAATGAGAAGAACAAACTAGAAAGCAAACCCAGGATCGGTACTTCTTCCCAAACCCTAGACACGAAAAAATTCCCAAATTCCCCGAATTCCCAAACAAACAGGCCAAAGCTTGGTGATTGAATTTATTATTTAAACCCAAATTTCCCAAATTACACTTAACCCAAACCCTAAATCAAGATACATCGTTGTAAAAGAAAAAAAGCTTACCTTTTAACCACAAATTCCGCAACTTTGATAGTATCCTGTCAAGATTGGCTCAACTGTTGCTTCGTTTCACCCGATTTATGAGTTCCCCTCTCCCTTTTTTCCTTTGTATTTATTCTTTCGTTTCAATCGCTTTCATTTTGTCCTCTGATTCTGATTCTGTTTATTGTGTTCGTTTGCCAAAACACGATGAACAGAAACGGCGTCGTCTTGCCAAAATTTTAAGACACCATTCCGGCGTTTGTTATGAAAACGCCACTATTTCTTGTATATTTGCGGCGTTTCCAAAAAACGCCACTAAAAACTTAAGTTATAATCTGAAACGGCGCCGTTTAATAAAGCTTTAATGCATATTTCAAACTATTTTTTAACTTATTAAACTTAATTCTATTTAAAATAATATTTAAATGACAAAAACATTATACCAATTGATATCAATTGGTACTTTAAATTGATTTTTTAAAACATTATTTAAAGAAATTAATCTAAACTAACCTAAAACCCTTATTCGACCCCTAAAACCCTAAACCCTAAATTCTAAACCACTAACCCTTAGCCCGTAACTCGTAACCCCTAAACCCCTAACCCTTATATCCCAAACCTTAAATCCATATGTACCCCCTAATCCTTAAAATAGCACAGCCATCCAAAATAATCCCTAAATCTTTAATGATCATAAAATAGTTATAATTGATTAAACAATAATTAATAGTAGACAACTTTTAATTTGTAATATTATAATATTTATTTTTTTGTATAAAGTTTGAAATTTATAATATTTAATTTTATTGATAAATAAATAAATTTAAACTATATACTCATAATTTCAATATATTAAATTTATTATTATATATTTTAGAAATATATAAGAACATATTTGATATAAAAATTAATAAAACTAATTAATCTAATAACTTAAACTCTAACATAACCGTTGAAAACCTAAACCCCAAATCCATAACCCCTAACCCATTACCCCTAAATCCTCTAACCCCTAAAGCATAACCCTTAAATCCTAAATCCTCTTAACCCCTAAACATCAAATTTTCAATTACACAAACAAACGGTGACGTTTTCACAAAATTGTAGACATATTTGTGGCATTTTCCCGAAAAACGCCAGTAATAGAGTACATCATTCAACTGAAACGACGCCGTTCTGATAGATTATCAAGAATATTAGCGGCGCTTACCTATAAAACGCCACAATAGAAACTGATTCCCTAACACGTAACGACATCATATATTGCAATATTTGTGGCGTTTTTGACTAAAACGCCGGTAAAGGCTACCTTTTGCGGCGTTTTTCTATAGAAACGCCGCTAAATTTCTCTCTTTTTTTGTGATCTTACATTTAAATAATTAATTACCTAACAAATACATAATTACCTACTTATTTGTTTATTTATTTATACCAAGATTATTTTGGTCCTATATATACAAATTAAATAATTAATAACTATATATATCCATATATATCAAAAATTTCAAATGGCCGTTAAATATTTGGGTTAAATGTTTTTAATATACAACTATTATTAGTTAATTGTATCATTTAACAATCTTCAAATTATAAATTAACATGCATCCATAAAATGATCATCTAACTACCACGCACCTATTATATATATATATCTATTAATAATTATAATATAAACTATACTAAACTTCGTTAATATATATATTAATTAAATTAATTGATCATCTGGATTTATTTTACAAATATATATATTTACCGTAAAAATTAATCAATCTAATATTAACCTCTTAAGAAACCCTATCATGACCGTCTAAACCCCCCGACCAAACCCAAAAAATTCCCTAAATTAATATTCTTTAATAATCACAAAATATAGTGAAAATCTATTAAACATGCAAGTTAATTAATTATATATATATATTATATAGTAGTTAAAAATGTTGTACAAATTAGTTGAAATATATGCTAGCAATATCTTTATGACAAAAATTTTCGTATGGATCTAAATATAAGGTTTTTATCATTTTTGAACTTAAGTATCGATATTTTTGCATCTGGTATATTACTACTAATTAACCATATATATATAGCCATATATATATATATCAAAAAAATCAATTAATGGTTATTAGGGCCGGTTAAATGTTTTTAAATATACAAGATAATTATACAAGTCTCAAATTATAAATTATCAATCGACATGCATAAAGTGATGATCATGATCTACCTATTATAATATTCAATATATATATTAAATTTATTCTGGAATATCTATTTTACAAATATATAAGAACGTATATATTCACCATAAAAAATAATCAAAAACAAATCTAATTAATTAAACCCTGTACATGACCGTTGAAATTAACCCTAAATCTCAAACCCCTAAACCTCTAACCCCTAAATTAACCTTAAATCCCAATTACCTTAAATCTATACCCCGTACTCCTTAAAATACCGTCCATAAAAAAATTCCCTAAATGTTTAATATATATAATTAATCATAAAATATAGTCAATAATTAATTGTTAAAATATATATATATTTAATTTCTATAAATTAGTCGAACAATATTTACTACCAAAATTTATTACTCTTATAAAAAGTTAATTCTATTTTTAATTTATTCTTTACATTAATACAACAATTTAAGTTTTATTATATTTTATTTTATTCATAATTTAATATATTTTCTCTCGTAAAGTAGTTTAAATAATCAACTGTTATAAATAGTTAGCTGTTATATATATACGACTTCTCTTTAATAAATTTTTTTTATATTAATCAATATTATTTGTTAATTATAATTTAAATGTAAATTGTCCCACTATATAATAAATAGAACAAAATATTAATTATTTCAACTTATAAGATTTTTGTTACTATTAGCGGTGCTTCGGCAAAAACGCCGCTAAAGGTAAATACATTAGCGGCGCTTAGATACAAATGCCGCTGAAGACAAGCGAATTAGTGGCGCTCAGTTAGAAACGCCGCTAAAGATCTGAGAATTAGCGGCGCTTGTATAAAAACGCCGCTAAAGACCCGAGCATTAGCGGCGCATAGACAAAAACGCCGCTAAAGACCCGAGCATTAGCGGCGCATAGAAAAAAATGCCGCTAAAGATCTGAGCATTAGCGGCGCTTAGACGAAATCACCGCTAAAGATCGGGGCATTAGCGGCGCTTTCACAAAAACGCCGCGAAAGATCGGAGCATTAGCGGCACTTACACAAAAACGCCGCTAAAGGTTTAAAAAATTGCAAAAACGATGCCGTTGGTCTTAGGTTTTTTGTGGCGCTTTATATAAAACGCCGCTAATTCCTATTTTTAGCGGCGCTTCCGGATAATCGCCGCTGATGCTCTACCTTTAGCGGCGCTTTGGCTAAATCACCGCTAATGCTCGATTTTTTGTGGCGCTTTTGTTCCAAACGCCGCAAAAAGTGCCGCTAAAAGCCTATTCTGGTGTAGTGTAAGGCATACGATATACTTAAGCAGGCAAAAGAATTTATATTCACATTTATATTATGTTTAAATTTTTGATTGATATCAATTAACATCTAATTCTCATACAACGTCTTTTTGCAAACATTAGATTGGGCCAATTCCCATCTTTTAAGGTTCTATGTGATCCTTACAATTCTGCTTGCAACAGGTTTTTTTTATATTCTAGACAATGCCCTTGTTCTCATTGAACTGGTCTTAGGTTAATAGCATCACAGCGGCGACTTAGGAGGCCTGAGGGTTGCAGGGGTGATCGCTTGCGGGGTTTTCGGTCGAGTTTGATTAGGCCAGGCCATGATATGAAGTTGAATTATATCCAATCCTTCCATCGCCGAAGCTAGGGCGTCCTTTATTTCATCGTGATCACAACAATGTATAAACCCAGCAGAGCCAACGGTCGAAGGCATTACACTCTTGCCTTCTAACCGAGAGATAACAAGCAGATGCTTTGTAAGATTGGCTTCATCAAGTAGTTGCTGCAAGCCAGCACGGTCGGCAGCCGAACCCTTTGTTACTTCGCCCACGCATATAAAACCCTAATGAAAAACAAGAAATATTGAGTCGCATGCATATGAATTAATTAAACCCCAAAAAAGTGAAGAGATAAGTGGGAATGAAATTACCTCGTCGGTTCGTTTTATGTCCAAACCGAACCGAGTTTCTCCAGGTTCAGGTATCATTTCAAGCAATACTTGTTCCACTCCAGGTAGAAACCATAGCCTTATGCCTTGCACTAATTCTACAGATGTACTTGTGTTTTGTTGCTTCCCTCCTCGACTTATTTCCTTTCCATTTTGATTTGTTTTCTCCTTTGGAGGAAAATATGTTGCCATAGATATGCAACACCAACAGAGATTTAATTTATGAAAACTAAAGTGAAGGGACTAAATACCTAGTTTTAGCATAGCAGAGGGATTAACCTAGAAAATCTCACATACATACATATATATATAGCTGAAAATTGAGAGAGAGGTGAGGTAGGTACCGAAGTGACAATCTGTTCAGTTTGGATATTGACGAAGACAAGAGGAACCCCAGAAGATACAGCTGCAGAAAACCAAGCCATGCACCTTGATATGGTAGCCTCAATGTAATATTCACCTTGAAAAGGCATGAAAAGAATGGAAGCGACCACAGTGGAGGCTTGATCGGGCAAGTAAGTATCCACTTTCCTCTTCCAATCGTACTTCACTTCCTTTCGGTTGAACCCTCTAAATGCTACATTCACAATCCTCCTGCTCATTTCTGCATCTTACTATGTTTGATTCAATCACTAAACGTATATGGAACTTTGATATAACCAAATCAATGCCTTGGATTACAAGTTTTTGGTTAATATATATATATATGTTTTTAAAGTTTTTTTTTTAACCGTAACAAGTATATTACACTTACAAATACAAATCGAAATAATCACAAGTATCAAATTATTACAAATAGACTGTTCGAGTATTAAATAAAATCAAACTATTACAATATAAAAAAATTAAGAACCGATATAATCCAGACTAAAGCCAACGAATTAGAACTAATTGGCCTAAAACTCTCATACATGATAGGACTCAAAGACCTACACATATAATTACACATGGTAGTCTCAAATTTAGATACACAATATACCTAAAGTATTATAAAAAAAGGAAACTTATTTTATATTCTAAATAAAAAAATTCAAATTTTAAATTTTTATTCCACGCTAATATAATTTTAATAATTTAGATTAAAGCATAACATAAATAATAACAAAAGTAACAAATTATATCAAATTAAACAACATAAATTCAAATCTTAAATTGAAAAGAGAGATAGAAGCCGTAATTTCATTGCAACATGCTTCTAGCTACCATGACGTAGGGCTGACCAGAAAAGAACCATGAAAATAAAATAAAAAACTGAAATGAAAACTAGTGTTGGGTTGACTTTGAGTTTAATTATTACTTAAATTTATTTGGTTGAATTCGATTTTAAATTTATAAAATAAAAAATTATTATTATTTAAATTAAATTTTATTTTTTTATTTAATATGAAATTGTTTATAATTGTAAAAATAAATATTTTGTATATGTAAAAAAACTTTCAAAGCGTATAATTTTTTAAATTTGTAAAATTTAATAAACCAAATAAATTTAAACCAATAAAATAAAATTCCATTAAGTTAAATTATTTTTGATCAATATTATTGAAATTAAATTAAATTGATTGGAGTAAAAATTGATCAAGACATTAATTTAAAAAAGAAAAAAATTGATGTGCAAATTAGTACGAATAAAGATAAAAATTTATTTAGTTAGTGATTGAATCAAATTTTATAAAATTTTAAATAATTTATTTATTCAAATTTATGATATTTTTTCATTAAAACCGAATCCACCATCAGATAAATTAAATTGAAAATGGATGACCTAATCCATTTAACTCCCAATCCAATTCAGAAAATAATTCAATTTTTTTCACACCTACCCATGAGCATGCCTATGAAATAGCAAGGGAGGAAAAAGAAAAGAAAAGTAAAAGACACCCGCCTTGAAGTGTAGTGCATTTCTCCAACGTCAAATCACCCAAAACTGCAATATGTCTGTCATCCCTAGCCGCTCTGATCGTATACTTCTTATGCAATATGTAGCTCTTGTCCACCACAACCCGAACACGAAGCTTATGCGTTCTGTCGCCTCTCCTAACCTTCACCCATATCGTCTCCACCTTTTGGACCATCTTCCCCAGCTGTGAACTCAGTTCCGACCTACCTTTAACAGCCACAAAGGACGCATCATCATCATCATCATCGTCGCCATCCTTTTCGGCAAACCCTTCGATGATGTCTCCGGGCAATGGCATGGTTTCGTCCCACTCTTCTGCTTCATCTTGCTTGACTCGCTTCACGCAAACCAATGTAGGAGCAGCAGCAGCACAGCCCATTTCTTTCTTCCTGAAGAAACGACAATGATTTTCGATGGAAACTTGTGAAGGCATCAATAGATGTATGAGTTTTATAGGTTTTTACGCCTCAATCTTACCCAATGTTCTCACCTATATCACATTTGTTTTCATATTCATTACAAGACAAGCGAGCCGGCCCTTCAAAGTCTCCTTGTTACACATAATTCATATATACATCCGCGAACCTAAATTTTATTTTAGAGGTTAAGAATTAAATCGTATATTTTTACATAGTAAAAATATAATTTTATTATTTTAATAGTTTATATTTTTATAATATTTAAATGATTAAATTAAATTTTTATCATTTTAAAAAATTAAAATACAATTTTATCATTTCTAATTTAAAAATTTATAAATTATAAAAATATCTAAATAAAAATTTTTACATTTTAAGAAGATCGAACTCCTACTTGTCCCCCCAATTTCGCCACTGTATATATATTCACTACACCAAAACCGGTTATTAGCGGCGTTTATAGCGGCGTTTAATCAAAAAACGCCACAAAAAATATAGCATTGCGGCGAATTAAAATAAACGCCGCAAAACGTCATCAATAGCGGCACTTTCCTAAAAGTGCCGCAAAAGAGCTAAGCGAACGATGCCGTTTTTTGTTTGGATTCAGAGATATTAGTGGCGATTTTAAAAAAACGCCGCAGAAGACAGGATTTAACGGCGCTTCTAGAAAGCGCCGCAAATGAGTTCAGTTCAACGATGCCGTTTTCCTGTTAAGCTTTTAAACATTTGTGGCCCTTTCTTAGAAACACCGCAATATGCAAGAAACTGTTAAGAAAACGCTACCGTTTTCAGTTTAGGTTTTGGGGACTTTAGTGGCGCTTACTGGAAAACGCCGCTATAGTCAAGAATTAGCGGCGCTTTATCATAAGCGCCGCAAAACTATTAAGAAAACGTTGCCGTTTTTCATTTATCTTTTCGAGACGTTAGTGGCGATTTTTGGAAAACGCCGCAGTAGCGAAGCTTTAGTGGCGCTTTATTAGAAGCGACACAAAACTGTTAAGAAAACTATGTCGTTTTTAGTTTAGGTTTTAGAGACGTTAGTGGCGCTTGTCTAAAAACGCCGCAAAATATAGGAATTAGCGGCAATTTCTGGAAAGCGCCGCAAAAGAGTTAAGCCAAATGACGCCGTTTGCTTGTTGAGCTTTTGCGACATTGGTGGCGCTTTCATAGAAACGCCGCAAAATTGTGAAGAATTAGCGGCGCCTAAACAAAAGCGCCGCAAAACTATTAAGCCAACGATGTCGTTTGTTATTTAGCATTTAGGGCCTTTAGTGGCGCTCGTTTAAAAACGCCATAAACTGTTAAGGAAACGATGACGTTTTTATATAGCTTTTAGAGACTTTAGTGGCGCTTATTAATAAACGCCGCAATAGTCAGGAATTAGTGGCGTTTTCTCAGAAAGTGCCGCAAAAGAGTTAACTGAGACGACGCCGTTTTCTTGTTCAGCTTTTCAAAATTGGTGGCGCTTTTATAGAAACGCCGGAATAGTCAACCAATACTGGCGCTTTTGTTTAAAATGCCGCAAAAAGTTTTAGTCTTTTGTTTTTGAGCTTTAGAGGCATTATCGGTTTAGGGGTTATGTTTATTGTTTATTTTTTAATGGATGGGGTTTACACTTTATAGTTTATATATATGCTATGAATCAGGGTTTAGGGTTTATAATTTATATATGTTCTTTAATTTAGGGTTTAAAGGATATGGGTTAGGGGTTTATGGATATGGTTTAAGGATTGGGGTTAAGGGTTAAGGGTTTAAGGGTTAAGGGCTAGGGTTAAGGGTTTAGGGGTTTATAGTTAATGTTTTATGATTCAATATATTTAGGTGATATGGGTTAAAGGTTACGCGTTAGGGGTTTATGATTTATAAGTTTTGGATTTAGGGGTTTATAGTTTATATATTTATGTTCTATGATTCAAGGTTTAAGGGATATGGGTTAGAGGCTTATGGATTATGGTTTAAGGGTTGGGGTTAAGGGTTTATGGGTTAAGGGTTATAGGTTTAGGGGTTTATAGTTAATGTTTTACAATTCAATATGTTTAGGGGATATGGGTTAAGGGTTTAGGCATTATAGTTAATTTGTGGTTTACGGTTTAAGGGTTGGGGCCTAGGGTTTAAGGGTCTACGGTTTAATGTTTAGGGTATGTGATCTAGGGTCGTACGTCTACTGTATATGGTTTTGTAGGATATAAGGGTTATAATGGTTTATAGGATTTAGATACTGAAATTTTAAGTATTAAATTTTAATAGAATTATTTAAAATTTAAATTTGCTAAATAATAGAATTATATAAATTTTAAGATACTGAAATTAAATTAATTTTTAATAGCAGATAAAATGCCTTCCATCATAATTCAAATTTAAAATCGAACAATATTTCAATTTGTAAAAAATTAACAATTAAAAATAATGGCATATTAATGTATCAAATGTAAATTTTATAAAATTATTAAGTTATTGAAAAATTTTAAGAGTAGTGGCGTTTGTAGCAAAAAACGCCGCAACAATGTACTAGAAATTATAGAAAATGTCGCCGTTTGGTTAGAGGGAATTTATTTTTAGTGGCGTTTCTATCGAAAAAGCCGTAGAAGGTATGAAATAGCGGCGTTTTTAAAAACGCCACAAAATTTATCAAAAATTGAACAAGCGGCGTCGTTTTCTTAATTGATATTAAATTTTGAGTGGCGTTTTTCTCAGAATCGCCGCAATATATTAGATTTAGCGGCGGCTTGGCTAAAATCGCCGCAATAGCATATTAGAAATTCCCCTAAACGTCATCGTTTCATTTCGGGGACTTAAAAATTCTTAACAAAGACGACGTCGTTTTGCTTAGGTTAGCAGTTTTCCCCCTTCCTTTCCCGCACCCAGCCCCTAATTCCTGAAAAATTCTTTGCCCTCCATCGAAATCCCTAAATCCCTTTCAACTTTTTTTCCTAATCCCTAATCCCCTGCATTGGTATTGTTCATTCGATTCATCATTTCATCGGTTACCTTACCCGGATCATTTAATTTGGAGGCTTCGCAACATTTACTCCAAAGACAGCGTCGAGGACATTCAGTTTTTGGGTAAGGTTTTACTTGTTGCTTCCAGTTATTGTTTTTGCGTCTTTAGGCTTCGGGTTATATAGGTTTATTTGGTTTTATGAAGTTATTCAGTTGTAGAGATATTGATAACCTACATTGCTGATCTTTTTCGGTTGTGGGAAGAAATATTGGGTTTTTAGGGTTTCGATTATATATGTAACTATGGTGTGAATTATTTGTGTATTTCGCTGGTATTTACCATGAAATCAATTCTGTTAATTCTTTCCATGGTTATATATGGATAGAAAGCCTGATTTAAAAGAATTTTATCTTGGGAGTTGCTATTTGCAGAAAATATTCCGCAAGCATCCAATTTAATTTCTTTAATTTCCTTACCGATGGAGTTTTTCGAGCATCCATTTCAGGGGAAATGGAGTATTTCTTGTATTCATTTGCATTATATATTCTTAATGGGTCCATTACTGAAACAAATAGTCAGTTAACATTATTTTTTTAGGTTTAAATTAGAAGAAAATGTGAATTCTCCCGCATGATTTGGTTAGGTTTGAAGAAATATTCATATGTTAAATTTTAAACCTCTGTAAAATTCCTTTTTCTCTGGAATATTTAGTGGCTTCAAATGAAATTCGATTATTTTCTCTGTAAAATTCCTGTAACTGTGCTTCCTGTGTATAAATTATTTTCTTTCTTGTGCTTGTTTTACACATAGATTGATTGGCAATGCCTTGTTACTTTACCATATTTGTTTAATTTAAGTTTCTGATTTAATTTATATTAAGTTGATTGTTACTTTATCAATTATTATTAAGTTTATTGTTGTGATAATTAAAATTGATACATTGATTTGAATATAAATGTAGTTAAATAATCTTCTGCTTACTTTTGTTGTATTTTTTCCTGTTTTTTGGTACTAAGTTAGTTTATCAATTTAAGATTTTGATTTAATTTATATTAAGTTGATTGTTACTTTATCAATTCATATTAAGTTGATTGTTGTGATAATTAAGATTGTTACATTGATTTGAATCTAAATGTACTTAAATAATCTTCTGTTTACTTCTTTCCTATTTTTTTTAGTACTAAGTTAGTTGTGTTTTGTTATTTTTTGCAGAAGTTTATGCAACTTTAAGGAAATTTGAGGTATTTATTCCTATGTTTCACTACATACTTTTCTTACAAAAACACATCCAAATGTTTAAATTTCTGACTTGGATATATTTTAGCTTAATAGATTACTTATTATTTTTTAGTTTTAAAAGGGAGTTTTAATTAAGGTTTTTGGTTTTCAACCTATATGCATCTGTTTACTTATAACTTTGCAACTACCTGATTACATAATTGCGATGTTTAAATTATGATTTGATATGTGTAGATGAACTGTTTACCCAAACAAAAACAATCGTCAGAGTTTACTAAATTTCGGATTATCCCAATTCTTAAAGGACTTATGTAAAGAGTATTTGAATAAATTATGGGCGATTAGTTTATTCGGTTTAGTGTGAAAAATTTATTGATTTTGGCATAGTATGTAACTGAGTTATCAATTTCACTTCTAAATTAATAAACTATCGACGTTAGATGCGATTAACTGATTGAATGTTAATGTTTAATAATCAATTTCATACAATAAATTGATCGATTAATTTATTGAATGCCAATGAATTACCAATTGTGTTTACACAAATTACATAACTTATTAATATATATATTATTTTAAATTTAAAAATATATATATTTTTAAAATATGATTTATATATTTTAAATATATTTTAAAAATTTAATTTAACTTATTAATATATATTTTTGAAATTTATAACTTACATTACTTAAAGAACTTAAATGTTTAATATGTAAGGCTGGAATGGTGAGGTTATGGTGAGTTTATGTATTATAATATTAAGATAAAATTTATTTAACTTACATAAAATATATATATTTATTTAATTTATCTTATATTTTTAAAAATTGATACAATACATAACTTGCATAACCTACATACATAAAATTGATACATTACATAACTTGCATAACCTACATAAAATTAAGATAACTTATATAATATTAAGATAACTTACATTCTACAGAACTTACATAACATACATAATACATAACTTACATAACTAACATAATACATAGCTTACATAATACTCAACTTACTTAGCTTACATAATAAATAACTTACATAAAATACAACTTACATATAGCTTACATTCTACACAATTTACGTAGCTTACATAATAAATAACTTACATAAAATACAACTAACATAAAAAAGTGAACAACTTACATATCATAACTTACATAACTCATTTATACTTATATATGAAGAACTGAACGTTGTAATTTTTGGCGAAAACCAGACATCAAGAATTAAGAAATGGACCGGTCTTGGATGAATTTGTCAAGGGTAAGCAACGGTTATCGAAATGGAGTACAGACGTTTCTAAATTTTGCATTTCAATACGCAAGCCAAGAGAACATGATTCTTTGCCCCTGTAAGAATTGTGTCAACATAAACTGGCATTATCGTGAGGTTGTATACGAGCATCTAATTGTTGATGGGTTTGTTCGGGGTTATAAACAATGGTTATTTCATGGAGAATGCCCGCCTAGTACTTCTTCTTCAACGATGGATGTATCTTATCCTGGTACTGCTTACCATCAGTCTGATAGAGGGGATGACATGGAAGTTATGTTGTGGGATGCATTTAATATGCACAATCATGGTGTGCAATCGTTCCCAGCGGATTTTGTGGCATTTGATGATTGTAATATTGGTGGAACTGCTTTTACCGAACCGGGAAGTAGTGTACCTCATGAAGAGCCGAATGGAGAAGCGGTGAAGTTCTACGCTTTACTTAATAACATGAACGAAGAACTGTATAAGGGATCAAAATTTTCAAAAATGTCCTTTTGTGTTCGTCTTTTTCAGTTAAAATGTTTGGGAGGGTGGACCGGAAACTCGTTGACAATGCTGTTAGAGTTTTTGAGAGAAATGTTTCCGTTTATAGAAATCTCTCAGTCATGCAAAGATATGAAGAAAATGATAAAAGATTTAGGCCTTGGGTACAACAAAATCCATAGTTGCCGAAATGACTGCATGTTGTATTGGGGCGATCGTAAAAACCAACAGTGCTGTTATGTATGCGCCCAATCCCATTGGATAAATAGAAACACAGAGGATGAGAACGACGATGAAAATGATGCACATTTGAGGAAAAAGGCAGTCAAGATTTTACGGTATTTTCCCTTGATACCGAGGCTTCAAAGGCTTTTCATGTCGTCGAAGACAGCTAAGTCAATGACGTGGCACCATGATGGACGAACCGATGATGGATTACTAAGGCATCCGGCAGATTCTTTATCTTGGAAATCATTTGACAATAAATTTCTAAGCTTTGCAAGCGATCCTAGGAGTGTGAGGCTTGGGCTAGCATCTGATGGATTTAATCCTTTCAAGATCATGAGCACTGCGTACAGTACTTGGCCAGTAGTGCTTGTTCCTTACAATCTGCCTTCGTGGATTTGCATGAAGCAATCTTCCCTTATCTTATCTATGATTATCTCTGGAGAGAAAGGGCCCGGGAATGATATCGACATTTATTTACAGCCACTTATTGAAGAGTTAAAACAATTATGTGTTGGTGTTGAGACATACAATGTGCTGAGAAAGGAGAACTTTAATTTACGTGCAGCTTTGATGTGGACCATTAATGAATTTCCCGCTTATGTCAATTTATCCGGTTGGAGTACCAATGGTCGTTATGCGTGTCCTTGTTATGCTACACAAACATGTTCGTAATGGTTGTACAATGGGAAGAAGTTCTCTTACATGGGGCATCGTCGGTGGTTACTAGAAAATCATAGATTTAGATTTCAGAGTTCTGTATTTGACGGTACTGAAGAGTTCAGAGAAGCTCCTTCGCAGACCAGTGGCTCTGAAATCTTGTTCATGTTGGAAGATATGAATTTCATTTATGGGAAGATGAACCAACCGCCAAACACGCAAAGAAATAGAAGATCAAATGATGAAGCTAATGATGACTCTGATGAAGAGGACGATCCTAATGAGGCAGACTTGTGGAAAAAAAGAAGTCTATATTTTGAGTTGCCTTATTGGGAGCATAACCTTTTACGACACAATCTTGATGTTATGCACATTGAGAAAAATGTCTGCGAGAACATTGTGGGTACAATTTTGAATGTCGACGGAAAATCAAAAGACAATCTTCAAAGTCGACTTGATCTAGTCCAAATGGGAATTCGGCCTGAACTTCATCCCAATCCACTTTCGAATGGGAAATATCGGTTACCGCCTTCTATTTTTTCAATGTCGAAGACGGAAAAAGAAGTGTTCTGCATGGTGTTGAAGGATATAAAGGTTCCAGATGCGTATGCATCAAATATATCTCGATGTGTTAGTGTTAAAGATCAAAGATTATATTCGCTAAAATCACATGACTATCACATCTTGATGCAAGATTTACTGCCAGTTGCTCTACGATGTTGTATGTCTAAAAAGGTGACGTCTTGTATAATTGAACTATCCAATATAAAGAAAGCCATTTGTGGCAAAGTTTTGGATGTTCAAGAACTTCAGAAGATACAGGATCGAACCGCTTTGACTTTATGCAACATGGAGAAAATCTTCCCACCTTTCTTCTTCACCATTATGGTTCACTTGATAATCCATCTCCCGCATGAAGCAATTCTTGGCGGACCCGTTTTCTATCAATGGATGTATCTCATAGAAAGGTATTAATTAAAATATATTAAAATTTTCCTTCATTCACCTCTATGCCTTTAGTTACAACTTTTGAGAATGTTGTATATCGTGTTTAGGTTCCTATCCAGATTAAAGTCTTACTGCCGCAACAAGCAATATCTTGATTGCTGAAGGCTACTTGGCAGAGGAATGTATGACCTTCTGCTCAAGATATTTGGAAGATGTTGAAACAAGGTTGAACATACCAAATAGGAATGCTGGACTCACGGACCATAACTTTGCTACTTATTTGTTCCAAAGTTTTGGAGAACCAATCGGCAAAGTTGAAATTGCAGAATTAGATCATTTATCGTGGGTACAAGCACATCGATATGTTTTGTTTCACCACAAATCAATGGAACCTTTACGGAAGTAAGTTCTACACATTTGATAAATATTTTTCAAATTAAAAATTATTTATCTTCTAACAAAGTGAACATTTTTTTAACATAGTGATTACAAACAAATATTGAGATCTCGTTCGCGCTCCCGAAGAACACAACATCGAGATATCAATAAGTTGTTTATAGAATCTTTTCATGAATGGTTAAGCCAAACGGTATGCAGTTGGAGCTTCCGCTTACAAATAATAATGTTTTCTCATAACATTTTTAATTACTCAGTTTACTTTCCATTCAATAGGTTTGGAGTGGGAAGAACGTAAACGACGAAGTTAAATGGCTCTCCTAAGGTCCAATCGAGTGGTTAAAAGATATAGTGCGTTCCTTATCAACGGATTCAGATTTCATACAAAATATCGCGAGAGGTTGAGGAGAACGCAAAATTGTGGAATAGTTGTTAATTCCTCAATTACAAGTTATGTTAGTGCTAGGGACAATAATCCTGTCGAGGGAAATGTGGAATATTTCGGACTTCTTACTAACATAATTGAGTTGGATTACTACGGCAAATGGAAAGTTGTCTTATTTCGAGGTGATTGGACCGATGTTAATACTGCTCGTGGAGTTAAGCAAGATAAATTTGGTTTTACAATAGTGAACTTCGCTCGATTGATTCACACAGGACAACAACTGATAGATGAGCCGTATGTATTCTCATCTCAAGTCAAACAAGTTTTTTACTCAAAAGATCCAACTGATGAGGGTTGGTACGTTGTACTCCGTAACATCCCTAGAGACTTGTTTGACATGGGCAGTAGAAGTAGAGATAACATCGACGACAGATCAGAAACTTTGCCCTTTCCAGAACAAAACTTAAATGATAATATCCCTAGTACTAGTACACAATTTCAATGGGTTCGTCAGGATACGGATGAAGAAATTTACGAATAATGACATAGTAAGATTTTACGATTGTTTAATTATATGTAATATCATAATTTAAATCTTGGTCTTATTATATATTTCAACTATTTTATATGTGCTGTTATTGTTGTGATTAGTTATTAAGTTTTCAACTATTTTATGTGTATTGCAGATAAAATGCCTAGAAGAAAAATTTCAAGGGGAAACATTGATCAAAATGATCCAAACTCGATAGAAACAAATAGTACTGAACAACAGACAGTAATTGGATCTTCGAATATTCCGATTACACCTGAGGATCCTACAGAAGTTCAAAGTAATTTTACATTTAATTTACATGCGTGTTGACTTATAATTGATTTATTTCTCAAATTCTTATATTATAATATACCATTTGCAATTGAAAATGGTGGGACGCGCAGAGGTCGAGGACGTACGTTACTTAGAGATTTATACGAGTTAGATCCAGTCGAGCGTGTCAAGGTATGCAGAAACAGTTTTGGTTAGCCTGTTGGATTAGAAGCTCGACTTTTAGCAGGATACATGGGCATTTTAGCACGAAATGCGAATATGTTGCCTATCAACTACAAGTCATGGCATCAAATGCCCGATAGCAACAAAAACTAAGCCCTCGATAATATTAAGGTAACAAAATGTTAATGTCATCTGTAATGCTTGGGAAATAGTTTCATTTATATTTACTTTATTAACTTGTGTTTTTTGTAGGCGAGGTTTTCTTTAGAGGTCTCGGATGCTTATGTAAAGAAGGTATTGGGAAAAAGATGGAGAGACCATAAAAGTGCTTAGAAGAAATATTATTATAAAACAAAAACAACCCTCAATGAGAAATTGCAAAATGTCCCGCCGGGTATGCTGAGGTACCAATGGGAAGATGCGGTTAGATTTTGGCATTCGAAGAAAGGCGAGGTATGACGTACTTTCAAACTATTGTAATTATTTTGGTTTATAGTATTTACTATTTCCGTACTAAAAATTTTATAACGTAGGATCGTGAACGAGTTGGAATAAGCAGCAGGCAGAAACAAAAATTCACTCACACAGCCAGGTCAAGAAATTTTGCATGTGTAGCTGAGGCGGAGGTATTTTTAATTTTTTAATATTCTCAAACATGTATAACTTTCCATTAAATAATATTTTTACTACTATATTGTAGGAACGGTCGTCCGGTCAAAAAGTTGGACGCCTTCAACTTTTTGAAATTACAAATAGGAAGAAAGATGGATCTTCTATGACTCCTGAAGCTGGTGAAATTATGGTACATTTACTTAATATGATTTGACTTGTTTTAGTTATTTATAATGTTTATTTTCTAATGGTTTAATTCTTTGCTTGTAATGCGACTATTGTTATGTTGCATTTGTTTTTTTAATATATATTGTGTTTCTAACTATGTGATTTATTTATTAGGAAAAACTAAAGGATAAAAAGGCGGATTACGAAGCGATTGCTTCTAGTGATAGTTCTGTTCATCCTGAAGACATTGATAACCGGATTATTACTGAAGTTTTGGGTCCTGAAAGGTATGGTCAGGTTCGATTTCAAGGATCTTTTGTTAGCCCAACCCAAGATTTTGGATCCAGCTCGCAGCAATACATGGCTTCGGGGAGTCAGGCTCAAGCTGAAGTTCAGAGGTTAAAAGACCAGATGGCTCAGATGCAAGCGACCACATTTGAGGTTCAAAGGAAATATGAAGAACTCCAGCTGCAACTTAAAGCAGAGGCGGCAGCGAGGGAAGTAGAGGCTGCAGCGAGAGAAGCAGAGGCTGCAGCGAGAGAAGCATCGAGAGAAGCAGAGGTTCAAAAGGAATATGAAGAACTCCAGCTAAAACTTAAAGCAGATGTGGCATCGAGAGAAGCAGAGCAGAGCAAAAAGTACGACGAACTTCAACAGCAGCTTCAGATTATGATGAAGATGTTTCAACAGTCGCAACTTCTGCCATCATAGTGTATTGAATAAATATTTTTATCATTTTAACTTTTAACATTTTTGTAAAGAAAAGTATGAATTCACTTTTATTTATTGATATTAATATTATTTTATTCGTTTAATTTGAAATATTATATAAATTTATTGTTTTTGGCTGGTTTAGATTTGGTTGCTTTTGATTTTTTGTTGCAGGAGGGCTGAAAAAATGGAAAAATTTTATTTTACAAAAATCCCAAAATTAGTGGCGTTTTTTTATACAAGCGCCGCTAAAAGTTGTGTTCTATAGCGGCGTTTGTCAAGAAAGCGCCGCCAAAGAACATTACTTTTCGCGGCGTTTGAGATAAAAAGTGCCGCTAAAGAACATGATCTTTAGTGGCGTCTTTTCTAAGTGCCGCTAAAGAACATTACTTTTCGCGGCGTTTGTGATAAAAGCGCCGCTAAAATACATGATCTTTAGCGGCATTTTTTACAAAGCGCCGCTAAAAAACATTATCTTTAGCGGCGTTTTTCGTTAAGCGCCACTAAAGAACATGATCTTTAACGGCGTCTTTTTTTAAGCGCCGCTAAAGAACATTACTTTTAGCGGCGTTTGTGATAATAGCACCGCTAAAGAACATGATCTTTAGCGGCGTTTTTTTCTATGCGCCGCTAAAGAACATGACTTTTAGCGGCGTTTTTTTCTGTAAACGCTGCAAATGTTAGCGGCGTTGTCCTTAGCGGCATTTTTTGCGGCGCTTCCGCAAGCGTCGCAAACACCTTTAGTGGCCATCACTAAGCACAAGGCTAGTAAAAGAGGAGAGAAATTTCCAAATTGGATCCTATTGTGTATCAGTGAACCGTGGCTTTATGAAGCTGCCAAGTCATCTAATGCAGTGCATGTGGGAAAAATATATAGAAGTAAACATGTATTTGTGAATTTCTTTATCACATGTATTTTTTTTTGAAAAAGACAGTTGGCATGCATTTATTTCAAAAGAATAAAGAAATAAAATAAAAACTAAAACTAACACTAAAACAGGAAACTAAAACAAACCTGAAAGGAACCCAGTCGTTTCCAAAAAAAAAAAGAACCAAATAGACATCCCTAATCAGAAGCCAATCTTTCGACGATCGAAGCTCCTCTCATAACATCTAGAACCCATCAGTTCCCGCTCATCTACTGATCATCTGTTAGCCGAAACTCATGCCAAAAACTGGAAGCACCTCTCTTAAGAGTCCAAAACTAATCACAAAGCCGATGTCTTCTTCAACCAGCTTGATTTCTAGGTAGCCCCACTAACCCATCCACTTTGTTCATCGAGAGATCATTTTGACCGAGGTTTCGCTCAATAAACCCCTAGTCGACAGCAGACCCTTTTCAAACTTGACCGATTCTTCTGTTCTATCTACTCCCTCTGTTCCACCATGCAAACCTCACTACGCCACTTACTCTATCAGAGATACTCACTCTTTGGCAATCATCATCTGCCTTCATAGCAGCCGGCTGAGGAAATCCATTTTGCAGATAAGTACCCCTTAGTCCTTTTTAACCCCTCCACTGCTAATGCATGCGCCACTTTATTTGCCAGTCTCGAGGTATGTCTAAACAAGAATGCTTCATAATTAGAGCTTAGCATTCTAGTGCTTAATACATAGGTACTGATTTCAGATTTATATGTATTCCCTATTTGTACCTTCTTTACGACTAACAACGCATCATCCTCAATTTCAGCCTTCACGATTCCCAGATCCAACCCTAGCCGAATCGCCTGGACACACGCAATCTCCTCTACAGCAAAACTAGTTGGTATGTGTTCATTTAGGTGCATGGTAAAATTCAGAACCCTCCCACTTGAATCCCTGACCACTATCCCTAAACATGAACTTTTGCTTTGTTTGTGAAAAGTAGCATCAAAGTTGATTTTCACATACTACTCCTCCGGCGGTCTCCAACACTCTCCCTTCACTCTTCGACCAGGTAACCTCTTATTAAGTTCCTCCAATTCCTGTATATAACTCGTGATAAAACAAGCTATGTCAGACCCATTCTGTGGTATCCCCTTATGTAGGTATTTGTTCCTAGCTGTCCACATAGCCCAGAATGAGCAGGCTATTACTCGACATTTTTAAATTAAGACACTGTTATAGAGGTATAACATCCAATCTTTAAACTAACCCTCGTTTAATTCCTGTGGCCATTCTATACCTAACTTTCCTCAAATTTCCTTTGCAGCTGAACAATCCCAGAAAGCATGCTCAACATTTTCCGCTTTGCCTATACATTTGAAACAATTCGCAGATCCCACCAATCTCCTTTCGTATAGATTGTATTGAGTAGGCAAATAACTGTTAAAAATCCTCCAATTCATAATTTTTATTTTAGAAGGAAAATCCAAAATCCAAAGTCTTTTGTAAAAAGGTTTTAAGCATGTCGTTTTGCTATTTTCATTTTTTTTTATTTTTTTGTTACTAAAATAAAATAAAACAAAAAAGGGCAGAAGAACTTATCTTTGCCCACTTCTGAAACGCCGTTGTGTTGGCTGAGGTTCGTCTCCAAGGATAGACGATCAGAAGTCGAAGGGTTCTGAGGGTTTTTGGGTATTTTTTCGTCAATTTTCGAAGGATTGGAGCCCAGATTCGAGTTAAGGGGGATCGAGAAAGCCGAATAGGGAGTTTTCCCCTTTTTTGGCCACCGCAGATGGCGGTGCCGGCGCTGGAGATCGACGGCCGGCGCGGTGGCCGATGATCGGCTGGTGACCGGACCTAGGCCAGACGACTGGGGAGGGGGAGAGTTTTTTTGAAGGGTTTTCTGTTTTTTTTTTAAAAAGTAATGAAAAAATGAAATTCTTTTTTAATAATTTTGGCTTAAATAGCCAATTGAAACGGCGCCGTTTAAGGCCCGGGTCGACTCGAAACCGACCCGACCCGGCCTAGGATCCGCGTGTTTCTTAGCAGAGGGGTAAATTTCGCTTTTAGCCCCTCCGCCTTTTAATGTTTTTACAATTGAGTTTTTGTTATTTTTTAATTTCGCCTTAAATTTATTTCCAGTCTCAATTTAGTCCTCTTTGAACGGCGCCGTTTAGAGAAAAAGGGAAAATTACCCTTCTAGTCCCTCCATGATTATTTGCGCGTTCAATACGGTCCTTTGAGCTTTATTTATTTGCAAATTTACCCCAAATTTTTTATTTGCAGTTCAATTTAGTCCTTTTTTTTATATCTTTCTTAAAATTAGTTAATTTTAATGATGAAATTAATATTATTTTTATCTATTTTTTAATATATATATGTATATTTATTTTTTTCTTATGTACATATTTATTTTTTTCAACTAATGTTTTCCTCATATTTTTATATATACATATATTTATTTTTTTATTTAATTAATTTTGATAATGTATATATTATTTAATTATTTTTAATATATTTTACATGTATACATATTTATTTTTATTTTTTTTCGAATTTTCTATTATACTTATATATATACGTACATATTTTTTTTATATTTTCGAAAATGTTTTAACTACCTACTTATATTTTTAACACATATTTTATAATTTATGTATATATATGCATATATTTATATTTTTTTTTTGCTTTCATAAATGCATTATGTATTTTATATATATAAGTTTTATAACCCAAAATTTTATTTGTAAATCATATGTATATTTTTTATCTTCATAATTTCTATGTGTATATTATATACCTTCTTTTCTTTATTTATTTTGCTTGCTTTCTTCATTCGCTATTTAATTATGTTTACATTTATATTTCTTATTCATTTGATATTTTGCATGTCATGAATTATTATTTTTTTTATATATTCAGTTCGTTTATTTATTTGTTTATATTATTTCTATGCCGTTGTTGTATTTGTTATTGCGAAATTTATACATACATTCAATCACGTCATCTTTTTACTTGAATTTAAAAATAGAACTTTTCAAAATAGAGATAATACTCGTATTTAGGATTTTCAAGAAAATTGAGCCCTAACGTATTGGGTTCAAATTTTCTTCGTTAAATCTAACAATCGAGAATTGCTCTTTGATCAAAAATAAAATGAAAAAGCTTGTTGTTGGGAATTTAATATGTTGTGTCCTAACGCATTGGATGTGACGTATTGATTTCTCGAGACAGATTTTTAAAAAATATATATATATTAATAAAGGAAATATTCAATGTTTAGGATGTTGAGAAATTGTGCCCTAACGTATTGGGCTGCAGTTTCGTCAAAAATCTTAAACAACTGAATATTCTTTTAAATTTGATCACACAAATATTTTGGACAAACTCATCTTGAAGAAATAAAATATCGTGCCCTAACGCATTGGGTGTGATGTTTTCTATTTCAAAATGAGGGAGTCCTAATAAATAATTTAATTAATGATCATATTTTTTAACTCTCGACGTTAAGACATTAATTAATCAATTTGGTACCAATTTTTGGGTGTTACGAGGGTGCTAATCCTTCCTCGAACGTAACTGACTCCCGAACCTATTTTTCCAAAAACTCGTAGACCAAAGTCGTTTTAGGTGATCCAATCACACCTTAATAAAAGATTGGTGGCGACTCCAAATTTTCATCTACAACTAATTTTTGTTTTTTTTCCAAAAATAAAAATGGTTTCGACAGAGTCACCAGCACAACCTCTTCTTTAGTAGCCCTTTCGTCCCCCCCACACTCTTCCAGGTATATAAAGGTAAATTGTCTAATCTTGCATTTAAAAAATCTGACTCTTGGTAATATTTGGCCTTTAACGATAGCGCCAATAAAGAATTTGGATAACAAATTAGACACCAACCTTGCATTTTTAATAACACAAAATTAAATTTTGATAGCTATCTAAATCCTAATTATAACATCCCTATTTCGTCTCCGTTGCCAGATTAGAGTTATAGAGTATTACGACACTTGTCAAACCAAATGAAAAAATAACAACATTTAATTATTAATTAAAATTCCAAATATTCAAAACCAATCATCATTCATAGCATATATACGATTACAGACATTATATCGAGCTTATGGAGCTTAAAAATCAATTTGAGAACTAACATGGACTTATTTGAAATACAACAAAAATGTAAGAAAAACTAGAAACATGGGTCACACGGCCGTGTGGCTAGGCCATGTGACATACCCTCGTGTGGCTCAAGGACATGGTTGTGTGGCTAAACTATGTATAGCTCGAAAATAGGATCACATGGTCGTGTCGCCAGACAGTGTGCAATTCGAAATAGGATTACATAGCCGTGTCGCAGGCCGTGTGCCAAACCGTGTGTGATTCGAAATAAGGTCACATGGTCGTGTTGCCAAGCCGTGTAAAAACCTGAGACCGTCTGAGACAAACCTGCACCAAAATTTAATAGGCCACATAGCTATCTGGTGTGACTATGTCTGGCACACGACCATGTGATATCCCGTGTCCCAGGCCGTGCGCACTTAAAATGACTTCCAAAACAAGCCAAAACAATGCCATTTCCTTAAGTGCCAAGCCAAACCAAAATCAACCATTCACATGCCTTCAAAACACATTCAAATAAGCTTAAAACATAACAAAATATTAAACCTAAGTGTCTAACCAATATGGCCTCATTGGCACCACATCTCATACACCAATCTAATTCACATTCAAAGTCACAAGTCCTTACCTTAAACACATGCCAAACATATTGTTAAACTAAGATTTATTTGATAAAAGATTTTGATATAACAAATTAAAAGTATTTTTGAATATAAGCTAAATTTGACAAAATAATTTTTAGATTTGAATTCTAAGAAATAAAACTTTGAATACTTACAATAAACTCTCAAAAAATTTTGAAACAATTTTAAAATCAAGTGAAAATATTTTTAACCAACTCAAAATGATCCAAATTAAGTTAAAATCATTTTAACACATCAAAATGATTTTCAAACAAGTCAGAATTGCTCCAAGCCAAAAAGTATCGATACCATTTGGCCAAGTATCGATAATTTTTTAAAATAATCGATACCCTTAGAAAAATCTAGACCAAAAAGGCATTTTGTCAAAACCTTAAAAATTATTGATACCATGTTTTTTGTATTGATACTTTTTGAAAATAATCGATACCTTTTTTAAAAACGATACCAAAATTATATTTTGTTTCTTATAAACCCTACAAAGTATCAATCCGGTATCAATACCTATTCTAGGAAGTATCGATAAAATGTTTTTGAAGTATCGATTATTTCATTTCAACGGTAACTGAATTAGCATTTATGATAAAAAAAATATCAATACCCTTTTTGGAGGTATCGATACTCGCAGTTGCAGGTGAAATAAATGCTTTGGTTTTACATCCCCAATGGCCATATTAACTTTACCAACAACCTCAACGGCTGAAAATCTATTAGGGGTATAAATACTATCTTTTAAAGCCCTACAACATCCAAGAAATTACTTTCAAGCAAAAATCATCAATCAAACAATCTTAGAGCTTAAATTTTATATTCTTCTTACATACACTTGTGAGCCTTATCTCTTTTCTTTTGCTCAAGTGTATCTCATTGTATTTATGCTTCAATTTGCAAACAATTTTATCTTGTAAGGATTGTTTATTTGTTTGCTCATTTGTATCTCTTTGAGAGGTTTTGAAACATAAGATTTGGGGTAGAAACCTTAAGGAGTTGTAAGGTTAAACCTTGTCCTCAAAGGTCGAACAAATTAGTGAATTTGGGAAAAATCCTTAGTTGTAGAAAGCTAAGGTAGTGGAGTAGGCAATTGGGGCTGAACCACTCTAAATTCTGTGTTCTTTGTTTCATTTTTGCCTTTGCTTTCACCAAATTTTTTAAAAGCCAATTCACCCCCAATCTTGGCATTTTTGGTTTGCTTCATTGAGCTTTCACATATCAACTCATCTATTCTTTTCACATTCAATTTTACCACATTTCAACCACTTTCAAGAGGCGCCAACCAAATAGCCCAATGTACATACATATGTGGACATATTCAAGCCAACACCATAGATATATACACAAGTATGCTTTAACCAAGTTTAAGCATCATTATAAGAAAAAAACTTAAAAGATCCTAGTATATGGCATTTATAACCAACATCCAAAATGATCAAAACTTCTAACGAGATGAAGGACGTATAGTGTGTGTGCTCTGACTTGATTCCAACTAATGTAAGCAACTAGTGCTTAGTATAAGCTTGTAAAAACCGTAAACTTAAACTTACCAAGTAGGCTCAATTTATACAATTCATGCATAAATTCCATTAACATGCTCATGAGTTCATTCAATTCCTATTCACATCACAAATCTCACAAGTTAGTGAGTTCAATAAGGAAACATATAATCTTTCCATATCATGAAACATATATTAGGAACATATCAATATACAATTCATTCATCACATCTCCAACATGTATCATTCATTCATTTCCAAAACATTTATACCAACACTTTCCATTTCATTCATCGAAATCAAATAACATATCATATAATTAAGTTCACTTGATTAAGCCTTTATTACCCATTGAACGAAATGAAATAACATCAGATACTAGGGAAATACTCACATAAGTTGTTACTGTAACCGTATATGCTCGCACGAGTTGTGAAATGGGTTTGCTCACACGAGTTGTGGGTCGAGATGTTAAGCTACACGATGTTGCTCACATGAGCTGTGGAGAATCTGCAACAAATGTAGGACCTCAGCCATCAATAGGACATCCAAAACCAACATCTGAAATTGTAAATAAACCCTAATGATATGCCATTTGTATCCTAAGTATTAACGAAATTCAAACTGGACATATTATATATCTGAATCCTTTAACTTCATTTCCAATATACCAATTCACAATCACATTCATGTAATTCACAATTTTCAAACATAACCAACAATTTGATCAACATCACAATTTAATCCCAATTACCAAATATCACACAACAATCATTTAAAACTATACCTAGCATAAACATTCATTAACATTTCAATCAAAGCAACAAGTAATAAGTTTAATCATTATACGAACTTACCTAGACAAAAACAGTTACGAAGACGATGCAGACGACTATTCTGCTACCTTAACTTTTCTGCGATTTTTGTCCGATTGATTTGTTTCTTAATCTAGATAATGATTTTTATTCAATTATTCAATTCAAACATCTCAAATAATTAAACCTAATCTTATAAGTCCTTTTAATATAAATTTATGAAATTACCTCCAACCTTTTACCCTTATGCAATTTAGTCATAAAATCAAAACTTGCAAAATTTCCTCAACTATCCTAAAATTCCCTAGGCTGAATCCAATGTAGTCCCTATATAGCGCAAAACAACTACATAATTACAAATAACCCATGCAAAATTTGAAATTATACCTATTTAATCTTGAACATTAGAATTACTAAAAATCACTTTATAAAATAATCATATTTAGCTATCAATCTCTTGAATCTATCAACTAAGTTCACAAACACATATAAATCATCCATGGTAAGTCTCTAAAATTTTAACAATTTCATAAAATAATCCTTGAGCTAGCTAAATCGAGTTCCCGGGATTTCAAAAACATAAAAATTACAATAAATGGTTTAGAGATCACTTACCAATCAAAGTTTAAAGGTTGAAATGTGAAGCCATATTTTTTTTTCTCTTCAACAATCGGCCATGGAAGACAAAAGATGAAAAACATGATGAAAATGTCATATTTTGTTTTATTAAATTAACTTATATAGTTTGGCTTTCTTGTAAATATGAAGACATTTTTAATTAAGACTTAATTAACTTATCTTTAGCTTAATTAAACCTTATTAACATGGATGATGACATAAAAATCCACTAGCCTAAATACATTTTGGTTTAATTATTCAATTGACCCTTGTTCTATTTAATACTTCATGTAATATAACTTTTACCTTGTTTGCAATTTAATCCTAGAGCTTTAATTAATCAACTAAACATCAAAATTATTAAATTGAATTTTATTATGACACTCTAATTGATTTTTAAATATTAAATGAATAATATCTACAGTCTCGCTAGTCGAAATTATGGTCCCAAAATTACTGTTTCTGACACCACTAAAAACGGGTTGTAACACTAATCCCCCATCCTCTTTCAAATTACATAATATCCTCCACTTGCACCAATGGATACCCTGCTTGACATGGCTCCTTTGCCATCAAAATTTTCTAATGATACTCTCCAATTCAAGACAAAGAGAATTTGACAATAAGAAACACGTCATTGAATACATTGAGATCGCTTATAGTACTAATTTTATAAAGACTTCCTTCCTCCCTTATGAAAGATGCTTTACACTTCACCCATTAATCTTATTCAACATTCAATCCTTCAAGATCTGGAAAGCCCTTCGCTTGTTCTTGCCCACCATATTAGGTAAACTCAAATATCTTTCTAGGTCCTTAAGAATTCTAACATTCAAGATAGAATATACTAGTTCCCTTCTTTGCTTCGATGCATTTGAGATAAAATAAGCAAGCAATTTTTCAAAATTAATGTACTACCTCAAAAGATTTCATACTCCGCATATTCTTTAATGTATGTGCCTCTCTCTCTATCGCATCACCAAACAAAATACAATTATTAGCAAACAATAAATGAGAAATATGGGGTCATCTGCAGCTTACCCTTGCCCCATTTATTAGTCATTCTTGAATAGCTAATCTCATAAGAAAGGAAATACCTTCATTACATATAAAAAACAAATAAGGGTTCAAAGGGTCACCTTGAAGGAAGCCTCGTTTTAGTTTTGATCTTCTCTCCCATCTTTCCATTTAGACATATCAAGTAAGAGATTGAGCTAATGCAATGCATTATAAAGTCCACACATGTGCTAGCAAAACCCATTTTTAGCATCATTCTACTCTAGGAAAGCCCACTCCACCTTATCATACTCTTTGCTCATATCAAGCTTAAATGCCAAGCTTCCTTTCTCTCCCATCATTATTTGTTTAAAAGTATGCATGAGTTTATAGGTAAGAAGGACATTATCAGTAATCAATCTTCCTAGGACGAAAGCACTTTAGGCTTTATTGATACATATTTCTAAAACTTTTTGGAGTCGATTTGCAACAACCCTAAAGAATGTGGTCAAGATTACCAATCCCCCTTGATGAAAAATTGTTTTCAAAATATATTTTTGCAAAAATTAGTCATCTCTTCTGGATTCATTATCATTTGACCATTATCGTTCTCCAAACCATCGACACAGTTCATTCGTTTTCGTTGAGATGCAAAATTATGAAAGAAAGTCGTATTTCTATCCCCCATTTTTAACTAGTTCACCTTTGCCTGTTGCTCTTAAAACCTCTATTCCTTTTCAATTTCCATATTCTTTTCCAACTTTACCTCAATTAGTTCTGCCATGTTTTCATCATTTCTCTCTAAACCGTCAAGTTCTTCCAAGCGTGTCGTTAATTTTCTTGATAAGCCAACTCTTTTCTTCTTGATCCCCTCCACCCAACTTCGTAAACCATCACCCATAGCGGAAAGCCTTTCAATCACTCCACCCTAATTGCTCATCCATAATCGTTTCATTTTTTCTTCACATGAATCCTTTATAACCCACCACGCCTCAAACTGAAACCCTTCATTTTCCTCGTCTCATCCTACTTCGTTTGAATAAATAATGGGCAATGATCAGAAAAAGAGTATGGCAACTGCCGAACTAAAAACTCCGAGAATAATGTCATCCACTCGGGATTTGTGACTTCTCTGTTGAACCTTTCTCTAATATTCGTCTTTGGAAAAATTCCCTATTTCTCATGTAAACTAGCGGCTAGAATAACCCATTTCCTCTAATCGACTTTCCTCTAACACATCTTAAAACTTCTTCATACGCCCCTATTCTCTCGGTAAACCTCATTCCTTCTCAAACGAGTACAAGATTTCATTAAAATCACTAAAGATCATGCACGAAAAATTTTAATCTCTCCCTAACATTTTAAACATGTTCCAGACTCTTACCCTAATCGGAGCTTTTGAGGCCCCATAAAACCCAGTCATATGCCACTTTGGCCCCTCCCTATCCTCTTGAATCTCCATATCAATATGATTGATAGAGTAACTTCTCATGCTTACCAAGCTTTTCCCATTCCATCTAAGACTCAGTCCTCCACGAGAATTATCAGTCAAAACATAAATACCATTCTAAAACCCACACCGTCTTCGTACTCTTTCCATACGAGCAGCATTTAACTTTGTCTCCATAAAGAAAACACCTTGGGGGTTATGTAACTTCAGTATATGTTGAAGACGCCTCACAGCCCGTGGGTTTCCCAATCCACGAACGTTCCAACTTAAGAGTTTCATTGCATCTGGTTGGCTTGCCTATTGGCAGCCGCTGATATCTTTTTGTTGTAAATCTCCTCGTATCTTTCTGTCAACTCCGAAAAGATTGTGCAAATAGAATCGCTGGGTATCTGTTTATTCGACCTAGGCCTCTTCTTGCCATCACCAGTCTCAATAGGCTTATCCTCCAAATTTTCCTCCATATCAACTTGGCCCCACCTAATTGAAGAACCCATTCCATTTTGGCCATCCTAACTTGACGTCCCTTTCAGATTGAAACTCGAGATAGGGTTTATCTTTTGCCATGAGTCTATCTTTATCCCTCGCTAAAATTTCTCCTCGAATTTTACGCCCAAAAATTATCCACTATTATTATCCCATAGCCAAATGCTCGTTCTAGTGGTCGCCATCCTCAACTGCGCCCGCAATGACATACCCCATCCAAACTCTATCTCCTTTATACCATGATTGATTCTGATTTGACAAAAATTGTCCCCTTGTTCCAAGCATCCACACAGGAAGTAGAATAACATTAGTCTTTCGTAATAGAATGTTGCATATACAAAATTGGATTGAGAGATCATAAGCTTCTTTCTTCTCTTCAAAGGTTTTCGCACATCCAATTGAACCCGAATACATAGATAATTCCTAACACCCCGATTTAATTGTTTAGCATCATATTCTAGAAATTTCCCAATAAAATCTCTAAATTACTTTGCCACAGTATTTGAAAAAAAAACCCTGGTGGGAGATCATGCACCTGAACCCAATAATCCCAAAAACCAATGGAACTAGTTTTGGATCCTCTCCCTCTCTTAATCGATGAAGTATTAAGAGATGATTGTTAAAAGTCCACGGGGTACCACTCAAAACCTATTCCATATCAACCTCAACCTTTTTCCCCCTAGATTTGAATTTTGTACCCTCCAACGAATGCCATAAATTTTTCATTTTATTCCGTATTGTAAGAAAGTGAACCACGCTCGACGTTTAAAAACACCCCACAAGATATAAATCATAGGTTGATTTTTGAGATTTAGATTCACTAGGAAGCTGCCAAGCCTCTTCCTTTCCATCGTCAATCTTCAGCCCCACCAGATTGTTTTCCATTGAATTCGTACAATCTGGTCGCATTAACCCACAAAGAAGTTGTTTGCAAACTTACTCATTGCCTCTCATTTCGAAAAACAAACCCTAACAAAACAAACCCTTGCCACCTAGCAGACAAAAATTGTGCTATCTAGAGCAGACTTATCTTGACACATGCATTTTTTTAATTGTGCTGAATTTGTATTGTTATTTATAAGCTCTAAAAAAATATATCCCCGTAAGGATTTCAAGTACAAGTAGAAAACCATAGAGATGCTCATGGGTTGGGCGGCCCAGCCCGGCCCGACGGCTCGCCCGAAATATGGGAGGGTTTGGGTAAAAATATAGGCATGAAATATGGGTTTAGGCAAAAAATAAGGCCCGTTTAAAAAAGGACCAGGCCTCGGGCAAAATTTTTTGTCCCGACCCGGCCCGACCTTGATATAATTAATATATTTTTTTATTTTTAAAATTTATTATTACATTATTTACATTTCCCATTTCCCCTCCCCATTCCCATTTCTCATTTCCCTAACCCTCCTCTCTTTTTCCCCCCAAATCGAAAACCCACCTCCACCGATCCGCCATTCCACCTCCAGTGTCTGATCCTCCATGACTCCACCTCCGCTCTAATGGTGCGGGTGCTTCTAGCCTTCTACGTCTTCTACATTTGAAGTTCAAAGGTGAGTTTGCTGTTAACCCTATTTCCTATTAACCCAATTTGAAGTAGTTTCTTGCTTTTTGCTTTTTGATTTTGATTGTGATTTTGAATTTTACTGTTAACAGTTTTCTTATTTTAATTTTGAGACACTGAATCTTCGGGGGGATTTTGATTGTATTTACATATCATGGGGGATTTTGATTGTGTTTACAAATTGATAAGAAAACTGAATGCCCAGTTTTTAATGTCGAATGGAAAATTTATAAAATTATTAAAAAATTACTCAAAAAATACAAAATTATAATATATATATATATAAAAGCAGCACCATGAACTCTACTCTTTGTAACCGTTCTTCCCCTGCCACTATCGTCCCATGCAAATCCATCAACCAAGTAAAAAGAATTACTACTTTAACCAAGAATCATTTGCTGATACAAAACTAACCCAAGAGGAATTAAGTAAAAAATACCAACAAATTTACTACACTTATATTGTCCTAAACAGATGTCCAAATTGTTGTCCCAAGATGTTGGAACCAAAAAATGGAATAGAGTTTTTCTACATACAATGTAAAGAAATATTGAAACAGAAAATGTAGATTCAGTGTTTTGGACTGCTTAGGTCTTAACAGTGGTAATTTTGGAGTCTATTGCATTTTGTATACAATAACGGCTGATATGTCTTAGTGTGACTGCTCTTTCAAGTTTATGTTTTACTTACAAATGGGTGTTTGTTGGTAAGTCCTTTGTTTCAAGTTTTAACTAAGAATGAAATGTAATGTCTAATGGCTCCCTTAGCTATACAAATGAAACAAATTAAAATAGTTTAGTCAAATGAGTTTTCCTCACTTAATTTCTTTTTTTATGTTTATTCTGTTTTCCTCACTTAATCATATGGTTACTCAACATATGCCACCTTGTATCAGTTTGCAAATGAACCTAAAATTTTGGACAATGATGGTAGATCTTTTTTGAAGGCTCTTTCTATTCTCTTTCTAGTATGGTTCCCCCATAAGAACACTGAATGCCCAGTTTCGTAGAGCAACTCCCTTCCCAGCCCACAGCATAGTGTGGAATCTGGATCGTTTTATCGAGCACCATTCCTTTTAGATAGAAAGGTGTTCTGACTCTATTGGATCAAGTCATAACCTACGCCTTCTACTAGTATAGTATTCTTTGCAACATTTTTATTCTTTGCAACATTTTTATTTACTTAAAAAGTAAAAACTATACCATTAAATTACCAATATAAATAGTATATTTCATTGTCATTGAATTAAGTTTTGGTTTGGATAAAAAACATAATTATTTGAATCAATTTTAATTAAAAACAATCTTTTTATTAAATCAAATACCAAATTATTATATTAAACAAAAATGGTTTTAGGTCAAATTATGATTAGGACCTTCTATGTTGTTTAAAGCTTAAAAGATTGGACTGATGACATAACAAAAAATTATAATACAGTTTAATTTTGTCAAGTATGAGAAAAAACACCAGTTTCTCTTGACCTTGACTTCCAAGTTGAATGTAATAAATGCTCCAATAACAGATTCAGACCCACACAACATTTATTTGTGTTTATGTTTTATAGAGCATGTAATTTGCAGGGTTGAGAATTGATTTATGTTTTTATAGAGCATTGAATTTGTAGGGTTGAGATCACAAGCTTAGTTTCTTCATTTAATCTCTTTTTTTTTTGTGTTTGCTTTGTTTTATTGCAGAAACAAGCTATTTAGTGAGGCAGAAAAAACAGTAGGCCCAGTCAGGTTGCTATCACCATCTCACACCCTTTCCTTTGAAACAATCAACCTTTGCGACTTTTCCTAAATGATGTGTATTTTTTTAGTATTACTTAAAGACATGTGACAAGTTTGATCTTGTATCACAAGGCTAGCATAGTTAAATAACTAGTTTATTATCTCGTGCAATATATGAGTTCGGTATTATACTATTATGTAATATGTATTTATTTTTATATGAAAATGGTTGAATATCATTTTATCCCTCTATCTTGCTTACAACTAAACTTTAATCTTTATATCGTTTTACCAAAATGATTAAATTTTAGTTTCTATACTTTATTTTTTAACATAAATTAGTGCTTATATTTTTATAATGTTATTAACTAAATAATTAATATTGTTAATTTTTTGATTAAAACATTAATTTTTAATGTAATATACTGTTTTAATATACTGTTATAAAATTTGTAATATACTATTTTAATGTACTGTTATAAATATATTGTTTTAATATACTGTTTTAGTATACTGTTATAAATATACTATTTTTATAATGTTATTAACCAAAAACGGGCCGGGCTGGGCCAGGCTCGGGCTCGGGCTTCGTATTTTTTCCCCGGGCTGGGCTTGGGCAAAATCTCAGGCCCATATTTTGGGCTGGGCCGGGGCCTAAGAAGCGAGCTGGAAATTTTTTTGGGTCCGGCCCGGGCCCATGAGTACCTCTAGAACACCATGAGTTTACACCTAAAAATGAGTGAATTACGCTTTTAGCTTCTCCCCAATATTAATAATTTATTTTAAGTAATTCAGCTCCTTAATTAAATAAGAAAATTATATATTTGACTCTTCTTAAAAATTAATAGTTTCATTTAAGCCTTTACACATTTTTAGCTTTAATTAGCCCCACAAATTTCATAGTTTCATCTTGACCTTCGACACAAGATTTTTGACTTCGTCATTAGAGTTAAATTACTCACTTCCATGGTTGTTAAACCAAAACTAGTAGTCTAATTTGTAGAATCAGTATTGTAAAACCGGAAAAAGAGTGTACTAATAAAAACTTAGTAAAAAAAAGCCATTTGAACTAAATTTAAGTTACTTTAAACATTTAATTCGTTGTTATAATTTATAAATTGATTTTTATGATTTTTTTGTTTTTGTATTTTTGACCATCTGTCGAGTTCTTGCAACATTTGCTCACTTCTAGGAACTAATTTAATCGTAAGACTTTAGTACAGGGACCTGTCAATAGATTTAACCAAAAATAAATACATATTCGTTCCAACGATTGCATGGTAGAAATAAGGTGCCACGTCAGGTAGTACTCTGCTGACGAGGCAAAATGCTATATTTTCTGGTTTGGGCCTGGGCATGAATATTTGTGCTCTGATATGCAAAGCTGATCCAGTCTAGAATAAAATTTTATAATTTAATCCGCACTTATTTCATTAATCAAAATGTTAAATATTAAAGGCAAATCTGGAATTTAAAAAAAGTTTATAAACTAATTTATAACATTGGCAATATTATAATTTTGTTAGTTTAAGTTTTCTCTTTTTTTTTTTGTTGGTCGAGTTTTCTTATTTCACTGTGTAGGAATAAAATATCAATCCTACATGTTGTCTAATCCGTCCTTTAGTTAGCATGGTTTCAAACTTCAAAAATCTTTGTACTCTATGGTATATTTAGAATTTAACTTTCAGAATTCTGTCCCTCTAGTTTTTGAATTTAAAGTTCGAGAAAATAAAGAAAGAAAATAATTGAAAAACAAACAATGAAGAGAACCTTGAATTTTGATATATCTCAGTTAACAACTATAATAGCTATCATTTCACCCACTTGACTAATTCAGAGTGTTCACTACATAAACAATGTGTTTTCACGACGCTTTAGAATGTCACGAAAACAAAACCAAAACGTCAAAAAAATCAGTTTCCAACTTTCGTGAAACGTAAAAAAGCGTTAAGCATTTACCGTAAGGGAAACGAGAATTTTACTTTTTATGATGTTTTGAAGCGTCACGTTGATCAATAAAAAAACGTCATGGAAACATTAGTTATTTTGTGATGCATAAAAATGCCACGAAAAAAATGAGGCAAAAACTCATGACGGTTTAAAAATGTCACAAAAAAAAGTCATGAAATGGGGCAAAACACCATTAAAAGCCTTTTTTTTAAAAAAAATTTACCGAAATGGGCCCGGTATTTTATTATTTACCGGAATGACCATTTTCCCCGAAAGCACGTCCACATCAGCACGATGTCAGGGGACGTGGCAGAAAATCGCGTCCCTGAGAGCGCGCTTTGCTTATATGGACGAAAATCGCTCCCTCAAGGGCGCGTTTTGTTGCCATGTAAGCGCTCCCACGTGGACGCGCTTTTGCTACAGTAGGTACTGAAAAAATAATTTTGAGTTGACGTTTCTGAGCAAATAGTATAAAAAACGGTTGAAGCAGGATGTTTTATCAGAAGAATTTCTGAAATCGCTCCCATGTGGACGCGCTTTTGCTACAGTAGGTCCTGAAAAATAATTTCGAGTTGACGTTTCTGAGCAAATAGTATAAAAACGCTTCAAGTAGGATGCTTTATCAGAAGAATTTCTAAAATCGCTCCCACGTGGACGCGTTTTTGCTATAATAGCATGTTTGGGCTGAGGCTATAAATGAGGCAAAAAAATGTTCTCAGATTGCATAAGTTACAGCAAAAACAATTTAGAGAGGCTAAGAAGGTTAGAAATTAAAGATGAGTGAACATATTAGTGCTGTTATTTACTATGATGATGAGGTTTGCCACACCGAGAACGGTGTTGTTTTTTATCGAAGAATACAATGCGACTGGTTTTTAACCAGAACATAGATTTGAAGAACTTCGAAAAAGAATCAGGCGTAAAATTTTCGGAACGACGCCAATGAAAGTTCTGTTTATTACGTATCGATTTTGTTATTCTGTTGATCCAGTGACATATGACTCGTTCGACATAAAAGGTGCTCGTAGCTTGGAGGTAATGGTGTAGACTCATCTTGCTAGTGGAGCACTTTATATTGAGTTATATGTACAATTTACATCGCCAAATGATGTACTTGTGACTGGTGTTCGAGAGGAATACACGACCCCTGGCCGACACTCGGTTAGCGGGTTACAAAACACGGAACAGACCATGTTTAGTAGCGGTGTGGAATGCACATCCCCTGCAAGACACTTTATCGGTGGATGGGACATGTATATTGGTGGCTCGATGTTTGATGCTGGAAATACGTACTGGGCAATGAGATCAAGTTCTAGTGGTTAGCAATCTACATCCAATTGGAGACGTTATGAAATGCCCAGAAGAAGGGATGATGTACTCCCTACGACGTCCACCGGTGAGGGGACCTTGTAAGTTGCAGATGATGGTGGGTTAGAAGATGACTCTGATGTGGATCCACCTCGAGAGCCCGGGCCCTATGGTGTAGAAGTTGGCTTATTTTCTAAACCGGAGCCTATTCCAACAGAACCTGAAGATGCTGAAAGGAGTTTAGATGAAGAAGAAAATCCATGATTCAGAGAATACTCACCTCCAGCCCACATGCATAATGTCGATCTGTCTGCAGATGATGCATTGGAGTTTCTAGATCTACCACACCGGTTGCGTGATTGTACAAGTTCGGGGTTGGATTCGGGTGAATTTGAAGTTGGTAATCAGTTTTCCAACAAGGATAGTTTTATTGGTGCTTTGAAACAACATAGCATCAATAACGGCGTTAACTACCACATGGTTAAATCCAAATCTGATAAGTTTGAGGCAAAGTGTGCCATGCAAGACGGCACATGTTCATGGAAAATCTACGCCTCGTTGAGGAAAAGGACAGGGTTGTGGGAGATAAAAAAGTACAAAGGTCCACATACATTTGCTGTAGGTACAGTATTGACGGTTTCTGAATAATACTGTTATTACGTAATGTTGTATTATTTAATGTACTCCGTTTATAGGTGTTTCCCAAGATCATCCCAGGATGGATTCAGCTATGTTAGCTAGCTTGATACTACCTACTATGAAGGCAGATCCTAAGACTTCAGTGCTGGTCTTAATTGCCAATATTCGTAGCCAAATGGGGTACACGCCCTCTTACCGCAAGGCTTGGATAGCTAAGCAGAAGGCGTTGGAGAAGATGCATAGTGGGTGGGACGCTTCATATAATGAAATATGGCAGTGGTGTTAAGTGCTAGAGAGATACGTCCCAGGTTACATCACAGAGCTTGAAACAGAACATGTGTACTACAACGATCGATTGCTACGTGGGTGCCAAGTGTTCAAACGCCTGTTTTGGACCTTTAAGCAATGCCGAGACGCATTTCCATACTGCAAGCCATTGGTACAAATTGAGGGTACCTTTATGTTTGGTAGGTATACTTATCGACTATTGCTTGGAGTGGCACAGGATGGCGGTGGGAGAATTCTTCCAATTGTGTTTGTAATAACACCGGGGGAGTCATCTGATGTTTGGGATTTCTTTCTATCTAGGTTAAGGAGGCATGTGTGCCCCCAACCTGATATCTGCGTTATTTTAGATTGGGGCACTGGTATACTAGCTGCATTTGATCGACAAGGAAGCTTATGGCAGTGCACACTCTATCGATATTGCCTACGGCACGTTACTTCCAACTACTACAGGCAATATCCATCTAACACTACAGCAAAATAGACTCTTAGCGGTGCTTTCACAAGCGCCGCTATTGTCAACGCCGCTAAGTTTAGCGGCGTTTATGTGAAAAAACGCCGCTAAAGGCCATGACCTTTAGTGGCGCTTTTATCACAAACGCTGCTAAAGAACATGACCTTTAGCGGAGCTTTTGTCACAAACGCCACTAAAGAACATGACTTTTAGCGGCGCTTTTGTCACAAATGCCGCTAAAGAACATGACCTTTAGCAATGCTTTTCTCATAAACGCCGCTAAAGAACATGACCTTTAGTGACGCTTCTCGCAAAAACGCCACAAAAAACGTAACATTTAAAAAAATTATTTTAATCAAATAATATTTATTTTTATGATAAATATTGTATTATGTTTTATTTTTTAAATTTGAACTTTAAATATACTTTTAAGGATAAATAAAAATATATTATTTAAATTAAATTTTCTATGAAAATGATAAAAGAAGGCAAATAAAGGAAACTTAAATAATAATAAAAATTAATAAAAGTGAGAAAACGTAAATAATTAATAAAAATTAAAAATTGTAAAATCAACACCAATGCAATGCAATGCAAGCTATTGTTGAGTCTAATACAAGTGAAGAAACTAAGATCCTAAGAAGAGAATCCTATTTTACTAACAGCAGTAAATGCAACTGACAAGAAATATCCATACTTTGTCCAGTATTTATATTGATAAATCAAATCAGAAGAAGCAATCTCTTTGCACACCAAGTAAGGCCTTCGAAAGTAGTTGATGAAAGCCGACATACACATCCGATCAATCAGCTTTCAGTTTCAGAATTTCCTTGGCGGTCCTTAAATGAAAATAGGGCATGTGTTCCTACATAAGCATGGAAAAGTCCAACTCAGTTCAAAGACAAATAACCAGATATCGGGTTTCAAACGAATGAATGTGCGTGTGAGAATATCTCCAATACGTACTTCTTCCTTTTGTCATATATTTAGGCAGATGAACAACAGATTTTACATCCCAACAACTACTGCCCTGAGTACTAGAGTTTAATCACAGAAAAATCAAAATAAAACATGAACTACTAGGATGAAAAATTGTTCCATGGACTTACCTGCTCAAAACAAAGACTTAAGCCTCTGCTATAGAAGTCGATATATTTTAACATAAACATGCCACAATCAAACCTGTACATAGATGATATACTTTTACATGTATTTCTTACATGAACGGCACTAGTGGTATTTGAAAATTTGAATAGCAGCAACAATTCTTCAACAGTTATAGAAAATGGCATCAGCATATATAAATTGTCTAACTAGGTAATGTCATCATTATTAAAAAAATAAAAAAAGACTATCAAATCTGTAGATATCTACCTGCTTGCAAGGTCAATACCAATAAGGTCCTTTACAGTATCTATATTTTCACTGTAGAAAGAAAAAAAAAGACAGCGAGAGATTAGAATTTTTTTCTAAAAGATATGTTTGCTGCTAAATTAGAAAGATATATGCTAGAGAAGCATTGCAGTGGCAAAAGAACCATGCAAGGTAACACTGCTCCAAATAAGAGATCCCTAATTTTGAAGAAAAAGTTTGATAAACCAAAAGCAACAGCTTCAAACTGTTTCAGTTGTTTCAGTTGTTAAAGGCACCATGGACTTGCTCAAATTTTGCCAGTAAGTATAACTCAGTATATCTAAATGACAAAGAACAAGAAACCTACCTAGAACCAGCTGATCGAAGAGACTGAGAAAGTGTGTATAAAATGTGTCCAACACTCTTCAGCTTCCTGTAAAAGACCCCAAATTACATATCAGAATATAAACAAATCTAAGACAAAAGAGTATTGGGCTCAGTGGAAACATCAAGCTTTTTAACAGCCATAGTTTTTCCATCATTCAAGTTTGAATAATAAACTCTTCCGTAGGAACCCTCCCCAATTAAAGCATTTGATCCGAAATTGTCTATCTTTTCTTTCAGTTCTTCCAATGATAATGCAGGCACTTCAATAAGTGACGACGATTTTCGCTCTTCAGGTTTGATAGGAGAAACCACCTTTGAGTTCTTTTGATGTTCTGAAAGCATAGCAAATATAACACAACCATGCTAACAAGAAAAAACAAATTAAACCGTAATAAGAAAATATCTTTATAAAGAACCTTTGACAGAGAAATTCATATTTCAAAATGCCAGATTGGAATATAAGACAATACATGTCAAACATCTTAAAAATAATCTTCATATATTATCAAGTAAAATCCATATATAGAAATTAATATTAAGACTTCCTATGCAAAGTAAAAGAATTAGGAGATGACCAATGCTAACAAGTATATAATATGCCTGAGTTGCATTCACTAAAGTAAACTTTATGTTTACATTTTTTCTTTTTCGTTTAAAAAAAAAAAAAGAGTCAAGTCCTATGTTACTCAAACCCGGATGTCATTTTCATTTATCTTATAGGGATATGCATTCGAAGGGTAATATCTCCATACCTATGTCCACAAATGTGTCTAACAAGAATATTAACATCTATATTTGCAAGAAAATCACACCAGGCCCTCCCCCTAAATGAAAAATTTTCTTTTTAACCCTGTTATAATTTATAAAATTTTAAATTAATAATGATAAATTTGTACTTTGGCTCTAAAAAATGATAAAATTTTGATTCAATCTATTAAAAATTATAAAAATATAAACTATTAAGATGGTCTGATTCCGACCATGCTAGGTAACTGCATAATTCACACTTTACAAGAGATTCCAAACAGTAAATCAGAAATACAAAGAAAAAGTTCAGGTCAAAGTAACATATACCATCTGAATTACACTTCAAATGTTCGTTTTCACGCGATTGGTAATTCTCCTTGACCTGACACGAACAGCAAAGCCACCGACGCATCCTCATTCTTTTCTTCAAAAACAGACCGTCGGGATTTTCTAGTTGCACAAAGTAGCCAGGGGGAGGAGGTATATGTGCCTGCATAATTCCACACCACTTTCATTCTTGAACAGACTGTACACATAAGTACAACCATCATTATGAAAACAAATCCCTATGCTAAAAAAAAGAAGCCCTAAAATGACACATCTAAGAGAGATTTAACATTCATCCAACCATTCAAATGACCCTAAACAAGAAAACATGATTAAAACAAACTAACCCTGAAATTAAATACTATAACAATTACAAAAGAAAATGATAAAAGTTTGGGAAGAACAAAACAATAATTGAATTTCATCATTTTTATTAAATAACGATAGATATGTACCAAAAGAAAACCAACAGTTCCATATTTACCATACAACCCGCTACGATGTCTGGTAAAAAAAATATGAATTAATCATAAATAATTCAATCTCATGAGCAACCATTAAACCTTACCACCAAGCCACCCTGATTAAACTTGTTTTCCATCCAAAGATCACAGTGCAATGAATCAAATAATAATAATAATAATAATAATAAATGAATCCCTCAAGTTTTGTTCTCAGTGGAAATAATAATAAATAGAAGCAAAATTAGCCGATAAACACATGAAACACATTAAAAAAGTGAAGGTAAAACAATTGATAAACCAAACTTTGTGAGATAAACATGTAAAAAACAGATAAAAGAAAATTTGTGAGATAAACATATAAAAAACATATAAAGTTTGTAACCCAAATTAAACAATTAAATATACCTGATTTCCTCTCTATTTTTTTTTCTAAATAAATAGGATGGTAAACCATGGTTGAATTCTTTTTCATTGAAATAGAAGGGAAGGAATTGAGCAAGTAGTATTGGAAACAACTGAAAGAGACACATTTTCTAAGCTGTCATTCAAAACTTCAGTCATGGTTGCTGTTATTGCCTCGGCTTGCTTCGAAGGCAGACCTTCCGCCTCTAATCTCCTAACCTATAAGTATAATGCACCATGTCTTCAGATATTTTCAAGATTCCAAAAATCAAACAAAAATACAGTTTCTAAAACAAAAGAAGGAATCATTGTAATTTACCAAAGCTAAAGTGTCAATGAGAAACAATCGCTTTCCATTAGATTTAACGAGCTGAGAACAGTGCCTCCGCTGTGAAAATAGAGTGGGAGAAGCTAACAATCGAATCGAGAGGGAGGAATAGCAGCGCGTCGTTCTGCTACTCCAAATTTTTTCGTTTGGGATTTTGTGAACAAATCAGCGCGAATTTGGGATTTTTTAGTTTTTGGGTTTTAGGGGGAAATTTGGGGAAAAAAGCAGCGCCAATTTTTTTTAGGCAAAATGAATTTTGTGGCGTTTTTACTAAAAACGCCTGTATTGCTTATCTTTTGCGGCGTTTTTCATAAAAATGCCATAAAAATTATATATCAAATGGTTTAGAATAAATATTAGCATTAGTGACGCTTTCTCAAAAACGCCACTAAAAATAGAGTATTTGTGGCGCTTTTTCAAAAATGCCGCTAAAGCCTCAAAAACTCAGAAAAACGACGTCGTTGGGCTTAGGTTTTTTGCGGCGCTTTTCTAAAAACGCCACTAATGCTCATTTTTAGCGGCGTTTTCTGAAAAGTGCCGCTAATGCTTATTTTTAAATATAAAAACATTAATTAATTGTATAAATTTTCATCATTTAATAAATCTAAAGTAAACATTAAATCCTAAACCATTTAATATATATAAAATTGATCTATTATCTCTTAAATAATTTAAACTATAATCATACTTTTAATAAATTAAAATTAAAATTATCTCTTTTACAATTATATAAGAAATTATTTAATATATAATTTAAAAAACACCAATGAATCTAAGCCCTACACCCCTATCTCTTAAACCCTAAATCATAAAACATAAACCCTAAACCCCTAACCTCTAACCCCTAACCCCTATTTTACAATTATATAAGAACTTAATTAATATATAAATTAAAAAATACTAATTAATCTAAACCTTAAACCCTAACCCGACCTCGAATCTCTAAACCTTAAATCACTAACTCTTAACCTCTAACCTCTAACCCCTAACCCCTAACCCCTAACTACTAACCCCTAAACCTTATTTAATATATAAATTAAAAAATACTAATTAATCTAAAACCTAAACCCTAACCCAAATTCCTAACCCCTAACCCCTAACCCTTAAATCACAACCCTTAAACCAGAATCCCTATTCCATAATCCCTAATTCCATAATCTATAAACCTTAAAATTGTAACTTCTAAACTGGCCTTAAATCCTAAATTAACCATATACCCTAAACCATATATATTAAACCCTAAACTATAATAATAATTAATTAAATATTTTAAAATTAATACTATCGTATCTTTTACAATTATATATGAAATTATTTAATATATAAATTAAAAATCAATTAGTCATGTACCCAAAAAAATTTAAAATTATTTTAAATAATAGTATTTTAATTTTTTTCATTTTTCAATGTTTTTGCGGCGCTTTTCAAAAACGCCGCTAAAAGCCAGAGCATTAGCGGCGCTTCTTTAAAAACGCCGCTAAAAGCATGAGCAATAGCGGCGTTTTTTCAAAAACGCCGCTAAAAGCCTGAGCATTAGCGGCGCTTTTTCAAAAACGCCGCTAATGCCCCAAAAAGGTCAAAAAACGATGTCATCGGGCTTAGGTTTTTTGTGGCGTTTTTCTAAGAAATGCCGCTAATGCTCATTTTTGGCAGCGCTTTCCTGGAAGCACCGCTAATGCTCGATCTTTAACGGCGTTTTATGTAAAGCGCCGCTAATGCTCAATTTTTAGCGGTGTTTTTGTCCAAATGCCACTAAAAATGCCGCTAAAAGGCTGTTTTGGTGTAGTGTAAGAGCGAACAACGACAAGTGACCAACATAGGTATTTAGTCTCCATCTGTGTTATTTCATTTGTCATTTTGAATTTATTGTAAATGAAAAAGTGGTATGTAATATTCTCTATGAACTTATATTGGCAGGGAATGAAATAAATAAAGATTGTTTTCACGAGATGTTGGCAGTTTTGCGTTCAATTAACGGCGAAGGCGCAGACTACCTTTGTAACATACTTTTCGAACAGTGGGCACAAGCATATGATGGCAGCCTACGATATGGTCATATGACCTCAAACCTGTCTGAATGCATAAATTCTGTTCTAAAAGGAACACGCTATCTATCGATAACATCGATTGTGCGAGAGACATATTTTCATTTGGCAGCGCTATTTCCAAAGCGAGCAGCGAGTTATGCAGGCCAGATGCAGGGAGGCCATGTATGGTGCAGTAAGGTAGTGCAAGAAATTAACAAGGTCAAGGCGCGGGCGAACACCATGCACACAGTGTGTCACGATCGAGACAACTTATGGTTTCGCGTGACAGAGTTTGACAGGCCGCACCAAGGTGTTATTGGTGGGCAAGATCGTGTACACTTGCGAAATAGGGCTTGCGACTGTGGGATGTTTGATGCACTTCGTTGTCCATGTGCTCATGTAGTTTCAGCTTGTCAGAATCTCCGTCTGGATCTGATGAGCTATGTCGATGAAGTGTACAAATTAGAAAACATGTATAACGTCTGGAGACACGTTTTCCCACCGGTCCCAGATGAACGTAAGTGGCCGCCCGTATGGCTTGCTCCTTTTAAGTTACCGGATAGAGAATGCGTCTCAAACCAAAGGGTCGACCTTGCTCGACTAGAATACGTAATAATATGGATATCCGAGAAATAGCCAGTCAACAGAAGTTGTGCGGATGGTGTAGGAACCCAGGTCATACAAGCTGATCATGCCCAAATCGCAATAGTTGAACGTCATTGTAAACAACTTTGTATTATTTATATTTTTTTGAAATAAAAAATTGGTACAAATATTCAAAATATTTACTTATTTTATTTTAAATCTATTTCATTAAAATATTAAAGTAAATTACAATCACTTTATTCAAAACTATTTTTTATTTTATTAAATGAAATAATATGCCAAGTGTTCAACATATTGCCTTATTTAAAAGAATTTCTATTATTAAGAATATTAACTATTTTGTATTTTATTAAATGAAATAATATCAAAATATTAAAAATAAACTATTTTGTATTTTATTACATCAAATAATATCAAATTATTCAAAATAAACTATTTTGTATTTTATTACATCAAATAATATCAAAATATTCAAAATAAACTATTTTGTATTTTATTACATTAATATAAACTATTTTGTACAAATATATTAAAATAAAAATTAATCTCCGTGCTCGCCGGATTCAGTGCCACATGGCGGTCGTCGACGGTTACGCACTGGATTCCTTCGTTGTCCAACTTCCGGCAGAGGTTGTGGTTGCTCCGGAGGGGATTCTGGTTCAACCGGTAGGGGATCTGGTTGTCGGTGTTGGGACGATGAGCCACCTTGATAGAATAGTGAATGTGGAGGTGTTTGCATCACCAACGGCGAAGATGTTTGAAACCCATACGGTGATGGGGTTTTGTAAAAAGAAGAGCTCCCTGGCGGCCCCTCTTGCGATCCCTCCTGCAACGATGGCCTATACATCAACGGTCTACTCGGCGTAATCGAAAATGGAGATGAACCAGGCCATTGACTCCAACCTTCCATGAGACTAGAAAAAGGAAACATATAAGGGTTAGGATACATAAAAGGGCTAGGATACGCACCTGGCATCATCTTAAAAGGTTGTGTCGTGGGTATCATTGGTTGAACTGCTGGGTTGGGTGACTTTGTCGGTGCTGTTGCTGGGCCTGATAAAGTTATGGGCGCTGATGGTGGATCGAGTGAATTTCTGGGCCTCGTTGATGGGCCTGCATTGTCGTCCCTTCTTCCTGGATTTAAAGGGCCACATCGTTCTCTTTGGACACGCAATTGTCGCTGCCTCTCCTCTGGCGAGAGTAAATATAGCTTCCCATGGATCCTAAACCATGGCATGTATTCCGGCACGCACGCTAACTCTGGAATGATGATCGGTTCCCGAGTAGGTATATAGTCATACCGATCTATCCACATTGGGATGTAGTGTGACCAGAATCTCGGCCAATCCGTATGCAATTGCCGTAGGTCGATTTTGTGATGATCATCCAATACCTCAGGTGCCACGGAAATCAATTGTCGGAATTCAAATTGCCGTAATACTCTGTCCGACTGGTGCATCTCCACAGTCGCAAAGTTGACCAATGGAACTTTCACATGCCAACCGTTTCGATTTTGGAAGAACTCATCCGGAATTACTGCCCGAATTGCTGGATCCTCGTATGGTGTCCATTCAAACTATATGACCATGATGGAAATATTAGTTATGTACTAAATACTAAATACCAATCGACTATCTCATTATGGAAATATCTCTTTTATTTAATACTTACTTGTGCTTCCGATCGTTGGTCCAATAGAAGCCATATATCTTCAAGAGAGGTAGGTAATCGAGCATAATTTTCCGGATGGTTCCACCTAATTAAATAAATTTTTAGCATTCGATTATATTTTAAATATACGTAATAATTGTAAAATCTAATATTAAATTTACTTCGTTATAAGTGGGAATGTATACGACTGGTCCACTTGAGAATGTAAAAATGGAAAGGAAAACCATGCCCATGACTACATTAGTGACAAGCAACCTCTGATTTTTGCTTTATTCGGCCGCATCACCCTGCACATCTCCCGGTACAATGTTGCCAACACGGCAGACCCCCAGCTAAATTCACCAGCTGCTCAAAAATCAATGAGTTTTAGTATCCATCTTAGATGCACGAGGTTCCGTGACAAGCCTGACATCAGATAACCTCTAATTATCTGAAAAATGTATGCCATCGGATTCTTTCTATTTCGGTTGAATCATCATTCGAATCCGAGAATGTGTCTCGTAACCAGCTATCTCGATTCGACCTCCGTTAATATTCTCTAGAATAGCGCCCAACAGCTCGTAGCATACCTCTCCCCAATCACTAGATTGAACAGACCCGGTGATTACGTACCCGTCCACTGGCAACCCCAATTGCAAATTAACATCTTCCAAAGTGATAGCGCACTCTCCACATGGAAGATGGAATGTATGCGTCTCGGGTCTCCACCTTTCAATCAACGTACTGATGAGTTTCGGGTCCAACTTGCATCCCCGGCCTACCATCCCCACGTGTCAAAAACCCGACTCCCGCAGGTAATTCTCTACCAACGGTGATGGGGGACCATGCATATTGCGGACATAACATTGCAATATCCGATCTACAAACTTTTATAACAAATAATAAAATAATAATTATTTAAAATTGCATAAATAAAAAAAATCTTAAATAATATTTAAAAATTGAATTTAACACTTACCATTTTCATTTGTTCCACGGGTATATGCTTGTCATCAAGATGAATCAATTCCCCGGCATTGCTAAATTAGTACAAATTTTTACGATTTAAAAAAATTCAAAAAAATAAAATTTAAAACTATTTTAAAAATAATTAAAAAATTTGAAGCTATTTTAAATATAAATTTGAGAGGAATTTGAAAGAATATTAGAGAGAAATTGAGAGAAAGGATTTAGTTGTGAAAAAAAATGAAGGTGGGGGGGTTTTATAGTTTTTTTTACCGTTGGGGGGTTACCAACGGTCAAAAAAGTAGCCGTTGCTACTGTTCACGCACGGGCAAAACGCGTCCCCAAGGGAGCGCTTACGTGGCAACAAATCGCGCCTTTGAGGGAGCGATTTCCCTCCACATAAGTGAAGCGCAACCTCAGGGATGCGATTTTCTGCCATGTCCCCTAACATCGCGCTAACATGGACGCGGTTTTGGGAAAAAAGGGCCATTCCGGTAAATAATAAAATACCGGGCCAATTTCGGTAAATTAAAAAAAAAAGGCTTTTATGGTATTTTTCCCCATGAAATGATACTTTTTTGGTTACCTTTATTTTTTTCAAACAAAGGTAACTACTGTTACAAAAGCGTCACAGAACTTAGTATATTTCATGACAATTATTTTATAAATAATAGAAAACAAAAAGAATAAAAAAGTTATAAAAATAGTCATAACATAAATTAGTAGTTTTCCTTGTAGGAAAAAATTCAGTTTGAAAACGATTTTCTTTCATAGCAGAAAAATAAAATTTCGAAAATCAAGTCGATTTGTGATATTTATAGCAATAAACTTTGCTCGAAATATACTTGTGCTTTGAACAAGATGGATCCTTGTCGTTCTCGACTTTCAACCGAACGACCTTTTCTGCTATTTTTGTACCACAAACTACTTCGAGTGTAGGCTCAAACAAATTTAAATCAAACACAGAACCAGAAATATTTTCTTGACTATCAGTAGGAAAGTAGATCTCTTTCTTATAGTGTAACAACCCATTTTTCAGTGGTGTCGAAAATGAGAGGTTTAGAACCCCATTTTCAATAATCGGAGGCTAGTATAAAGTTTAATTGAAATTTGGTCCTTTACTTTTGTCAAATGGATACTTAATTAAGGTACAATGATTAAATTGTAAAAGTGGTAAAAGTTAATCAATATAGATTTTTAATTAACTGAAAGACCAAATGAGCAATTGGACCCTTTTTATTAAGACAAACGGTGGTGGATGAAAATTGTAGTCCACCAATGTTGTTAATTATGTTTAGTTTTAATTAATTAAGTTTAATTAATTTAATTAAAATTCAGTAATTACTAATTAAAGTATATAAGTTAAAATAAAAGAAAAGAAAAACATTTTCTTGTCATCTTCTTCATTTCACGAAGCAAAGAAAATAAATTTAGGGTTCAAAGCTTTTAAACTTTCAGCTTCAATTTGGTAAGTTCAATTTAGTCTTTTTCTTGTAATTTTTATGTTTTCGGGTCGTGAGAGCTTGATTTAGCTAGCCCATGTACCAATTTGCAAAACTATTAAAGTTTCTAAAAGTTTCCATTGATAAGTTCTTGATGAAACTGGTCTTAAATGGTTAAATTTTAAGCATATATATGAAAAATGACTAATTTGTAAAGTGAAAATTATTAGTTTTGAGCATAGGGAATTGGTATGGAATTTTTGTAATTATGAATAATAGAGGGCCTTAAAATAATGTAATTAAGATCGATTTTGAAATGGAAGCTGAAATTTGAAAGATATGACAATTTCGATTTTATGGACTAAATTGAATAAAATGCAAAACTTTAAAGGCATTCAAATAATAAAATTAAATTCATATATGATTATAATAGAATTATATAAGTTGTGTGGAATTGATAAATTGAATTGAATTATTGTTTAGATTGGGATGTAAACCAAACCAATGATAACCAAGAAAAAGGTAAAATTATTGATTAGTCCTTGTAATTCAACTTGTCTATTGATTTAATCATGTAAGTTCATGTGGTGTACTGTGTTTAAATTTTTATGCATTTAAAATTGTGTGAATATACATATGTTTAGTTGAATTTGAATTGTTTAAGATTTGGTACAAAAGGTGAAATTGGACTAGATTGTAAATAAATGAATGTGAAAATATATGTTGAAATTTCTCTAATGATCTTAGTAAATATCTTGTACAAATGGATATGGATTGATTACTGATGATTACCGATATCCAACTTTTTTTGTGGGCTCGAAGATACAAGTGACACAAGTTTAGCTCGGACGAGTAACCTGATGTCGTTTTAAAGGTTTAGCCCAAACGGGTAACCTTACATGTATGTTTTCAACTTCATCAAGCAATTAAATGTGTCAATAAAGGTTTAGTTTGGACGGGTAATCCAACATGAATATATGTTCAGGTCAGACGAGCATTTGGTATATCGAAGATATTTGTGACATAGGTTTAGCAATGATGAGTAACGTGATGTCAATTTAAAGGTTTAGCTCGGGCAGGTAACCTGATATTGATATATTTTTAGCTTGGATAAGCAATTGATGTCCTACTATAGGCACAAAAATAGAGGGAAAACTGCTGAAAGTTTTCATAAAATGGGTACCTCAATTTAATATTTGTGCCTGTTATTGTTATATTGTTTAGTTAGAAATATATCTTATAACGATTATATTATAATTTGTATATTATACTAATTATATCTAAATACTAAGTATATTGAAGCGGGTCTATATATCTAATAGATATCTAATAAGTGCAAGGAATGTAGAATTAAATAAAAGGACTTGCCCATCTTTTTAAATTAAATAAAATAGGTGTATATGATAAGATAATCCACTTTCTTTATTATTTTAATTTATTCTTACTTTTCTTATTATTCTATTGTTCTTGTCTTCTAATTTGAATTTTTGAATTTAATAAAGAAAGAGTTTATTACAAATTGTCGAAAGATTTGATTCGTTAGAATCCGATCCAAGAACAGGGATTATTAGTAAAAATAGAATTTTCGGGAGATATAGAAAGATGCAAAACTCTATATTTCTATTATATTTTTTCTCTATTTAAATTATATATACATACGCAATAGAGGAAGCTTGGGACACAATTTTTGCTCAGTTGAGTAACCTAATGTCATTTTAAAGGTTTAGCTCGGATGAGTAACTTGACATGTATATATTTTCAACAATGAGGAGCAATTGATGTATCAATGATACTTAGGACCCAGGTTTAGCTCGGGTGAGCAATCTGATGTTAATTTAAAGGTTTATCCCAGACGGGTAACCTAAAATGTATATATTTTTAGCTCAGTTAAGCAATTGATGTATTGAGGATACTTGGGACACAAGTTTAGCCTGGACTGATAACCTGATGTCGTTTTAAAGGTTTACCCTGAACGGGTAACCTAATATGTGCGTATATATATTCATCTCGGACGGGCAATTGGGGTATTAAGATACTTGTGTATGATATGAGTTTGATGTATAAATGATTAAATATTGAATTAAACTTGAATGTTGATTTGGCGTAATATCATGAATATATATTATTTCAATATCCCTTAATTGATCGAGATTGAAAATTCGATATTAAAAAAAATGACATAAGTTGGGTTGATATATGATTTTGTTATATGATTTGAATTCATGATAAGCTCACCTTATCATTGTTGTTTTGATTTGTCATGTTTAGATAATCTATGTCAAGCTAGTAGCTTATTATGTTTGAATTAAAAGTTAAGGTAAGATTTTGTTTAAATACCTATGAACTTACTAAGAATTTGAAATGCTTACCTCATTAATTTTCCTTTTCCTGTAGATTTGTAGCTTGTGGAATGTGTCAATCAGATCTACGAGAAGCACATTAACTCAGTAGAATTTCGTTCATTTTAAAGTTCAATTATGTGACATGTACATAAGTGTTTATATATATGTTAATATATGAATGATAATATAGTTGGAACCTTGGGTAATGTTTGATTTTGAAAATGATAAGCCTTGTTATTGTGGTATGTGATGGTAATATGTTGAAATATGATTGTGGTAAGATGAAATGGTATAAATGGATGTATTTAGTATGTTTTGAAATGCTTTGAGTTATAAAAATGTTTGATATGTACTTAATGGATTGGTTTGAAATCATTAGTATTGAAATGTTAAGATTAATGGTTGAATTGTTGGTATAGTTGGAATAAAGATGATTTTATATATTTATATACATGTTTTGAAATGTTTTAGTATGCTTTTATGTAGGTATGTTTGGTCAATTATGCACTAATTGTGCTATTGTTTGGTTTGGTTTGGCTTGAAATAGATACCCAAAAGAGCTTAAATTATGCCAAAAACAAAGTCCACATTGCGACGTCGAGCAATGGTCATTGCAACAAGACTTGGATTTCAAGCCACCACGCGACAAGGAACCCTGTCTTCAGAATGATGCAAATCAGTTGTCACGTCATGACGAGGAACCCTCTCACGTTGCGACATTGTCACACCCCAAAATTGGGTATAGAAGTTTTGAGATTAAAATGGGAATTTTAGCTCTAGTGAGCTCGAGAATTTTGTTACCATGGTATTCAGAACTGTTCTTTTCTATGGCATTTTGGAAATAAAATCAAATTTTGAAAATAATGTTCAAAAGACTTTCAATTTTGAAATAAGGGTTGATTTGTAAAAAGGTCTAAATTATGAGTTTTCAAAAGGAAATTAAACCAAATTCTAATTTTCATCCTATTTTCTCCCTTCATCTTTAAATCTCCATAGTATTTCAAGAAAAACATCCAAGAACACTATAGATTTCTCTATTGTTGAATTTTTGGGTTTTTCGAGTTTTTGATCAAATGCTCCGTTCTTCATCAACTAAGGTAACAATTTGATTCGTTATTAGATTTTAATGTTATCTTGTCTTTTAAATAGTGTTTTTAGCCATTAAATTGAATGTTTTGAATAAAAGCTGAAATTTGGATTGTTAATGTGGATTTCGGGATTTTGAGTAAAAATGTGGTTTCAAATTGTTTTTCAATTAGTTTTGATATGAATAGAAGGTTTCTAAACTAATTTTAAAGGTTCGTTAAAGATTTCTTCAGTTTTAATGAATTTTTGTGAAAATTGTCATAACATGTTGAAAAATTTTGATACCATGAATTGGGTAGTTTTGCGTAGTTTAAAGGTTGAGAATCTGTCTTAGGTGAATAATTAGAAGAATGAAATTTTTTTAGGGAAAAAGATTTAAGTATAGACTGAGATATTTGAATTTCAAGTTTGATATGTCGAAAGTTTCAATTACAAGAGAATCTAGCTTAGACTTGTGTTTTTGTTTGATTTAGGAGAGTTTTTGGCTGAATGTTGATTGTGCTTGTTGTGTGATTTACTTGTTGAAGTTTCAGAATTGCTAGGACCTTCTACGAGTAAAGAGAAAGGCAAGGAAAAGCTAATTTGAGCTTTTGACAATTAGGCAAAAATGCGAACGATGAGTGTTTGGAATCGCTACTTGTAGACATGATTCATAGTGTTAATTTGAAGCTTAGGAATAACCTAAAACCCTATCCTAAGTTCTGAATGTAAGCTTTCTATTTCCTTTTCTTTATTTTGGAAATTATGTGATTATGTGAATAATTATGCGATATTGTGATATGAGACATGTGTGATGACTATTGTGAATTGTGTTGTGTTGTGGGAAACATATACATGTCAAATGATAGTGATAATGATATCCTAATAATGCAAATATGTAGTGAAAGCGAGAGAAATTTCGGTAAGTATATATGGGTTGAATTATGGAATGTGATATTATTATGACAGGTAATATCTGAGAATACTTGTATATGATATATGATGTTCTGATTTTAATACACCCATATGTGGTCGGATATGTGATTGCTCATTGAGCATTATTGTGGCACTTAAAGTGCAAATAAAAGTCTGTAATGTGTAAGAGAATGCGATGTGAACTGATGAATATGAACAGAGATGATGTGCATTATATCAGTAATTAAATTTGAGTAATTGTGGATATTTTGGTCTTGTGATCTCTGGAAATTATTGGATATAGTTGGCATGCCATAGGATTGTGAGTACTCACCTATCTGTATTGTATTTTTGGGTATTCAGGCCCTGGGTTAGGTTGGAGAGATAAGAAATGTGAGCTAAGCTCCATTCAACGAGACATGTTTGGTGTGTTGGAGAGTGTTAGCTTTATGATTCACTTTTTGGGATATGTTCGACTCTATGAGTCAATTAGTGTATTAGAGATCCGTGTACTGGATGTGTGGTCATAGAGCGCACTTTTATGTTTCATAGTCTCAAGTGCCAAATTATTATTTAAATGTGATATTATATATTGTGATAATACGATGTGAGTTGGATGCATAAACATATAAATAATATGCTAAATGTGTAACACCCCAAACCCGGCCTAGATGTTATGGTCGAATCTGGCGATGTCACATGGAAAGGGATCTGAAGACAAGATTGTCGAGTTTAAAAATTGTTACAGTAAGCTAGCTTTTATTTAATTCGAAAAAAAACTATTTGATTTGCTTTAAAACTTATCTCTTAGCGGAAGCTTTTGTAACCAATTAATTTAGGGAAAATCATTTCTATTTACGAAAAACCTTAGTTTTTTAGAAAAAAGAGACTGTGTTTTGTGGAGTTGCAGTTTTAAAAAAAATCCATAAAAAACAGTATAAAGTCCCAAATTTAAAGCCAAACAGTTTATAGTCCAAAAGATACATCAAAAAACCCAAATAAGTAATAAATTCTAGGAATTAATAGAAAACAGTCTAAAATTTACGTGTGGCTACCGTCGAGTCCTCCGTTGCACCGACTTGTCAAGTCTGGGGATTATCTATATAGATTAAACCGACAAAGGGTGAGTTTTCGCAAACTCAATGTGTAATACCCATAGAAAACATGGATGCAGATAATCAACAGAATTCAGTTAGATACAGTTTGGGGCCTGTGTCCATCAGAGAATCAGTTTGGGCCTTAGCCCATTCAGATACTGTCTAAGAAATACATTAGGGCCTTGGCCCATATCAGATACAGAATGCAGATACAGTAAATCAGAATCCTACCCACCAGCCTTTACACACCATCTCCGTCCAACCCTACACACCATGTGGGAATTAAATCAACCCACCCATCCATACGCACCATACTATACAAAAATGCGGCACATAATCAGAAGGTTGCACTTGTGCTGCCAGATAATAGGCTTAATAGCCTTTTAGACACTTCTTCCAAGTATCATCAACCCACCACGATGTAATGCAAATATGTAGTGAAAGCGAGAGAAATTTCGGTAAGTATATATGGGTTGAATTATGGAATGTGATATTATTATGACAGGTAATATGTGAGAATACTTGTATATGATATATGATGTTCTGATTTTAATACACCCATATGTGGTCGGATATGTGATTGCTCATTGAGCGTTATTGTGGCACTTAAAGTGCAAATAAATGTCTGTAATGTGTAAGAGAATGCGATGTGAACTGATGAATATGAACAGAGATGATGTGCATTAAATCAGTAATTAAATTTGAGTAATTGTGGATATTTTGGTCTTGTGATCTCTTGAAATTATTGGATATAGTTGGCATGCCATAGGATTGTGAGTACTCACCTATCTGTATTGTATTTTTGGGCATTCAGGCCCTGGGTTAGGTTGGAGAGATAAGAAATGTGAGCTAAGCTCCATTCAACGAGACATGTTTGGTGTGTTGGAGAGTGTTAGCTTTATGATTCACTTTTTAGGATATGTTCGACTCTATGAGTCAATTAGTGTATTGGAGATCCGTGTACTGGATGTGTGGTCATAGAGCGCACTTTTATGTTTCATAGTCTCAAATGCCAAATTATTATATATTTGTGATATTATATATTGTGATAATACGATGTGAGTTGGATGCATAAACATCTAAATAATATGCTAAATGTGTAACACCCCAAACCCGGCCTAGATGTTATGGTCGAATCTGGCGATGTCACATGGAAAGGGATCTGAAGACAAGATTGTTGAGTTTAAAAATTGTTACAGTAAGCTAGCTTTTATTTAATTCGAAAAAAACTATTTGATTTGCTTTAAAACTTATCTCTTAGCGGAAGCTTTTGTAACCAATTAATTTAGGGAAAATCATTTCTATTTACGAAAAACCTTAGTTTTTTAGAAAAAAAAGACTGTGTTTTGTGGAGTTGCAGTTTTAAAAAAAATCCATAAAAAACAGTATAAAGTCCCAAATTTAAAGCCAACCAGTCTATTGTCCAAAAGATACATCAAAAACCCCAAATAAGTAATAAATTCTAGGAATTAACAGAAAACAGTCTAAAATTTACGTGTGGCTACCGTCGAGTCCTCCGTTGCACCGACTTGTCAAGTCTGGGGATTATCTATATAGATTAAACAGACAAAGGGTGAGTTTTCGAAAACTCAATGTGTAATACCTATAGAAAACATGCATGCAGATAATCAATAGAATTCAGTTAGATACAGTTTGGGGCCTGTGTCCATCAGAGAATCAGTTTGGGCCTTAGCCCATTCAGATACTGTCTCAGAAATACATTAGGGCCTTGGCCCATATCAGATAGAGAATGCAGATACAGTAAACCAGAATCCTACCCACCAGCCTTTACACACCATCTTCGTCCAACCCTACACACCATGTGGGAATTAAATCAACCCACCCATCCATACGCACCATACTATACAAAAATGCGGCACATAATCAGAAGGTTGCACTTGAGCTGCCAGATAATAGGCTTAATAGCCTTTTAGACACTTCTTCCAAGTATCATCAACCCACCACGATGTAATGCAAATATGTAGTGAAAGCGAGAGAAATTTCGGTAAGTATATATGGGTTAAATTATGGAATGTGATATTATTATGACAGGTAATATGTGAGAATACTTGTATATGATATATGATGTTCTGATTTTAATACACCCATATGTGGTCGGATATGTGATTGCTCATTGAGCGTTATTGTGGCACTTAAAGTGCAAATAAAAGTCTGTAATGTGTAAGAGAATGCGATGTGAACTGATGAATATGAACAGAGATGATGTGCATTAAATCAGTAATTAAATTTGAGTAATTGTGGATATTTTGGTCTTGTGATCTCTTGAAATTATTGGATATAGTTGGCATGCCATAGGATTGTGAGTACTCACCTATCTGTATTGTATTTTTGGGCATTCAGGCCCTGGGTTAGGTTGGAGAGATAAGAAATGTGAGCTAAGCTCCATTCAACGAGACATGTTTGGTGTGTTGGAGAGTGTTAGCTTTATGATTCACTTTTTGGGATAAGTTCGACTCTATGAGTCAATTAGTGTATTGGAGATCCGTGTACTGGATGTGTGGTCATAGAGCGCACTTTTATGTTTCATAGTCTCAAGTGCCAAATTATTATTTAAATGTGATATTATATATTGTGATAATACGATGTGAGTTGGATGCATAAACATATAAATAATATGCTAAATGTGTAACACCCCAAACCTGGCCTAGATGTTATGGTCGAATCTGGCGATGTCACATGGAAAGGGATCTGAAGACAAGATTGTCGAGTTTAAAAATTGTTACAGTAAGCTAGCTTTTATTTAATTCGAAAAAAAACTATTTGATTTGCTTTAAAACTTATCTCTTAGCGGAAGCTTTTGTAACCAATTAATTTAGGGAAAATCATTTCTATTTACGAAAAACCTTAGTTTTTTAGAAAAAAAAGACTGTGTTTTGTGGAGTTGCAGTTTTAAAAAAAATCCATAAAAAACAGTATAAAGTCCCAAATTTAAAGCCAAACAGTTTATAGTCCAAAAGATACATCAAAAACCCCAAATAAGTAATAAATGCTTGGAATTAATAGAAAACAGTCTAAAATTTACGTGTGGCTACCGTCGAGTCCTCCGTTGCACCGACTTGTCAAGTCTGGGGATTATCTATATAGATTAAACCGACAAAGGGTGAGTTTTCGCAAACTCAATGTGTAATACCCATAGAAAACATGGATGCAGATAATCAACAGAATTCAGTTAGATACAGTTTGGGGCCTGTGTCCATCAGAGAATCAGTTTGGGCCTTAGCCCATTCAGATACTGTCTCAGAAATACATTAGGGCCTTGGCCCATATCAGATACAGAATGCAGATACATTAAATCAGAATCCTACCCACCAGCCTTTACACACCATCTCCGTCCAACCCTACACACCATGTGGGAATTAAATCAACCCACCCATCCATACGCACCATACTATACAAAAATGCGGCACATAATCAGAAGGTTGCACTTGTGCTGCCAGATAATAGGCTTAATAGCCTTTTAGACACTTCTTCCAAGTATCATCAACCCACCACGATGTAATGCAAATATGTAGTGAAAGCGAGAGAAATTTCGGTAAGTATATATGGGTTGAATTATGGAATGTGATATTATTATGACAGGTAATATGTGAGAATACTTGTATATGATATATGATGTTCTGATTTTAATACACCCATATGTGGTCGGATATGTGATTGCTCATTGAGCGTTATTGTGGCACTTAAAGTGCAAATAAAAGTCTGTAATGTGTAAGAGAATGCGATGTGAACTGATGAATATGAACAGAGATGATGTGCATTAAATCAGTAATTAAATTTGAGTAATTGTGGATATTTTGGTCTTGTGATCTCTTGAATTTATTGGATATAGTTGGCATGCCATAGGATTGTGAGTACTTACCTATCTATATTGTATTTTTGGGCATTCAGGCCCTGGGTTAGGTTGGAGAGATAAGAAATGTGAGCTAATCTCCATTCAACGAGACATGCTTGGTGTGTTGGAGAGTGTTAGCTTTATGATTCACTTTTTGGGATATGTTCGACTCTATGAGTCAATTAGTGTATTGGAGATCCATGTACTGGATGTGTGGTCATAGAGCGCACTTTTATGTTTCATAGTCTCAAGTGCCAAATTATTATTTATTTGTGATATTATATATTGTGATAATACGATGTGAGTTGGATGCATAAACATCTAAATAATATGCTAAATGTGTAACACACCAAACCCGGCCTAGATGTTATGGTCGAATCTGGCGATGTCACATGGAAAGGGATCTGAAGACAAGATTGTCGAGTTTAAAAATTGTTACAGTAAGCTAGCTTTTATTTAATTCGAAAAAAAACTATTTGATTTGCTTTAAAACTTATCTCTTAGCGGAAGCTTTTGTAACCAATTAATTTAGGGAAAATCATTTCTATTTACGAAAAACCTTAGTTTTTTAGAAAAAAAAGACTGTGTTTTGTGGAGTTGCAGTTTTAAAAAAAATCCATAAAAAACAGTATAAAGTCCCAAATTTAAAGCCAAACAGTTTATAGTCCAAAAGATACATCAAAAACCCCAAATAAGTAATAAATGCTAGGAATTAACAGAAAACAGTCTAAAATTTACGTGTGGCTACCGTCGAGTCCTCCGTTGCACCGACTTGTCAAGTCTGGGGATTATCTATATAGATTAAACCGACAAAGGGTGAGTTTTCGCAAACTCAATGTGTAATACCCATAGAAAACATGGATGCAGATAATCAACAGAATTCAGTTAGATACAGTTTAGGGCCTGTGTCCATCAGAGAATCAGTTTGGGCCTTAGCCCATTCAGATACTGTCTCAGAAATACATTAGGGCCTTGGCCCATATCAGATACAGAATGCAGATACATTAAATCAGAATCCTACCCACCAGCCTTTACACACCATCTCCGTCCAACCCTACACACCATGTGGGAATTAAATCAACCCACCCATCCATACGCACCATACTATACAAAAATGCGGCACATAATCAGAAGGTTGCACTTGTGCTGCCAGATAATAGGCTTAATAGCCTTTTAGACACTTCTTCCAAGTATCATCAACCCACCACGATGTAATGCAAATATGTAGTGAAAGCGAGAGAAATTTCGGTAAGTATATATGGGTTGAATTATGGAATGTGATATTATTATGACAGGTAATATGTGAGAATACTTGTATATGATATATGATGTTCTGATTTTAATACACCCATATGTGGTCGGATATGTGATTGCTCATTGAGCGTTATTGTGGCACTTAAAGTGCAAATAAAAGTCTGTAATGTGTAAGAGAATGCGATGTGAACTGATGAATATGAACAGAGATTATGTGCATTAAATCAGTAATTAAATTTGAGTAATTGTGGATATTTTGGTCTTGTGATCTCTTGAAATTATTGGATATAGTTGGCATGCCATAGGATTGTGAGTACTCACCTATCTGTATTGTATTTTTGGGCATTCAGGCCCTGGGTTAGGTTGGAGAGATAAGAAATGTGAGCTAAGCTCCATTCAACGAGACATGCTTGGTGTGTTGGAGAGTGTTAGCTTTATGATTCACTTTTTGGGATATGTTCGACTCTATGAGTCAATTAGTGTATTGGAGATCCATGTACTGGATGTGTGGTCATAGAGCGCACTTTTATGTTTCATAGTCTCAAGTGCCAAATTATTATTTATTTGTGATATTATATATTGTGATAATACGATGTGAGTTGGATGCATAAACATCTAAATAATATGCTAAATGTGTAACACCCCAAACCCGGCCTAGATGTTATGGTCGAATCTGGCGATGTCACATGGAAAGGGATCTGAAGACAAGATTGTCGAGTTTAAAAATTGTTACAGTAAGCTAGCTTTTATTTAATTCGAAAAAAACTATTTGATTTGCTTTAAAACTTATCTCTTAGCGGAAGCTTTTGTAACCTATTAATTTAGGGAAAATCATTTCTATTTACGAAAAACCTTAGTTTTTTAGAAAAAAAAGACTGTGTTTTGTGGAGTTGCAGTTTTAAAAAAAATACATAAAAAACAGTATAAAGTCCCAAATTTAAAGCCAACCAGTCTATAGTCCAAAAATACATCAAAAACCCCAAATAAGTAATAAATTCTAGGAATTAACAGAAAACAGTCTAAAATTTACGTGTGGCTACCGTCGAGTCCTCCGTTGCACCGACTTGTCAAGTCTGGGGATTATCTATATAGATTAAACAGACAAAGGGTGAGTTTTCGAAAACTCAATGTGTAATACCTATAGAAAACATGCATGCAGATAATCAATAGAATTCAGTTAGATACAGTTTGGGGCCTGTGTCCATCAGAGAATCAGTTTGGGCCTTAGCCCATTCAGATACTGTCTCAGAAATACATTAGGGCCTTGGCCCATATCAGATATAGAATGCAGATACAGTAAACCAGAATCCTATCCACCAGCCTTTACACACCATCTCCGTCCAACCCTACACACCATGTCGGAATTAAATCAACCCACCCATCCATACGCACCATACTATACAAAAATGCGGCACATAATCAGAAGGTTGCACTTGAGCTGCCAAATAATAGGCTTAATAGCCTTTTAGACACTTCTTCCAAGTATCATCAACCCACCACGATGTAATGCAAATATGTAGTGAAAGCGAGAGAAATTTCGGTAAGTATATATGGGTTGAATTATGGAATGTGATATTATTATGACAGGTAATATGTGAGAATACTTGTATATGATATATGATGTTCTGATTTTAATACACCCATATGTGGTCGGATATGTGATTGCTCATTGAGCGTTATTGTGGCACTTAAAGTGCAAATAAAAGTCTGTAATGTGTAAGAGAATGCGATGTGAACTGATGAATATGAACAGAGATGATGTGCATTAAATCAGTAATTAAATTTGAGTAATTGTGGATATTTTGGTCTTGTGATCTCTTGAAATTATTGGATATAGTTGGCATGCCATAGGATTGTGAGTACTCACCTATCTGTATTGTATTTTTGGGCATTCAGGCCCTGGGTTAGGTTGGAGAGATAAGAAATGTGAGCTAAGTTCCATTCAACGAGACATGTTTGGTGTGTTGGAGAGTGTTAGCTTTATGATTCACTTTTTGGGATATGTTCGACTCTATGAGTCAATTAGTGTATTGGAGATCCGTGTACTGGATGTGTGGTCATAGAGCGCACTTTTATGTTTCATAGTCTCAAGTGCCAAATTATTATTTAAATGTGATATTATATATTGTGGTAATACGATGTGAGTTGGATGCATAAACATATAAATAATATGCTAAATGTGTAACACCCCAAACCCGGCCTAGATATTATGGTCGAATCTGGCGATGTCACATGGAAAGGGATCTGAAGACAAGATTGTCGAGTTTAAAAATTGTTACAGTAAGCTAGCTTTTATTTAATTCGAAAAAAAACTATTTGATTTGCTTTAAAACTTATCTCTTAGCGGAAGCTTTTGTAACCAATTAATTTAGGGAAAATCATTTCTATTTACGAAAAACCTTAGTTTTTTAGAAAAAAAAGACTGTGTTTTGTGGAGCTGCAGTTTAAAAAAAATCCATAAAAAATAGTATAAAGTCCCAAATTTAAAGCCAACCAGTCTATAGTCCAAAAGATACATCAAAAACCCCAAATAAGTAATAAATTCTAGGAATTAACAGAAAACAGTCTAAAATTTACGTGTGGCTACCGTCGAGTCCTCCGTTGCACCGACTTGTCAAGTCTGGGGATTATCTATATAGATTAAACCGACAAAGGGTGAGTTTTCGCAAACTCAATGTGTAATACCCATAGAAAACATGCATGCAGATAATCAACAGAATTCAGTTAGATACAGTTTGGGGCCTGTGTCCATCAGAGATCAGTTTGGGCCTCAGCCATTCAGATACTGTCTCAGAAATACATTAGGGCCTTGGCCCATATCAGATACAGAATGCAGATACAGTAAATCAGAATCCTACCACCAGCTTTTACACACCATCTCCGTCCAACCCTACACACCATGTGGGAATTAAATCAACCCACCCATCCATACGCACCATACTATACAAAAATGCGGCACATAATTAGAAGGTTGCACTTGAGCTGCCAGATAATAGGCTTAATAGACTTTTAGACACTTCTTCCAAGTATCATCAACCCACCACGATGTAATGCAAATATGTAGTGAAAGCGAGAGAAATTTCGGTAAGTATATATGGGTTGAATTATGGAATGTGATATTATTATGACAGGTAATATGTGAGAATACTTGTATATGATATATGATGTTCTGATTTTAATACACCCATATGTGGTCGGATATGTGATTGCTCATTGAGCGTTATTGTGGCACTTAAAGTGCAAATAAATGTCTGTAATGTGTAAGAGAATGCGATGTGAACTGATGAATATGAACAGAGATGATGTGCATTAAATCAGTAATTAAATTTGAGTAATTGTGGATATTTTGGTCTTGTGATCTCTTGAAATTATTGGATATAGTTGGCATGCCATAGGATTGTGAGTACTCACCTATCTGTATTGTATTTTTGGGCATTCAGGCCCTGGGTTAGGTTGGAGAGATAAGAAATGTGAGCTAAGCTCCATTCAACGAGACATGTTTGGTGTGTTGGAGAGTGTTAGCTTTATGATTCACTTTTTGGGATATGTTCGACTCTATGAGTCAATTAGTGTATTGGAGATCCGTGTACTAGATGTGTGGTCATAGAGCGCACTTTTATGTTTCATAGTCTCAAGTGCCAAATTATTATTTAAATATGATATTATATATTGTGATAATACGATGTGAGTTGGATGCATAAACATATAAATAATATGCTAAATGTGTAACACCCCAAACCCGGCCTAAATGTTATGGTCGAATCTGGCGATGTCACGTGGAAAGGGATCTGAAGACAAGATTGTCGAGTTTAAAAATTGTTACAGTAAGCTAGCTTTTATTTAATTCGAAAAAAAACTATTTGATTTGCTTTAAAACTTATCTCTTAGCGGAAGCTTTTGTAACCAATTAATTTAGGGAAAATCATTTCTATTTACGAAAAACCTTAGTTTTTTAGAAAAAAAAAAGACTGTGTTTTGTGGAGTTGCAGTTTTAAAAAAAATCCATAAACAGTATAAAGTCCCAAATTTAAACCCAACCAGTCTATAGTCCAAAAGAGACATCAAAAACCCCAAATAAGTAATAAATTCTAGGAATTAACAGAAAACAGTCTAAAATTTACGTGTGGCTACCGTCGAGTCCTCCGTTGCACCGACTTGTCAAGTCTGGGGATTATCTATATAGATTAAACAGACAAAGGGTGAGTTTTCGAAAACTCAATGTGTAATACCTATAGAAAACATGCATGCAGATAATCAATAGAATTCAGTTAGATACAGTTTGGGGCCTGTGTCCATCAGAGAATCAGTTTGGGCCTTAGCCCATTCAGATACTGTCTCAGAAATACATTAGGGCCTTGGCCCATATCAGATATAGAATGCAGATACAGTAAACCAGAATCCTACCCACCAGCCTTTACACACCATCTCCGTCCAACCCTACACACCATGTGGGAATTAAATCAACCCACCCATCCATACGCACCATACTATACAAAAATGCGGCACATAATCAGAAGGTTGCACTTGTGCTGCCAGATAATAGGCTTAATAGCCTTTTAGACACTTCTTCCGAGTATCATCAACCCACCACGATGTAATGCAAATATGTAGTGAAAGCGAGAGAAATTTCGGTAAGTATATATGGGTTGAATTATGGAATGTGATATTATTATGACAGGTAATATGTGAGAATACTTGTATATGATATATGATGTTCTGATTTTAATACACCCATATGTGGTCGGATATGTGATTGCTCATTGAGCGTTATTGTGGCACTTAAAGTGCAAATAAATGTCTGTAATGTGTAAGAGAATGCGATGTGAACTGATGAATATGAACAGAGATGATGTGCATTAAATCAGTAATTAAATTTGAGTAATTATGGATATTTTGGTCTTGTGATCTCTTGAAATTATTGGATATAGTTGGCATGCCATAGGATTGTGAGTACTCACCTATCTGTATTGTATTTTTGGGCATCAGGCCCTGGGTTAGGTTGGAGAGATAAGAAATGTGAGCTAAGCTCCATTCAACGAGACATGTTTGGTGTGTTGGAGAGTGTTAGCTTTATGATTCACGTTTTGGGATATGTTCGACTCTATGAGTCAATTAGTGTATTGGAGATCCGTGTACTGGATGTATGGTCATAGAGCGCACTTTTATGTTTTATAGTCTCAAGTGCCAAATTATTATTTATTTGTGATATTATATATTGTGATAATACGATGTGAGTTGGATGCATAAACATATAAATAATATGCTAAATGTGTAACACCCCAAGCCCGGCCTAGATGTTATGGTCGAATCTGGCGATGTCACATGGAAAGGGATCTGAAGACAAGATTGTCGAGTTTAAAAATTGTTACAGTAAGCTAGCTTTTATTTAATTCGAAAAAAACTATTTGATTTGCTTTAAAACTTATCTCTTAGTGGAAGCTTTTGTAACCAATTAATTTAGGGAAAATCATTTTTTATTTACGAAAAACCTGAGTTTTTGAGAAAAAAAGACTGTTTTTTGTGGAGTTGCAGTTTTAAAAAAAATCCATAAAAAACAGTATAAAGTCCCAAATTTAAACCCAACCAGTCTATAGTCCAAAAGAGACATCAAAAACCCCAAATAAGTAATAAATTCTAGGAATTAACAGAAAATAGTCTAAAATTTACGTGTGGCTACCGTCAAGTCCTCCGTTGCACCGACTTGTCAAGTCTGGGGATTATCTATATAGATTAAACAGACAAAGGGTGAGTTTTCGAAAACTCAATGTGTAATACCTATAGAAAACATGCATGCAGATAATCAATAGAATTCAGTTAGATACAGTTTGGGGCCTGTGTCCATCAGAGAATCAGTTTGGGCCTTAGCCCATTCAGATACTGTCTCAGAAATACATTAGGGCCTTGGCCCATATAAGATACAGAATGCAGATACAGTAAATCAGAATCCTACCCACCAGCCTTTACACACCATCTCCGTCCAACCCTACACACCATGTGGGAATTAAATCAACCCACCCATCCATACGCACCATACTATACAAAAATGCGGCACATAATCAGAAGGTTGCACTTGTGCTGCCAGATAATAGGCTTAATAGCCTTTTAGACACTTCTTCCGAGTATCATCAACCCACCACGATGTAATGCAAATATGTAGTGAAAGCGAGAGAAATTTCGGTAAGTATATATGGGTTGAATTATGGAATGTGATATTATTATGACAGGTAATATGTGAGAATACTTGTATATGATATATGATGTTCTGATTTTAATACACCCATATGTGGTCGGATATGTGATTGCTCATTGAGCGTTATTGTGGCACTTAAAGTGCAAATAAATGTCTGTAATGTGTAAGAGAATGCGATGTGAACTGATGAATATGAACAGAGATGATGTGCATTAAATCAGTAATTAAATTTGAGTAATTATGGATATTTTGGTCTTGTGATCTCTTGAAATTATTGGATATAGTTGGCATGCCATAGGATTGTGAGTACTCACCTATCTGTATTGTATTTTTGGGCATCAGGCCCTGGGTTAGGTTGGAGAGATAAGAAATGTGAGCTAAGCTCCATTCAACGAGACATGTTTGGTGTGTTGGAGAGTGTTAGCTTTATGATTCACGTTTTGGGATATGTTCGACTCTATGAGTCAATTAGTGTATTGGAGATCCGTGTACTGGATGTATGGTCATAGAGCGCACTTTTATGTTTTATAGTCTCAAGTGCCAAATTATTATTTATTTGTGATATTATATATTGTGATAATACGATGTGAGTTGGATGCATAAACATATAAATAATATGCTAAATGTGTAACACCCCAAGCCCGGCCTAGATGTTATGGTCGAATCTGGCGATGTCACATGGAAAGGGATCTGAAGACAAGATTGTCGAGTTTAAAAATTGTTACAGTAAGCTAGCTTTTATTTAATTCGAAAAAAACTATTTGATTTGCTTTAAAACTTATCTCTTAGTGGAAGCTTTTGTAACCAATTAATTTAGGGAAAATCATTTTTTATTTACGAAAAACCTGAGTTTTTTAGAAAAAAAGACTGTTTTTTGTGGAGTTGCAGTTTTAAAAAAATCCATAAAAAATAGTATAAAGTCCCAAATTTAAAGCCAACCAGTCTATAGTCCAAAACATACATCAAAAACCCCAAATAAGTAATAAATTCTAGGAATTAACAGAAAATAGTCTAAAATTTACGTGTGGCTACCGTCAAGTCCTCCGTTGCACCGACTTGTCAAGTCTGGGGATTATCTATATAGATTAAACCGACAAAGGGTGAGTTTTCGCAAACTCAATGTGTAATACCCATAGAAAACATGCATGCAGATAATCAACAGAATTCAGTTAGATACAGTTTGGGGCCTGTGTCCATCAGAGAATCAGTTTGGGCCTTAGCCCATTCAGATACTGTCTCAGAAATACATTAGGGCCTTGGCCCATATAAGATACAGAATGCAGATACAGTAAATCAGAATCCCCAAAAGATACATCAAAAACCCCAAATAAGTAATAAATTCTAGGAATTAACAGAAAACAGTCTAAAATTTACGTGTGGCTACCGTCGAGTCCTCCGTTGCACCGACTTGTCAAGTCTGGGGATTATCTATATAGATTAAACCGACAAAGGGTGAGGTTTCGCAAACTCAATGTGTAATACCCATAGAAAACATGCATGCAGATAATCAACAGAATTCAGTTAGATACAGTTTGGGGCCTGTGTCCATCAGAGAATCAGTTTGGGCCTTAGCCCATTCAGATACTATCTTAGAAATACATTAGGGCCTTGGCCTATATCAGATACAGAATGCAGATACAGTAAATCAGAATCCTACCCACCAGCCTTTACACACCATCTCCGTCCAACCCTACACACCATGTGGGAATTAAATCAACCCACCCATCCATACGCACCATACTATACAAAAATGCGGCACATAATCAGAAGGTTGCACTTGAGCTGCCAGATAATAGGCTTAATAGCCTTTTAGACACTTCTTCCAAGTATCATCAACCCACCACGATGTAATGCAAATATGTAGTGAAAGCGAGAGAAATTTCGGTAAGTATATATGGGTTGAATTATGGAATGTGATATTATTATGACATGTAATATGTAAGAATACTTGTATATGATATATGATGTTCTGATTTTAATACACCCATATGTGGTCGGATATGTGATTGCTCATTGAGCGTTATTGTGGCACTTAAAGTGCAAATAAATGTCTGTAATGTGTAAGAGAATGCGATGTGAACTGATGAATATGAACAGAGATGATGTGCATTAAATCAGTAATTAAATTTGAGTAATTGTGGATATTTTGGTCTTGTGATCTCTTGAAATTATTGGATATAGTTGGCATGCCATAGGATTGTGAGTACTCACCTATCTGTATTGTATTTTTGGGCATTCAGGCCCTGGGTTAGGTTGGAGAGATAAGAAATGTGAGCTAAGCTCCATTCAACAAGACATGTTTGGTGTGTTGGAGAGTGTTAGCTTTATGATTCACTTTTTGGGATATGTTCGACTCTATGAGTCAATTAGTGTATTGGAGATCCGTGTACTGGATGTGTGGTCATAGAGCGCACTTTTATGTTTCATAGTCTCAAGTGCCAAATTATTATTTAAATGTGATATTATATATTGTGATAATACGATGTGAGTTGGATGCATAAACATATAAATAATATGCTAATTGTGTAACACCCCAAACCCGGCCTAGATGTTATGGTCGAATCTGGCGATGTCACGTGGAAAGGGATCTGAAGACAAGATTGTCGAGTTTAAAAATTGTTACAGTAAGCTAGCTTTTATTTAATTCGAAAAAAAACTATTTGATTTGCTTTAAAACTTATCTCTTAGCGGAAGCTTTTGTAACCAATTAATTTAGGGAAAATCATTTCTATTTATGAAAAACCTTAGTCTTTTAGAAAAAAAAAAGACTGTGTTTTGTGGAGTTGCAGTTTTAAAAAAAATCCATAAAAAACAGTATAAAGTCCCAAATTTAAAGCCAAACAGTTTATAGTCCAAAAGATACATCAAAAAACCAAAATAAGTAATAAATTCTAGGAATTAACAGAAAACAGTCTAAAATTTACGTGTGGCTACCGTCGAGTCCTCCGTTGCACCGACTTGTCAAGTCTGGGGATTATCTATATAGATTAACCGACAAAGGGTGAGTTTTCGCAAACTCAATGTGTAATACCCATAGAAAACATGGATGCAGATAATCAACAGAATTCAGTTAGATACAGTTTGGGGCCTGTGTCCATCAGAGAATCAGTTTGGGCCTTAGCCCATTCAGATACTGTCTCAGAAATACATTAGGGCCTTGGCCCATATCAGATACAGAATGCAGATACAGTAAATCAGAATCCTACCCACCAGCCTTTACACACCATCTCCGTCCAACCCTACACACCATGTGGGAATTAAATCAACCCACCCATCCATACGCACCATACTATACAAAAATGCGGCACATAATCAGAAGGTTGCACTTATGCTGCCAGATAATAGGCTTAATAGCCTTTTAGACACTTCTTCCAAGTATCATCAACCTACCACGACGTAATGCAAATATGTAGTGAAAGCGAGAGAAATTTCGGTAAGTATATGTGGGTTGAATTATGGAATGTGATATTATTATGACAGGTAATATGTGAGAATACTTGTATATGATATATGATGTTCTGATTTTAATACACCCATATGTGGTCGGATATGTGATTGCTCATTGAGCGTTATTGTGGCACTTAAAGTGCAAATAAAAGTCTGTAATGTGTAAGAGAATGCGATGTGAACTGATGAATATGAACAGAGATGATGTGCATTAAATCAGTAATTAAATTTGAGTAATTGTGGATATTTTGGTCTTGTGATCTCTTGAAATTATTGGATATAGTTGGCATGCCATAGGATTGTGAGTACTCACCTATCTGTATTGTATTTTTGGGCATTCAGGCCCTGGGTTAGGTTGGAGAGATAAGAAATGTGAGCTAAGCTCCATTCAACGAGACATGCTTGGTGTGTTGGAGAGTGTTAGCTTTATGATTCACTTTTTGAGATATGTTCGACTCTATGAGTCAATTAGTGTATTGGAGATCCATGTACTGGATGTGTGGTCATAGAGCGCACTTTTATGTTTCATAGTCTCAAGTGCCAAATTATTATTTATTTGTGATATTATATATTGTGATAATACGATGTGAGTTGGATGCATAAACATCTAAATAATATGCTAAATGTGTAACACCCCAAACCCGGCCTAGATGTTATGGTCGAATCTGGCGATGTCACGTGGAAAGGGATCTGAAGACAAGATTGTCGAGTTTAAAAATTGTTACAGTAAGCTAGCTTTTATTTAATTCGAAAAAAACTATTTGATTTGCTTTAAAACTTATCTTTAGCGGAAGCTTTTGTAACCAATTAATTTAGGGAAAATCATTTCTATTTACGAAAAACCTTAGTTTTTAGAAAAAAAAAGACTGTGTTTTGTGGGTTGCAGTTTTAAAAAAAATCCATAAAAAACAGTATAAAGTCCCAAATTTAAACCAACCAGTTATAGTCCAAAAGATACATCAAAAACCCAAATAAGTAATAAATTCTAGGAATTAACAGAAAACAGTCTAAAATTTACGTGTGGCTACCGTCGAGTCCTCCGTTGCACCGACTTGTCAAGTCTGGGGATTATCTATATAGATTAAACGACAAAGGGTGAGTTTTCGAAACTCAATGTGTAATACCTATAGAAAACATGCATGCAGATAATCAATAGAATTCAGTTAGATACAGTTTGGGGCCTGTGTCCATCAGAGAATCAGTTTGGGCCTTAGCCCATTCAGATACTGTCTAGAAATACATTAGGGCCTTGGCCCATATCAGATACAGAATGCAGATACAGTAAACCAGAATCCTACCCACCAGCCTTTACACACCATCTCCGTCCAACCCTACACACCATGTGGGAATTAAATCAACCCACCCATCCATACGCACCATACTATACAAAAATGCGGCACATAATCAGAAGGTTGCACTTAGCTGCCAGATAATAGGCTTAATAGCCTTTTAGACACTTCTTCCAAGTATCATCAACCACCACGAGTAATGCAAATATGTAGTGAAAGCGAGAGAAATTTCGGTAAGTATATATGGGTTGAATTATGGAATGTGATATTATTATGACAGGTAATATGTGAGAATACTTGTATATGATATATGATGTTCTGATTTTAATACACCCATATGTGGTCGGATATGTGATTGCTCATTGAGCGTTATTGTGGCACTTAAAGTCAAATAAAGTCTGTAATGTGTAAGAGAATGCGATGTGAACTGATGAATATGAACAGAGATGATGTGCATTAAATCAGTAATTAAATTTGACTAATTGTGGATATTTTGGTCTTGTGATCTCTTGAAATTATTGGATATAGTTGGCATGCCATAGGATTGTGAGTACTCACCTATCTGTATTGTATTTTTGGGCATTCAGGCCCTGGGTTAGGTTGGAGAGATAAGAAATGTGAGCTAAGCTCCATTCAACGAGACATGTTTGGTGTGTTGGAGAGTGTTAGCTTTATGATTCACTTTTTGGATATGTTCGACTCTATGAGTCAATTAGTGTATTGGAGATCCGTGTACTGGATGTGTGGTCATAGAGCGCACTTTTATGTTTCATAGTCTCAAGTGCCAAATTATTATTTATTGTGATATTATATATTGTGATAATACGATGTGAGTTGGATGCATAAACATTAAATAATATGCTAAATGTGTAACACCCCAAACCCGGCCTAGATTTATGGTCGAATCTGGCGATGTCACGTGGAAAGGGATCTGAAGACAAGATTGTCGAGTTTAAAAATTGTTACAGTAAGCTAGCTTTTATTTAATTGAAAAAAACTATTTGATTTGCTTTAAAACTTATCTTTAGCGGAAGCTTTTGTAACCAATTAATTTAGGGAAAATCATTTCTATTTACGAAAAACCTTAGTTTTTTAGAAAAAAAAGACTGTGTTTTGTGGGTTGCAGTTTTAAAAAAAATCCATAAAAAACAGTATAAAGTCCCAAATTTAAACCAACCAGTCTATAGTCCAAAAGATACATCAAAAACCCCAAATAAGTAATAAATTCTAGGAATTAACAAAAACAGTCTAAAATTTACGTGTGGCTACCGTCGAGTCCTCCGTTGCACCGACTTGTCAAGTCTGGGATTATCTATATAGATTAAACAGACAAAGGGTGAGTTTTCGAAACTCAATGTGTAATACCTATAGAAAACATGCATGCAGATAATCAAAGAATTCAGTTAGATACAGTTTGGGGCCTGTGTCCATCAGAGAATCAGTTTGGGCCTTAGCCCATTCAGATACTGTCTTAGAAATACATTAGGGCCTTGGCCCATATCAGATAGAGAATGCAGATACAGTAAACCAGAATCCTACCCACCAGCCTTTACACACCATCTCCGTCCAACCCTACACACCATGTGGGAATTAAATCAACCCACCCATCCATACGCACCATACTATACAAAAATGCGGCACATAATCAGAAGGTTGCACTTGAGCTGCCAGATAATAGGCTTAATAGCCTTTTAGACACTTCTTCCAAGTATCATCAACCCACCACGATGTAATGCAAATATGTAGTGAAAGCGAGAGAAATTTCGGTAAGTATATATGGGTTGAATTATGGAATGTGATATTATTATGACAGGTAATATGTGAGAATACTTGTATATGATATATGATGTTCTGATTTTAATACACCCATATGTGGTCGGATATGTGATTGCTCATTGAGCGTTATTGTGGCACTTAAAGTACAAATAAATGTCTGTAATGTGTAAGAGAATGCGATGTGAACTGATGAATATGAACAGAGATGATGTGCATTAAATCAGTAATTAAATTTGACTAATTGTGGATATTTTGGTCTTGTGATCTCTTGAAATTATTGGATATAGTTGGCATGCCATAGGATTGTGAGTACTCACCTATCTGTATTGTATTTTGGGCATTCAGGCCCTGGGTTAGGTTGGAGAGATAAGAAATGTGAGCTAAGTTCCATTCAACGAGACATGTTTGGTGTGTTGGAGAGTGTTAGCTTTATGATTCACTTTTTGGGATATGTTCGACTCTATGAGTCAATTAGTGTATTGGAGATCCGTGTACTGGATGTGTGGTCATAGAGCGCACTTTTATGTTTCATAGTCTCAAGTGCCAAATTATTATTTAAATGTGATATTATATATTGTGATAATACGATGTGAGTTGGATGCATAAACATATAAATAATATGCTAAATGTGTAACACCCCAAACCCGGCCTAGATATTATGGTCGAATCTGGCGATGTCACATGGAAAGGGATCTGAAGACAAGATTGTCGAGTTTAAAAATTGTTACAGTAAGCTAGCTTTTATTTAATTGAAAAAAAACTATTTGATTTGCTTTAAAACTTATCTCTTAGCGGAAGCTTTTGTAACCAATTAATTTAGGGAAAATCATTTCTATTTACGAAAAACCTTAGTTTTTTAGAAAAAAAAGACTGTGTTTTGTGGAGTTGCAGTTTTAAAAAAATCCATAAAAAATAGTATAAAGTCCCAAATTTAATGCCAACCAGTTTATAGTCCAAAAGATACATGAAAAACCCCAAATAAGTAATAAATTCTAGGAATTAACAAAAAACAGTCTAAAATTTACGTGTGGCTACCGTCGAGTCCTCCGTTGCACCGACTTGTCAAGTCTGGGAATTATCTATATAGATTAAACCGACAAAGGGTGAGTTTTCGCAAACTCAATGTGTAATACCCATAGAAAACATGCATGCAGATAATCAACAGAATTCAGTTAGATACAGTTTGGGGCCTGTGTCCATCAGAGAATCAGTTTGGGCCTTAGCCCATTCAGATACTGTCTCAGAAATACATTAGGGCCTTGGCCCATATCAGATACAGAATGCAGATACAGTAAATCAGAATCCTACCCACCAGCCTTTACACACCATCTCCGTCCAACCCTACACACCATGTGGGAATTAAATCAACCCACCCATCCATACGCACCATACTATACAAAAATGCGGCACATAATCAGAAGGTTGCACTTGAGCTGCCAGATAATAGGCTTAATAGCCTTTAGACACTTCTTCCAAGTATCATCAACCCACCACGATGTAATGCAAATATGTAGTGAAAGCGAGAGAAATTTCGGTAAGTATATATGGGTTGAATTATGGAATGTGATATTATTATGACAGGTAATATGTGAGAATACTTGTATATGATATATGATGTTCTGATTTTAATACACCCATATGTGGTCGGATATGTGATTGCTCATTGAGCGTTATTGTGGCACTTAAAATGCAAATAAATGTCTGTAATGTGTAAGAGAATGCGATGTGAACTGATGAATATGAACAGAGATGATGTGCATTAAATCAGTAATTAAATTTTACTAATTGTGGATATTTGGTCTTGTGATCTCTTGAAATTATTGGATATAGTTGGCATGCCATAGGATTGTGAGTACTTACCTATCTGTATTGTATTTTTGGGCATTCAGGCTCTGGGTTAGGTTGGAGAGATAAGAAATGTGAGCTAAGCTCCATTCAACGAGACATGTTTGGTGTGTTGGAGAGTGTTAGCTTTATGATTCACTTTTTGGGATATGTTCGACTCTATGAGTCAATTAGTGTATTGGAGATCCGTGTACTAGATGTGTGGTCATAGAGCGCACTTTTATGTTTCATAGTCTCAAGTGCCAAATTATTATTTAAATATGATATTATATATTGTGATAATACGATGTGAGTTGGATGCATAAACATATAAATAATATGCTAAATGTGTAACACCCCAAACCCGGCCTAGATGTTATGGTCGAATCTGGCGATGTCACGTGGAAAGGGATCTGAAGACAAGATTGTCGAGTTTAAAAATTGTTACAGTAAGCTAGCTTTTATTTAATTCGAAAAAAAACTATTTGATTTGCTTTAAAACTTATCTATTAGAAGAAGCTTTTGTAACCAATTAATTTAGGGAAAATCATTTCTATTTACGAAAAACCTTAGTTTTTTAGAAAAAAAAAGATTGTGTTTTGTGGAGTTGCAGTTTTAAAAAAAATCCATAAACAGTACAAAGTCCCAAATTTAAAGCCAACCAGTCTATAGTCCAAAAGATAAATCAAAAACCCCAAATAAGTAATAAATTCTAGGAATTAACAGAAAACAGTCTAAAATTTACGTGTGGCTACCGTCGAGTCCTCCGTTGCACCGACTTGTCAAGTCTGGGTATTATCTATATAGATTAAACCGACAAAGGGTGAGTTTTCGCAAACTCAATGTGTAATACCCATAGAAAACATGGATGCAGATAATCAACAGAATTCAGTTAGATACAGTTTGGGGCCTATGTCTATCAGAGAATCAGTTTGGGCCTTAGCCCATTCAGATACTGTCTCAGAAATACATTAGGGCCTTGGCCCATATCAGATACAGAATGCAGATACAGTAAATCAGAATCCTACCCACTAGCCTTTACACACCATCTCCGTCCAACCCTACACACCATGTGGGAATTAAATCAACCCACCCATCCATACGCACCATACTATACAAAAATGCGGCACATAATCAGAAGGTTGCACTTGTGCTGCCAGATAATAGGCTTAATAGCCTTTGAGACACTTCTTCCGAGTATCATCAACCCACCACGATGTAATGCAAATATGTAGTGAAAGCGAGAGAAATTTCGGTAAGTATATATGGGATGAGTTATGGAATGTGATATTATTATGACAGGTAATATGTGAGAATACTTGTATATGATATATGATGTTCTGATTTTAATACACCCATATGTGGTCGGATATGTGATTGCTCATTGAGCGTTATTGTGGCACTTAAAGTGCAAATAAATGTCTGTAATGTGTAAGAGAATGCGATGTGAACTGATGAATATGAACAGAGATGATGTGCATTAAATCAGTAATTAAATTTTACTAATTGTGGATATTTTGGTCTTGTGATCTCTTGAAATTATTGGATATAGTTGGCATGCCATAGGATTGTGAGTACTTACCTATCTGTATTGTATTTTTGGGCATTCAGGCCCTGGGTTAGGTTGGAGAGATAAGAAATGTGAGCTAAGCTCCATTCAACGAGACATGTTTGGTGTGTTGGAGAGTGTTAGCTTTATGATTCACTTTTGGGATATGTTCGACTCTATGAGTCAATTAGTGTATTGGAGATCCGTGTACTAGATGTGTGGTCATAGAGCGCACTTTTATGTTTCATAGTCTCAAGTGCCAAATTATTATTTAAATATGATATTATATATTGTGATAATACGATGTGAGTTGGATGCATAAACATATAAATAATATGCTAAATGTGTAACACCCCAAACCCGGCCTAGATGTTATGGTCGAATCTGGCGATGTCACGTGGAAAGGGATCTGAAGACAAGATTGTCGAGTTTAAAAATTGTTACAGTAAGCTAGCTTTTATTTAATTCGAAAAAAAACTATTTGATTTGCTTTAAAACTTATCTATTAGCAGAAGCTTTTGTAACCAATTAATTTAGGGAAAATCATTTCTATTTACGAAAAACCTTAGTTTTTTAGAAAAAAAAAGACTGTGTTTTGTGGAGTTGCAGTTTTAAAAAAAATCCATAAACAGTATAAAGTCCCAAATTTAAAGCCAACCAGTCTATAGTCCAAAAGATACATCAAAAACCCCAAATAAGTAATAAATTCTAGGAATTAACAGAAAACAGTCTAAAATTTACGTGTGGCTACCGTCGAGTCCTCCGTTGCACCGACTTGTCAAGTCTGGGTATTATCTATATAGATTAAACCGACAAAGGGTGAGTTTTCGCAAACTCAATGTGTAATACCCATAGAAAACATGGATGCAGATAATCAACAGAATTCAGTTAGATACAGTTTGGGGCCTATGTCCATCAGAGAATCAGTTTGGGCCTTAGCCCATTCAGATACTGTCTCAGAAATACATTAGGGCCTTGGCCCATATCAGATACAGAATGCAGATACAGTAAATCAGAATCCTACCCACCAGCCTTTACACACCATCTCCGTCCAACCCTACACACCATGTGGGAATTAAATCAACCCACCCATCCATACGCACCATACTATACAAAAATGCGGCACATAATCAGAAGGTTGCACTTGTGCTGCCAGATAATTGGCTTAATAGCCTTTGAGACACTTCTTCCGAGTATCATCAACCCACCACGATGTAATGCAAATATGTAGTGAAAGCGAGAGAAATTTCGGTAAGTATATATGGGTTGAGTTATGGAATGTGATATTATTATGACAGGTAATATGTGAGAATACTTGTATATGATATATGATGTTCTGATTTTAATACACCCATATGTGGTCGGATATGTGATTGCTCATTGAGCGTTATTGTGGCACTTAAAGTGCAAATAAATGTCTGTAATGTGTAAGAGAATGCGATGTGAACTGATGAATATGAACAGAGATGATGTGCATTAAATCAGTAATTAAATTTGAGTAATTGTGGATATTTTGGTCTTGTGATCTCTTGAAATTATTGGATATAGTTGGCATGCCATAGGATTGTGAGTACTCACCTATCTGTATTGTATTTTTGGGCATTCAGGCCCTGGGTTAGGTTGGAGAGATAAGAAATGTGAGCTAAGCTCCATTCAACGAGACATGTTTGGTGTGTTGGAGAGTGTTAGCTTTATGATTCACGTTTTGGGATATGTTCGACTCTATGAGTCAATTAGTGTATTGGAGATCCGTGTACTGGATGTATGGTCATAGAGCGCACTTTTATGTTTCATAGTCTCAAGTGCCAAATTATTATTTATTTGTGATATTATATATTGTGATAATACGATGTGAGTTGGATGCATAAACATCTAAATAATATGCTAAATGTGTAACACCCCAAACCCGGCCTAGATGTTATGGTTGAATCTGGCGATGTCACATGGAAAGGGATCTGAAGACAAGATTGTCGAGTTTAAAAATTGTTACAGTAAGCTAGCTTTTATTTAATTCGAAAAAAAAACTATTTGATTTGCTTTAAAACTTATCTCTTAGCGGAAGCTTTTGTAACCAATTAATTTAGGGAAAATCATTTCTATTTACGAAAAACCTTAGTTTTTTAGAAAAAAAAGACTGTGTTTTGTGGAGTTGCAGTTTTAAAAAAAATCCATAAAAAACAGTATAAAGTCCCAAATTTAAAGCCAACCAGTCTATAGTCCAAAAAATACATCAAAAACCCCAAATAAGTAATAAATACTAGGAATTAACAGAAAACAGTCTAAAATTTACGTGTGGCTACCGTCGAGTCCTCCGTTGCACCGACTTGTCAAGTCTGGGGATTATCTATATAGATTAAACCGACAAAGGGTGAGTTTTCGCAAACTCAATGTGTAATACCCATAGAAAACATGGATGCAGATAATCAACAGAATTCAGTTAGATACAGTTTGGGGCCTGTGTCCATCAGAGAATCAGTTTGGGCCTTAGCCCATTCAGATACTGTCTCAGAAATACATTAGGGCCTTGGCCCATATCAGATACAGAATGCAGATACAGTAAATCAGAATCCTACCCACCAGCCTTTACACACCATCTCCGTCCAACCCTACACACCATGTGGGAATTAAATCAACCCACCCATCCATACGCACCATACTATACAAAAATGTGGCACATAATCAGAAGGTTGCACTTGAGCTGCCAGATAATAGGCTTAATAGCCTTTTAGACACTTCTTCCAAGTATCATCAACCCACCACGATGTAATGCAATATACAAAATATGTCATGCCATTATGCAATTAATAGTACATACATTAAGATATCATAAGTCATGCTCGGTATAGAAATCAGATAGACAGATCACACATATAAGGGTGTAAGTAAAGCTTACTGACCCTACAGTAGGTCCACAATTGACTTGGTCGACCCATGCAACCTTACAGAACTTTTCAGAAAAACGGGCTCACACGCTCATGTGGCCCACTCGACCCAAATTGGCCTTGGCCACGTGATCCATTTTTAATGTAACCTGTGCTAGTTAATTATTCTTATATGTTTTCACTATTTACCTATATGTTCTTTCAAAGCTATCTACTTGAGTCACTATTACTAAATTATTTATATATTGAGCTACAATATTCCGAATTAAGATATGCTTAATGTCTTTGAAACTAGACTCAAATACCATTCTACCATAAAATTTCCAGAATTTTTGGTTCAACCAATAAGTACAGTGAAATCTTCAAACTTACCCCTGTTCTACTGTCTGATAGCTTCGTCCCTTCTTTGCTAAAAATTAATTACCTCTTAGTACAAAATTTGGATGATGTTTCCATTTGTTTCTATTGAAAATAGACTCATTAATAATTTAAACATGTAAATTTTAACCCCTAATTATTTTTCTCCATATTTTGATGATTTTCCAAAGTCAGAACAGGGAAACCCGAATTCATTCTGACCTTGTCTCACAATGTTTATTATACCTAACAATTTACAATTCCATTACTTACACTATTTATTCTATGAGAAACTATAACCAATAAGCTTTAATTTCACATTTTTTCATCCCCTAATTCAATTTCCACAATTTATGGTGATTTTTCAAATTTATCCTACTACTGCTGTCCAAACAGCAAGCAATTTTGGCTTTTCGCCAAATCCCTCTTTTTTTTTGCGTTTCGGGTACACACCTAGTTTTGTTTGATGCTAAAATAGTCCTTGAGCACTCCAAAGCCTATAATCAAGATACTCAACATCAATTTAACAGATTTACAAGCGAATTGACAACTAGGAACGAATAGAAACCCAAATTACCACCAACGATAACCCTCTGTTTAACTATTGTTAAGACGAGAACATTGAATTCACCAGTCTGAGCCTCCCCCTACGCCCAAATCATAGAGAAAAAACATTACCACTTTAGTCGCTAAGAGATTCATGACGGAAACGAAGAGAAACTCTTACCGAAACTAAGCAAGCACTAACCGCGTTCTAAAACAAAGGAAAATAAATGGATTAGGGAAAAATCAAGAAGAAGAAAAAGAAAAGAAAGATGGAAAAGCTCAGAGAATTTTGCAAGAGGAGATGGAGAAGAATAGAAGGCAGAATTGTTTTGGAAAAGAGAGTCGAAATTCGATTATGGGAAAAAAATTCGATAACCCCAAAAATCCCTTAATCTTCTCCACTAATTCCCACTACATATCTACTACTCAGAATACCCCTATTACACAACTCTATCCCCAAATCTGAGCAAAAAATTAATACCCTTGCCTGTATAGGGATTCAAACACAAGACCTTCACCGTAATAACACACCATTTAACCACCAAACCAGCAGGCCCATTCTGATGTCATTTACCCAACAATCAAATAAAAGCCTACTGAACAAGAGTAAGCCCTAATTCATTCAAAATACCAAAATTTGCCCAAGCGAAGGCTCGAACTTGGGACCTCCACAACAGTCTTAGAACACATAACCACTAAAGATGACAAATATTTGAGTCATATTTTCACAATAACAAAATTAGAAATTTTGGTGTGTTACAACTCTACCCCCTAAAATAAAATTTCGTCCTCAAAATTTTACTTGATCAGAATAGATGAGGATATTGCTGACACATCGCATCCTTAGGCTCCCATGTGGCCTCCTCAGTGCTATGATTACACCACTGAACCTTCACTAAGGGAATAGACTTTTTTCGAAGGACTTTTACATCACGCTCCAAAATTTGAACCGGCCCCTCCTCGAAGGTCAAGTCTGGCCTAACCTCAATCTCCTCAACAGAAACAACATGCGTGGGATTAGAGCGGTAGTGCCTCAACATCGAGATGTGAAAAACATCATGAATGTGGTCCAACTCCAGAGGTAACTCCAACTGATAAGCGCCAGGTCCCACACGTTTCAGAATGTGGTAAAGTCCAATAAACCGAGGGCTCAGCTTGCCCTTGCCACCGAACCTCAGAACCTTTTTCCATGGCGAGACCCTGAGAAAAACTAGGTCCCCTAGAGAATACTCGATCTCACGCCTCTTCAAATATGTATACGATTTCTGCCTATCAGAAGCCGCTTTCAAACGATCTTGAATCAATCTAAACTTATCCTCTATCTCAGAGACCAACTCAGAACCCAGAACACGTCGCTCGCCCAACTTAGCCCAACATAAAGGAGTGCGACACTTACGACCGTACAGTTCCTTGTAAGGTGCCATCTGGATGCTAGACTGGTAGCTATTATTGTAGGCAAACTCTGCTAACGGCAAGTACTCCTCCTAACTGCCTCAGAAATCAATAACACAGCTCCTCAACATGTCCTCCAGTATCTGAATCACCTTCTCCGACTGACCATCTGTCTGAGGATGGAAAGAAGTATTGAAGTATAATCTTAAACCCAGAGCCTCATGAAGCTTCTTCTAGGACCAAGACGTGAAATAATGATCCCTATCGAAAATGATCGAGACAGGTACCCCATGCAGTCTCACTATTTTTGATATGTAGAGCTTAGCTAATTTCTGAAGAGAAAAGTCTGTCCTTACCGGGATTAAGTGAGCAGGCTTGGTTAACCGATCCATAATGACCCAAACAGAATCCTTCTTAGTGGGTGTTAGAGGCAAGCCACTCACAAAGTCCATCGTTACTTGCTCCCATTTCCATAACGATATTTTAATCGGCTGCAGCAAATCCAAAGGTAACTAATGCTCAGCCTTAACCTGCTGACAAGTCAAACAGCGAGTAACAAAGTCGGTAACCTCACACTTCAACCCTAGCCACCAGTACAATTTTCGAAGATCTCGGTACATCTTCTTCCCGCCGGGATGCATGGTATAGGGACTACCACGCGCCTCTCTCAGAATCGACTGCCTTAAATCCTCATCATTTGTACACAAATCCGACCGCAGAAACAAAGTACCCCATCACTGTTTATCCCAAAATCAGTAGTGCCACCATTCTCAACCTAACGAAAATGCAACCTGAGAGGCTTTCCTCCAACTGTTTTCCTCAAATCTATTCAATCTATGTCGATTTGACTTGAAATTCTACCAACCGACTTCCATCGTCGAATAGGCTAAGTCGAGTGAACATCGCTCTCAGATCGGTCATAGCCCTACGGCTCAACGCATCGGCCACCCCATTGGCCTTGCTGGGATGGTACTCAATGGTACAATCATAATCCTTAAGCAACTCAACCCGTCTACGCTGCCTAAGATTTAACTCCTTCTGAGTGAGGAGATACTTGAGGCTCTTATAATCAGTGTAGATAATACACTTCTCACCGTACAGATAATGCCTTTAGATTTTCAATGCAAAGACTACGGCGGCCAACTCCAAATCGTTTGTCGGATAGTTCACCTCATGTGTCTTAAGATGACGAGACACATATGCAACCACCTTACCATCCTGCATCAACACACATCCCAAACTGACATGTGATGTATCACTATAAACCGTGAACTCCTTTCCAGGTTAAGGCTGTACCAAAATAGGAGCTTTAGTGAGTACAATTTTAAGCTTCTCAAAGCTCTCTTGTTGCGCATTAATCCAGTCAACCGGTACACCTTTGTGTAACAGCTTAGTCAAGGGTTCTGCGATCAGTGAAAATCCTTCCACAAATCGTCGGTAATAACTTGCCAGCCCCAAAAAGCTGCAGATCCCAGACATATTCTTAGGCTGTTTCCAGTCCAATACAGCCTCAATTGTTTGAGGATCGACTCGAATCCCCTCAGCAGATACCACATGACCCAAAAATGTTACTTCACGTAACTAGAACTCACACTTGCTGAACTTAGCATAGAGCTGCTTTTCCCTCAAAATGTGAAGAACAATCTTAAGGTGCTCGTCATGCTCATCCTTATTCCTCGAATAAACCAATATGTCAATAATGAACACCACTACAAACGATCCAGGTAGGGCTGAAACACTCGGTTCACCAAATCCATGAAAGCTACCAGTGCATTAGTCAGTCCAAATGGCATCACTAGGAACTCGTAGTGACCATAACGAGTCCTAAATGCCGTCTTATGCACATCAGCCTATGGATCCCCCAATTAGATTTGACTCTAATTCAATAGATTTATGTCATCCTATTTCTAAGATTGTATGTAACTCCATTCAATTATGCAAGATCTAGTCACAACAAGGGTTTATTCAACCTCAGACTTATGCACATCAAACATGGATTAACACTCTAGATTTATTAACCCAAGAATAATTAAACATTCATAATTGAAAATAAAGATACTAAGGTTTTATTGCATAAAATTAGAAATCAAGCAGTAGAATCTATCCCAGGGTTCATCTCCCCTAGGTATTAAGAGAATTAGTTCATACTTGTAAGATTAAACACCAAAAATAAAATATAACCACTAAAATAAAAGAAATCCATGATAACTCCCTTGAAAATCAACTTGGACTCTTGAATCTTGATGGAGAATTACTTGGAAATTGGCTTCAATAGTGTTCTTTGAGTAAGTTTTATGCTATCTTATGACAGTTGTTTATTCCCTTCTTTATTTCCCTATTTATGCCTTCTTAAAGTGCCAAAAAACCTAAAAATTACAACTTCTAGCTGTTAGCTCACATGGTTTCATAAATCCACACGCCATAGACACATGTCTGTGTGCTTTATTAAGCATCAAAACATGAATATAAAGGATTAGAAGTATTTAATTCACAATTAATGTCACATAATCAACCAAAAATGCACTAAGAATGAGGCTAAAAAATGTTACTTTTGACACTTCTCAAATATCCCCACACTTAAGCATTTGTTTGTCCTCAAGAAAAGTTCTTAGCTCACATTAAAATTAACTTTGCTTCACCTATTATTTACACTGATTATATTTTAGCATAATTTATATATCATTATAGGAGTCTCCCCTACCTTAATAATCACTTGAAATCCAAACTCAACAAGGTTTAACATCCTCACTAAGATTCACTCAAAGCATTCAAAGTGTTTAAATTCTAATTAATATGCACTCAATAGTCAAACGAGGAATGTTATTACTATAACCTTGCTTAAGAAACGAATCTCCACCACTACAAATATGATATGACACAAATATCAAGAGATCTTTACAAGGTATCTAATGAGGCTTAGGTTAAGGGTATGGAAGGGTATAAAAGGCGATTGCATTCGAGAGTTGAATTGAGGAGCTATCAGACTAAAAGATTAAGATGTTGAATTGCAAATAATTGACATGAATAATAAACAAATAATTGAAGTGAGCCTTTATACAAAATATAATAATGATGATTTAAGCTAAAAAATAATATAATGGGGCTATAACATGAAGAGTGATCTCACAATTGGACAAGATAGCCAAAAGTTTTTTCCATGTTTTTTTTTCCTTTTTCTTTCTCTTGTTTTTTCTTCTTCTTTTTTTGAAAAAAAAGGGAAAAATTCAGCAATATGAATGATCGAACATGGTTGGGCAACTTACCAAAATCTAATCTCGACGAAAGGAAAGCAATAAAAAGGTAATTCAAAGATTAATGGGGCTTTAAGGGTTAAAATGAGTGGATGATAAATGAACAAAAAGAGATTAGGCTTAAAGGGGTATACTAGTGGGAAATCAAATGGGTAAGCTATTTAAAGGCTAAGTGGGTTAAATTCTAAGTGCCTCTATCATCTCAAAATATCAAATCATTAATGTGGTCTTAACATGCATAACAAAAACAAGTTCTAGAATAACAGACTTAATTGACACACTCAAAACCAAAAAAAGAACATGAGCATAAAAAGATAGATGCTCAAAAGCTCACAAATATATGGTTATGATGTCAAAACTTGTAAAGTTATAATTCAAGAAAGTTATTAAATTCAGGGAGAAAACCTAAAATAATTTTTCTAAAAAATGCTTGACTCTCTCATGCATAAAAGTATAAATAAAAAAATGCATAAAAACCTACAAATTATTACAAAGCAGAATCAACAAAAAAATCTAAGTTTAGGATAAAATTCAAGGACTAATTTGAATTAAAGTATAAAATCCTCCCTACACTTAATATGTACATTGCCCTCAATGTTCGAACAAAAATAAACACAATAAACACAATAAAATAAGAAAATGAGGAAAGAACTAAAACTCCCTAAATAGGGATGAAAGGATGAGAATGTGAAATTTGGAAGCATTAGAGATCCGAAGTTATGTAAAGTTATCGTTGCAACAATCAAAAGAAAGCGAAATAAAAAGAAAACGAACATGGATCTAGTGAATGAAGGAAACGGTTGTGTCGTTGGCCTATGTGGATCACACGGCTGTATCTTTAGCCCGTTTGGCTTTCACTAAGATAAAATCATACTACAGTATTCACACGACTGAGTTATTAGCCCGTGTGGGTCACATGGTCGTGTTCCTTTTGGGAACCGTATGGTTTAAAAAAATATTGACCACCTCTAGATGTACTAACGTCCAGAGTGTTAATACTGCAGTAAAACATATATAAATGAGGCGGTATCCGCAAGTATACGGGTCTAGTTGTAATATAGTTACAACAGAGTAGGTGAGTACTTCGAAGATCGTACCCAAGGGAGGTGAGTGCTAGATCAATTTTAACCTAAACACTGAAAGATCTAATTAGTACTCTAAATCAGTTATAGTACAAAACATAAAAGAACGAGATTTTTAAGATTTTCTAATAATCAAAATATAATAACATAAAGAAATAAATATCAAGAGATCAAAAAATAGAATAAATCAAACCAGATTATAGGTGATTAGCTCGCTTTCGTAATCTTTATTAATTGTTGCTTCGGGTTCCTCGTCAATCAATTAGACGCTATCCCAGCAAGATCTTCTGATCTTCCACTCAAATAATGAGTCGGCAAAGACTACTTATCTTCTAACCTCACAGTTCAAACCGATTCGAGGTTAAGGTGTTCATGAATAAGCCATGCCAAGTTTAGGTTAATTCCCACCTTCTTGACTTTCTAGGGTTGTTAGGCCTAGGGTTTAGGTTCTTCCTTTCTCAAACAATTGATCCATTGAGTAACCCTATAAAATAGTTAACAAATCATACCTCCACTCGCTAATCCCCTATAGAAAGATTAGTTCCTCATGGTTTTCATAAACAATATGGAATCAATGTAAAGAGAGAACAGGATAAATGAATTAAAGTATAGAGTTTGAGAAAACGTCTGATTTGTATTAAGAATAAAGTGAATCCAAAAGTTTGATTGTCTCCATAAATTAGATCTCTTGAGATAAAACAAAGAACAACTAAAAGTAAATCTAAAAACCTAAGAAAAGATAAAACTAAACTTAAATCAAAATGAAAAATTCTAAAATAAGTAATTGGTGTCTGTAATGTGTGACAAAAATAGCTTATTTAGAGATTTTAGGTGGCCATCGTCGTTAAACCTAGGTTAGCTGACCTTTCTGAGCATTAAGTTTAATTTTGCAGACCAAAATGCCCCTTAGTTCGTGTTAATTCTTGTCTAGGTTCAATTTCATGACACACCAAGACTTGTGTCGCGACATAGGAATAAGTATACTCCTCTTAGGATGTGTTTAGGGGTATGTCACGACACCCTTAGGCTGAGTCGCGACATTGAAGGAAGTCTCGTGATTTTTCCATTCTACTCCCTATGTTGCGACATTGATCATTCCGTGTTGTGACATAGTGACCAGTATCAGTTTAGTATGCCTTAATGGTCTCTTGCACACTTACAAAGTTTATTAGCTCACCCTTTTGGCCTCATTCGGCCCCTAAGGTCAATAAAAGACTCAATTTGCATATTTTATTAACTTAAGGAAAACTTATAAAAACATAATTAAAATATGATGGAAATGCTTGCTTTCAAGCTCCTAAATTGCAAATATTAGTTTAATTTGCTACACTGAATTACGAAAAATCAAACTTTCCGACACTTATGTCATTGCTTGTCCTCAAGCAACACGAACAAAAATAAGAAATAAAATAGATGACCTTTGAGCAAATATAATACCAGTATTAACTTCAGAGCACATGGCTAAGCATTTCATATTTACGCATAGCTTTGACATGATGAATAATTGACTTACCACCTTCAAATTCAAACATCTAAGTTCAGTGCATTACAAAATATTCAAGATTAAGGGTCTCACCTATCGAAATCCATCAACAAATCGTACAAGTGATTTGATTATCCTAGTAGAATAGAAATAACAGTTTATGTGATTGTTTAATATAATGTTCATTTATGCATAAAGTATTTAGGTCACATAGGACTTTTCAGCTTGTAACGTTATGAGGCTTAGGACAAGTATGGAATTCAAAACAGTAAGCATCAAAAAGGTTACAAACATGAAAATAGTTTGGCACATTGTAACGATCCCTATTTTTCCCCCTTAGTGACCCTTACCTACTCACCACCTTATTTCTCCTTCTCTCACCTTCCTTGTTTCTCCACATAGGAAATCATAGCATGACATAGTAACTACAACTAGCCTACGAGTTTTTTTTTTTGCACTAATGAATGAGTTTTTCTTATCCCTATGAGTTTGTCACTTTCTTTTTCAATTCATCCCATTCACGAATGTTTTTTTTCTTTTCATGTACTTTTTCTACTCGTATTCATTTTTTTTTGGATTTTTCTTTTTTTTTTGCACTTTCAGGCTAAGCTATAATTCCCATATCACACTAGTCTTTCTTTCTTCATGCTATTTTTACAAACTCCATCATGATGCATCTAATTAACCCTCAATACATATGGCCAGGCGTCAATTGTTGTGTAGTGCAGGACCAAAGAAAAAGGGGAAATACAAATTAACAATTTAGGCTTGGGTTTTGTAATAAGGTTCATCAAGAAGTGTTAACATGCTTAAAAATCGATACTACAGGTGAATAAATATAGGTAAACTTTTTGGCTCTTGGATATATTCTAAACAATGCCTAAGTGTTGGAACGCCGACACCCCTACGGCGCAGCAAAAAATTAAAACATTCGGCGATCCTAACCATGGATCCATATGTGATGAACAAATTGGGATGAAGTAAAGGTTTCGAAATTACCGAATCTTTATTTTGAGTAGACAGCAACACCTCAGCAACGAGTAATCTGATCTACTATCGAACCAAACCGCAATCTATCGTGACTCCGGCCTCTACGTAATCCACCCAGTTGACAATGAATGGAAGGAATCCCTAAAACTGTTTTGGAAAAAGAACTTTACTTTGACGCTGCTAGACCCCAAGCAAAGAAAAAACGGGATTTTTATATCTATTTTTTAGGGTTTCTAAAAATTAAATAAATATAACTATGTTTTAAACCGAAAATTATAATTACATTAATTATAATAATGATTTCGGTAAACTATATATTTATTTGAATTTATATACTAACCAAATTCATGTTCTTATTATGCCTACAAAAACCTTGTACATAATGTGTTCGATATTTGATTATCCAATTAAATTAATTCTATAATTAATTTAATTCAAGCGACAACCAAACACAATACCAACTATGTTTTATTCCGTTCATTTCAACTATAGGGTGTGACCCTGTAGAACGATTCCAATGTTACAAACAATGAGTGGCACCTAGCAATGCATCATTGCTACCTAAGTCACAAGAAATCATGATTCGACATAACATTTTTATGATTAACCTTTCATGCAATAATTCTTAATTCATTTATATCTGGATTGGACACAAGTCATGGAATAGTCACACTTGCATAGTCCATTCCATGTTCCTTGATATCTTAAGTAGACTACGATATAGAAATAAGTATGACATCTCATATCAGCTTATTTGAGCATGGCCATGCATTTCTAGTCTCACTCAATCAACTGGCCTAAGATATTACTCCCATTATGTAGGAGGGACTTATCCTATATCGATCAACCATATCCCTCTACATAGATCGTGGTATATCCAACATCAGCCTTTATAGAACAATCAGTTATGGTGTACGCTTGACTGTATCAAAATATACAACTCACGATGTTGGGATTATGATGATCTCAAGTCTGAGGATCATATATATATTAATCACTATGAGTAATGTTGTGACAATTACATAATAATCCAAGAAACATCCTCATAATGGGCCAGTCCAATATGTTGTTCTCTAACACACATATTCATGCATCGATTTTGACATTCCATATCAATGACAACTCTTTATCATCAATCAACTACATGTTAGTCTTAATGCATTATTGTTGTCCTATCCAACAATAATACTTGACTAAGGACCTTTTAAGAATAATCATATTACTCTCAGGACATTATTATAAAACAGTTTATTTATACACACAGAAAAGAAACTGAAATAATAATGGTAACGCCTTATATTAATAAACATGATAAATCAAGTATGTTATTACAACCATCTCATGATTGATCTTTGGGCATACTCTAACACTTAGGTCATCCCTTAAATATCTCAATATGCACAAATTTAATCTACCAAACAAACTCAAATTTAACTATTTATCATTCATGCAAGCATGCTCATTATTTTCTATATTATCTAGTACAATTGATTACTTAATGCCTATTTATAGTGTAACATATGGAACTTAGTAGTCTAATAGTAAAAAATTTAAAATCACATATCATCATGCCAACTTTATTTATAAACACAAGCAACTTATGTACATGCTCCTAACCAATCACTTGTATTTCTACAAGCTCAAATACATAAATGAAAAGAAAAATTAAAGAAAAATGAAAAAATTTAAAACAAATTTTCTATGTTACCCCCACACTTTAGTTAACACATTGTCCTCAGTGTGTAACCCACAAAAAGATAAGGAAATAAGTTACTCGATTGATTGTGGTTATTCCAATTACTAATGGTGGGTTCTTCCTCCTTTGATCATGTAAAGCTTGAATTGTTTGTGTCTCCTTTGTGTGGGATTCCTATAGAGAAAATCATAAACAAACACAAAACAAAATAACTAAAAATTTATTTCTATCCTACTCCTAAAAACAATTTTAAATCATCCTTCAGTTTAATACAACCCAAAACAAAATTAAGTTCTAATCATCCTCCTCATCAACCATCTCTGCCCTTCCATCTCCCTCTTCTTCCTCTTCACTCTCATGTTCTCCTTCTTCCTATTAGGATGGCGTAGGCTCAAACATGTCTGGTGTGTAGTTAGGGACCCGGATATTGTTTTGCCTTACAAATTCTTGAAATATTGGCCCTAACTCTCCAGCTTAGGATGACTACCTTCAACAACCTCCTGTTGAGCTCATTACAACCTTTGTGACGAAGCTGGTGTAGCCGTTTCTTTTTTCTATTATATGTTCTAAACTTTTATTTGTTTAGCTCGTAGCTCTATGTACTATTGGAACAAAATATCACCAATAATACTACGAAATGCTTTCAGTGATTGCTCAGTGGATGCCATATGTCCACTTGCTCTTTTACATAAGATCGTCACCAAGTGGGAAAATAAAACTACCATTTTCTAGCCACTGATACATCTCTTCATGTTTTGGTGGATCCACTTTCCAATACACACCTACTTTTTCTACAATATTGCATAAAGTAAAACTGCTCGAAATGTCTTAACGTTAGATACATTTAAATCAGGGACTATTCGTATGCACATGAATTGAATCCACATTTTAGCCTTCGGGAACATAATTGCTTGATTGAAGGACGCTGGGATACTAGTACATGGGCAGTATTTCCATTCGCCCCTTCCTTCTGTTAAGTAATTTATTATATTGTCCTTATCTATGTCTCTAAAGTATTCTAAGTTGGTTTCATCAATAAAATCTTGGTCATAGATTGGAGCATTGTAAAAATCGCAAATAATTTGAGGGGTTACTTTAACTTCTATCCCTCGCATAAATATAGTATCCCATATATGACCATTAGTATTTCTAGACTCACGATCTCGTAAAGATGTATAAAATTATTGAACTATTAGGACCACGACCATATCTTTTGGGATTGTCCAAAAATGTTGCCATCGATGAAACCTAACTAGATGCCATATCTCCTTACAAAGGATCATCGATAGATCAAATTCCCTCTCTTGAATGATTTTTTTCCTTGAAGTTCATTAAAATATTTTTCAACATTTGAATTCGAGAAACTAGAGTGATTTTGAACCGTCGATGGCTCCATTTCCATAGTTCATCTAACTTTTCTAGAAGGTATTACTACAAAACTAGGAATGAGAGAAGAATATCAAGAAATTCAATAGAACAGTAAAAGTATTAAATTAGGAACCCTTAACCTCAAAGAAGTCATTGAATTCCTCATTTCGTGTGGCATCTATTGTTCCTTGAGTGTTCCCATTTTTTTTGTGGCACCAAGTATAATTGAAAGATGGACATTTTTAAAGAAGTGGAAATTTAGGGTTTAGGGTTTGGAGTTGTAAGAGATTTTGAGAGGATTGAGAGGATTAAAGGGTTAAGACATGTTTAAAGAGTATAATATGTTTTTAGGTTAAAATTTGGGGTTTTAGATGGTAAAAAGTCAGCTAAAATGGGTTTTAAAGCCATCGGGTTACACTATCGAGTCAGGTCAGTTGCAGAAAATTGTAGCGACGTCGTGACACATGGTTTTCATATCACGACATCCCTAGCAATATAACGTCGTCGTGACATCGGGGTTCGATGTCGCAACATACTCTGGATTTTTTGATTCATGTGTATACTAAATTGGTGTCATGACACACAATGTCTGTGTTGCAACATCGAAGTGATTTTCTCAATCTTGTCGAATTTGCCTTTGGTGTAGTGACGCGGGACTGCCGTGTTGTGACACCAACTCTGTTTTCACCCAAGATTCTAATTTTTATAGCATTAAGGTTTCTATAAAATGTAAAGTTAATGAAAATTAAAATCTATACTAATCAGTTAGCTAAATATACAATAATTTACAAATATTAAGCATCAATTCAAATAATTTAAGTCTTACTATTGGATTCATCCAACAGTACCATTAATCCACAGATGGACGATTCTTGAGTTCTATCAATATTAGTCTATCGTCCGACGTTCCATTCCACCTTTTTCCGCTTATCCCTTTCTTTAAACTTGTTTTTTTGACCTGTATGCATTAAAAGAAGTATGTCCATTGACTTGGGATTGTTAGAAACAAATAATCCCTTGCACTGCTCCCCTCAAGTCCTTCTACTTTCCTCGCTCGGTTGATAGTTGACCACCTCCAGACATACTAACATCAAGAGTGTAAATACTACAATAAAAGGTAGAACTACGAGGCGGTATCCGCAAGTATACGGGTCTAGTTGTAATATAGTTTTACAACTGAGTGGGTGCGTACTTTAAGGATCGTACCCAAGGGAGGTGAGTGCTAGATCAATTCTACCTTAAGCATTAGAAGATCTAATTAGTACTTTAGATTCATTTATAATAATAAGAATATAAAATAAATTATTTTTGTGGTTTTTATAATGATCAAAATAAAGCAACATTAAAAAGATAAAATTCAAGAGATTAAAGAGGAAGAATAAATCAAATCTGATTATGGGTGACTAGCTCGCTTCGATAATCTCCATCAACTGTTACTCTAGGTTCCTCGTCAATCAACTAGTCGCTACCCTAACCAAATCTTCTCATCTTCCACTGACATAATGAGTCAAGAAGAACTACTTATCTTCTAACCTCACAATCCAAACTAGTTTGGGGTTAAGGTGTTCAAGGGTTGGCAATAATAATTTTGAGTTAATTCCCACCTTGATGACTTCTCGAGGTTGTAAGGCCTAGGGTCGTTTGGTTCGCTGTAATGGAATAGAGTTGTAATGGAATAGAGGTGTAATGGAATAGAACTGTAATAGTAATTCAATTGTTTGGTTGAATGGAATGGAATAGAACTGTAATAGTATTCTTGTGTTTGGTTGAATGGAATGATGTTGTAATAGCATAAGGAAAAAAACTAAAATGACTAGAATACCCTTAGCAGAATTTTTTTTAGGTAAATGATTATTGTTATTGTTATTAAATTTTAATAAGATTATTAATATAAATAATAAATAATTTAATCATATTTTAACATAATTATTATTAAATATAATTTAATAAAAATATATAATTTAAAAAAATTCTTAATATAATTATTCTTATATGAATTTACTAAAATCATAATATATAGTACTATAAAAATAATATATAATCTATTTTATTATTTTTAAACTGCAATACATATTTAATGTGCTAAAATATCATTAGTGAAACAAATAATTTAATTATTCTACAATAAAAAAAACAAAAATATTAGAAGTAATAAATAACTTGAGAATTATATTTTACATCCAAACATAATATTCATATATTAACAAAAAGTTACATAATTTCATTAGTTTATATGTCATAATATCCAAACATAATATTCATATATTAACAAAAAGTTACATAATTTCATTAGTTTATATGTCATAATATCCAAACATAATATTCATATATTAACAAAAAGTTACATAATTTCATTAGTTTATATGTCATAATATCCAAACATAATATTCATATATTAACAAACATAATATTCATATATTAATAAAAAGACTAATTTACTTTTTGATTTAATGTATAAGGAGTAATTTACTCATTTTTATAGTGGAGAAGGCAAAATACAATGCAACTCCTAATATAATGGCTTCTACAGTACTTTACCGTTTTGTTTGTTTTTCAAGTATTTTGAAGGAATTGGATTGCTTTTAGCATGGAGCAGTGACCCATTACTGTGCAACTTATGAAATGGAGAATTGGAAGGTTGTTTTTTGGTAACTTTGATGTGCAACATTTGGATTATAATTTCTTTTGCAGAAATGATCATATAAACGAATTTCTTCTTCTATTTTTTTGTTCATTATAAATTGAGAGAGATTTCCCATAGACAGGATGGCTGTTAGAATAATGCCTTATGGTGAATTCTATGTTATATATTGGGATGCCTGCACATAGATCAGCCAAGTGCTAAGAAATGCCAAGTAAACCGCAAGGAGAGTTAAACTATACTTCATTTTCTGTTAAATTAATACCATCTCAAATATGCACAAGGACTTTGACAAATGTTGGTGAGGCAAATTCATCTTTTGCACAAGGTAACTTAATGACGTTTACTTGAGCAGAATCAAAATATAAAATTGGTGAATTCACTCAAGGGTATGTCAAGTACATACCTATATCTAACGCTCATCAATTACATCCAGTTATAAATGTGGAGTATCTTTGCTTTTCTAAACTCAAAATCAATACGTGATAATGAAGTTGCTTAAAAAATGTAAATAGTAATAATGTCTATCAGAAGATCAACAACAACAATAAGTAGAAAGGTTTGAGGGAAAAATCCATGAAAAGAATTAATATAGTCATTTCATGTGCCAAATAAGTCCTACAAAGTGCATTTATATGAAATAGAAACATTGGAAAATCAGCCTGTTTGCTGCTATAATTAAGGTAAATTTCTCTAAAAAAAGGGAAGATACAGAGTCGATACAAAGTTTAAAAAGTCGTTCAAATAAGAGGTACATACAGTTTCAATTTTCACATCCCTACCTTGTTCATTTTCAAAAGCTCCAATAAACCAGTTATTAGTAACAATCAAATAAAGCAACAGAGATTAGGAACTAGTGAAAACCAACAGATGACAATAAGAATGGTTATTTTAGTAAAACAACCTCTTACAATATTAGTAACCCCTTGATGATTCTCAAGAATGCTAGCATAGAAAAAATTATCAAAAAGGAATATGGAACCGGGTTATTACAATTAGCAAATAAAAGGCTCCCTCCCCGACTGAAAACAAAAAGGAAAGGCCATTAGAGTAGAGAAAGAGGTATACCGTCTCAATGGTTCACGACTGATCCATTTATAGTGCAACATTTACATCACGATGGCTATGGGAAACAACTTGCAAGTTTACTCTCTATGAGAAACAACTTGCAAGTTTACTCTCATTATTATTTCTGTGGGAAACAATTGCTTCTGTAATTTCAGCTCTCATGCTACCTTCCGATCTTATTATTTCCTAGAGACTATCTGAAATCTAGCCCATCACTTTGTTCCTAATCATTATAAAAAATTGAAGTGTCACATTAACATCAACATTATTGACTACATGGAAATAACCAACAAGAACTTATAGCTGGTGAAGCATATGTGAAGATTAAGTGAAAAATCTAGCATACTCTTGAATAGCTAACGGAACTCTGAGTTGATATTCTTCTCACAAACTGCTCCCAATTTATACTTATATCCATATCTTATTATTCCCAATGCTGAAATTTTTAATAACCAGATTTCGTATAAATAAAACACACCATAAAGAAAGATGTAAGCATTTTATTTGGGAACAGGCATTATTTCAACTAAGAAATCCAATATGGATTCTTAATTTTCACTCTTATATGCATATATACACATATAAATGAAGTTCTTAAGTTTAAAGTCATAAATAACTTTGACAACAAGGTCCACTTACCCAACCTCATCATGTATGGCATCTGATAGTTGCCTTACTTTCATGTTTTCAGCGCCAGGACGGTTAAGTGCTGCCGATGGCTTCACAGCTGAAATGATGTTGTTGCGTAATTCTAAGGATAGTAACATTGATTCAGTAAAAGTAAATATCACAGCAGAGGATTTGAAAGGGATTTCTGATGCAGAACAAATTAAAATGTGGTAGCAGGTGATGTTTTACCTGATAGATTTAGTTAATTACACTGGAAGTTTGGTAATACACCACCAAAGGGGAGCAAGGTTTCAACCTGAAAAAACCATGGATGCTAAGTCTGCAGCAAAATATGAGGTTTTGAATGAATGGACTGTCCAACAACTCAAACTATTGAAAAATTGTATCAATGATTTAGTAAGCAATTTGGTTAGAGTACTAATGAAGGGTTGAGTGAGAGTAGAAGCATGCATTACCAAACCAAAACAAATAAGCAGTTTTGTATTGTGTTTCTGCCTATGATATGTAGCTAGTAATCTTCCAAGTTATGTAGTTTGAAAATGAAACAGGTTGTTTGTTTATCACCTGAATGCTGCTAGTAACAGCAGCATTATTCTATTAAGTTTCTACTACCTAGTTTACTTGGAGAAATAAAAAAATATCTACTTTTTCCAAAAAAATTAACACAAGTGTATGCGTCCCTTTCTCTAAATATATTAAAATTATTGATCTATTTTGTTTCATTTAATATTTACACGAGTAAAATCTGTATCAAATAAAAATCTGAAATATCTTTAGAAAAAAACAAAACAAAACAATCACTATAGAAAAGTATAGAAGATGTTAAAACATATGGACATCAAAGCACCAGAACATAGAAGATGTTAAAAAAGTGAATATATCATTAGAACCCATAATTTTAACATCCTCTTAATATTAAAACCCATAATGTTATCACTGGAAAATTTCAAGAAATCCAAATAAATCGAACTCAACTAGTCGAAATCACAAGCCATTTGGAAAATAATCAAAGAACAAGAAGAGAACCACCTTTAAAAACTTTTCATCTGTTCAATCAAACATGCAATAAAATCAGTCAAAGAAAAGCCCAATGGAAGTCATATGAAATACTTTAAAAAGAATCAAAATTAGGAGAACAAAATATTCAGATCAAGACCAGGTAAGTGGATGAGGTTTATTTTGGTGAATAATATAACAAATATTGTAGATTTGAGGAGAAGCAAAACTAACCTGTAAAATGAACAAGGAAGTGCGAGCTGCTTCGAAACTGGTAATCACCTGTCAAGCTGCTCTAGAGTTAGGAGTAGAAAGAAAAGAAAAAATGATCTTCCCTACCCTAACCCAAGAAATCAGTTTTAAGCAAAGAGTGAAAAAACATTTTTTCGTTCCTGATAAAATGAAGAAAAGAAACATAGGAGAAGATGAAGCTGAGGGCAGAAATCAGTTTTAAGTACCCAAAGGTAAGAAGAAAAAATCATAAAGAAGGAAAAAAATTACCTGATGAATCAATGGAAGGGAAACGTAGGAGAAGATTGTTGAAGCTTAAGGGCTGAAAATGGAAAAGAAAAAAAGAATAGGGAATGGAATCCCTATTCAGCGTTTGAGGCAGGGAATGGCTATTACATCCAACGGGTGTAATAAGCCCTGAATCGATTCTGGCTGTAATGATATTACAGCCAACCAAACATTAGTTTGGTGGTGGGCTCGTTGAATTAGGGGGAATGCATTCCTATTCCCCCCAACCAAATATGCTGCTAGGGTTTGTTTCATGTTCTCCCTTTTCCAAATAGTTGATCCATCGAGTAACCGTACAAAATAGTTAACAGATCATACCTCCACTCGCTAATCCCCTATAGAAGGATTAGTTCCTTATGTTGTTCATAAACAATATATAATCAATGTATAAAAGAAATCATGTTAATTACATCGAGAAGATAGAGTAAATGAAAGAGCCTGATTGTATTGATATTAAGCGTAAATCCACAAAGTTGAATGATTCCACAGTTCAAATCTCTTGAAAGAAAATAATGAAAAAATAAACTAAAATTATCGAAACCTAATAAAGAAAACAAAACTAATATAAAGGGAAAAAAACTAGGTTAATTCCAAGGTGTCCTTAACATGTGCCAGAGGAGCCTATTTATAACCTTCAGGTGGCCGTCATCCTTAACACTAGGTTAGCTAACATTTTCGAGCTTTAAGTTCGATTGTGCAGACCAAAATGCCCTTACATCGTGTCTAATTTCTGTCCCAAAGTTAATTTCACGACACACCAAAACATGTGTCGTGATATAACAACTAGTATGCTCCTTTGTAGCCATCTTCAGGGGTATGTTGCGACACCCTCAGCCTATGTCGCGACATCGAAGGCAGACTTGAGATTTCTTTATTTTGTTCCCTATGTTGTAACATCAGTCCTCCTGTATTGCGACATAGCGTCTAGTATTGCCCTAAAATGTCTTCTGATGGTCTCCTGCACACTCACAAAGTACGTTAGCTCTCTCTTAGACCTCATTTGGCCCTTAGGGTTAATAAAAGACTCAATTTCCACATTTTATTGAATGTAAGAAAAAGTAAAGAAACTTAACTAAAATGTAATGAAAATACTTGTATTCAAGCTCCTTAAGTGTGAAAACTAGTTTAATCTACAACACCGAATTTCGGCATATCAAACTCCCCTACACTTAAGCCATTGCGTTTCCTCAAGCAACATAAACAAAATATGACGACCATTGAGCATGTATGATACAAGTATCGACTTTAGAGCATATGACTTATGAATTTCATGCTTACTAAAAATTTCAACATGATGAATAGTTGACTTACCACCTTTGACTTCAAGTGTCTAAGTTCATTATGTTACAAAATAAACAAGTATTAAGAGTCTCACCTATTGGAATCCATCTACAAATCATACAAGTACTTTGATTATCCGAGCAGAATACAAATAGTCATTTATGCACATGTCTAGTATGATGTCCATTCATGTATAAGGATATTTAGATCACATAGGACTTTTCAACTTGTAACGTTCTGAAGCTTAGAACAGGTATGAAATTCAAAAACAGTAAGCATCAAAAGGGTTACAAACACGAAAATAGTTTGGCACATCTTATTGATCCCTATTCTTCGCCCTTAGTGACCCTTACTCGCTCACCACTTTATTTCTCCTTCTATTATCTTCCTTGTCTCTCTATATAGGAAATCATAGCATAACATAGTAACTACGGCTAGCCTACGAGTTTTAGTGCAATAATGAATGAGTTTTTTTCTATTGTTGTGACTTTGTCACTGTTCCTTTTCAATTTTTTTCTCGCTCATGAATGCTTTTTTTCTTTTCAAGTACTTTTTCTACTCGTATGGATTTTCTTTTTGGATTTTTCTTTTTGTTTTACACTTTCAGGCTAACCTATAATTCTCATATCACACTAGTCTTTCCATTTTCACTCTATTTTTACAAACTCCACCATGATGTATATACTTAACCCTCAATACATATGGCCAGACCTCTATAATGTGCAATGCAGGACCAAAAAATAGGGGCAAATACAAATTGAGATTTTCAGGATTAGGGATTGTAATCTGGTTCATTAAGAAGTATCAACAGGCTCAAAAATTGGTACTAAAGGTGAAATATAATTAGAACAATTTTTTGGCTCTAAATGTGTTCCAAAAAATACCTTAGGTCACCCCTAAATATCTCAACATGCACAATTTTAATCAACCAAACAAATACAAAATCAACTATTTATTATTCGTACTAGCATGCTCATTTCCTTATATTTTCTATATCACTTGGTACAATTGATTACTTGATACCTATTTCTAGTGTAACATATAGAACTTAGTAGCCTAATAATCAAAAGTTTAAAATCACCTATCATTATGTCAAATTTATTCATAAACACAAGCAACCTATATACATGTTCCTAATCAATCACTTGAATTTCTACAAGCTCAAGCAAACAAATGACAAGAAAAAAATCAAAGAAAATGTAAAAATTTGAAGCAAATTTTCTATGTTACCCCCTACACACTTTAGTTGACACATTGTTCCCGATGTGTAGCCCATAAAAAGATAAGAAGAAAAGTTACCCTATTAATTGTGGTGGTTAATGTTGGGTGCTTCCTCCTTTGATCGTGTGAAGCTTGATTTGTTTGGGTCTTCTCCATGTTGGGGTTTTTTAATGAAAGATTTAAACAAAATTCAAAAAAAAATAATTATATCTTTATCCATATCCAAAAAACATGTTTGCATTACCCTAAAATTCAATACAATCCCTAAAAAAATACAAGTAAAGAAATAAGCATTCATGTTTTCCTAAATGTATCTACTCCTAATCCTACTAGATTACTCTTGAGTATTAGTCTTTATCTTCCTAAAATCCTCTTTTTCTCCTTTCCTCTTTTAGTTTTGTCTGTAGAAGAACAAATTGCTTGAATAAGTTCATCACCAAGCAATTTCCTTAGGGGATTCATGGTTTTATCCATCCGTTCCATGGGTACTCCTGCCTTTTTACATAGTTCCGTCATTAGATGTGGGAAAAATATTCTCTTTCCTAAATTTCTTGCACAATCAACCATGTTTTTATATACCCAGGTTCCAATATATATTTTCTTCTTCTAGAGGATCCCATAAGTAATGATTACTTGTATTGGACTAATCTCAAAATCTTTGTTATAAGTCATATTCTTGAACACACAAATTTCATCCATATCTTGGCCTTTGGTGTCATTAGCTCCTGATTGAACATCTCAAGAATTGCTGTCCCCATTTGATATGTCCACATCTCTTTCCCTGTCGCTAGGAATATCAATACTTCATTTGTATCAATGTTTTTGAATTCCTTCAATTTTTTTGATAGAGATAATCACGATAATAATATGGTGCATCATAAATTTGGCAAATACTCGTCTCAGTTTCCAGAACATTAACCCCTCTGACCTTTACAAAGGAGCGCATCTCGTAGAATGGTCTGGCTGCGTCCTTTTGTTTTAATGCTAGATAAAATTCTTGCACCACAGGAATTATTAGGGGTTCTTCGGCTGGTAGACAGAATTTCGTCCATTCCCTTTCTATTGAATAAAAGTATATGGCTGTAATTGTTGCAGATACTTATCCATGTCACTTTCTTGAAATTCAATAGCTGGGCTTGAAGCGCTTACACTGAAACTGGCCATTTGATGATCTATTCTTATTATATCTACAAATTATCCTTTGTTGCTGATAAAAGAGAGTTGCGTGTAATTTGATCTTTGTTAATGATATCATAAGGTGCCTATATGTCCTATTTATATATTAGGAAGAACGAATAAATTATTCAAGAGTTATAATCTAGTTCTACTAAGTAAGCAATTAAAGAACAAGAATTCTAATACAATTACATTACAAAAATGTCAGTAGTTAAGTTAATTCAAAAAAATAAGGTTACGCAGTGGTGTCGCAACATTCCTGGGTGATGTCGCGACGTCAAAAGCAAATTCCTACATTAGAATTTTGTTCTTTGTCACGACATGATGGCCAAATTCCTCCATTTTTAGTGAACTCACCAGATAGGTTACCTTTTTGCTTATCTTCCCTCATGTTTGTTTGTTTTCCCTTAACGTCTTGGAAATCCCAAAGGGCACTACACTGTAAGTTTTATTCTTCCACTATAGTATTAATAGTCCATCCAATATAATGTTTTACTCGTTGGCCATTAATAAGGAAAGTTTGACCCCCTTTTTCGATTAACTCTATTGCCCCACAAGGGGTTACCTGTTGTATTGTATATGAACCTGTCCATCTTGACTTAAGCTTTCCATGGAATAATTTTAACCTTGAGTTGAATAGCAATACTTTCTGTCCTGGAAAAAATTCTCATTTTTTGATCTTTGCGTCATGTCGAAGTCTAATCCTCTCCTTATACATCTTAGTATTTTCGTAAGCCATAAATCTGAACTTTTCTAATTCTTGGAGTTAGAATAATTTTTCTTTTTTAGCTAATTTAGGGTCCAGATTTAATTCTTTGATCGTCCAAAATGTCTTCCTCTCTAATTCGATTTGTAAGTGACAGTTTTTATGATAAACTAGCTTATATAAGGGCATGCCTAATGGAGTCTTATATGTTATTCTATAAGCCCAAAATGCATCGTCTAGCTTGGTTGCCAAATCCTTTTGGCATGGGTTTACTATTTTCTCTAAAATTTGTTTTATCTCCCGATTAAATACTTCTGCTTTCCCATTAGCCTATGGGTGATATGTCATTGTCATCCTATGCCTTATGTTATACTTAGCCAATGCTACTTTGAACTGCTTACTACAAAAATGAGATCGTTCGTCACTGACCAGTGCTCATAGTGTACCAAAATTGGCGAATATGTTTTTCTTGAGGAATCTTACTATAGATTTTGTATCATTAGTAGGTAAGGCAATAGCTTCAACCCATTTTGAGACATAATATATAGCCAGGAGAATATACTGATTCTCGAAAGAACTCGGAAAAGGTCCCATGAAATCAATTACCTATACATCAAACACTTTGACCTCTATTATTCCTATTTGCAGCATTTCATCCCTTTTAGATATATTTCTAATTCTCTGACACATATCACATCCTTAGACAAATTCATAAGCATCAATATTAAATGTTGGCCAATAAAACCCTAATTGTAGTATTTTTTTAAGCTATCCTTTTTCCACTAAAATGTCCTCTACAAGAAGATGTGTGACAACCTTGTAAAATATCTTATACCTCTTCCTCCGCTACACATCGCCGGACTAATTGATTTGTATATTGTCAAAACACATATGGTTTATCCCAAATGTAATTTTTTGATTCATAAGCTATCCGTTTTTTCTTTGCCAAGATGCTTGTGCTGGGAAGACCCCCTTGTCGACTACAGTTAGACCTCCCTCTTTTAGAACACACTGGGTTGGGCTAACCCACAAACTATAGAAATAACGTAAATAATTCCTGCATCTAGCCATTTAAGCAATTCCTTTTTGACCACCTTTTTCATGTCTAGATTACGTCTTTACTAACCGTCTACCACCAGTTTTTTTCTCTCCTCTATTCAAACCTATGCTAACAAAAAGTAGGATTGATTCCTTTAATATCAAAAATTGTCCATCCTATCGCTTTTTATGCATTTTTAGGACATTTAATAAGGTTTCTTCCTATTTGGTGTCTAGACTTGCGGTAATAATTACTGGTAAGGTATTTTGTTTCCCTAAATATCCATACTTTAAATGATTAGGCAAGAGCTTTAGTTTTAACCCTAGAGGATTGGCAATAGATGGTACCATCTTCGCTAAGTTTTGGATCATTTGCTTTGGCTGATCCTTATTATGTCTCCACGAGTCCAATTGAGTTGCCATATGGTGATTCTCCTATTCCACACTGTCCCCTTCCTCTTCTATTTCTTAACTCGTTGATTCTTTTGCACTAAACTCTAATTGATTGCATTCTTTCTCTCTATGTTCCACAGATTCTAGTCCTTGAAATTGTATTTCATGAAATTCTTCCCAGGTTGATTCAATGATGTTGTATCTTTCCAATATCTCCATTACATCCTCCTGAGTTTTCGTCCAAATACTTCGCCCCTGGTAATGATATCCAATTTTTGTCTATTCTGGCTATCCAACCCATAGTAAAAATGATGTATGATGTATTTGAACTGAAAAATGTATAACAACGCCTAATATAGACCTTAAAATTGAATTGAATCTTTCCCATGCTTGTCCCAAAATATCAACGATGTCCTATTGGAAATAAAATCACTGAGTGTAACTACTTAATACCTTAGTCATAGGCAACACTCGGCGAAGGAATAACTGCACGAAATCATTCCATGTCATGATAGTGTCTGGAGGAAGTGCTTCTAGCCATATTTTTTTCCTTTCCATCTAACACAAATGGAATTTATAATAACTTTATAGCCTCAGATGGAATTCCTGCATAACTAACAGTACTGTATATAAGGTCAAATTTCATCAAAAATGCAATAGGATCTTCATTGATGTGATTGGCAAACCTGACATTCTTAGAGATCCATGTTAGTAGAGTAGGACTTAATTTAAAATGTGGACTATAGATAACAGGTTGGGAAATGCAAGACCTTAGCCAATTTACATCAAATAATGTCCCTCAAATCTGCATATTGTTAATAACCTATGTGTGAATTGTACCTATAACTTAAAAAATTTCTAATTATTCTAATTAAGTGCAAAAATTAAAATTAACCTAGTGACATTGCCTCCCCGGCAACGACGCCAACAACTTGACCGCCTCCAAACGTACTACCGTCAGGAGTGTGAATACTACAATAAAAAATAGTATTACGAGGTAGTATTTGCAAGTATACGGGTCTAGTTGTAATATAGTTTTATAATGGAGTGGGTGAGTACTCTGAGGATCGTACATAAGGAAGGTGAGTGTTAGATCAATTATAACTTAAGAACTAGAAGATCTAATTAGTACTTTAGATTCAATTATAGTATGAAGAATATAAAATAAAAGATTTTGGGGGTTTTATAATGATAAAAATAAAACAACATTCAAAAGATAAAATTCAAGAGATTAAAAAGGAAGAATAAATCAAATCTGATTGTGGGTGGTTAGCTCGCTTTGGTAATCTCTATCAACTGTCACTTCGGGTTCCTCATCAATCAACTAGTTGCTACCATAGCAAGATCTTCTGATCTTTCACTAACATAACAAGTTAGCAATAACTACTTATATTTAGGCCTCACAAGTCCAAATTGGCCTGGGGTTAAGGTGTTCACAAATGTGCAATACCAATTTTGGGTTAATTCCCACCTTAATGACTTCCCAAGGTTGTTAGGCCTAGGGTTTGTTTCACGTTCTTCCTTTTCCAAGCAGTTGATCCGTTGAGTAACCCTACAAAATAGTTAACAGATTATACCTCTACTCGCTAATCCCCTATAGAAGGATTAGCTCGTCATGCCATTCATAAACAATATATAATTGATGTAAAAAGAAAGGATGCTAATTAAATAAAAAAGATAGGGTAAATGAAAAAGTCTGATTGTATTGATATTAAGCATAAATCCACAAAGTTGAATGATTCCACAATTCAGATCTCTTGGAAGAAAACAACGAACAAGTAAACTAAAACTATTGAAACCTAATAAATAAAATGAAACTAATATAAAGGAAAACAAACTAGGTTAATTTAAAGGTGTCCTTAACATGTGTCAAATGAGCCTGTTTATAGCCTTTAGGTGGTCGTCATCCATAACCCTAGGTTAGTTGACGTTTCCAAGCTTTAATTTCAATTATTCAGACGCAAACACCCTTACTTCGTATCACATTTTTGTCCTAGAGTCGATGTCGCAACACACTAAGACCTGTGTCGCAACACAGCAACTAGTATGTTCCTTTGTAGCCATCTTCAGGGGTATGTCGCGACACCCTCAACCTGTGTTGTGAAATCAAAGGCAGACTTGAATTTTTTTCATTTTGTTCCTTATGTTGCGACACCAGTCCTCTCATGTTGTGACATAACATCCAGTATCGTCCTAAAATGCCTTCTAATGGTCTCCTGCACACTAACAAAGTACGCTAGCTCTCCCTTAGGCCTCATTCTGCCCTTAGGGTCAATAAAAGACTCAATTTACACATTTTATTGAATGTAAGTAAAACTAAAGAAACTTAACTAAAATGTAATGAAAATGCCTGTATTCAGGCCCATTAAGTGTGAAAACTAGTTTAATCTGCTATACCAAATTTCAGCAAATCAATAATCACATTTAAAAATTTCAGTCTCACCATTGATTTTCACATTTTAAGTCTGGCCATAAGTAAATCATTCAATAGGCCACTGACAGGAGTTCAACACTATGTTTTCACTTATTTCATACATATCCTCATACATTCTATTCATAAGAGCTCCTACTACTGTTCTATCTAATTCAGACCTTGCATTTTCATCCAACCTATTATAAAATACCTGCAATCGCATCCACTCAGGGAATTCGTAGTGTGGGCATTTCTAAATCAACGTTTTAAAACGTTCCCAAGCCTTATGAAAACTTTCTTCTTCCATTTGTCTAAAGACAACGATTTCTCTTCTTAGTTGAACCACTTTACTAATAGGGAAGAACTTCTATAAGAACTTTCCAGCGAGCTCATCCCATGTCATGATAGACCCTAGTGCCTACGAGTCTAACCAAGAAAAGGCTTTATCAATCAAAGAAAAGGGGAACAACCGAATACGAATAACGTCATCAGTGACCTCGTTGTATTTAAAAATATCACAAAGTTAGAGAAATCGTTTTAAGTGTTGATTCGGATCCTCTATCATTGTACCCCTAAATTGTAGGTTATTCTAAATCATATGAATCATTGTCGGTTTGATCTCAAAATTGTTAGCCGTAATAGCTAGCATCGTTATGCTCTCCTGAACCATGTCCAGACTTGGTAATACGTAATCTCTTAGGGTTCTCTCGTTACGAGCCATGTGTAAGTTTACAGATAGATATGGTAGTGTTGGTGGGTCTCCTAAAGTGTTATCGTTAGCGTCGTCGAATAGTGAAATCTCGCATGGTACGTTGCCTACAACAGGTGATGGTAGATCTTACATCTGCTGTTACTGTTGTAGTGTCGACGATTTCTCCAAATTATTTTCTCTGGATCTGTAACTGGATTTATAGGTGTTTCCCTACTACGAATCATACACTAAACCTAGAAAGAGAAGATTAGTAATAATAAAGGTTAAAATTGTATATATAACCTAAAAATTTCCTAACTATTCTTACTGAAGTGCAAAAAATTAAAATCAAACTAGAGACGTTGCCTCCCCTACAACGGCACCAACAACTTGACCGCCTCCAGATGTACTAACGTCCAGAGTGTGAATACTGCAGAAAAAGATATATAAATGAGGTGGTATCCGCAAGTAACCTCAAAATTTTTTTTTTAAAAATAAAGAACTAAAATGAAGGAAAAGAAAATCAACATAAAACTAAAATATGCAACACATGCTATAAATAAATAAAAATATAAATGCTTGAGTTGCCTCCTGAGAAGCGTTTGTTTAAAGTCTAAAGATCAACTGCCCTATGGAAAACATGATCAATCAAGATCTTGTAGTTGGAACTCCTCTTTCCCATTATCAACATCACTGCCAAGATAGAGTGTGATACAATGATCGTTTACCTTAAATGTGTCATATTCAAGATGTGTTACCTCAATTTGTCCAGATGGAAACACGTGTTTTACTACAAATAGACCCGACCATCTTGACTTAAGTTTTCCATAGAATATTTGTAGCCTTAAATTGTATAGCAGCACTCTATCTCTAGCTATGAATTGGTTTGTCCTCTTTAAATGAGCATCATGGTGTCACTTTGTATCTTTCTTGGACATTCTTGAGTTTGCATAAGCATTTGCCTGTCATTTATCTAGTTCATCAAGCTACAAGATTCTATTTTCACTTATCCTATGAAATCTATCATCTTGAACAAGGCGTAGTTCCAACATGTCTTTATGTGTAATTTCCTATAAAGAATGTTGAACTACATGATCAATTGAATTAGTAGAATAACAAGTATCATCTTGCTCACTAGAAACTCTCATAACATCACGTTTTTGTAGAGTAACCTCTTCATCACCTACCCTTAGCACAAGTTTACCATTACCAACATCAATAACAGCTCTAGTAGTGGCTAAAAAGGGTCATCCTAAAATCAGAGGTACCTCAACATCTTCATCCATTTCAGGTATCACAAATTCAATAGGGAATATAAATTTAACTACTTTAACAAGCATATCCTCAATAATAACCCTGGGATACTTAATTGATCTGTCAACTAATTGAATGCTTATCCTAGTAGGTTTTGGTTCCCCTAGACCGAATTGCTTAAACATTTTATAAGGCATTAAATTGATGCTAGCACCTAAATCAGTTAAAGCTTTCTCATCAGAGCAAATGACTCCTAAAAGGTAGAGACATAGATGTGATTGACTGGACAAATAATACATCAGACTCAACCCAAGAAGATAGATATTGAATTTGTTTATGGATTTATTCACTTGTGATGTTCATAGTGTGGCACACCTAAATCCCGATTGGATGATGGCTATGTATGGGTGACTCATACACTTTGGTGTAAGTAAAAGCCTGTTCGAATAGATAAGGATCCGAAAACTAGTGCATTGGGTGTATGCCTTCTGTAGTATGAAATGTTCTTCAAAATAGTGAAATTCATAACCTGAGACATGGCTAAATGATACCCTCTCATTGGCATTACATGGTTGATGAAAATTAAATGTGATTATGGGTCGTTCATCTTTGTGATGAATGACTTGATCACTATTTGATAATAATTGACTTTTCATGAAGGAAGATGTAATGGTTACCATGAGATAAAATTGGATTATATTATGAGAATGGATATCATCCCAAAGATATTAAAGATATCCTATGAGGGTAACACATTATGAAAAGGTTATTGGACGAGCACTGATCGAGTTACTTTCGTAATGGTATGCCGTTGGGGAGAACTCAATCATGATACTATAGTGGAATGACTTCTTGACTAAAAGAGTTTACCATTAATAGGCGAAAAGTTGGAACTTAATTATAAATCATTTAAGTCCCAATTGCATATGTCCAATCGGTCCCTCCGCTAGCTCGTTGAAACCAGAAATGAATTACATTTTGAATCAAATGAACATAAATGAACAGTAATGGTGAAATGAATAAATAGGAAACATTTGGAAATGATTATGGTTTTCTTCAAAATGAAAATGAAAAAGGAGAAATGGAATCATTTGGAAATGAATATGGTTTTCTCCAAGATGAAAATGAAAATGAAAAATGACCTAAAAATGAATTTATATTTTTGAATTAAATGAAGTTTGAAAATGAAAATAAATCATTTGGTCATAGTGAACCGTTGAATACGGAAATATTAAATATATTTTCTCATAGATTCTTTTACGGTAAAGTTGTCATGATTTTAACAGAACTAGAATTGGTTGAGAAAATTATCTAATTGGAAATATATTAAAGTTTATTTTTGGGGAAATAGAAAAACAAATATTAGGTTGGATCAAATTATAAAGTATTGGGTTAAAAACCTGGGAAGTACTTATAATTGGACCCAATATGGAAGAGGTCCAAAAGCCCTTATGTTATAAAGCGGGACGAAAAACCCTAGTATCATTAACTAGGGTTGTCGTCCAACTAAGATTTCATTTTTCTAGTTGAAATAAAATTTTATAATTCAATAAGGGTTCTACCTTCTCTCCCTATGAATAGAAGGCACTATTAGGGCTATTAATACAACTTTCAGCTATTGTTATTCTGCTCGAAAATAGAGAGACTTTTATTCTCTAAGAATTAAATATATTTTTCAGAATAAAGATTTTGTCGGTTTCCATTTGAGAAGAGAATTTTCGTTTTACCCAAAGAAAAGAAAACTATTTCAATTATGTGTTTAATTCGAATTGTTCGAGCCCACAATCGAAGTAATTCGTGGTACGAGAATAACGGAGAAGATCGTTTGGTTGAAAGTTAGGAACAACAAGGATCCTGCTATCCGAAAACACAAGTACGATTTTGATATTTGGTTTATTGTTATAAATATCACAAACCGGGTCATTTTTAAAATTTTTATTTTCCATTGTGCAAGAAAACTGTTTTCGAATCGGATTTTTCCAACATCAAAAAAGTAGATAAATCATTTTGTGTCTTTCAATAGTGGAAAATGATGTTGTCATCGACTAAATTTTAGTTAATTAGGATTAAGGTTGATTAATTAAGGTGTTAATTAATCAAAGTTTAATCTAACTATATAAGTTAAAACTAAAGAAAGAAAAAGACATCTCTCTATCTTCTTCTTCTTCATGCCATGGTAAAGGAAAAAAAAACATAGGGTTTTAAGCTTAAACACATTTGACCTTTGATTGGAATGTGATTTTAGGTCATTTTCTTATAATTTTTATGTTTTTAAGGTCATGAGAGCTTGATTTAGCTAGCCCATGTACCAATTTGCAAAACTATTAAAGCTTTTGAAAGTTTCCACTGTTGATTTCTTGAAGCTTTTAGTGTTAAATTGATATATTTTAAGCTTAAATGTGAAAAAGGACTAAATTGTAATGTTTAATTGTTAGTTTTTTTACATAAGGACTAAAGTGAATAAATTGTGAAATTGATGTGAAATTTCTATAATAATAGATATTAAGGAGTCCCTAAGGGGTGTAATTGAGATCTATTTTGAAATTGAAGCTCAAAATTTAAAGATATTGTTATTTTGGTTTCAAGGACTAAATTGAATTAAATGAAAAACTTAAGGGAAATTCAAAAAATTAGAATTAAATAGGTTCATGCATATTATGAGATGACATAAAAATGTTTGGTATTGACGAATTGTTTAAAATAATTTTTTAGATTAAGAATTGAATCAAATTGGAGATAATCGGGGAAAAACTAAAATTGTTGAATAATCCTTGAGGATTCAATTTGCTTTATGTTTTGACCAGGTTAGTTCATATGGAATTTATAATTTAGATTATATGCATTATAATATGGTTTTTATAATTTAGATTATATGCATTATAATTATATATATGTATGATTGGTTGTAAATTGAATTGGTGGTGAATTAGTACAAAAGGTGATAAATGGACTAAATTGAAAAGTGATTATTATATGTGTAATAAATGCCCTTTTGAAATTAGTAAAGGTTAAGATACGATTGGCATGTCAATAGGTTTTTGTGTGCACTTGTACAGGATTGGTTACAGATGTTACTGACATCCAACATTTGTTACAGATTCGAAAATTCATGTGACATAAGTTTAGCCTGGACTAGTAACCTGATGTCGTTTTAAAGGTTTAGCCCGGACGGGTAAACTTGACATGTATATTTCATCTTGGACAAGCAATAACATTTTTTGTTATAAAGATTGAGCTTGGACTGGTAACTTGACACGAATATATTTAGCTTAAACGAGCAACTAGTGTATCAGAGATACATGTCTATCCAAGTCCGTTTACTAAGGTTCATCGAGCGAAAGGTTAAAGTGAAAATGAAAAGGTGATATTAAATGATATGAACTTGATATCCAAATGGGCAATTTTTGAATTGAACATGAGCATGGTATTGAAATGTTGACATTATTATATATATATGATTGTATCATTCCTTAATTGAATAAACTCTGAGTTTGGTTAAGTAAATTACTTGAATTGGCATGTTATGTACTTGTGATATCATTGATTTGATTATAAGTAAATACTCACCTTGTTAATGTTTTGGTTTGCCATATTAGCCAAAATATGCAACTTGTGGTTACTTATTGTATTTAATTGAAAGCTAAGGTAAGTTTTGTTTAATGCTTATGAACTTACTAAGAATCGTATATGCTTACCCTGTTTATTTTATTTTCGCTTGTAGATCGTCACCTTGCAGAACGCGTCAAGCCAGATCTTTTGAAACTCACACTATCTTATCACTAAATTAGTAGATGTTTGATCATTTTGAACTAAGGGTTGTGGCATGTATATAGGTGACTTGGTGTATATGGTAACATGGAAATATGCTTACTTGTGACAAGTTGTATTAACCATGTTAAATTGGTGTTTTTTGGTATTGCCTGTGGTGTTTATGCGAAAGATGTGAAATTCAATAAGTATATGAATGGAATATAAAATGGTATGAAATGAGATGGAAAGGTGTATAACATAGGTAAGTTGAAGTGTACTTATGAAATGTAGCTTAATTTTTTTATAGTTAATGGTTATGCTAATGTTTACATGTCATAGATATGTATATGTGTTTGCAAGCGGTCATAATGTATGAAAATGACATATTCCAAGATGATTTGGCATGAATAAGAATTGGCATATGAATGGTTATTTGATTGGTTTGGATTGGCATATGACTAGGTGTATTATATTGTTATGTTTTGAATTAGGTTGAACTCGTATTGAATTGGTTTGATTAGAAATGATTAAATGACTTATTTTAGTATGTTTTGGTGTGTTTTGATGTAATTGAGTTTGGTATTTGGTACACAAAATGATAGGTTTGGTTGGGACCTTTGAAATAGGTATCAAATGATTCAATTTTGCCAAAAACAAAGTCCTCGTCCCAATAACCATTCTTCCTCGTCGCAACTCCGGTTGGATGTAAGTGACATTGCGACATCAAGTGGTCTAAGATCATGACGTGACAAACTATTTGGCTACATCATGACGTGGAAGTGATTATGTCACGACTTCGGCTCTGAAAATTTGAAATTTTATAGTTTGGTCCTATTTCATGTTTGGTTAACAAAAGAGCTTTCATAAGCTCCATTAAGACTTAGAATTGTTTGATTAACATGAACTGGATGTGGTTGGCATTGGTTTACATGCGTAAATGGTTGTATGCTATTTGATTGACTAAAGTTGCTCTGGAAACGACTATAGCATACTAAACTTGGACTCGACGATTGGGTCAAGTGAGAGGTGTTACATATACAACCAACTGTTGTTTGTAAAATTACCCCATCGAAGTGAACGTATACGAAGAATTGGTTATTCATCTTTGATACTAAATTTGTAAAATAAATTTAAAATAAAAAATATTAGTTCCTATTAAAACAATTCATATCATTTTAAAGCAACAAAACTACTTTTTATTAAACAATATAACTTGCATCTCATATCTAATTAAAACTAATTACAAACTAACCTTATAAACTCAAACTTGATTTTTGAAGTCTAAAATAAAAAGCAAATAAGTTGATATTCAATTTTGATTTCTAACAAATTTTTTTCTCTATTGTTTTGTTCAACAAAACTTTTTCTCTCTCTCTCTTTTTTTTTTTTGGAATCTCAGGTTTTGCTAAACAAATTTTTTTTTCTCTTTTTCTTTGTTAAACAAGCAGAAATCGTTTTTGGCCGGGGGGAAGGGTAATATGTAGGAGTTGGTATCACCTAACACATCAGCGGCACCATTTGATGTCAATAACCCTCTATTTTTGTTCAATAGATTTTTTTTGTCAATCATTCTTTTTTTAAAAACTTAAAACAATATTGTCGATATGTCAAAAAAATCAATAAAAAACATTTTTTTCTGTATTTTAAACCACCATGCATATAATTAAAAATACGAATATTTTTAAAGAGTACATATTGATGTGGCCATTGGGTCAAGCCACACCAATAAACATGTTCCAGGGAACAAACCTTATTGAGGTGACGTGAGAGTAGCTATGTATAGTATCCTTAAAAGCTCAGTGTCGGGGGTAATCTCAGTCTGAGATGAGATGTCATTGTAGCATTGGGAGAGACACAATGAAAGCGGTTCACGTGCTTTCGAAATGGACCGGTCCCACTCCCGTTCTGGCCAACACATTGGACCGAACTTTACGGGTACCACACTTGATGCGATCCATATCAGCCGTTAATTATTGGCGCCCGTGCAAAAGATTACGGTCTTAGCTGTTTCTGCCCACATTTTAATACGAAAGAGGAAAAATTGGTGGAGTTAAATTTCTTTTAAGCATGTTAATTGGACAGAAGATTTTGATGGTGGATCGGATGGTTGTGAGTATACCATGATATTAAGTTTTGTTATTGATGATTTTCCCTCTATAAATTTGTAGATTTAGATATTCACAGATTTTCAACTTATTTTTTTGGATTTAAGTAATATTTGCATATTAATCTTTAGATATTTATTATTTAAATATTTTCACTTTTACGAATAATGAAATAATGGAATAGGAATCCATTATTCGCTTTACTAAGTGGATATCCAAAATATGAAAGTTTTGAAGCAAATTTACATATTTATATTTAAAATTGAAAAAATGCAAAAATTACCCAAAAGAGTTCTTATGGTAACTAGGCTTACAAACTGGTGGTTGAAATTTTGGATAATTATGGGAATAGTAATACTCATGAATCTCAATAAGAAACAATATACAAAAATGAATTCACAAAAAAACATTTTATGTCTCTTATTTAAAAATATAAGTGGTTTAATGATAAATAATTTTTGGGTAAACTATGGAATTAGTCACCCAATTATTAATATGTTTTTATTTTGTCCATTCAATTATGAAAGTTTTCAATTAAGTCACTAACGTTTTAGATCATTCTATTTTGGTCACTCACGTTTTAGATTATTTTTCTTTTGGTCACTTTCCGTTAAATAATTATCGAAAGTAATGACGTGGCCTTTTTTTAACTGATATAATAACACATTTAGTCCTCAATACTTATACATTCTAAATAATTCAATAAATTTAACTCTCTACATTTACGAATTCTATCAATTTGATTTAGTTCTCTACATTTACATTCTAAATAATTCAATAAATTTAACCTTCTACATTTACACATTTAGTCTCTCTCCCCCTTTTTCATTTTCACGATATACTTTTTTGGAGTTCCAAACATAACACATAAAAGCTTAAGAAGATGGAGAGAGAGGAGGAGGGAGGGATGATGGGGAGAGGGACTAAATATGCCTAGACAAATATGTGTAAGTATTGAAGACTGAATATGTTAAGTTAGAAAAAGATCACATCATCACTTCGGTTAACCATTTAACCAAGACTGACCAAAATAGAAACGATCTAAAACATAAGTGATCAAAATAGAAATGATCTAAAATGTTAGTGACTAAATTGAAAACTTCCATAGTTGTGTTACCAAAACAGAATCACGTATAGTTGGGTGATTAATTCTATAGTTTAACCATAACTTTTATGTATTTAAGTATATCAGTATTATATTTTGAGTTACTAAAAAAATAAAAATAAAAAAGTTGATCCGAATCAAGGTGTTTAGAGAATTTATGTAACAAATTAAAATATTTTTGTTACCTGAATCAAACCAAAACTTATTTTTATTTAACTTACAATTAACTTTAATTTTTATGCAGTAAAAAAATAATATGTTATATTTAAACTAGTGAAAACAATTTAAATTTTCTATATAACGATTATCTAAAAAAAAACTATACAAGAATTATTGGTTAATTTTTATTTGCTTGAAGAATTTTTTTAAAAATATTTATGATTTTTTTAAAAAAATATCAGATAATGTCCAAAACACATAACAAAACTTATTTTGTGAAAATAATTTCTAAAAAATTAAAAATTAAAATTAATGTGAAAAATTAAAAATCCAACCCAATTAAATCAAATTGTTTCTCAACTTAGAATTTTTAAACTTATTTGAGTATTAAAAATAATTGAATTAACTTAATTGTTGTCTCTGGATCTTAATCACCAAAAAAATACAAAAGAATGGAATTAGATCCTATTCTGAAAAGAAACCAAAGTATTAAGATTGGTTAAGAACTTTAAATGTTACTTTAGAAGGCTGATAATTAAAATTATATATGAAGGCTGTTGATAGAGGAAGCTTGGTTGAAGGAAGCATTGGGTCTCTCACCAAAAAATTAAAGGCACTATGGGGCTTGCCATCTTTGAATATAATATGTATGGATTTATATTTCTTCTATTCTCTATATTTTTATTCCATTCTAGAATTGTTCATCAGTCGAGTCGGGTCGAGTCAAGAAAAAATTTATGTTCAGTTCAAAAAATAGATTTAAATTTTTGTCCAAGTTCGGCCCGAATAAAAATGTTAAAACTCGAGCCTAGCTCAACCCGCCCGTATTGAATTTTACATATAAAAATACATTTAATAAATGTAATACATCAAATACACTAAAAATATTAAAATAAATGTTTCCCAACAAATGAAAAAAAAAGTAAAATAATACTTAAATAATACTAAGATAAGTGCAACTTAGCAAAGCAAACATCTCTAAAATAGTAGCAAAATTAATAATAAAACAAGAGTTATACAATATGATCTAAACAATAACAACAAAATAGTAACAATATAATAGTGAGGGAAAGAATTCTATGAAACAAGGACGCGTCATCATCTATATCCCTTTTCCAATATTTTTATGCCACATCAGAATTTTCATCCTGAAAAAAATTAAATCCAAATCAAAATCCTGAAATTCAGGATAAAATGACTAATGTGGCATAAAACTATTGGAAATGGATAATATCCCTGTTTCATGCAATCTTTTCTCATAATAGCGAAATGATAGCAAAACAATGAAAAAATAGTGGCAAAACAACTTTTTTTTTGCAAATTCAAGCTAGGCCAAAAAAAAACTTACTCGGGGCCCAGCCCGTTTAGAAAATAGGTCTTATTTTTTGTTCAAGCCTATTTTTCGGGCCTATATTTTTTCTCTAACTCTCCTACTTTTCGAGCGAATCTTCGGGCCAGACTAGGTGGTCCAACCCATGGGCAAGTCTATTCCATTGGTAATGAATAGAATTTTGTATTATTAATGCATTAAATATTAATCTTATATATAAATGTATACTCGTGAAATTCAAAGGGAAATCACCCTTTTAAAGATATATATATGGACAATGTTAATTTAAATAATCGAACTGATGGTGAAATTGATCAAACCATTAATTCAATTGTTAGTTTAACCGTAAAAAGTTAATTAGTTAAAAATTTATAATTTTGTTTAAAAAATATAAAATTTATTCAATCAGTTTAACTATCAATTTTTTATTTCGATTATTTAAAGGTTTTGAAGGGTTCATTTATAGGTCAATTCAATCCCTATATTTGAATTAGTATTATACTAATCAATTTTTAGTCTAACCAATTTGACTGTTCAACCTGGTTCGATTCAAACAACATATAACATATGGAGCTAATCAGATCTTCATTACTACAAGGCTTACCTTACGTGGCTATATTTAATCACTCCAGCCACATCGATCGTTCATCAAATGTTGAAAGTACACATTGATCATTGTCTAATTGCCGTTGCTAACATTTAAAGTGATTGTATATATATATACACACACAGACGTACTAGTGCACTGAAACCAGTCCAATAGTCCAGTTTTCATCACCTTTCTACATCGCTGTTTTTCCTTCCCAAAGGGAAACAAAAAAGAGTTATAGCTTGTGTCCTGGAAACGGGTGTCAATGACCAAACCAGAAAACCGAAAAAAGAAAAACACGTGACCTTGACAAGGATTATTGTAAGAGACCCCGTTGTTGGATCACCCTGTGATCTCAAGCCATCATTTTCAGCAACCTTGAATAATGTTGCTGATGTTAACATATGTTTAAATTTTATTTTTATTTTTATTTTTATTTTTTGCTTCCTTTCACAAGGTTTTGGGTGGAAGCAAAGCAACTTGATTGGTTAACTGAACTTTCTGTGCATGATATTGCATGTGATCTAGCCACTTTTGATCGTCCTTCAATGTCCATCCGCATGATTCATCATTGTTAGGTTGATGGATTCAATTCATGTTTTGTGTGTGAAATTATCTTTTAATCCCTATGTACTTTATTTTAGCACAATTAGGTCTATATACATAATTGGGCTAAAATCTTACACTCCCTTCCAAAAAGGTTATTCAATATTGTTGAGGGTGGATTAACTCCTTTTGGAGAAGTATTCGAAGCGCCGTCTTCAGGGATGTCAATGTAATCTCTCAACAATAGAAGGTATTGTCCCTCGGAGGTGTTGAGAGATTGGATCAGCCTCTCTGAAGACGACACTTCAAAGACTTCTCCCAGTTAAGCGGATCATCTTATGATTGTAACTTCAATTGAATAATTATTTTTGCCATTTTTTATTATTCTTAAAAATTCCAGCTCAAATTTATGATTTAGGTTTTTTTTTATTTTATTTCACATCATTCTAGAGAGGGTTAATGATTTAGATTAGATCATAACATTAACAATATTATAATTATACCAAAGAATAATTTTCATTAATTAAACAGGGATTAGTTATGGAGTAGGGGGGTTATTAACCATTATTGTTGCTGCTCAATTACACCTTTGAGTTGCAATTTCTTTTATATATACGCTATTGTACGAATTTTGTAAAAACTATATCAAATTTGTTAAGATTTTTTGTTCGAAATTCCATCGGAATAAAGCCTTTAAAGGAATTGTCTCATTCGTCTCTGTCCATGTTGCATGTATGTTGAATTTTTTTTTTCCATTTTTATGCATTTACAGTCACAACTGCTAGACACTGCTTTATGTTGCTTCATCTCACTTTTTGTTAATAACTATTTTTTTAATTTAATTTTATAAATATATATATTCATAGTTTATATACATATATATATTTGTATATGTAAAATCTAAATTTATAAAGTATACATAAGATATTAACATATCTACGATTTTAGTATATATATTAAAAATGATACATAAAATATTGTAAAAGGGTAAAAATAATAACTTTAAAATAATGGCAAGGCAAAGCATGTATTTACTACGATTAGGATATTAAGTTTAGATTTATTGTCTACACTATATTTTCCTTTGCTTTTCAAAGATCTTAGGTATGGCGTTTGTAAAGTATTAAATTATAAGAGAATTTTGAAAAATATTTGTAAAAAAAAACTATAAGCATAAAAGTTTTGGTTCAATCTGTAACAACCCTATCCTTATTTCTAATTATTAAAAAAAATCTTAAGCAACAGATAACGAACGACCCATTCTTTTTGTCTCTTGTTGATCGTGTAGGTCATATAAAACCCTTTATTTTTCAAGTTCAAAGTTTATACAGATTTGGACATGATGGGGTTTAGCTTTGTATTAGTCATGTGGTCCAAAAAGAACTGGAAAGAGAAAAGAAAAAGAAAAGCACAATTTTGTTTTAATCAAAACAATAATTCGGCTTGAAATTGGCTTAAATATCAAATAATGTCAAATAAAAAAATTGGTATCCGATTTGCTTTCTGTGAAGCACGGGTCATTTCCGGAGATGATTCCACCGTATCTACGGCAAAAATTTTCAGGTATAGAATTTTTTTTTCTTTTGTTTTTGATATTTTAATTTTAGGCTTTCAAATGTAGTAAAATGTTTAATTATTTTTAAAATAAGAAAAATTTGATTTTTCAAGCAAATTAAACGCATAACACATGATAGGTAACTATTTCAATCTACTTATCAACAGGATTAGTCACTGCAAATAAGATAGCAGAGTGTTGGTTAGATATTAAGCAAGGTTCTTCAATGTCTTGATTAACATGTCATGGCAAATTTTCTAGAAAAAAAATTACTTAATCCTTCATCGTCTCATTCTCCACAATGGTGAAAGCAATTTGTAACAAGTCCTTATTCTCATCTTGAGCTACGGCCAACATCAATTTCTCCTTGCATTTTTTGTACAAGAATGTGTTGTCTATCTAGAGAAGTAATCTACAATACGGAAAGCCTTTGATCAATGGACTAAAAATCTAGATTAGATGATAATATGTGTTCCCCCTCAGTTAACTTGTAGGATGTGCCTCGCATTTATTGGACATGTTGTAAGCACTTTAGACAAAAATCGACGAGCAATAGAAGAAGGGTCAAAACATATCCGATGTCGGGGCGACACGATGGATGACGTCACAACGTGTTCTCCTATTTGGCAGTCGTGTTTTAGAATTCAAGTAGGACTTCTTCTCCCAGTTGGACTCTAAATACTTCAGGGTTATTTTAGTATGATTAAAACGGGTTACTTTTCCTAGTTAAACTCTGATTATATCAGACATATTTTAGTATGATTAGAACTCTAATCTTAGCCTATTTAAAGAGTCATTGTAACCCTGATTCAGTGATGACAATCATTAAGGGCTTTTCTTGAGGGCAACAAGATGATTTTTGGTAAGAGTTTCTGGTAATTATGGAGAGTAATTTATACCCCTTTTGTGAGTGTCCTATGAGATTTATGGTTTTGTTTTTCGGTTTTCTCTTTGAGATTTTGAACTTTGTATTCGGGGTTTTTGATAATGTACGTTTATTATATTTAGGTTTATTTTCTCCATATTGTACTCTTGTTTGTTTACTAATTTAGTGAAAAGTCAAAGTCTCCTTTGCCCACGGTTTTTCCCTCTTTGAGGGTTTTCCACGTAAAATATTTGTGCTCGTTCTTCTCCACTTTTACTATTTTATTGTTTATACGGTTCGATCCCCAACATAACTTGTAACATCCATAACCCGACCCTGTTGTCAGATCCGAGTTACGAAATGCAATAGCCATAACCAGAACAAAATGCATTCAATTCACATCGATTATTTCAAATAAACATGAAATATTTCATAAATACACAATTATTGCTCAAATTAAACAAAAATAATCCAATCATAGTCAATTCAATTTATAACTATCAAATACATCATTTTTCAAGCCATATGCGAGCTTCCGTATGCCTAATATCATCCATGATTTAATTAGGACTAATTTGCAACATTTTCAAAATTTTAGTTCAATTAATCTTAAACAAATCCTTTAATTAATCATTCATGTCATAAACACTCAAGTATTATAATATATAATTAGATTCGAGTCTTAACCGTGATTACGAAAGCTCTTAAGTTGACCCGAGCACAAATAAGGATCAAATTGAAACATTTTCTAAAGTTAAAGGTAAATATGAAAAACAGGAGTCACACGGCCATGTGCCCAGACTGTGTAACTCACTGTGATTATGTGGGCAAAAGACCAATTTTACCAAAAGATACACGATCGTGCGGTTAGGCCAAGTAACTAACTGAGGCCGTGTGGATCAAAAGTTACCAATTTCATCCACCACTCAAACAAGGCACACCAAACATCTTAACATTTCAAACTCAATCTACCAACAACCAATATATGCCATTTAAGTTTCTACCATAACTTGACAAAAATTCCAAAGTGCACAATTTAGTACACAACTTATTTAACAATCACGTTTAACACTATTTAAGGTTCCAAAACACTACCACTTAAAATAACATTTATACTTATTATGCTTATAGCTAAGCACCACATTACCAATCTTTACACTTAAGTATATAACATATAACCATTCAAAATACCAACCATACTCAAGAACCAAAGTATCAACAATCAAGATTAACCAAAACAAATCATCTATATAAATGTCACAAAACCGAGCTTTAAACAATTAAAAGATTATCGAATCAACAACATGATAGTGTGAGCTTCTCGTTGATTCGCTTGACACATTCCACAAGTTAGCAATCTACAAGGAAAAGGAAACAAAGGGAAGGTAAGCATTACAAATGCTTAGTAAGTTCACTAGTATTTAAACATCTTACCTTATTTTACGATTTAACACAACAAGTTATTCAACTAGACAATTTTGCCTAAACATGGCCATCATAAATCAATAAGGTGAGTTCATCATATAACTAATTCATATAGTAATTCAAACATTTAGTATTTTAATTCAATTTAATACCAATCACATGAATTCAACAACTCAATACCATTTATATAGCTAAATCAACATTTCAATTTATAAGTACTACTACAAGTCTCATTGATACTATTTGAATCAATATATTCATGCTCCAATTAATCAACCTAAAGAATATACCGTATCAATATTTTGGTATCATTGATATCATAGTTCTATTCATTTCATAATATACAATCATATCGACTTGTCATTTTCCAAATTACAACACTTGATTCATCATAAATTCATAGTGGCCCTCTAACTCGTAAATCTAGTTTGCATGCTCTTTACATGCCAAAATATTTATATAACGCAATCATCTTTATATTACCAAATCACATTATCAATCCAATTATGTATATAATTTATCAAATATCATATTCATATCCCTATTAAATTGACTCGGACTCGAACGGATACACAGATCCAACCAATCACACCAATTTGGCACCCAGTGCCTATCGAATACATCCAAAATAGTAAGTTGCACCCAGCGCTGGTCAATATAACTGAAAAATAGATGTGCCCAGCACTCCCTGACACGTATTCGTATAACCTAGAACTCTTCTTATCCTATGACATGCCAACTATATCCGACTCTGCCCGAACAATTAATAGGGTAACCATTCTCAATTTTCGTTATAATTCAATTTCTCAATTCAATAATATTTGTTTAATAACCAATCATCAATACATATCAATATATCAATATAATTCTTCTCAATAAAAAATAAATTTTGTATTCACATCAATATATAATAAACTCAATCATTTCAATTTAGTCCTTACCATAAACAATCGATCAATTTCATACCAGTACGATTTGACCAGTTACAACCAACTATCAATTCATTCTTATCTAAGGCTTCAATTCATCATATTAAATTTTATCCGTCAGTTTATCATTTCTCTATGATTTAGTCCATAACTCACTCGTTGTACCAAATTGTGAACAATTCAAACTTCTATCAAACAAATATAAACTCACAACAAAATGTACAAAAAAGTAATAAAATGTTAATATGTGAACTTACCTAATTAAGGGCCAGTTCTTTATTGCTTTTGAGAAGTGCTTTTGAGAAGTGATTTTCAGAAGTGCTTTTGAGAAGTGCTTTGGAGAAGTGCTTTTGAGAAATTTGAGTGTTTGGCATTGCTGTCAAAAAGTGCTTTTGAAGAATAAAATGTCCATTTTAGACATGAGATTATAATGTAACAAATATGTATTTAAATAATGTTCAAATTAGTTAATATTATGATATTTTAGCAAAAATATAAAAAAATAATTTATTATAACTTATTGTTAATATTTTAATATATAATATTAATTTTAAATATTTCTAAGTAATTAATATTAATTATTTATAAATTTTAATTAGAATATATAAACTATATTTAAATATTTAAATATAAAAATTAAATATTTGTAATTAGATATTGACACGATTGTATTATTATAAAAATTATTTTTTATTTTTACTTAATGCTTTTAACACATTTGTATTATTTTATTTTAAAATGTATTTGAATATATAACTCATATTATATACTAACATAACATAGAAAACATAAACCTAACGAATTAAAATATTACATATATTTGGATTAAAGTTTTAAAAAGGGATAATATTTATATACCAAATATAAATACTAAAAATTTGTCAATAACATTTACAATTTAAAGTGAATTCATTAAACTAGATGCTATATTTGATAAGCATATGAAAATGATTTGGTTATATTCAATAAATGATTTGGTTAATACAATACTTATATTTGATAAGCATATGAAAATGATTTGGTTAATACAATACTTATATTTGATAAGCATATGAAAATGAAAGTCGAGACTGTATACTTGCATCCCCATCTTCGTCTTCTTCTGCATCTTTTTCCTTTGCATCCCCATCTTCTTCTCCACCCTAGCCAAAACTAAAGCAAAAAATAAAGCTAATATACTTGAATGCTTTTCATATAAATTTAAAAAAAAAAACAAGATGAAACAAAAAACAGATCACATCGAATCCATCAAAGAATTTCCTGTATAATTTAAGCTTGCCAAAGCTATAAAATATCTAACAAAGAAAATTAAAGTTTGGTGCTTCATCTGGAAGCTTCATTGTGGCTGTTGTTTGGTTCATATTCTGGAGGACACCGTTTTCACCTTTACTAGAAATTGCCTGAAACCCAGCAAAATGGTTTGGCATGTGATGATTGTTTTTAATAAAATATCTAAATAACAAGGACAACCAATATATTCGTTTAACTTTCTTATTAAGAGCACAAGCTTTAAATTTGTTAACAGCTTCATGTTTCTCCTCCTTTAATGAATTGATGGACTTGAAGCTATGTACACAAAGCAAAGGAAAAAAGGGCTACTTCAGCAAGCAAAATGAAATCATCTCAATGGCTATATATCAAAAAGTTAAGAGAAAGCATGCATCAAGAGAATAAATTTAATTTTGGCTATTAACCAAGTGATAATTCACCACATGAGAAAAAAGAACATCAAACACTAGAAGGAATGAAAGCTTTGTAGAAAATAACTGAGTGAAGTTAAAAGCCAAAGTGACATTACCTTCTGAGGCCTCTGTTTTCATTTCTTGAATTTGATACATAATTAGGTACTTTCATTCCCTGCAACCGAAGTCCCAACGATTGAAAAAAGTAATGACATGTGGAATCCAAATAGAGTTAAACTTGAGAAAACACTTAAATAGAATACATGTGCTATATGTAAATAAAATTTTAAATAACCCACATGATTAGATGCATGCTGCCTGGCTCTCTCGGATGTCCTCAGGTGAAACAACTGCAGCAATGAAACAAAGTAAACCTGTGTCATAAAGTTATCCAGAAAAGGTTATGCAGGATATTTCTCAAGACAATGACAAGAAGGGCAATCCTAAGAGGTGGCAAATTAGTTAGTTTCTGTGGCTATCAATTACCTGAAACTCTGGTCGTTGAGGCAGGCGTTTCTTGGGAAGGGGCAATGAGAGAGTCTGAAGAATCTATCAAATCCAAAGAAAGATGCCAGGCAATTGTAATACACCTGGCCAGCCTTTGTTAAAAGGACTTTGCAACACGTTTCAAAGTAAGAAAGAGAGGCAGCATACTGGTAAAACCAATAAAACCAGGGGGATATGAAACAGGCTTATACTGAGGACAACATATAGGTTATGACATTTCAGCACAATGACAAGAATTACCTCTCCTTTCTGGAACAAAGAGCAACTATGTCATAAATATCTCTACTTGTGAGCATTCTGGAAGCAAAGGTAAGAACAAAAATGTTAAACTCCTATATATAAGTTCAGTAACTACTAGTATACATTTCACAAACTGCAGGTTAAGAATAAGGACTTAACAAGATAATGTGATCTCCATTGTGCAGTTCCTGACTCGGACTCCTGAGGCATTTATTTTATATTAGACAGCTAAACTTGAATAACTGCTAGAACGAATAGAATTTACTTGCTATTCAACTATAAGAATTATGATTTTGAAGCAGGTGACATGATACTCATTTCTAGAAGAAGTAGGTATGCATGCAAGCACTTGCTCTTGTTTAACACCAATACAATATTACAGTTGCATGCTTACATGGAGCAGGCATATATGTCGAGGGAAAATTTGATAATACAACTACTTCAGTTAAAAGTTTTAGAATTAGTAGAAACATAAGAGTAACAAACCTTACAATTCTTTTAACTATTATTGTCCCAATTCCCATGCCTTGTAAAGTAGGAACAACTTGGAATGCAGAAAATAACAATTATAAGAATATAAACAAAATGCCATTTACCTGAACCAAAGGAACTCAGAGTACCTTAGAAATTCTTCATATGAATCATTAAACTTGTTTTCTAAACTTCTCCGGTCATTGGGATGTAAAATTCATCTACCACTAAGAAAAATAATCCAGAACTACTTTTTCCTACATAAAATACTATTTGCCTACTTAAACTTGACGAAAAATGTTTTTATTACCATTACAAAGAATATGGTTTCATAGAAATATTCTAAATATAAACACATTGTTCAACCAACAAGAGATAAACATCACAAAAACTATGAAGGACATGGTCACTCAGATTTTTAATTCCAAAAAATTATAAACATGAAAACTTGAATAAAATGGCCAAATGAAATTGCTGAAAGATTATAGATAGAAAACCCAATATTTAATGTATACGACACATACATTATCCTCATAATCATGGAAAAATTAGTAACATAAATTCAATCATCAACCATAAAGAATAAAACCCTTTACTAACCAATAATTCAAGGACAAAAAGGAGTAAACTCAAAGAAACAGAAAAAATGAAGTGATACCCAGAATCGATGAGACACATGCTGAGGTGAAGAAGAAGAAGAAGAAGAAGAAGAAGAGGAGGAGGAAACTCTGATGGCGTTAGAATCAGAATTGAAATCCAAAAAGTTGGAATCAGCAGTAGAAGCAACCAACGAAGAAACCCGCAAAGCCAGCGCCAACTGCAATTGGCAACTCTCTTCGGTCTGCCGCAAACTCACCGGCAGAGGGCAGAGGAATAAAGAACCAGCAGAGGGCAGAGATGAGGGCAAAGAACCAGTAGAGAGCAGAGAGCAGAGAGCAAAGAAGGGCGTTCGTGTATGGCTAAAAAAGTAAATGAACCAGCCCAAAAGCACTTTTTAGCTGAAAAGCTAAAAATTTTTACTTCTCCATCTAGCCGAAAGCACTTCTCAGCTTCTGAGAATTTGCTAGCAAACGATGGCTGTTCTTCATTGCTTTTCAAAAAAAAAATCACTTTTTCAAGTAAAAGCCCGTTTCTTAAGCAATGAAGAACGCAACCTGAATCAGCAAAGGTCAATTCTTTAAGGACTAATCAACAAATTTGTCTTTTTCCTTAATTAATTCTAATTTTGTCTAATGTCTAATCTATACAATTATTCAATTCAATTAATCAATTTCAAACTTATTATTTTACCCTATTATAAACATATATTAGCTAAATTTCATTATTTAGATGCCCCTAAAGTTTTACATTTTATTCAATTTAATCCCTAAAATCGAACTTATCATATCTTTTGAATTTGAACTCCAAAATTTAAACCCACTTCAAATATGTCCATATACAGCCTCCTATCATCACAATTTACAAAATTTTCATACCAATTTCAAGATATTCACAATTTAGTCCCTAAACTCAAAACTAACAATTAGTTTCACAATTTAATCCTTTTTCCATTCTTAAGTTTTTAAACCATCATTTTAACAACCAGAAACATCAAATATCTCTAATGGTAACATTTAAAAGCTTTAAAAGTTTTTAAAATGGAGGTCTGGGTTATCTAAGATTAAGTTGCAACGATTTCAAAAACATAAAAATGACTAAAAATGGATAATTGGAGGACTTACATGCAAATGGAACAATCTAGCCGAACTTAAAGCTTTAACAATGGAGATTTTTGTTTCAATATTCTGCAAGAAACCAAAAGAAGATGATGACCTTGGTGTTTTAATGTTTTTACCTTTAATAATACTATTTTAACATTTATTAAATTACTAATTTAACCTTTATCGTAACCAAAAATTAATCTACTTTCACATGTTTGATCGTCCACTTAACTCTAGGGTCAAATTGTCTCTTAAGTTCTTGTATAATCATTAATCATGCATTATAGCTTATAATAATCAATAATGATTTATTTTTACTATTCTTATGATTTAGTCCTTTTTCCTTAATTAACCTTCCAAACTCTAAAATTTTCGAATCAAACTTAAGTTCGCCAATATAATAAACCTGTAAATATTAAATAATATAATTTATGGGCTCTTTTGGGGGAAATGAGGTCCCGTACCTTCTTTTCCAAAAGCACTGACTTTTAGTTCGAACCACTTGTACCTTGACTAACTGACCAATTAATAAAATCTATAAAATTGAAATTCATAATAATATCATATTTAACTTGTAAATATTAAATAATAATATTTAAGGACTCAATCGTCAGAATTGTGATCCCGAAACCACTATTTCTGATACCACTAAAAAATAGGTTGTTACATAATTGATGCCTAAAAGTTGTTAGAACCATTTTTATTTTAACTACCGTACTAGAAGCATATTACTGGAACATACCTAACCACTTAAGAAAATCATAATACGATGTATCCCATGTCCCAATAGCCATGCAATTGCCTTTTGTTTTGCCTTTCATGTTTCTTGTATGAGATGAAAAACTAATAATTGGAGTAGATCTTGACCATCAAAATTGATAAGGATATAACATTATTTGTTTCAACCAACCTAATGATACATTTGCATATTCAGTTGAAGTCTAACTTTGAATGATCATGCAATCAATTTGCAATAGTTTAGTATGCAAACCATTATATTTAAGGGTTTCCTAAATATCTTCTTACGCATATAGGATGCCCAAATCAACCAGTTGTAGTTGTTGCTGAATTTTGTTCATCTGCCTGTATAAACGATTGATATTAATTTAGCAACTTTGTAATCCATTGACTTTATTATTGTAATCCTTTATTTTTTTTAATAACCTCTTTTGATTGAAATTGTTGGCAAACAAAGAGCTCACTAGTGTATTCAAACAGAGGAAAATTCAAATATTGCATTCATTGGCATATTTAAGAAATTTATGCATACAAATCGCATCAATATTGGTGGTTTAATAACAACTTGGTGGGTTACATGTATAAAGGTTATAACTCAAAGGGACAACACCTATTAGAATGTCTTTCACATTTGAATCAATGTCATCTTCAACTTTAGCTTAGATCTCGATTCAAGTTCAATATAATCTACAAGGTGATTATCGTGATATTATACATCTGTGAATGCATTAAATGGGAATTGCATTCTACCAGAGATAGTGGGCTCAAATTCATTTTGAACATTTCTTACTAGAGAATGTCTTTTACCAAAGATTGTAGCCATCTCAAAATGACATATACACCTAACAGTGTTGCAGCCACCATCATTTGGTATAACTTTTGAATTGCATGCATTGTTGTGTTTTGGGTATTAACCTCAGGAAATGTTGAGGTTGAGCGAATCTCAGGATGTTATGTTACCATCAGGTTCGTCAGGTTCGTCAATGCACTTAGATAATAGAAAAAATCCATGTCCATCATGAACATCTTCGAGCTTAGCTAACAACTCGATTGTAAAGTCACTACTTTACTAGTGTCTAAACACTATCATAACATCTTCATTATCATTAAGATCCACTACATAATATTGAGCACCTCTTCTCCTTGAACTCACAAATTTATACATTAGATCGGATATTTTTTTAGTATTAACAACCTAGATTTTCCTAAGAATTCTCCTTTTCATGTCTTTTAAGATGACACCATTCCTAAATGAATGTTAAGATTTCGATCTTAGTCGAAGTAATTGATCCATTCAAGTGGATTAATCTACTAAATTTGTAACACCCCTAGCCTGTCTCGGCCGCTAAGACTGAGCTACAATACAAAACGAAATAGTTATAGACCTTTATTTGATAAATCAAGTCAAAAATAATTATCTACCATAATATAAGTCATTCAGAACAAATTTAAACCTTTCCCGAGCTTAATATGAGCTTTCGTAAGCTCTAAAGTTGGTCTGGAATCGAACATTGACTAATCTATAAAGATTTCAAAAATTCATGATGACGTCACGATGAGACTTTTCCCATGTTGTGACGTTTCCAAACAATATGTCATGTCACGATGTCAAACCACTTGATGTCGAGACGTCACAAGCTATTGGCCAACGTTGCGGTGAAAGGGAAACAACATCGGGACGAGGATTCTATTTGGTGCAAAACAACTAGGCCATTTATAGTCATTTTGAACCATCATCCAAAACACTCAAAGGAGGCACCTAACATAACCTATACCTGCAAAATTCATGTCAATTTCATATCAAACACATACCATTTGAACACCATTCAAACATATGAACCAATATGCCACATTTGTCACCAATTTAAATAAAAACTATTATATAACCTTTCAAGCCATTCGACATTCACTTTCTCAACTCAATCCATGCTCAATTTATATCCGACATTAAGAACCAAACAAACATAACACATTAGGTTCTCTAATATGCATACATATATCATTTCCATTTACACATAAGTTCAATTCAAGTAGGATTCAAATAAAACAAACATTATAATATCCTAAGACACTCCTAAGTACATGCCACATATAACCGAGCTCAAAATAATCAAAAGGCTACCAAAATGGGAAATGAATAGTGTGAGCTCCAAAGTGATCCGAACATCACGCTCCACAGTCAGCAATCTATAAATAAGTGAAATCAACGGTAAGTATAACAAGTACTTAGTAAGTCCATACGAAATTTGACTTAACTTACCTAAGTGTTATAACATTTGATCAATAGGAATTCAAAGATTCACAACATGGTAATACTTTGTCATCCTTAAACCTATTTGTACAATTTGACAAAACCATCATCAAATTAACATTTAGTACCATAACCTCAAAGTGTTCGGATCATATACATATACCAAATAGTACTATACCATTCCAACTTATACGATATTACAACCATGTCAACTAAGTTTCTTATTAGTCTTTCCAACCATTGCTTTATCAACTTTTTAATATCTTTGCCCATAGAACAATAGTAAATTAATTTCGGATACTCAGGATTGGATTGCTCACACAAGTTGTGACATATAATTTGCTCACACAAGCTGTAGGTCGGGATTTTTCATAAAAGTGTTATTCGATGCTGCTCGCACAAGCTGTAGATAATTCACAACATATGCTATACCTCAGCCATCGATAACTAAGTCCCTGACCAGCACCCGATTTATATCACATTGGGTCTGCTCTTACAAGCTATAGGTCGGGATTGTTATGCTAGCTCTAATCAATCTTCTTGCACAAGATGTAGAGAATCTACAACGTATGTCAGATCTCAGCCATTGATAAAATAGTCTCTAACCATCACCTAATTCCTTTAAAATAGTAACGGTTTGCCATTCGTATCGCAATCTTTATTAATTTCTCACGGGTATTGTTCTGTATTCATACATTTTAATCTCTTTAAAATCATCATTTATACATTTTTTTACCATATAAACAATTCATAATCATCTATTGACACGTATTTATTCAAAAAACATCTTATATTCTATACTTTACAATTTAATCCATTTAGTATAAAAACTTAACATTTCCACAACAACTCAACTAACAAACAAGATATTATAACACTTAGATAACTAAAATTAACATAATAAGCTCCATATGAACTTACTTGGTAAAAACTGCAACTAACGAGACGTTAGGGACTAATCCGTAATTTCCCTTTTTCCACGAATATCCTCCGATTGGTTTAAATCCCGATCTAAATCAAAATTTAATTCAATTATCAATTCCAAACATCACTTAACAACATACTATAAATATATATTAGTCCAATTTCATTTATCGGATATTCCCTCAATTTTTTTATTTTATTCAATTTAGTCCCTAAACCAAATTTGTCATAACTTTCAATTTTGAGCTTCAATTTCAAAACTGATCCGAATTACATCCCTCTACATCCCTCAAATATCTATAATTATAGAAATTTCATGTCAATTTCTAAATATTTACACTTTAGTCCCTATATTCAAAACTAACAACTTTCACTTTACAAATTAGTCTTTTTTTTTCATATCTAAGCTCAAAATATATAAATTTAGCACCAAAAGCTTCAAGATTCAACAATGAAAGCTTTTTTAAAACTTCAACAGTTTCATAAATTAATCCCATAGGCTAGTTAAATCAAGCTCTCGGAATCTCAAAAACATAAAGTTTATAAGAAAAGAACTCGAATTACCTTAGAATTGAAGGGCTTAAGGTTTGACGTGAAGAACCCTAATTTCCTTATGTTTTTCGGTGATGAAGAAGATGGAATGAACTTGAAAATGTTTTCCCTTCCTTTTGTTTTTATTATTTACTTTTTATAATTTTATAATTATAAGCTTTAAACATATAATTCCATATATTTATATATATTAAACAAACATTATTAACCGTCGACTATTCATAGAAAATGGTTTATTGCCATTTTAGACCATGTTCTAATTATTATTTTAGTCTTTTGGCAATTAAAAATCTATAGTGATTAACTTCTATGATTTTTACAGTTTAGTCTTTGTACCTTAATTAGTTATCTAAACAACAAAATCAATAGACCAAAATTTAATTAAACTCTATACTAACCTCATAAATATTAAATAATATTTACGAGCTCATTTGTCAAAAATGGGATTCCAAAACCACCGTTTTCGACACCATTGACTTTAGGGTCGAAACACTTGTACCGTAACTAACTATCTCATTTAACCAATTTGTCAAACTAAAATTTAATATAATACAATATTTAACTCATAACTATTAATTAATAATACTCATGGACTCGATCATCAAAAAATAGGATTCTAAAACTACCATTTTCGGCATCATTGAAAAACGGGTTATTACAAAATTGTTTCAACATCTTCTCAATTGAGGTTGTAAAATATTAAAAACAAAAAAATTCAAATAATATTATTAAATTTAATAAATATTAATAACAAATCTTTCAGCAAAAATAACACTAATATGCTATAATTGTAAAAAACAATATTAATAATATATATATATCAAATTCAAAAATTGGTAAGAACAATGAAATATAGACCAAAACATTTAATAACAAAAAATAATTGGAATACGTTTAGGATTGGTAGATTTTGAGAGGAAATTTGAGAATGAATATTGAATGCATGTTTTGAAGAAATATAGAGAGGAAGGAGCATGAGCAGAAATCTGAACATTTACCTCGACACCTAAGGTTGTCAAGGCCAAGCTATTCAAATCAATTCTATCTGACAATATTGTGAAAAAAAGACTTTGTCTCAACATTTATGTCAAGTCAGTTTGTAGCAAATAAGTACAAGATTGTTTATGGCATCTTCAAAATATATAAAGAACACCTCAAAACCTAGTCAAGGTCAGTCAAATGTCATATTAATGATTGGGTTTTAAATTTTCTTTAAAAATGGCAAAATTTGAATCGTCCAATAAACTTTGAATTGGTTCTCTCTAAATGGAGTGTGTTTTTTTCTTTGAAAAGTGGATATGAGTGAACTTTCTATTGAACAGTGAATATGGAACAGTTACAGTAATTATTTGACCAGTCTTGCTCAATTATATAAAATTTTTATCTTTATATGTATAATTATTATAAATAAATATTAATAACTCTCGAAATTAGGATCTTGAGTCTAAAGGTTTAGGGTCTAGGATTTTAACATTTATTTATAAATAATTATTATTTAATTATAAATAAAGTTAATAAATTTTATTTATAAATGTTCCACTATATTTTAATTATTATTTAATGACCACTTTCAGCGCATTGAATATTCTCACATTATTTAAAATGTTTTGATATAGTATAATTACATAATAATACAATATTTGGTCATCTTGAAAATAAATGTAGTATAAGTTTATTAAAGTTTATATAAATATATATAATATTTGAAGCAAAAAAGAAAATATATAAATACAAATTACTGTATGACAGTGTTAAGGGAGGCAATAAGGCATGCACATTTGTCTTATCTTCTGGGTTTTGATTTTCAAAAAACATTTGGTTGAAAATTTCATGATTAAAGGCCTAAATAGCAGGCTCCCTCCATGGTTAAAAGCTTTTTTCTTTTTCAATCCAAAACTTAAATTCCGCTCCTTAAGAGCATATGCTAATAACTAGGTTTAGCTCATCGAAATTTATAATCTAATTTAAATTCAACATAATTATTGTTAACAATATAAGAAATTAGTGACTCAAACTGACAAAAATATCCATATATGAAATTCCAATCCTTCTATTTCTTTTCTCATTTTCCTTTCATTAATTTTAGGTATAGTTAGAGAGTTTAATTTACTTCTTTTTTCCATTCAAATTTAAGGTCTAATTCAAACCAACACTTAAGCAATAAAATTCATTTTCCATTTTATCATTAAGGCATCCATAGTTTTTTTTTTTTATTAAAAAAACTAATATTATTGGGTCTATTTTGCCAAGTAAATAACCTTCTGTCGAGAAACGGACGTTTACTAACAACCCACAAACAAAAAAAAGGACACGTGGCTTACGAGAGCCTTCCCTATATACTTTTCTAAAATATAAAAAAAATCATCTAATTCAAGGCTTTTCTATTAAAATTGGTGCGTATTAATATTGACATATTTTGAATTTATTGATTTATTAATAAAAATATAATATATATATATGTATATACAAATATAGGATAGTACAGTCCAAAAGCTTAACTAACGTGAAAATAGAAGTTGATTGGATCGAGTTATTACTAGAATGGTGCATACCCACCAAATGAAATAATAAAATGATGTTTTGATATATGAGAAAATATGCTAATTTAATTTTTAGACTTCACTCCACAATCAATATCAAGGGTATACAATAAAATATTCTAGAAAAATAAACACATGAGTTGTGTAGACGACTAAAAAACCAAATACTAACCTGGATTCCAACAAATTAATTCAACCAAATTCGAAGTATTTTTCTTTTCTCCAAAAGAAAAATAAAATCAATTCCCAGGCTACCATTATTATTTATTACTATATTTAAAAAACCCAGAAAATATTTCCATCTCAAACCAACATATGGACCCACCAAGACTGACACAGAGACTTCTCTTCCTCCCTACAATGATCAAACGGCCATAAATTCAATTCTCAAAGTAGAAAAAAGATTCAAAGTGTTAAAATCTTGGGATTGAAAAAATATAAAAAAAAAGTGCCACGTAGGCATATGACAATCTGGCATTGGCTCCATGGCTCTTCAGACCTAAACACCTTTTTAGGTCAAATTTTAATTTCGCTTAATGCACACTTTTATTTCTAAAGTATACCCATTTCAATTCTTAACATTTTCACTTCAATCCTTAACGTTATCAAATGTTTTTGGTTTAATCCTTCCAATATTAAAAATATCGTTTTAAATATTCGCTTAATCATAAATTATCATGTGTCGTTTATATCAAATTTTAAATATTTTAAAATACATCCATTTTTAGTATTTATACTAATGTGATCTAGAATGGTCAACCACTAGACAATCGTGGTGGACTTAGGGAAAATGATGACATATTCGAATATCAGTGGCATTTGATTTGTAATTGTGATATAAATATTAATGATTTAAAACATAATTTGAATTCAAATATTTTAAGGCAACGAATGTATATAATAATATTTAGATGTACACTTCATTTAAAAAATATATTTGCAAACAGATAATTTATCTTTAGATAGTATAAAGTATTTCGAATAATTAAAAATATAATTTGAACTGAACTAATATTTTTTTCATAATTTAAATAATTAAAAAATTTTATCCAAATTTATCACATAAAAATATCTACCAATTATAACTTTCAATTAATTGAATTATAAATAATTATCATAGGTGGTATCCTTCAAAGAGACAACAATCTCGTATTCAAGTTCTAGTAAATGTATTTTTATAAAATTTAAAAAATATTAAAATTTCTAATATTTTTTAAAATAGTAATTTTAGTATTTTTTTATATTTTCTATAGTTTTATGTAAATTTTCTAATTTTATTTTTTAGTAATTTTGATAATTTTTTTGTGATTTGTTTTCATTTTTAGAGGTTTTTTAGGTGACAACATATGATTGCTTAAATATCCCAACCGTTAAATTTTATCGTTCAAAGAATTAAATTGGGAAGTTCGAGAGATTAGAGTAGGCAAAAAAAACTTTAAGAACAAAAGTGAGAAAAATGATATACTTTAGGGACTAAAATGTGCATTAAACCTTTTAATTTTAGTCCATATGCTATACTTAAATTTAAAATTTTAATCTTTATACCTTAAATTTCACATAATTTAATCCTCAATGTTAGTGACTTCGACCAAGGTATTATTTAATAAATTAAAATTTGAAATACTGAATTTATATTATAAATTTAGTTTATTGATAAAAATTAAGTATTAAGATAATTACGTTGTTAGGTAATAATAAATTTTGATTTTTGAAATTATTTATTATTTATTTCATAATTCTATTTTTTTTTAATTCTAACCTTTGTAATATAATATTTTATATTATTTTTAAACATTTTGGATAAAATTTAAGACATATTTTTTTTAAAATAAAGAAAAAAAACATTTCAAGTATAAGTTTTAAAAAATAAAATTAACTTAAAGATATTTAAACTTTAGCTATTTGCCTATTTTTGCTATTCAACCCACATTTTTGAAAAAAAATATTAAAATAAAATTTAACATAATTATCAAACACATTTAGATTTAATATTTACATTTTCTCAACGAAATTTAAACATTCAATACTTCATCAAACATGACATAACACTAAGGAACAAATTATGCCATAAGAACTAAATTTCTAAAATGAGAACAGTACAGGGACTAAAACAGAATTTGACCAACCTTTTTATTATATAGTGATAAGCTTCTGTTCCTTTCTTCTCCATCTTCAAAGCATCCACAATTTTAATTTCTTTACTCTCTTGCGTTCCTTCCCTTTCTCTTCAGACAAAGCATCAAATTTCCCTGTTTTATGTTTTTGTTTCGTTTCTTTCATTTCCAAATTCCAACAGTACCCAAACAAAATCTAGAAACAGTGATTCGTTTCCTGTTTCAGACATAAACCTCTGTGTGTGTGTGTGTTTTCCTCTTTATTTTGCAGCTTTTGAACCCTTCTTCATAGACAAAAAAGAAAACAACTCTTCCTTGTCCGAAAACGAGAAACCATGCATAGAAATGAGAAAATGAGAGAAAAACCATCTTTCTCTTCTACGCTGCTTGACAAAATCTATCGTTCCATCGATGATGGCGACACCAAAGTTGGAGACATGAAGTTCTACAGTGAGACAATGCAGAAGACAAGTACCAAAATGTCGAGTTTACAGCGAGCTTGTTTGATTGAGAAATGGATGGAAAAGAAGGTTAGTGAGAAGGCAAATGCAGACAAGAAGAAGAAACAGGTTGTTTCCGAGTTTGTAAGAAAATCATCACATCATGAACATGATCATGACCATGAACTTGATCATGATGGTGTTTTCTTTAGTTCCACTTCAATCTCATCTGATTCCAGTTCTGGGGGTTTTTCATTTTCATCATCTGACACTGAATCCATGTACGGTACTACAACGAAAACTAAAGCTTCATCCTGTTTTGTTCCACCATGGCTGAAACCTGTCAAAACAGGGGGAGGAGGACGAGAGAGAATGGAAGAAAGGGCGGACATGAAAATTTATGGCAACTTAAAGAAAGTGAAACAACAACAACAACCGATTTCACCAGGTGTCCGTCTCGCAAGTTTCATCAATTCTTTGTTCACGACAGGCAATTCAAAGAAAAAAACCAAGGGTTCATCATCATCAACAACGACAACATCGGGGCAGGTGTCGTCGTGTTCTTCAGCTTCATCGTTTTCAAGGTCATGTCTAAGCAAGAACTCGGCTCCGGGGCGAGAAAAGTTGCGTGACGGGGTTAAAAGAACAGTTAGGTTCTGCCCCGTGAGCGTAATCGTGGACGAAGACAGTAGACCGTGCGGGCAAAAGTGCTTAAACGAAGAACGAGGGTCGAAGTCGAAATTGTCGTCGGTTTCGGTTTCGAATGCATGGAAAATAGGGAAATCGCCATCGACGAAGCGCGAGGAGGAGATGAAGGTTCAAGCAATGGAGAAGACGAGGCGAGTTGAAGAAATGGCCAGAGAGTTTTTGAAAGAGTATCATCTAAACCAGAAAAAGAACAATTTAATTTCAAGGGATTCTCGCAGAGATTGTGAAGATGAAGATGATGCAAGTAGCTGTTCGAGTTCGGATTTATTCGAGTTAGATCACCTTGTTCTTTTAGGTAACCATAGGTATGAAGAAGAGCTTCCCGTGTATGAAACTACCCATGTTCAAACAAATCGAGCCATTGCTAATGGCTTCCTAGTCTAGTTTTCTTTTGTTCACAATATACAGAGAAACAAAAAATTTCAGCTTTAACTTTGTGTTTGTTTTTTTCTTTATTTCGTTCCTTGTTTAATTTAATCTAATTATGATTTTTGTATGTTGAAATTTGAGGGTTTAGTCTCTTTAATTTGAGATAATTTAGCCTATACTTCTATATGGAAATTGCAGATGATGTTAACAGTGATGAATTGATTTTTGTTTAAATTATAAATTTATTATTAATTAAATGGTATATGTTTAGTTATTCGAAAAAATGATGGTCATAAAATATTGTTAAATTAAAGATGCAAAGATGGTGAAGTAGAGTGAAATGGAATGGAATAGGTAGGATGTAAAAATGACGGAAAAAGAAAGCATGGGATTGTGAAAAGGAACAAGTGGGGATGCGTTAAATTCTTTAGATCGATGATCTGAACTGAAGAGATACTGACAGTTTCTAAGTGATTGAACAAAGAAAAAGAAAAAGAAAGAAAGATTCGAGATCGTAATGAGAAGCAAAATGAGAGAGAGGGTAGGTGTGATGGTAAAGGCAAAGGCAGATCTTCTCTCCCCCCATGGGAATACACAAAGTTATGAGACCACTGCAAGCTTTTGCTTTCCTTCCTTTTCTCTCCTCTATTTCTATTTCTATTTTGGATCCAACCCTCCTTTTTCCTTTTATTTTTATCCTTAAGCAAATGTAAATCAGATAAGTTAAATTCATCCAGATTTCGAAATTAAGTTGAGTTAAAAACAATCTTATTATTTGAACCATTCAACATTGCCATTTGCATCACAAATTCCCCACCTTTCCTGTTACCAAGAGAAGAGGGTACTCTTGTGGCTTACCTATGCTTCCTATTGGTGAATCAAGTTCAGAAATAAAATCATTCAAAAAACCCTTCTTTTAAATAAAGAAGTTTGATGCTTCTTTGACTTTAGCCCTATTTGAGGCACTTTCACATTACAAGTAATAGCATAAAAGAAATTTGTTTATGTATTTTTGATGATGGATAAAACAAAAGGTAAGAGTAGTGAGAGTGCTTTGTAATGACATAATGGAATCTAGTAGTGCTAAATTTCAACTGGCAGATCAAAACATTAATGTTATTTCTAAGACAATTAAGATTACAATTATTATGAACATGAAAAATGTAGATAAAAACAAGTTTACAGCATTTAATTGTTACTGTTTTACATTTTTGACGTAAGACAAGGTCCACAAGGGTAGAGGTAGTTTCATATTTTCAAACAAGGAAACAGAGCTGTACTGTTATTTTGTGCATTAAAATTGACTCTTAGGATTCCTGTAAAGGGACCAACAACATTGTAAGTCTGCTCATCAATTATAATGGACTTTCTACAAACAAAAACTAGTGTTGTCCATAAGATTGGAGAAACAATAGCTCTCTAAAAGTTGTCTATTATGATTAGACTGCTTGCTCAATTATCGCAATGGACCATTCTACTTGCAAACCTTGTGATAAATGTGAATGTGTGCATACCAACTTAATCAATGTTTTTAGTTTTAGATTACTATTATATCATTGTTTTTCTCAGTTCAATTGATAAAAAAAGTAAAAATAGAGGAAAAAGTTATAAATAGCAATAATGAATGGAAAAATTAGGTAAAAATATCAAAATAAAAAAAAATTAGAGAATTAAAATAGAATTTCTCAAATTTAAAGAAATAAGTCGATTTTTTTAAAGAGAGACAGAAAACACGTCTTGAAAAAGAGCTTTCTACAAAACGCGATTTTTTACGCATCATCTCCTTTGATCAAACATTCAAATGTTAGTGGTTTTGTTCTTGAGTCCCCGATTTAATTTTTCTCCTACTCACATTTGTATTTTTTTATTTCATGTTGTTTTATTTTTTTAATTTTTAATTAATATTTTTAATTAATAAATATATTGTTTCCAAATTTTTTAATTTATCTTTTCAATTAATAACTCTTTTATTTATATAAATAAAATAGTGTATATGTAATTATATAATAAAATATATTTTTTATATATGTATCATTATGTTAAAAATATTTTTAATTAATAATTTCTTTATTTATATAACTAAATTAATAAATATGTAATTATATAATGAAATTATATTTTTTATATCTATCATTTTGTTAAATATATTTATATAAAAAATTATTTTTATTATATAATTATTTTTTATTTGTATAAATAAAATATTTATTAATTAAAAATATTTTAAACTTAATTATATATAATATGTATTTTTATGATATAATTACATATTTATTATTTTATTTATATAAATAAAAGAGTTATTAATTAAAAAGATGAATTAAAAACTTGAAAATAATATATTTATTAATTAAAAACATTAATTAAAATTTTAAAAAAAATTAAAAACAACATGAAATAAAAAATACAAATATGAGTAGAGGAGGAATCGAACCCAAGACTTAAAAATAAAATCATTAACATTTCATCATTTATTAAAGGAACTAATATATATATAAAAAAACGTTTTATAGAAAGCGTTTTTCGAAGAGTAGTTTTCCCAAGACGTGTTTTCTATTTCTCCCTCCAAATTCCATTTATTTTCCTAAATTTAGGAAATTCCGACCTAATTCCTTAAATTTTTTTATTTCAACATTTTTACCTAATTTTCGCATAATGAATGACATAAACATAAATTATATACTCCAATTCAGGTTAGTTTTTCTCTTTTTTTCCTCATAATTTTTCAAGTATTAGGTGGATTGGGCTGGTTGGCTTAAGTACTTGGGTTGGGCCAGTTGAGCTTTTTTCTCGATTTGGACTAAAACATAAAAAAACGAGTCAACCAGTTTTTATCGGTTCAATATGTTTTTCTATTGATTTAACTAGTTTATAGTTTGAGGGTCAATCCCAATTTTAACTAGTTTACTCTAAAATAAGTCTAACCCCTTTATACAAATTGATATATTAATTAGTTTTCAATTGAACTGGTTGGTAGGAGCGTAGTTAGAAAATTTTGTTAGGAGAGGCCGAAATTAAATTGTAATTTTTACAATAGTAAAAATACAATTTTAAAAAATTAAATTAAAATTTTATCATTTTTAAGAGAACTAAAGTACAATTTTATCTTTACTAATTTAAAATTCTAAAAAATTTAAAAGATAAAAATAGAAAAATTTTTATTTTAGAGAAGGTTGGGACCTTGCCAACCCACCTAAGTTCCGCCATGCTGGTTTGTCCAATTAATTTAAAAAACTTGAAAATTTATAATTCTAATAAAATCATTTAATAAAATATGGGATAAACCCACACATTTACCTAGAGTGAGACTAAAATTTAAACATCAGTTCTTCAGATTCCATATTTGTGGTAACTAATGAAATGGGAAACTCCAATAATATGTTCTTATTTATCAATATCCCATCAATCATAAAATAAAAAGAAAATCGTTCTAAAAATATATTTAAATTGAAGTATTCAGTTATACCGATTACAAGTTAAAACTAATTCTTTTTGTAACATTTACAAAAAGAAAAATAAAAACAAACTTTTTATGTGTTTGATTTTTATTTTTGATAAAAAAAATAAAAACAGAGATAACGTGGTATGACAATCTTATATGATAATTAATTTTAATAGATCTAATCTTTTTTAACAATTTCATTATATTATTTTATCATATCGGTTGTTTTTTTATACAGAAAATTTCCTTTTTAATTTATAAATAAGAAGATAATGTACTTTAACATATTTAAATTCACGTCTTCCTGTATTAATAACAATATACATACTAATGTTGGAAAAAGAAGATGGGGCCTTCAAATGTTGGACTCAGCTGAGGGAGAATCTGTGTTAGTCAAATAATGTAACATGAGCATATGATTACAACCCAATAAACCATATTAAACTGCACTCTGCAGTAGTGGCATTTCTAACTTTTTCAAGAATTGTAGGCGGATGAAATTTTTTAAACAAAATTATTTGTAGTCTCTTTCTTTTTTTAATATTTCATGCTGCACTTTATAGTTTGAATGCTTTGGAAGTAGTTATCGATTAATGTAATTAGATTGGATTAAATATGTGAACTTAGGATATCATATATCTCTTTGTGTTATGTTTTTAGTGGCTACTTAAATTATGAATCCATTTTAAAAATAAAAAAAAAAATTCATCATCTTCTCTCTCTCTCACCAGAATATCATCCTCAGTCTTTGAGATCTACATGGTTATAGGTATAAACTCATGACAAATTGTTTTTTATTTGCTTCTGCACGAACTAGGCTACAACTTGAAAGTCATGAAGTTAAACTTCAGATTATTAAACCAAAGCAAAATAAGGTCATCCCTGAGCCAAAAGAAACAAGTGAATAATACCACAAATCTTAGATGGGTGCTTCAAGTTCCAACAAATTAGATTGTTGTAAGAAAATCTCTTTAGAAATCGAACAAGGACCTAGAGAGAAGAATAGAAAAAGGATGGCACTTACTTTTCGAAAATCCAGAAGTAGATTGAAAGAGACATGAAGAGATGAGGAAGAGGAAAAGAAAAGAAAAGAAAAAAGTGTCTGGTTTTGATTGGGTTAAATGTTTTTATCTTTTATTTTATTTATTTAATTAAACAATTCTTTAATTTCTTTTACCAAGTTATAAAATTCATGCAACGACGCGTGTCAATCTAATTGGCTCCAAGTTTTTCTTTTAATCCAATTCCAAAAGTGGTAATAAATATCACTTGTGAAAAAAAAATACATATATAATAAATGAGGGCAAAATTTTCATTAAGCCTTAATTTTTAGAGATTACTGTACAAAAAGATGAGTGGTTTTTAGGAATAAAATTATAATTTAAATATAAAATAAAAGGTTGCAAATATTAAAACTGATAAACCCTTATAATTTATACGAAAAAACAAACCACCTATAACTTTATACATGGTTAATGTATTATTTGCTATTTGAGTTTAGTTTTGTTGAATTATTTTGATATAAGAAATATCATGTTTTGAATAAAAGTAATTTTAAATAAAATTTAATAAAAAATTCATTTCAAATAATATCTAAAAAAAATTGTTGAACTCATACTTAGAAAATGTTTTAATGTCAAGTTAGTTAAACAAACTTTCAAACATTTTTCAACCATGTCAAAACTACTCTAGGCCAAAAAGTACTGATCTAGTATCGATACTTTTTGTCAAGTATCGGTAGATTTTGTTGAGTATCGATAGATTCAAAATTTTATCGATATATTTTTCAATATTGATACGAAAATGACATTCTGTTTTTCAAAGTATTTATCCAGTATCGATATGGTACTGATACCTTTTGTTGGGTATCGATAAATTTCTTCAAGTATCGATAGTGGTATACTTTTATCAATATGTTTTTCAGCATCGATACGAAATTGACATTCTAACTTCCAAAGGATTTATCAAGTACTGATACGGTATCGATACCTACTATTTGGTATTGATAAAATTCTCTTGGTATCGATATCGATGGTTCTAACGGTCACTAATTTAGGCATTCAATGCTTATAGTATCGATACTCGTAGAAAAAATATTGATTCCTGTTGTTGCAGGTGACATTAATGCATTGATATTTTCATCCCCAACGGCTCTATTCAATACTCCAACAACCACAACGGGTGTAAATCAATTGAAAGGTATAAATACCAGCCTTCAAAAGGTCTACAACAAAAAGAGAGATTATCCAAGCAAAAATTTCAATCAATCCACATTTGAGCTTAAAGTTTTCATTCTTTTATTGTACACACTTGTAAGCTTTCATTGTTATTTATTCAGCTAAAGTGTTTTATTGTTTCATTTGTGCTAAATTGGCAGACAATCCAATCTTGTAAGGATTCATTCTTAGTGTGTTTATTTGTATCACTCTTTGAGAGGGTTCTCTCTTAAGGTTTGGGTAGAAACCTTAAGGGAGTTGTAAGGTTAAATCTTGTCTTCAAAGGTTAATCAAATTAGTAAATTTTGGAAAATCCTTAGTAGTGGTAAGTTAAGGTAGTGGAGTAGACAATTGGGGCCGAACCACTCTAAATCATTATGTTCATTTGTTCTATCTTTTCTTTCTAGCTTCCATAAAATTTTAAAAGCCAATTCACCGCTATCTTGGTGATTTTGATTTCATTAATCAAGCTAACAATTGATATAAGAGCTGGTCTCTAAAGATAGTCTAACAACTAAGAGAAGATCTTCGAGGTAGCTCAACTTTCGTCAAATCAATCTACACAAGATGACGTTCATTTCTAGGTCAGTTTTCTATGGTGAAACTCAATCTATCTCTAAATCTCCATACTTCAATGGAGCCAATCACTCTTATTAGAAGACGAGGATGATGTTGTTCATTCAAGCCAATGATCTTACGGCTTAGGACATCATTATGGATGGTCATTCCATTCCTAAAAAAACAAGAAGGAGAGCTTTTGGTGCAAAAGAGCAAGGAGTATTCAACTAAATGCCAAGGCCATGCACTTGGTTCGGAAGAATATAGTAGGGTATCATCATGTTTCAATGCCAAGGATATTTTGGATAAATTGGAAGTCACTCATGAGGGAAGAAGCCAAGTCAAGAAATCAAAGGTTGGAATTCTAATACTCAATTACGATATGTTCAACATGAAGCCTGAGAAAGATATCAAGGCTATGTCCGATGGTTCACAAGTATTATTAATGGGCCCAAGTCATATGGGAAAACTTATCCCAATAAAAAAATGGTGAGAAAAATGCTTCGAAGTTTGCCAAAGTCATGAAAAGATAAAGTGACAGCCATAGAATAAGAAAAGAATTTGGAAACACTTTCACTTGATGAGTTGATTAGTTCTTACTCACTCATAAGATGAGAATTAAAGAAGGGGTTGAAGACGAAAATTGTTAAGAAGAAGAAGGTCAATGTAACTCTCAAATCCACAACTATTGAAGAAAGTGAATCAAGTGATGGTGTGGATGAAGATAAGTAGATGGCCATGTTTGCTAAATTGATTTAAATAAATCCCGAAAATAAATCCTTTATTCCCTACTTTCCTTAGTTGCCCATTAGCTAAATCCTTCATAGAAGTTAGAGACAATGCAATAGTTCTTGATTTTTAGGAATATGCCTACCAATTACAACATAGTGGTTTACCTGTTCCTTCGAGAAACCCATTTTCTCGTCCCTGTCTTTGTTCTTGGGGTGAGCCAAGAAAGGGGTCGACTAGGTGACGGTAAAAGCTGCTTCTTCTTCTCCCGAAGGAGATGTTTTATCATAGGGGTTTATGCACCCTCTCCATTTCTAATCATCCTAGAACAAAGGAAATTTTTGTCTCCAGACCTGAGAAAGTTTTGTTCCTATAACACCCCTAACCTATCTCCGCCGCCGAATTAGGGTTACAAAGTATTACTGTACAAATTAGAATATTTAACATCGTAAGAGAAACAATTATATATCTTAATATCAATAATTATCAACTTATTATAATCATAATAAAAATACACATTCAGGCCTTAAATCGAGCCTTTGAGGCCTTAAAAATAACTTGGGGAGGTTCGAGGATCCATTTGAAACAAAATAGAAAAATTTGAGAAAACATGAAAAATTTTGAAAAGGGGTCACACGGCCATGTGACATAGCCCAGATTGTATGGACATTCAAAGTTTAAACACACAGCTGTGTCCCAGCCCGTGTGTGTCGTGTAGTACTTGAAAAGGGCCATACGGCCATGTCGTAAGACGTGTGCCAAACCGTTTTCTTCCTACTTTCAAAAGGTCATGCACAATTATTAAACATCTCATATATACACTTCATTTACAAGCCATCAACAAAAGATATAAAGCACAAATGAACTTGGCATCATTATAAAACAAACCAATTACCAAGAGAACACTTATACCCTATTACATGCCATTTATAACCACTTGCCAAAATTAACCAAAAAATACCAATATGGTGATTAGATAGTGTGATCATGCTCCAAGACGATTCCAACCGATCAAGTTTTCAATGATCTACAACCAGACAAAGTAATTATGTAACTAGTGCTTGGTAAACTTGTATAAAAGAAAACTTAAACTTACCGAAGATAAAATGATTAAACCATTCAAACATTGCTCACTAGATCATATGAATATCTTTCTTTCCTATCCACAACACTTCACATAGTTAGTAGGTATATATAAGGACATACTAACCATTGAAACATGTAACTTGTCATGATAAATATTTCAATATATAAATCATTCCTCACATTTTCAATTAACTATCTTATCAATTTAAATGCACATATCACATATTCCAATTCATATTTTCCATAACATAGTTCATTGTATATATTCACCTATTCAATTAAAACTTTAATCACCCGTTGAACTAATAGAATAGCATTGGATACTCGAGAATACTCAGACAAAGTGTGTCTTTTCATATAACTATAACCTTTTCAATAATGCTCACATGAGCTGTGAAGTGGGCTTGCTTACACGAGTTGTGGGTCAAGATGATAGCTACATGATGCTGTTTACATGAGCTGTAGAGAATTCGCAACAAATGCAGGACCTCTGCCATCGGTAGGACATCCAGGACCAGCACCTGTCGTATAATCCATAATGACATGTCATTTGTATCCTAAGAATTCTTAAGGTTCAAATGAGACACTTTTACATCTCAATCATTTAACTTCTCCCCTTTATAACATACCAATTATACATGTCTAAACAATTCACAAATATCCATCAAATGAATAAACATTATAAAACAATCCAAATCATTAATTAAGATATATACTCAATAATGGTTAAACAAAATATAACATTAATAAATCATTCATCCAAAATACCGAAATATCTAATAACTTTCAATCTAATCTATACATGATATAGTATTTATCAAACTACATTCAAAATATCAATTAATGAATTTAAGTCCTTATACGAACTTACCTTAACAAAAACAGTTGTAAAAATAGAGCCGACAATTAATCTGATATCTTAGCTTAGCATCGATCTAACTCTGACTGTCTTTTTTCTTGATCTATATATAATAAGTTTATTCAATTAAGCAAATTTCAGCACTTATATAATCAAATTTACATAATTTAACCTTTCCATAAAAATTACAAAATTACCTCTAACCTTTTACCCTTTTTATAATTTAGTCCCTATACTCGAAACTTACAAATTTACCATTTTTGGCTACTAATCATGCTAGCCAAATTTTTTAGGGTTTCTAATCAGTCCATAAGTATAATTATTTCACATAAACACCAATGGATTTTTCTCTTTTAACAAATTAATCCTTTAACATTAAAATTACTAAAATTTACTTAACAAAATACTTTTATTTAGCCAACAACCTTAATAATCTATCAACTAAGTTCAAAACACTTCAATTTCATCTATTACACAATTTAAAAAATTTAAAAGTTTTATGAATTAACCCCCGGGTTAGCTAGGTTAAGGTTATATGAACTCAAAATCAAAAAATTCATGAAAAACAGTGAAGAAATACATACAATGCATGTGAAAATACCATAACCGAAAGCTTCCTATACCCTAGAATGGTGTTTCGATTTTGTGTATAGTAAATGGAGAAGATGATGATTAGTTTAGCCTTTGTTTTGTTTTAATTTCTTATGTATTTATCAATTTACATTTTTATCCTTTAATTTTAAATCAAATTTCACTTCCAAACACACTTCAATCGTCCACTTAAATATACACAGTATATTTGCCTATTAAATCCATTATTATACCTTTAAATTGTCATTTAGTACCTTTAAATAATAGAAACCAATTTTTGTAGCTTTTACGATTTAATCCTTTTACTAAATTAACTATCTAAACATTAAAATTTCTTAACCAAATTCTAATATGACCCTAATAATACTTTGTAAATATTTAATAAAATATTTACGACTCAGTTTATAGAAATGAGATCTCGATATCTCTTCATCTAAAACCACTTGACTTTTGAAACATATCACTTGAACCAACTTATTCTTTCAATTAAAAAATTATTAAATCAAATTTTAAATAATATTATTTTTGACTCATAAATATTAATTAATAATATTTACAAACTCTCTTGTCGGATTTGTGATCTCGAAATCACTATTTTTGACACCACTAAAAACGGGCTGTTACAGTTCCTCAGCTTCCCAAAACCTCCCTTAGTCTCGACTCATTACGCCTTCTTCTGCAACTTTGTGGAGAAGCCACGTCAGCATCACTCCCATCTCTTCCTGGGGGGTTTAAGTTCAAGCCATTGAAGGCTTGCGAACAAGATATGGGTGGAATCTGCATCCCAATGAAAAGGTGCAATTCCAAAATGGGAAGCCACCTAATCCTTTGGAAAATGCCAAATCCGGCATTTTCACGAACCTCCTTTCTCATCCTCCCTACTTAGTCCCTATTCAATCTCGACGCAAGGGTCCTCCTTGCCAAGTTTTAAACTCGTGGCTAAGTTTTCCAGCTACTTAGGGCCTCGCCAATACGAATTTCACCATTCTTCTTGTTCCTATAAGGAGATTGGCAGGAGGAACCCAACGAATTCTTTAATTTCTAACATTAGCTCAATCATTCCTACTCCTTTTGAAGGAGTCGGTCGAAAGAAGTGAAGACACTATTGAGGCGACGTTCCACTAAGTGAAAAAATATTTATTTCCCATTATATCTTTTCTTTATTGTAATTTTCCTCTCCTCAGTGAATCAGGTTAATGTACACACTTATTACACATTATTTTAAAATCAAACTATTTTCCCTATTTATAAAATAAACTTACAATAGAGACTAAATTTCTAAATAAAGTTTGCTATCACTACTCTACCCTAAAGAAACTACATAATTACAATATATTCGCCCCCAAGGTGAAGTTTCTATGGTGCCCCCTTCCTATGTGCATGACTCTATTAAAATAAATACTCGATTCCACCCAATTTGGCTTAGTCCCTCCATGAGTTCCTTATCCGCAATTCCTGCAATCACAAATCAAACCCTTATAAGTTCAAACGAACTTAGTGAGTTGCTTCGGTACACAAAACATACCCCACCTTTTTGGGGATTTAGATCAATAATAAATACAATAAACTCCTTGTTCGCTAGAAACATTTCTCTTAAGGATATTGACAGGAGGAACCCAACAACTTCTTTTATTTCTAGCATTAACTCAATCATTCCTACTCCTTTCAAAGGAGTTAGTCGAAAGAAGTGAAGACACCATTGAGGCGACATTCCACTAAATGAATAAAAATATTTATTTTCCATTGTATCTTTTCTCTATTGTAATTTTCCTCTCCTCAGTGAACCAGGTTAATGTACAAACTTATTACACATTATTTTAAAATCAAAATATTTTTCCTATTTATAAAAGAAACTTACAATAGAGACAAAATTTGTAAATAAAGTTTGCTACCACTACTCCACCCTAAAGGAACTACATAATTACAATATATTCGCCTCCAAGGCGAAGTTCTTATGGGTACCCCCTTCCTATGTGCATGTCTTTATTCAAATAAATACTCGATTCCACCCGATTTGGCTTGGTCCCTCCACGATTTCCTTATCCGCAATTCTTGCAATCACAAATCAAACCTCTGTAAGTTCAAAAAAACTTAGTGAGTTTCTTCGGTACAGAAAACATATCCCACATTGTCTGGGATTTAGATAAATAATAAATACAATAAACTCTCTGTTCCCTGGGAACATTTCTTTTAAGCCGTTGTAGTGGACTTTTTCCTATTTCTGATCTTATCCATTGGCGGATAAATCGTTAAGTAATTTCCTTTCAGCCATTCTATTGACCTTGAATCCTCCTTGGCAGTTCCTCTGAATGTGTCGCTAACCCTGCAGACTCTATCCTTTCTTTCACTCATTTTCCTTCTTCAATTCATCGTCAAAGTGGATTTCTTCTCACCATCATGCCCTATTAATACAACCCTTCAGCCTACCTCCTAAAGACCATTGAGTATATTTACTTTAGTGGTCATTCCCAATTTACATAGTTTATGGCAGACTCTTATTATTATCCTTGTTCTATTGGGCTCGCTTCCATCCCATCCTTTGGGATGCCTAGAAGATTTCCCGCCACTCTAGTAGATTAAATCTCATTTATAGCAAATAATGGTTGGATTACATCTTGGTAATCCACATTGGTCACATTACCTTACCCTTAAGCGTAGTATGCCCTTCTACTATGAACCATTATGACCTTCAGTACTCAGCCAACTATCACTAAGTGAACATTTGGTTTCACGATTTCTCTTTCATTCGGCATTCACCTGACTAGCTGCTTGGCTGATACTTTCTCAATGTCTTTCTCCTTTAAGAGAAATAGTCTTGGCAGACACTTCTGTCGTCATGTATATCACTCTTTGTCAATGGGTTCTAACCCCTTTCCCTTCCTTAAGGACTAAACAGCGTACATATGATACACTACTAGTCTATATCGTTTCTCTGAGTGACCTCAACGTTCTGTAATGGCAGATCCTTATCCACGATCCTTGGTTAAACAATTTCTCATTTGACCGAACATTAGATAACACTGGTGCGTTAACTTGCATAACTACTTCCTGGTTAACATCCTTATACCTTACTGGGTTACACGACTACTATTCTCGCAATCCTTTCTCATCTCCATCATGTTTCCATTCATTGGTGGATTCTTCGACCCGTTGCTCGACGGTTGCTAATCCATACTTCCATTTTCCTTTCAATATTTTTTTCTTGTTTGCAGGTTGTCCCATGATTTCTATTCTAATTTTCCACACGTGTTTACTGTTTCAATAGACTCTCTCTCTCTAAGTTGCCCTAGTCGAGCTATTGACTTGCACAGTACACCCCATGTTTAATGTCCTAGTGGACTCCATTGATGGTTCTTCACTTTAGGATCCCCTTGTTTACTGTCCCGATGTACTATTTACGATGCCATAGTGTCTTTCAACTATGGTATTTCACGATATACTCCTATGTTTACCATCTCGGTAGACTGTCCTGTGTTTAGTGTTTCGTTGGACTATCTCGTGTTTAATGTCTCGTCAGATTATCCCGTGTTTAATGTCCCATCAAACTATCCGATGTTTAATGTCTCGTCGAACTATCTATGATGCCATAACGTCTTGTAGCTATAGTCTTACATGATATACCCCGTGTTTACCATCTCGATGGACCATCCTGTGTTTAGTGTTCTGTTAGACTATCCTATGTTTAATGTTCCGTCGGACTATCTCGTGTTTAATATCCCATTTGGACTATCCTGTGTTTAATGTATCAATTAACTATCTATGATGCCATAATGTCTTTTAGCGATGGTCTTACACAATCTAACCTGTGTTTACCGTCCCAGCGGACTACTAGGATGCCATAATGTCTTTCAGCTATGGTTTTAGTCTTATTTACCATGAAGCAATAGCATTTTTTTAGCCATAGTCTTACTCATTTATATCATGATGCCATAACATCCTCCAACTATGATCTTAGTTATCTTTACCATGATGCCATAGCATCTTTCAGTTATTGTTTTACTCATTTTGATCATGAAGGCATAGCATCTTTCGGCTATGGTCTTACTTATTTTAGGCATATAACCTCTGATTAGACCCACGACTTAGTCATGATCTTTTCTCTTCTTTTCCCATTACATTCCATCCATTCCTCAATTCGCCATCCTATACCTTGATGTTAGATAACTGCAATGTCCCCTCCACAAGGCCCGTAGCTTCACTCATCACGGCTGCACACAGCAACACCGTATGGCGGTATCTAACAAAATCACTTATTTTTCCCATCCTAACTTCATCTCATCTCAGCGAAAACCCCTTTTTCATATTTTATATGCATATTGAACTAGAATGGCGGATACTTATAAACTTATGCAACCTTACAACATACCTAGAATTTTGGGGTTAAGGGCAGAAACTTATTTGATACTTCTTTGTCTTACTAACTTAGGTTTTCCAGTGCTAGATCTTCCATTCTCCTAGCAGTTAAGCATGACAAATAAATCATGGGTTAGACTCAGTGTTTTTTTTACCTTAAATCTCAATTTTTTAGAAACATGTAGAACCTTTAGAATGGTTCTGAAAACCCTTATCTTCATTCTCTTTATCCCTACGTTTATCGAAGGACTAAGAACCTTATCCCTACATTTATAGAAGGACTAAGAACCTTACCTGCTCACTGAATTCTCCACTTTTCTGACTTAAATCTCATGACCATCACTCCATAAAATCATTACTCACTCGGAGTGACTAAGGAAGAAGATGAAGAAGGGAAGAAAATGAAACATAATGGAGTTGAATCCTTCATCGAAAGTAAATTCCTACAATTTATAGCCCTTCATGCGTAGTCTCCCACCATATAATAACCATTCATCCACAATTATTTTGTCTCCCATCAAGGAACCCGCTGGTTCTAATCTGAACGCCCTAGACTTGGATTTCAACTTTTCCTAGTTTCATTCCCTACATTTTTTGAATTTTCAGTAGAGACTGCCAATTTACGATTTTTCAATCTAACCGCCGAATTGGTTCCTAATTTTTGGTTTTAAAGAGAACCGAGTGTGACAACTTGGGTCTAGTCCGATGTACTGTTAGTCCAATCAATGGCATTTATGTCTCTATCTTTTGGGAGTTGTCCGCTTTGATGCTCAAGAACAAGCATCTCTCCAATTGAACTTGATAACGACATATTAGTCTTTCAATCTCAATTTTTTACCTTAAATCTCAATTTTACAGAAACATATAGAACCCTTAAAATGGTTCTGAAAACCCTTATCTTTATTCTCTTTATCCCTACGTTTATAGAAGGATTAAGAACCTTACCTGCTCACTGAATTTTCCACTTTTTTTACTTAAATCTCACAACCGTCACTCCATGAAGAGCTTTCTTTAATCATTTCTCACTAGGATCGACCAAGGAAGAAAATGAAACATAATGGAGTTGAATCCTCCTTGGGAAGTCATTACCTACTATTTATAGCCCTTCATGTGCAGTCTCCTATCGTATAATAACCATTCATCCGCAATGATTTCGTCTCCCAGTAAGGAACTCGTTGGTTCTAATTCGATTGAACTAGACTTGGATTTCAATTTTTCCTAGTTTCGTTCCTAGCTTTTCTTGACTTTTCAATAGAGACTGGCAATTTATAGTTTTTTCAATCTAACCCCCAAATTGCCTCCTAATTTTTAGTTTTAAAGGGAACTAGGTGTGACAACTTGGGTCTAGTATGATGTACTGTTAGTTCAATCAGTGACATCTGTGACTCTATCTTCTAAGAGTTGTCTGCTCTGATGCCCAAGAAGAAGCATCTCCCAAATAGAACTTGATAACGACATATTATTCTTTCAATCAGTTTGCTTATTTTTTATTAGACTAAGGACATGTTTAAGTTCACCTACTAATATAAGTTGTCTTTCTGTATTATAATCCGACCACGTAATACCGCTTAATATTAGTTAAATATTAGACAACCAGTGAGCAACATTTGCTTCCATTTTGCTTTGCATGCAAAACTATGTGAGGACAACATACAAAGTATTAATGTGATTAATGAATACTTTTATTAACCAACTTGTTCAAAATATTACAAGTGTACTTAGACGATAATACTACACTTAGGGCACCAGATCGAACAAGATTTTGAGAGATCCATCTAAAGGTGTAACTACTAGATCTTTTCTTAGACATACTTGTAATTATGTTGCATTTATGTCATGCATTGAGCCTAAAAATATCAAAGAAGCATTAAATGATGAATATTGGATATTGACTATGTAAGTAGAGTTAAATTATTTGAAAGAAGTAAAGTATGAACCTAGTTGAAAGACGTTGTGATAAATCAACTATATGTACTAAATGGGATTTTAAGAACAAGCTAGATGAGAGTGGTAACATAGTGAGAAATAAGGCTATGCTTGTCGTTCAAGGTTACACTTAAAAGGAATGAATAGATTATGATGAGACTTATGCTCCCATAGCTATAATAGAAGCCATTAGAATGGTTTTAGCTTTTGCATGCCTTAATAATTTCAAATTATATCAAATAGATGTTAAAAGTGCTTTTTAAATGGTTGTATAAATGAAGAAGTGTATGTTGAATAACCACCTGGTTTTGAAGATTCAAAATTTCCAAATCATGTTTTCAAACTTTCAAAAGCCTTATATGGTTTAAAACAAGCTCCTAGAGCTAGGTATGAAAGGTTATTAAATTTTCTTGTTGAAAAAAAGTTTTTGTAAAGGGAAGGTTGACACAACATTCTTCATTAAAAGAAAAGAAAAAGATTTATTACTAGTACAAATCTATGTTGATGACATTATCTTTGGTGCTACTAAGGATTCTCTTTGTGAAGAGTTTTCAAAGCTAATGTAGGGTGAGTTTGAAATTAGTATGATTGGAGAACTAAATTTCTTTTTGGGAGTCAAAATCAAGCAAAGGAAAGATGTCATCTTCATCAATAAAGCTAATTATACAAGGAAAATGCTCAAGAAGTTTGGGATGGACACTCTCAAACCACAAATTATACCCACGAGCCATTCTACAAAGATTGACAAAGATGAGGAAGGTAAATGTGTATATTTAAAATTATATAGGTCTGTGATTGGCTCTTTGTTTTATCTTATCATAAGTATGTAATAGCCTACCCGACGTAGATCATACAAAAATACTTTTGGCATATAATTGAGTAAGCCAGAGTAGTATTAGGGTGAATTAACAGCTTAAGTTTTGGGTTGGTGTGTTTCATGAATTCTTAATATGCCATCGTGAGGTTCGCACTGGTGGAATTCACCATTTGGGCAACTCTAAGACTGGCAAATTCTAAGGTTTAACGAACTTTTTAATAAGAAAATCTGTCAACCCTAAATGTTCTAGGTGAACTTGCTAGTTCAGGGAGCGGTAAGATTGCCTTATATGGAAACGAAAGCTCGATGGGCATTGTTAGAGTTTAATTTACACTTAGTTGGAATTGAACTAGAGTATTATAAATGACAACTTGCTTTGTTTAGGTAATCGAATAACTTGTTTAGTTGGTTGCTTGAGTGTGCAAGCAATGTTTTACCACGCTGATTAGTGGTAGTAGTATATTTTGGAAGGGTTAGATTTTAGATCTTATTAGGTAAGCTTAGTCTCTGAATTCAAGGTTGACAGTGGGGTCTTAGACTTTGTTACTAAGCTTATTTCTGTTGTCTGTGCTATAAAAGGGTGTCTATAACTAACATGTTTTACTTTTTGCTTTTCTCTCCGTGTTCTCTCTTATGTCCTTAAGAAATTTCTTTTAAGTCATATTTTCTAGAGGAGACGAGGAAAATATCCAGAAGCTTTTCAAATGTCATTGATAAGTACAAGCAGACTGGTAATTTTTAGGAAACCCTTAAATGTTGTCGAGGAGATTTACGTCTTTGCTCTATTATATTCATGATAAATTTATAGTAAATAAAGGGTTTAATAATTATGATTGTTTCTTATTTAGCTCTAGAAGGTAGAAAAGGTTCGAGAGATTGAGGCAAAAGACCAATAGAGTAGAATCTATCCTGAAGGTTCTAGTGAGTTTCTTTTGGTCCCCTTGGGTTTTAAAACTTTATGATATGGAGTCATGTAAGGTAAGTTGTCTCTACTAAATATATATGCCGATGTGTTGTGTATTAATGAGTCAATATTATGTGTACATGGCCATGGTCATGGTTAATGCCCACCTTGTGTGCTATCCCAATACCGAACTATTCGCGATATGTGAAAATATGGAAAGAAACTTTATTTGTGATGCTTTGGTAGGACAACATTATTTCAAATCGAACTGGAAAATTACGACTCGACCTTGTGGGAGAACATGTATTCAATATGACAAGGAACATGAATAAATATATGAGATTTTGATTTCTGAATCATGGGGCTGATGCTGGCACAAGGTTGGCTCCCATGTAAACACATATGATTGAAAAACGTATGTATGAATTACTGGCACGTATCCACTGAGGATATTGTGTGTTATAATTGTGATGTGTGTGCCAGTGAAATGTATTGGCAGATTGGTGTAGTGTTATGGTAGGGCGAAGTTTGAAAAATATCTTTATCTTTTATTTGATCAGGGGTAATCTGATAATCATATTGTGTTTGTGAGGAACTCACTAAGGTCAACTGAACTTACTCTGTTACCTTTCTTTCTCAGGAAATTGAGTATTGGAAGAAGATCCGTCGAGGTGGATTGTGCCAGAGTTGTGACTATAAGTGAGCTACTGTATCGTGCATGACTGTTCAACGAAGGGCGTATTCACATTTTTTTAAATTTATATTTTCACTTCATGAATGTTTGTTTTGTCTTATAAAGTGTAATTGTCCTTGCTTATATATATTTATGGTCGCCAAATTTCCCTGATTTGAAATTTTCAAAACTTTATTTTCCTAAGCTTATTCAAATTTAATGACGGAGCCTAAATAATGAGTAGTTTAGTAATTCTTATTACTCTCCTTAAAGATGTAATACCAAACTAGAAAGGATTAATAGTTTTAACATAAAGGGAAATCTTTATAACTTTTTTTCTCAAACTTTGGAACAAGTTCAGAGTTTTGAATTTGTTAGTAACACCCCAATTCATTGGGTGGATTTTTGGTTGTTTGGTATATGCCATGTCTTCCTAACGAGCTAATTCGTGTTAATAATGTTTGGTATCAAAGTTTAGGCTTAGCCGATTCTCAAAAAATCGAAGATTAAGTCACGCCCACCATGCGTGTTATATCTCTGGCTTAGTTCCTGTGGTTTTGATTTATTTAATTTTTGTTGTTGTTTAGAAAGATGTTTGAAAGCTCAAGAGAAGCAACTGAGAAGAGATTGAGAGTCATGTGCTGCTAGCGCAAGGACAAGCTCTTGCAACTGATTAAGGCATGACCAAAAATGCTTTTCATACTGCTTTCATCACAATAATGTGCTAGATGTTTGACCAGTTCATGGGGACAACCCAAACACCTCAACCACAACAACCTCAACTTAAGATGGTATAACCAGTACCTCTTGCACCTCCAGCACTAGCCACAAATCAATTTAAAGGAGATGCCTAGAGAGAAATCTGTAAACGTGATGCTAAATAAGTTCTTGATGATAAAAGTGATGACCCCATTGCAACAGAACAATGGCTATCATGCGTAGGCAGAGTGATTGCAGAACTGAAATATACGCCGACTGATAGTCTATTATGTATCGTTTCCTTATTGGAAGGGGAACATATTAATAGTGGGAACACTGGTAAATGTAACCCTAGAAGAATAGATTGATTGGGAGTTTTTCTTGATGAAGTTGAGAGAGAAGTATGTCATGTCTAGCAGCATCAGAAGTCCAAAGTCTAGCAGCCATGACAACTAAGGCTTAGAAAATGGAAACGATTATTCAAGAAATGAATAAAGGGTAGGATAGGAAAAGAATGAAACATGGATTCTCTAGTCCACCACTCTCGACAAGTTTCAAGAGATCGAAAGATAAAAGCTTCTTTGCTCAATGAGGGATTTTCTACCCTTGAGTTTATGATGGGAATGAGGCGTATGACAAACCACCTTAATGGAAAGTACTAGAGGATCCGGGGTGATAAGGGATCCTGCATGTGAGCACTATGGAAGAAATCATTGAGATGACTACTGGAAACAAAAAAGGGGACTATTTTGCTTGTGGATCAATGGATCATCAGATTAAGGACTTCTCCTCAAAGGCTGATACTGTCTTGGAACAATTCATATGTGGGGCTCCAAATACTCAGCACAAGGCAAGATTTGAATAGTTGGAAAGTCAGGATCAGTAGAGGGAAGGAAGAGCTACACTAAGCCCACCTCCGGGGTGTCTACCAGAGCCTATGTGATGAAGACTAAGGAATATGCAAACCTACCAGAGGTTATCACAGGTAAAATTTTCTTATTAGTACATGAAATTCATGTATTAATATACCTTAGGTCAACCCATTCGTACATATGTACAAATGTCATAGAGGGAAATAGTCTAGAAGTTGTTCCTTTTGAGACATACATGTTGGTGACCAACCCCCTTGGTCAAAGTACCGTAGTTAATAGAGTAATCAGAGATTTTTCGCTGATTTTTTGTGAAGACATCTTTTTGATAGATTTATTGCTACTAAGTTTTCACGAGTTTGATGCTATCCTTGGATTGGACTAGCCAACTAGACACAGTGCTGTGGTAGACTGTCGAACCATAGGCATACGTCTTTTAACTGCAAAAGGAAAAAAAGTGTTATTGCCTGACGTGTAGACCAATTTGGCAAGTAGCGTGATTTTGACAGTATCCTTCAAGAAGCTTATAGTTAAAGGTGAAGATGCATACTTGGCGTATAGTATAGATTCGTCTGAGGTAAGGAAGGATATCAGCCACATACCAATTATGAAGGAGCTCTTCAATGTGTTTCCTAAGGAACTTCTAGGCATGCTGATACCGAGAGGTAGAGTTCTCAATTGAAGTATCACCTAGTATTGCACCCATATCTTGTACCCCATACCAAATGGTGCCATTAAAGTTAAATGAGCTAAAGAAACAACTATAAGACCTCTTGGATAAAGGCTATATTCGACCAAGTGTCTCACCATGGGATGCACCAATCTTTTTTGTGAAGAAGAAGGATGAGACTCTTCACCTGTGAATTGATTATCGCCAACTAAACAAGGTAACTACGAAGAACAAGTAGTCGCTACCTCAGATAGAAGACTTTTTCGATTAGCTAAGTGAAGCTATTATTTTCTCCAAAATTGATTTGCAGTCTAGCTACTATCAAGTGAATATTAAAGATGATGACATTTCGAAGACTGCATTTCGTTCATGCTATAGACATTATGAGCTCTTAGTGATCCTGTTCAAATTAACAATTGTGCCAACAATATTCATGAATCTAATGAATAGTCTTCCAACCTTATCTGGACCATTTTTTGTTGTCTTTATCGATGATTTTGGTTTATTCTAAAAGTGTGGTTGATCATAAAAAAACATCTAGAAATTGTGCTAAGGACTCTGGGAGAAAATAAGTTGTATGCCAAATTTAGGAAAAGCAAATTTTGGCTTAGAGGGGCTCATTTCCTAGGTCACGTTATATCTGTGAAAGGCATCATAGTAGATATTGATAAGATTAATGCCATGCTTGATTGGAATCTGCCAAAGAATGTCACTGTCGTACATAGTTTCTGAGTTTTAGCGGGTTACTACAGACGATTATTAAAAGGGTTCGCCATGTTGGAAACACCTCTCACACATCTGTTAAGAAAGAAGGAAATTTTCAAGTGGACAGAGGCAAGTAAGAAAAGCTTTGACAAGCTAAAGGCAGTTTTAATGGAGGCCCCAATTTTGGCCCAGCCATAGAATGGAGTAGAGTACACTATGTACATTGATGTATCCCTGAATGGGCTGGGATGTGTGCTCATGTAAGGATGAAAGGTCGTGGCATATGCATCTCGCTAGATCAAACCGCACGAGAAGAACTATCCAATGCATGACTAGTAGCTAGCAGTTGTATTACTCTCACTAAATATCTGGAGACATCATCTCTGTGGGGAGATGTGTCTCGTGTTCTCGTGGTACATGAGCTTGAAGTACTTGATGACACAAAAGAATTTAAATTTACACCAATGATGTTGGATGGAGCTGCTTAAAGACTATGACCTAGCTATAGTGTACCACCCTAGTAAGGCTAACGTAGTGGTGGATGCCTTAAGCAGGAAGACTGTAGCAACATTGAGATCCCTTCGAGTGAGTGTTCGCATGTTAGATGATAGGTCACTACTTGCAGAATTGATTGCCCATGTAACATCCCAAATTTAGCTCCGTAAAATTTAGAAATATATAAAAAATAGGGAATTGAGCCAGTGGTTAGTTATTTAATGTGAAAGCATGAAAGTTCATTGGAGGTTCCAAGTTCAAGTCTCAACTCTTACAAAATAAATTGATTTTTGCAAATTCCCTTTGTTTTCATGTATTGCCATCCAAGCCTAGTAAACCTAGGTATAAATACAATTTTTTTATCAAAATAATCAGCCTTTGAATTCCTTTTTCTTCTTCCTTAGCCATCCCTAGCCCCCTCTCTCTCTCTTCATCTTAATTTTTTTTCTTTTCCCTTTTTCTTTTATTGTTGCCGTTGCCTACACCTCCCATTTTAATTTTTTCTTCTTCTTCTTTTTGCATCAAGATTGTGCACCATCTCCTTTACTATATTCCTGCAAATTTCCCCAAAATAAATCAGCCCTAAATCTGAAATATTGAACTCCAAAATCGATCCCAAACATCGCCAAGAAGATGCCATTGCCGTTTCTCTCAAGTAGCTTGGGTAAGATCTTTTTTCTCATCAATTTCTTGGTTAATCTTGTCAATTAAAAACCAAAATTTCTAGATTTGGAATTTGGGAGATTGTAAATGTTTTTAAAGGGATTTTTCCAAATTTTAATGTGGTCTCAACCCATTTTAAAATTTAGCCCCAATTTTGGCCACCATGGGTGGTGGTGTGTGCACATGTGTAAAATAGGGGGTTATTTTGTTTCTTAAATCTTGCGCAATTAATTCTAGCCTTAATTTTAGTTCTTTAACCCTCCTAATCATCTATTAAACCCATGTCAATTAGGGAAAAATGTTCTTGATCATTTGGGCATTTGAAACTCACAAATCGGGAAGCGGAAGTGCAATTAAGCGTAAAATTAATGGTTGTTTCGACATAGTTGTAGGGTAAATGTTATGGATTGATTAAATGAAGGAATTTAATAATTATTAGTTACTAATTTTCCAGTATATTATGGAATTAGGTGCTGACCCATAATTATTAGCTACTGATTTTTCAGTATATTATGGAATTAGGTGCTAACCCGAACACCTCGAATCAACCGTAAAACTGAAGAACAAACGTACGTATGGTTCGCATCGATACAAGGTAAGGAATCAAACTAGTTGAATTCATAAAATAGTTATTAATTCACCAATTGGTTTGAACCCATAAGTGGGTAATTTGGAGTTGGTTATGTGGGTAGATTGATTGAATTTATACTGAATTTTGGTTTAGGGTCTTATAGAGGTTAATTAAGAAAACTTGGAAGATTTACTAGGGTGCTGCGAAAAAGCAAAAAATATGGTGTGGGTCCTAAACTTGTAAAATTTGTATGATAATGATAAATGTCATCTTATATTTTATAAATTAGCTTGCTTATTGGTTTGGCATAGTAGCCAAAATATTAGTTTTGTGAGTGGACGAACCAAGTGTGTTTCGATCCTTAAAAGATTGATGTGTTGACAAAATTGCTAGTTTGACTGTTTGAATGTGTATTTGAGATTGTTATGCATAATTATATTATGTGATATGAGAATGTTTGATTGAATGCTATGAAATGTTGAGATATAAGATTTATGCATGATTTAAATGCATGAAATATTTACTATGATATATATAAGCGAGGTTGTTATTGGTGCACAAAGAATTTCGTAAAGTATGTGAATTGAATGATATTGATAGATACCATCTTAATGGTAATTTGAAAATTGGAACGTTGCTTCCTTTTGCTAAAAGTATGTGATTATTGAGGACATGTTGAACATGTCGAATAAATATGAAAAGTATTGAAATATGATTATGTATGAATTTGTATGACATAATGCATGTGCATTGGGATGGGATGGGATTTTGTGGTTGACGGAGGAGTTTCGTGGAGTATCGGTGGCATATTAAGTCCGCATATATTTGTATTCAGTGCACTGCATTTAGAATACCAAGGGGATTCACGATTATATCGCATTATTTATTTGGCAGTTTCACTGCATTATTGATTATTGGTGGTTTTACCACATCGAGCTTTGGTCACATACGTTGGAGTTTGGCAGACGAGTTCTGAGGAACTCGTGGTGTGTAGCGGATGGTATGGGTAGGATCTCACATGTGCATTTTTCACTATCATGTGCATTTTAAATTATTATTGATAATGTTTGATTGTGCTTTTGGTATCTCTATGAAATTGCCTGTATGAATGCCTAATACTTGTTTAGTCTCACACTGAGTTTGTTAAGCTCACCCTATTACCTCAACTTCTCCGGTAATAATCAAACTTAGGATCAAAATTGGCATGCGAGCGTACGACAAACTTCAGACTTTACTTCGTCATATTATTTTAATTTAATTATATTTTGTTATTTTATTATTATTCGGTTTTGAATTGTAAAGTTTCTTTAAACTGTGGTTTGGGACTGTTTGAGAATTTGGGGTTTTTCATGCATGCATGACACACATATTTGGAATAGATACACAGTTTTTATAAATATGTTGAAATGGTCTATGCATGATATATGGATAAATTAATAATTTGACTAGTAATGGTACATTTTCGTTGCTAAGAAGATAACAAAATGATTTTTCAAAGAGAACTCCATCAATAAGGTTTTACAAAAACTCAACTATTTCGCTAATTTAACCTAAGCATGGCTGGACTAAGTAAATGGACGTTTTTCAAAGCTAACAATAGAAACCACAGTTTTATAAAAGGGAGTACTCGAAGGTTTTTAACTATCATTAGGGTAGGTTCGACACTAAGGTGTCCAATATGGCCCTCCCAATTCGACCATAACGTCTAGAGCGGGTTTGGGAGGTTACAGCCCAGCCTACTTTTCTTTCTAAGATTCTGGAGGAACAACTAAAAGATACTAAGTGTGAAGAGTACATGAAGCAATTAGCATTTGGCAATACTATGAACTTTACCCTAGGAAAAGATGACAAACTTTAGTATATGGGAAGGTTGTATGTGCTAATAAGAAATGAATTGAGAGAAACACTATTAAGGGAGGGAGGCTCATCGAGGACCCTTTTCGCATCATCCAAGAAGTGTTAAAATGTACCACGATTCAAAAAGCTTATATTGGTGGCCTAAAAGTAAGAAAGAGATATCAGATATGTTTCAAGCTGTTTGACATGCCAACAAGTGAAGGCAGAACACCAAGTTCCCTTAAGGAAGCTGTATGGGTTTCATTTTGGGTTTTACTCTCAATTATACCGAGAAGAATGCAGTTTGGGTGATTGTGGATTGGCTCACTAAGTTAGCCCAGTTCTTGCCTATACACACAAACTACTCATTGGAAAAGTTGGTAGAGCTTTACGTATCAGAAATTGTACGACTCCACGGGATACCAGCATCCATAGTACCTGATCGAGATCCAAGGTTCACGTAAAGGTTTTGGAAATAGCTACAAGAGTCCTTGAGAACCAAGTTACGGTTCAATACCGCCTTCCATTCTCGGATAGATAGCCAATCAGAAAGAGTGATTCAAGTTCTCAAAGATAATCTTAGAAGCTATGTAATAGATTTTCGAATCAACTAGGAAAAATATCTTCCATTGGAAGATTTTGCATACAACAATAGTTATCATGTCAACTTAGAAAGTTTCCTTTTGAAGCACTGTACGGAAAAAGGTGCAGATCTCCCACCTATCGACTGGAACTCAGTGAGAAAAGGATAGTTGATCTTGACTTGGTGTGAGAAACGGAAGAAAAGGTTTTAATTATTTAAACTCATTTAAAACCTGCTCAAGACCGAAAAAAGCTTATGCTGATAGGAAGAGGAAATATATTACATTTAAGGTTGGAGACAAGGTATTTTTGAATGTGTCTCCCTAGAAGAAGGTAATAAGATTCGGACAAAAAGGGATGCTAAGCCCGTATTTTATAGGGTCATACGAGATACTAGAACGAGTTGGTCCAGTGGTGTATAGACTTGTGCTACCACAAAAACTGTCAAAGATTCATAATGTGTTCCACGTATCCATGCTGAGAAGATATCAATCAGTTCCAAACCATGTGGTACAAGTAGAAACTCTAGAAGTGGAGCCTAACATATCTTATAAGCAAGAGCCTGTTCAAATTTTGGCTAGAAAAGTGAAGGGGTTGATAAATAAAAAAAATTCACTAGTAAAAGTCTTATGTAGGAATCAAAACACGAAGGAAGCCACCTAGGAAAGGGAAAGTTTAATGAAATAACAATACCCACAACTTTTTCACAGGTAAGAATTTCGAGGACGAAATTTCCTAAGTGGGGGAGAGTTGTAACAGCTTGCTTGATGTAGATTATACCAATATTCTTTTGGCATATAAGTGAGTAAGCCATATAGTATTTGGGTGAATTATCCGCTTAAGTTTTCAATTGACATGTTTCATAAATTTGTTAGTACGCCATTGTATGGTTTGCCTCGGTGGAATTTGCCATTTGGGAAACTCTAGGGTTTGACAGACTCTTGTATAAGATGATTCGTTAACCCCAGATGTTCTAGGCGAACTTGCTAGTTTGCGGAGTGGTCAGATTTCCTTATATGGAAATGATAGCCTAATAGACATCGTTAGAGTTCAGTTTAGACCTAGTTGGAGTTGAACTAGAGAACTGTTGATGACAACCTGATATGTTTACGTAACTGAATAATCTATTTAGTTGGTTGCCTAAGTGTGCAATCAATGTTTTACCACTTTGATTAGTGGTAGTAGTTACTTTTGGGAAGAGTTAGATTTCAAATATTATTAGGTAAATTTAGTCTCTGAATTTAAGGTCGATAGTGGAGTCTCAGACCTTCCCACTAAGCTTATTTCCGCTGTGTGTCCAATAAAAGGGTGTACACAGCCAATGTGTTTTACTATTTTCTTTTGTCTCTGTGTTCTCTCCTATGTCCTTAATAAATTTCTTTTAAGTAATCTTTTCTAAAGGAGACAAGATAAATATCTAGAAGCTTGTCAAAGGCCATTTAAAAGTACCAGCAATTTGGTAATTTTTGGGAAACCCTGTAACACCTCTAACCCGTATCCGTCGTCAGGACAGGGTTACGAAGCATTACCCGAGTTTTCAAAACAAACGGACATGAGTTTCAAAATTTCCAAATCATATCAATAAATACATTAAAACCAATTCAAATCAACATATTGTCCCTTAAACGAGCCTTCGATGCCCTAATTACACATTAGAAACAAATCGAGACTAAATTGGGAACTCAAAGAATTTTTCAGAAAAGCATAAAAATTTTCAACGTTGTATGGGTCACACGGCAGTGTGGGCATTCAAAGAAGGGACACACGACCGTGTCCCAGTCCGTGTCTGTGCCCGTGTAACTCATTGACTTAGGTCACATGCCCGTGTGCCAGGACATGTACCATTCAAAATAACCCCACACGTCCGTGTGCCGAACCGTGTGCTAGGCTGTGTAATAGCCTAACTTGCAACCCTTCAAAAGCTACAGGGGACACACGGCTGAAACACACGCCCGTGTAGACGAAAATAGGCCATTTTACAAGCCATTTTTCTCACCCAAACTAGCATGTACCTATAACCAAAATGCACATATGTATACCCCTTATTAAGGCACCAAAATCAAGCGTAAACAAGTCAAATACGTATGGTATAACATCATACAACCAATATGCCCTTAAGCACCTCAAATGTTAATATATAGACATGTTTAACCATGTATTCAAATTGGCCAAAATGACTAAATAACTTTCAATTAAACTTGCATCATTTCAAACCATTAAATTAACTTACCAAAGCCTAACAAATGGTATAAAACATTCCACTCATTCACTATCATCAATAGACATTTATATACCTTTCATAACAAGATGCCAAACCACAACAAGTTATAAGGCTTATACAATATGCATATTTATCTATCACAATTCAAACATATTAAGCCAAACATAAACCAAAATAAGGTTAATATTTACATGCCATAAACTAAGCTCATATCAACATCAAAATGCTAAGTCACAAGCCAAACCAAATGGCTATTCCAACAACCACATGACCACATTAGCCAAAATACCTATACATGCCATTATAACCAAAATTAAACGTCTGTAAGTACCGAAAGAGTCGATAGATAGTGTGATAGATCTCCGATGACTTTCCAACCCGAACGACCTTCCGACTACTGCAAAACATAGAAAAATAACATAAAGTAAGCATGTCATGCTTAGTAAGTTTGTAACACATATAGTCTAACTTTGCCAATACAATATACAATCACAAAGCATGAAAACCCAATCCAACGTGAGAATAACTAATTCAAAAACTTATATATGTACATTCATACTCTTAACTTTCACAAGGTACACATTACTTACCTTTCATCAAACTAATGTAATTCACAATGAACACTCTTACCGAATTTCACACGAGGTAATAATACAATGGTTGACCCATCCCTTTTCATAATTCGATAACCGAAGTTATCCCTTTTCATAATTTGACAGCCGAAACTATATCTTTTCATAATTTGATGGTTGTCACCATCTCTTTTCATTGTTCGATGATCGTCACCATCCCTTTTCATAATTTGATAGTCGAAGCTATCCCTTTTCATAGTTCGATGATCGTCACAATCCCTTTTCATAATCGATAGCCGAAGCTATCCATTTTCATTCATCGATAATCAAAATCACACCGTTTGATTTTCACGTCAACACACAATTTAGTATTATAAAATAATAGCATTCAATTCATAAAACAAAAACGAAACTTAAACGTACGAACTTACCTCAACGATAAACATAGAAAAATGAAGTCGACTAATCAGAAGCTTTTTCTTTGCCTCGATCTAAAGCCGTACGTAGTTTATCTTGATCTAAATGAATAAATTCAGCTCAATTCAATTCAAAAATCATTCAATTCAATTTAACTCAAATTCATATTTTAGCAAAATTACAATTTTGCCCCTATATTTTTTATTTCTTTACAAATTGATCCTTAAGCTTGTAAAATGAAATTCATGCAATTTCATCCTTACCGAAGCCTAGCCTAATATCATGCAAGCTTATAGCAGTCCACACATGAATTTACAAACTACACTACGAATATTTCACATTTTTCAATTTTACCCGTAATTGACAAATTTATCAAAAATCACTTAACAAAAGTTATGTATCTAACAACAAGCATTCATTTTCTTCCATTAAACATCAAAAACAACTAAAATGGATACATGGTAAAACCCTAGGCATTCAATAGTTTTGAAAATTAGTCCCTGGTCTAGCTAGATTAAGCTACAACGATCCTAAAAACATAGAAATCATTAAAAAGGAGACAAAAAATCACTTACATGCAAGGATACTATGGCCGAACATTCGAAAGCACAACAATAGTGTTTTTCCTTCTTTATTTTTGATTTAAGATGAGTTAGAAAGATGATACATTTGTCTTTCATTTTAGTTTAATTTCATTTATTTACTAATTTACATATTTAACCTTAAGTAATAACTTTTAAAACCATGATATAAGTGTCCATATTTGTCCACTAATAATGTTAAGGGTCTAATTACCATTTAAGGCCACCCACGTTCAAAATTCATAGCAATTTGAAACTTTTTACTTATAGAACTCAAATTTTACACCTTATGCAATTTAGTCTTTTTTATAAAGTTAAGCATGCAAACGATAAAATTTCCTAACAAAATTTTTAAATGACACTACTAACATACTATAGACCTTATAATATTAATAAAATAATTATTTTTTATGTTAGATATGTGTTCCTGAAACCACTATTTCAATTTCACTAAAAACGGGCTATTGCAACTCTCCCCCTAATGGGATTTTGATCCCCAAAAATTCTTTCTAGAGGAGAGGTTCGGATATTGCTTTTTCATAGCTTCCTCAGGTTCCCAGGTGGCTTTCTCTATTCCGTGTCGTTTCCAAAGAACTTTTGCTAAAGCTATGTTCTTGTTTCTTAATTCTTTCACCTCTCATGCCAGAATTCTGATATGTTCCTCACTATACGACATATCAGGCTGAATCTCAATATCTGTCAGGGAGATAACATGTGAAGGGTCAAATCGATATGTCGTAACATTGACACGTGAAATAAATTATGAATCTTTTTTAGTTTTGACAGTAAATCTAATCGATACGCAACATGTTCGATTCTTTCAACAATCTCATACGACCTGATAAATCGTGGACTTAGCTTTCCTTTGCGACCGAACCAAATAACTTTCTTTTAGGGTGATACTTTTAAGAATACTTTGTCGGTGACTTGAAATTCTATGTTTTTATGTTTAAGACCCGCATATGATTTCTGACGATCTGAAGCTACGTTCAAACTATTTCGGATCACTTTTACTTTTTCTTCAGTCTCACGAATTAAATCAACCCCGTGTATCTTTTTCTCACTGAGCTCAGTCCAATATAATGGAGTTCGGCATTTACGACCATATAGGGCTTCATAAGGTGCCATCTTTATGCTCAACTGATAACTATTATTGTTTGCGAATTCAACCAATAGCAAATATTTCTCCCAACTGCCTTCGAACTCTAGTACGCAAAAACGAAGCATATCCTCGAGTATCTGAATTACTCGCTCAGACTGACCATCGGTCTAAGGATGAAATGCAATGGCAAAATGCAACCGCGTACCAAGAGCTTCCTGTAACTTTTTCCAAAATCGTGACGTAAACCGCAGATCTCTATTCGAAATGATGGAAACTGGTACCCCGTGCAATTTGACAATCTCAGAAATGTATAATTCAGCTAATCTTTCAAAGGAGTAATCTATACGTACCGGAGTAAAATGTGTAGACTTCGTCAGACGATCAACAACAACCCAAATTGTATCTTTCTTCTTCAGAGATAGTGTTAATCTCGATACGAAGTCCATTGTAACTCTATCCCATTTCTGTTCCAGTATCATCATTGGCTGCAATAATCTAGAAGGTACCTGATGTTTAGCTTTAACTTGTTGACATACTATACATCTCGATACAAAGTTTAAAATCTTGCGTTTCATTCCCGACCACCAGTACATCTGTTTCAAATCACCGTACATCTTATTACTTCCTAGATGAACAAACATGCTACTATTATGAGCTTCATGTATGATCATCTGAATAAGCTGTGTATAATTCTCTAAATAAGCTCTAGATTCTTCTATACACAAATTCTACCTCTAAACAATAAACAATCATCGGGTCCTATCTAAAATTCTGAATCGAATGTCGACTCACTCTGTGCTCGTTTAGCTAGTAATTTGTCATCACACTTTTGAGCTTCATAGATCTGCTGTAAAAACATCGATCTAGCTTTCAACTCGGCTAAGATTGAGCCATCGTCAGATAATGTCAGTCGCATATTCAACACTTGTAGAGCAAACAAGGACTTTCTACGTAAAGCATCAATAACTACGTTTGTTTTTCCCAGATGATAATCCATGATCAACTCATAATCTTTTAACAGCTCGAGCCATCTGCACTGTCTCAGATTCAAATCTTTCTGCGACATTAGATGCTTCAAACTTTTGTGATCGGTAAATATATGACATTTTTCGCTGAACAAATGGTTTCGCCAAATTTTTAGTCCAAACATAATAGCTGCTAACTCTAGGTCATGTGTCAAATAGTTCTTTTCATGCGGCTTTAACTGTCGGGAAGCATAACCTATCACTTTGCCTTCCTGCATCAAAACATAACCTAAACCATTTAAAGATGCATCACTGAAAATCATAAATTCTTTACCCGATTCAGGCTGAACCAGAACTGGTGCCTCGATCAATAGTGCTTTCAACTGATTGAAACTTTGCTGACATTTCTTGGGCCATTCAAACTTTACATATTTCTGTAATATTCGTGTCATATGTGTAGCTATCATCGAAAACCCTTTTATGAATCTTCTGTAATGACCAGCTAATCTTAGGAAACTTCTCACTTCAGATATGTTTCTCGGTGGTTTCCAATCAACAACTGCTAAAATTTTACTCGGATTAACTCTGATGCCATCAGCCGATACTATATGTCCCAAAAAACCAACTTTTCAGAGCCAAAACTCACATTTACTACATTTAGCATAAATTTGTTTATCTCGCAGGGTTTGCAACACAATTCTCAAATGTTCAGCATCCTCGGACTCGTCTCGCGAATATATTAGAATGTCGTCAATAAATACCATAATAAATCTGTCTCAATACATTCTGAAGATTCTGTTCATCAAACCTATAAATACTGCAGGTGCATTAGTTAAACCAAATGACATCATAAGAAATTCATAGTGTCCGTACCTAGTTTTGAATGTAGTTTTTGGCATATCCGAATCTTTCACTCGCAACTGATAATTGCCAGAATGAAGAATAATTTTCGAAAATACTGTGACACCTTTTAACTGATCAAACAGATCATCAATTCGAGGTAGTTGATATTTATTCTTGATTGTAACCATGTTGAACTAATGATAGTCAATACACAATCTCATCGATCTGTCATTTTTTTAACGAACAAAACAGGTGCACGTCAAGGTTAAAAGCTGGGTTGAGCAAAACCCCTATCTGTCAATTCTTGCAACTGTGCTTTCAACTCTTTCAACTCAGTAGGAGCCATTCTTTACAGTGCTATCGAGATCAGTGATGCTCTCGGTACTAGTTCAAGAGCAAATTCAACTTTTCTAACTGGCGGTAATCCAAGTAACTCTTTTAGAAACACATCAGGATACTCGCAAACCACTAACACTAATTCAAGCTTCGATTCAGACACTTTAGTATCCAACACATAGGCAAGGTAAGCATTGCAACCTTTTCTCACATACTTTTTCTCTAACATAGCTGAAATAACCATAGGCAACTAACTCACACTATCTGATTCAATACAAAGCGTCTCGCTGTTCTGACAATTCAATACAATAAGCTTTCGTCTACAGTTTACAACAGCGTCATGTAGAGTTAACCAATCCATGCCAAAAATCACATCAAACTAGTTAAATGGTAACAACATCAAATCAGCCAAAAACTGTAACCCCGAGTCATCAACGGACAGTTCTTGCAAACCTTATCAACTAATAAATGTTGATCTAGAGGGTTCGACACTTTAACCACGAATTCAGTTGACTCGAATTTAGTAGACACTAAATTCGTGCACACATATGAATGAGTTGATCCCAGATCAATCAAAGTAATAACATTAGTGTCAAAGATAAAGAAAGCACCTGTAATAACATCTGGCGTTGAAGCTTTCTCTTGTGCGCGAATAGTGTAAGCCATAGTTGGTGTTTGTGCCTCGGATCTCACCATAGAGTCCTTTGTTACATCATGGCTACCACTCACATTTCCAGGGTTATGAGTTGGTCTACCCCTCGTGGTAGTATTGCTCGGTCGAACATTCTGAACTTTTTCTTTCTCAAATATTTTCGGGCAATCACGAATAAAATGCTTAAGCGAACCACACTTGAAACACGCCCTGTCTTTCACTCTGCCCTCACAAAAATGTCGACGTCCACACCGTTGAAAATCAGGTTTATTATCTTTAACACTACCTACGCTAGCCATAGTCGTAGCTTGCGTCTTAGAACTTGAATAATGTTTTCCTTGACCTCTATCAAGGTAACCCTCTAAAATAATTGAGCGATTATGGTATTCTTTTGATCTCTTCGACAGTGACTGATACTACTTCTCGGTTGACCTTTTTCTTGAATCTCTGGCTTCAAAATCGACTTTTCTTTTCTCTTTCTTAAGCTCCTCGGCCTTATGTGCTATGTCAACTAAAACAACGAATTTTTTCAGCTCGAGGATCCCAACTAGAAGCTTTATATCCTTGTTTAATCCGTCTTCAAATCGTTTACACATTGCAGTCTCGATCAGAATGCACTCCCAGGCATATTTACTCAATTAAGCAAATTCTCGTTCATACTCTAACACTATCATACGACCCTACTTAAGCTCGAGAAATTCTTTACGCTTCTGATCAAGGAATCTTTGACTTATATATTTATTTTTGAACTTATTTTGGAAGAATTCCCAGTTGATATGCTCTCTCGGCACAACTGAAATTAGAGTATTCCACCACTAATATGCCGAATCTTTTAGAAGAGATGCTGTACACTTTAAACATTCGGCTGGTGTACAAGATAACTCTTCAAAAACTCAGATAGTATTCTCTAACCAAAACTCAACTCTCTTAGGATCATCATCAACTGTAGCTCAAAATTCTTCAACCTCATATTTTCAAATTTTGTCAACTGGCAGTTTATTAGCTCGTACTATTTCCACACCTAAGGGAACAACAGGAACCGGTTGGGGAACAAGTTGGGGTGGAGGTCGTTGAGCCGCCAGGTTCGTTCGTACGAACTCGGTAAACCACTCACTCATCCTTTGAAAGAAAGTTTTCTGATCTTCCCCTTCCCAACCCTTAGATACGGGCACTTGACACTGCTCCGTCAACGGAGGCTTGCACGTTAATTTCAACTTCATCTGAGTCAACTCGGTTGGATGTCATTACTATATGAAAACATATTTTTAAACGATCATGAGATGTCACACTATCACAAGTTATATAATGGCATGTATATCTAGACTCGAACAAGCTGTTTTTAGTCTGAGAATAAACTAAACCATAGCTCTGATACCAATAAACGTAACATTCTTAACTCGTATTTGTCGCTGAAATAGGGTTACAGAACATTACTGGAGTTTTCGAAACAAACGGACATAAATTTCAAACTTTCCAAATCATATCAATAAAAACATTAAAACAAAAAAAATCATACATATTGTCCCTTAAACGAGCCTTTAAGGCCTTAATTACACGTTAGAAACAAATCGGGACTAAATCAGAAACTTAGGGAATTTTTCTGAAAAACATAAAAATTTTCAACATTACAGGGGCCATTCCTTTTCATAGTTCGATAGTCATCACCATCACTTTTCATAATTGATAGCCGAAACTATCCCTTTTCATATTTGATAGCCGAAGCTATCCCTTTTCATATTCGGTAGCCAAAGCTATCCCTTTCCATTCACCGATGATCGACGTCACGCCGTTGGATTTTTACATCAACACACAATTTAATATTATACAATAATAGCATTCAATTCATAAAACAAAAACGAAACTTAAATGTAAGAACTTACCTCAACGATAAACGCCAAAAAATAAAGTCGACTAATCCGAAGCTTTTTCTTTGCCTCGATCTAAAGTCGGATGTGGTTTATCTTGATCTAAATGAACAAATTTAGCTCAATTCAATAATCATTCTATTCAATTTAACTCAAATTCATATTTTAGCAAAATTACAATTTTACCCCCTGTAACAGCCCAAAATTGACCCTAGTCGGGAAGTGGTTTCGGGACCACAAAACCGAGTCATAAAAATAATTAATTTCCATATTCTATGCTTATTATGTGTGTACATGAGTATGTGGAAGTTTCATTCTCCAATTTTGCCAATTGCATGAGAAATTATTAAATAGGGATCGATATGAGACATGGTGAAAATATGATAGGCTAATTTAAAATGGTCTATTAATGCATGTTGTGAAAATGATGGGTTTGCATGTCAAATTACCCAAAATTTGAGCTAGTGGTTGGCCATGCTATGGGTGGAAACATGTTGGGAACATGTTGGCCTAGTGAGGTATGTAGGAAAAAAATAAAATAAGGAATATGGGTAATAAAGAAAGGAAAAACAAAAAATGAGTGGTTGTTTCCCCCCATTGCCGTGAGCTAAAGAAAGGAAAAGAAAAACTTGTTCATCCTTTTTCATCCTCTTTTGACCGAAAATTCTAAGGGAGGAGGAAGGAGTTCTTGCTTCATGTTTGGTTTGGAAGAGAATTAGGAGGAAGTTTGGCCATGCATGTAACTAGATTGAGGTATGTTTGATATTATTCTTTGAGATTCATGTATATTTTAAGTTGTAAGTTTGAAATCTACCTAGCCATGGTTCAAACTTTGTTAAATGATGGAGATGATATTCAGCCATGCATGTTACATTCTTGGTTGGTATTTTGATGTTTGATGTTGTGGTGATGAGGCATGAAGATGAGTTAAGATTCGGCCTAGGTGGAGTTTGTGTTAATGCCATTGCATGCTAAATATGAAGCTTGTTAATGATGCATGTGATGGTGGATTGATGATTCTTGAATCTCTCTTTTTTTAGCATTTTTGAGTGAGCACATATGTGCATTGGTTGCTAGATGGGGAAGAATCGGCTAGCAAGTTGTGTGCTAAGGCCGAATATAATTCTTGTAGGTTAATGAGTAATGCATGTGCTAAATTGATGGAAAGGGAGAGGATGCTTTACTAGTGTATAAATGATATAAAGATTTTAGAAATTATTTTTTGGTTAGGTGTATGTATGATTAGGTATATTCGGCCATATGAGTAAATATGTAGATGATGTTAAAATTTGATTATGTATAATGGGCCATATAGGGTACACATTGTGATATTAACTTTGATTCTCTACAATTGATCAAGTGGGTGATTAGTAAGGGTGATTGCCGAATATACTAACATACATATGCATGTGTAATTGGATTGTAAATATTTAGCAAGGCGGTTAAACTAGTTGATTTATTGATTAAGCTCCAGGAGTTAAAGGAGGAGAATCGAGCAAAGGCAAAGAAAAGATCATCGAGTAGCCGAGTTGGAACCATCTTACCCAACACAAGTAAGTCATTAAGCATATCTTTGGTATTGATTAAAGGATCATAATACCTACACCATTGTGTTTAATGAGATGAAATGTATACAAATGAATATGTAAGTAGAGATGAAATTTGTCGAATGTAAAAAGGAAGTGAAGCCTATTGAGTGGCTGGTTTTCGGCACTAAGTGTGCGGGCAATAAGTGTTCACGGTCATGAGATTGGCACTAAGTGTGCGGGTTTAAATTGTACAGCACTAAGTGTGCGAGTTTAAAGTACATGGCACTAAGTGTGCGCGGTTGATTATTAAGCACTATGTGTGCGAACCCAATATATATTTTCTATAAATTATTTACATTAAGGGTGCGACTTTACCGAGTCGATTTTGGACAGCGGAAAAGGTAAGTGTGCGAACTTGAAATGCATGGCACTAAGTGTGTGAGTTTAAAGTACATGGCACTAAGTGTGCGCGGTTGATTATTAAGCACTATGTGTGCGAACCCAATATATATTTTCTATAACTTATTTACATGAAGGGTGCGACTTTACCGAGTCAATTTTGGACAGCGGAAAAGGTAAGTACCTTGAGTTCATGGCTAATAGGCGCTATGTTTATATTTGGAGTTGAGCTTGGTAAGTTTTGAACCTATGTGACGATTATAGTTGAAGTCACGTACATAAGGTTCATTGTGGAATAGGTGAAAGTTCGTTTAATTGTATGATTATAATTAAAATAAAATGATGTATGAAAGGCCAATGTAGGACTTGGTATGAGATTGAACCATAGGGTTTAAGGAACTATGGTATAGTTTGGTATGGATGGAGTACTTAACCTCATTTCATTGTTTCCTGTTGTGATAATTTTATTAATGGATGGTTGTGGAATGCTTATGGCTTACTGAGTTATATACTCATTCGGTGTTTGCTTGTCACCTATTCTAGGTTTCTTGGACTCGTCTCTTTTTGCGTGATCGTGCCGTCGTCGAAGTCATCACACCGGCTAGCAAGTTTTGGTACTTTCTTCTTAGTCGGCTTAGGAGAACATTTCGGCATGTATAGGCTATTATGTTGTGTTTGAACTTGGTATGTAAACTTTTAGCCATGCGAAAATGGCATAAATGTTCGGTTGGGTTTGGTTTCATAACGTTAGGTCGTAAATCTTGATAATTCGACCTTTTTATGCCATATGTCATGGTTGATTATTTTGGTGTTAAAATTCATGATATGGCAATAGTGTAGTAGGGGGATGTTTGACAATGATTAGCCTTTGGCATGGCTAGTCATGATCATAATTTGTGATATGTATGACGAATTACTAGTTAGATCAAGGAGAAATCACGAAATGGGCATAGTTGCTTTCGTAACAGATGCTGGCAGCAGCAGTGACGTGAGATTGAAAAATCACTAAAAATAGTAAGAGTGGAATTAAGAGTGGAATTAATTGATGAATAAATTATGTATTCGAAGCTCAATGAGTCTACTTTCATATAGAAGCAACGAAAAGATCATATGGACAGTATGTTAAGAGATATTCAGGTTCTCATGAGACAGGGCCAGAACGGTTTCTGGATTCCCTGTTCCCACTTTGGAAATTCATTATAAATTAACCAGAGACAATTCGGAGTCATACCATATATGGATAGATTCCTATCTGAGTCTAGTTTCTATAGAAACAAACGGAATCAGTATTGAAGCCCTGTACAGGGAGATATCCAGGTCGTAATGCGCAAAGGTCAGTTTAGTCGATCCCTGTAACATGGGAGACTTTGACTAATAAACTGTACTAATTGGCCCGACCAAAAATTCTAGAAAAAAATATGTAGATGGGCATATGAGTCTAGTTTCAGGGAAAAATCACGAAACTGATTTTCGAGTTGTGAAACTCAAGATATGATTTTTAAAGCGACTAGTACGCAGATTGGCAGTGTCTGAGAAATATTTTTATAAAGGGTTTAAAGTCTGTTAACATCTCGTGTTCGACTCCGGTGTCGGTCTCGGGTTCGGGGTGTTACATTTGATTGGTATCAGAGCTATGGTTTAGTCGGTTCTAGGACTACCATAGCACGTATGAGTCTAGCTATACATGCCGAATGTTAATGTTTAACTGTGTGATGACTTCTGACGGTTAAAATTTATGTTTTGATTAGTAGATGGATCCCGGTGTAGAGAGAACCTTGGCGGATGACATTGAAAGTGTAGCGGCTGCTCCTGCACAAGGGACACCGCCTGTTGAACCTCAGTCATCTGCGAATAATCAAGGTGAGGGGGCTAAACAAGCCTTCTTTACCATGATGAATGAGTGGGTCGCGCAGTATGCCCGAACCAATCCGGCTGTCCAACAATTCCCGAATTTGAATAATCCACCCCCGGAGCCAGTAATGCCATCAGTTACTGATCCTGTGAGGCTGAGTAAGCCACCTGTAGACTTGATTAGGAAGCGCGGGGCTGAGGAGTTCAGGGCCATAGTTACTGATGATGCTGAAAGGGCCGAGTTCTGGCTTGATAACACCATTCGGGTGTTTGATGAACTGTCATGCACACCCGATGAATGTCTAAAATGTGCTATATCCTTGTTGCGGGACTCAGCCTACTATTGGTGGAGGACCCTGATTTCCATAGTCCCAAACGAACGAGTAACTTGGGACTTTTTTCAGACGGAATTTCGAAAGAAATATATTAGTCAACGGTTCATTGATCAAAAGTGTAAGGAATTCTTGGAACTCAAGCAAGGCCGTATGACAGTATCTGAATACGAACATGAATTCGTAAGACTCAGTAGGTATGCCCGGGAGTGTGTAGCTGATGAGGTTGCTATGTGCAAAAGATTCGAAGAAGGATTGAATGAAGATTTAAAGCTACTAATGGGTATTTTGGAAATAAAAGAATTCGTAACACTAGTCGAACGAGCCTGCAAGGCGGAAGAACTTGGAAAGGAGAAGAAGAAGGCTGAATTTGAAGCTAGAGACTATCGTAAAAGATCGACGGGTAAAGCTCCGTTCTCAGCCGTAAAGAAGTTCAGGGAGGACACTAATAAGTCGAGGACGACTGCGGGAATTTCCATCAGAGCAAGACCATCGACGGACTCCCGAGCTACTTCGGTAGCTAGTGTGGGCAATAATCGTCTAGAGAAACCTGAATGTCCCCAATGTGGAAGACGACACATAGGTGAATGTTGGGGTAAGTCTATTAACAGGGCCTGTTACGGATGCGGTTCGAAGGACCACTTCATTAGATATTGCACGGAGCTTGATGAGAAGAATAAGATTCAAGGTGCAAGGCCTAGTGGAGTGACAACTAGAGGTAGACCACCGAGAATTTTAGGAGGTAGGGGTGGTAGTCAGAGAGGGACCTCTGATACGGCTGTTCGAGCCGAGAACCGTACTCTTGCTAGAGCATATGCCATTCGCGCACGAGAGGAGGCATCCTCCCCTGACGTCATCACTGGTACCTTCACTCTCTTTAATACTAATGTGATTGCATTGATTGACCCTGGCTCTACTCATTCATATGTATACGAAACCTTAGCATCCAGTAAGACTCTACCTGTTGAGTCTACTGAGTTCGTAATTCGAGTGTCAAACCCTTTGGGTCAATGCGTACTTGTTGATAAAGTGTGTAAGAGATGCCCTCTAAAAATCTGAGAATCCTGTCTTTCGGCCGATTTGATGCTTTTGCCGTTTGACGAATTTGACGTTATTCTTGGTTTGGATTGGTTGACCGCGCATGATGCGGTTGTGAATTGCAAAAGCAAGACTATTGATTTGAGGTGCGCAAATAACGAGATAATTCGAATTGAGTCTACGGACTTAAGGGGGTTGCCAGCTGTAATATCAGCAATGTTGGCCCAGAAATATGTAAGAAAAGGGTGCGAAGCATACCTTGCGTATGTACTTGATGACAAATAGTTAGAAAAGAAACCCGAATTTGTGCCGGTGGTTTGTGAATACCCGGATGTTTTTCCTGAAGAATTACCGGGTTTACCACCTGTTCGGGAGGTAGAGTTTGGTATTGAGCTTGTACCTGGGACTACGCCGATTTCGATAGCTCCGTATCGTATGGCACCAACCGAGTTAAAAGAGTTAAAATCTCAGTTGCAAGAATTGATGGATAGAGGTTTTGCTCGACCAAGTTTCTCACATTGGGGTGCACCAGTATTGTTCGTGAAAAAGAAGGACGGAACCATGAGGTTGTGCATTGACTATCGTCAACTGAATAAAGTGACGATAAAGAACAAATATCCGTTGTCGCGCATCGATGATTTGTTCGACCAACTGAAGGGAGCCTCAGTGTTCTCAAAAATAGATTTGAGATCGGGCTATTATCAGTTGCGAATTCGAGATTCGGACATACCCAAAACTGCTTTCAGAACGAGGTACGGTCACTACGAGTTCTTAGTGATGCCGTTTGGGCTCACTAATGCCCCTGCAGTATTTATGGATTTGATGAATCGGATCTTCAGACCATATTTGGATCGGTTCGTAGTTGTGTTCATTGATGACATCTTGGTCTATTCAAGAGATGAGATCGAACATGCTGAACACTTGAGATTAGTGTTGCAAGTTTTGCGGGATAAGAAGTTATATGCTAAGTTCAGTAAGTGTGAGTTCTGGTTAAGAGAGGTTAGCTTCTTGGGTCATGTGGTATCCGCATCGGGTATTCGAGTTGACCCGAACAAAATCTCAGCCATACTTAACTGGAAACCTCCGAGAAATATTACTGAGGTTCGGAGCTTTTTGGGACTCGCCGGTTATTACCGACGATTTGTCAAAGGTTTCTCGATGATAGCCACACCAATGACGAAGCTACTTCAAAAGGATGCTAAGTTCGAATGGACGGAGAAATGTCAGAAAGGCTTCGATCAACTGAAAACTCATTTGACTGAAGCTCCAATTTTAGTGCAACCCGAATCAGGCAAAGAGTTTGTCATTTATAGTGACGCATCCCTACTCGGGTTGGGTTGCGTATTGATGCAAGAAGGTCGAGTTGTGGCCTATGCGTCGAGACAATTGAAGCCACACGAGAGAAATTATCCAACCCATGATCTCGAGCTAGCCGCCATCGTATTTGCTTTGAAAATATGGCAACATTATTTGTTTGGCGAAAAGTGCCATGTATTTTCGGATCACAAAAGTCTCAAATATTTGATGACTCAAAGAGACTTAAATCTGCGACAAAGACGTTGGCTTGAGTTGTTGAAAGATTACGAGCTTGTCATTGATTACCACCCGGGAAAGGCTAATGTGGTTGCGGACGCCTTAAGCCGAAAATCGCTGTTTGCTTTACGAGCGATGAATGTGCACTTGTCTGTTCTACCCGACAATGTGTTAGTAGCTGAATTAAAGGCCAAACCATCATTGATTCATCAAATTCGTGAAGCTCAGAAAGTCGACGATGAATTGGTTGCAAAACGGACTGAATGTATTCCGAATATGGAATCCGAATTTCAAATTGATGAGGACGATTGTTTGAGGTTCAGAAGTCGTTTGTGTGTTCCAAGAAATTCGGAACTCATTTCGATGATTCTGAACGAAGCCCATTGTAGCCGAATGTCAATTCACCCGGGGAGTACGAAAATGTACAACGATTTGAAACGTCGATTTTGGAGGCATGGTATGAAACGGGACATCTCCGACTTTGTTTCGAGATGTTTAATATGTCAACAAGTGAAAGCGGAACATCAAGTGCCTTCAGGATTACTTCAGCCGATCATGATACCCGAGTGGAAATGGGATCGAGTCACAATGGACTTTGTGTCTGGACTACCATTGTCAACAAGTAAGAAGGATGCGATTTGGGTTGTTGTTGATAGACTGACTAAGTCGGCTCACTTTATCCCCGTGCGTACGGATTTTTCATTGGATAAACTAGCCGAATTGTATGTTTCTCAGATTGTGAGATTACATGGAGTACCTATTTCTATCATGTCGGATAGAGATCCGAGATTCACCTCGCGATTTTGGAAGAAATTGCAAGAAGCTTTGGGTACCAAGCTACATTTTAGCACCGCTTTTCATCCCCAAACCGATGGTCAATCCAAGCGGATAATTCAGATACTCGAGGATATGCTGAGATGATGCATCCTTGAGTTTAGTGGTTCATGGGAACGGTATGTACCTTTGATTGAATTCGCTTACAACAATAGTTTTCAATCAAGTATTAAGATGGCACCTTATGAGGCTTTGTACGGTCGTAAATGCCGTACACCATTGTTTTGGACTGAGCTCGGTGAAAGTAAAATTTTTGGAGTTGATTTGATTAAAGATGCCAAACAGAAAGTAAAGGTAATCCGTGAAAGTCTGAAGGCAGCCACAGATCGTCAGAAATCGTATGCGGACTTGAAACGAAAGGACATTGAATATCAGGTGGGAGATAAAGTGTTCCTTAAAGTTTCGCCTTGGAAAAAGGTACTCAGGTTTGGCCGTAAGGGCAAGTTGAGCCCGAGATTCATTGGGCCGTACGAAATCTCCGAACGAGTTGGTCCGGTTGCGTATAGATTGATTTTGCCCCCTGAGCTTGAAAGGATTCACGACGTCTTTCATGTTTCGATGCTTCGACGCTATCGATCTGATCCATCGCATATAATTAGCCCATCAGAGGTTGAAATTCAAGCCGATATGAGTTATGAAGAAGAACCGATACGTATCCTAGCTCGTGAAGTGAAGGAGTTGCGAAACAAAAGGGTTCCGTTAGTGAAGGTGTTATGGCTCAAACATGGGATCGAGGAAGCTACTTGGGAAACCGAGAGCTCGATGAAAGAACGATACCCAAACCTATTTACCGGTAAGATTTTCGGGGACGAAAATTTCTTAAGTGGGGGAGAGTTGTAACAGCCCAAAATTGACCCTAGTCGGGAAGTGGTTTCGGGACCACAAAACCGAGTCATAAAAATAATTAATTTCCATATTCTATGCTTATTATGTGTGTACATGAGTATGTGGAAGTTTCATTCTCCAATTTTGCCAATTGCATGAGAAATTATTAAATAGGGATCGATATGAGACATGGTGAAAATATGATAGGCTAATTTAAAATGGTCTATTAATGCATGTTGTGAAAATGATGGGTTTGCATGTCAAATTACCCAAAATTTGAGCTAGTGGTTGGCCATGCTATGGGTGGAAACATGTTGGGAACATGTTGGCCTAGTGAGGTATGTAGGAAAAAAATAAAATAAGGAATATGGGTAATAAAGAAAGGAAAAACAAAAAATGAGTGGTTGTTTCCCCCCATTGTCGTGAGCTAAAGAAAGGAAAAGAAAAACTTGTTCATCCTTTTTCATCCTCTTTTGACCGAAAATTCTAAGGGAGGAGGAAGGAGTTCTTGCTTCATGTTTGGTTTGGAAGAGAATTAGGAGAAAGTTTGGCCATGCATGTAACTAGATTGAGGTATGTTTGATATTATTCTTTGAGATTCATGTATATTTTAAGTTGTAAGTTTGAAATCTACCTAGCCATGGTTCAAACTTTGTTAAATGATGGAGATGATATTCGGCCATGCATGTTACATTCTTGGTTGGTATTTTGATGTTTGATGTTGTGGTGATGAGGCATGAAGATGAGTTAAGATTCGGCCTAGGTGGAGTTTGTGTTAATGCCATTGCATGCTAAATATGAAGCTTGTTAATGATGCATGTGATGGTGGATTGATGATTCTTGAATCTCTTTTTTTTAGCATTTTTGAGTGAGCACATATGTGCATTGGTTGCTAGATGGGGAAGAATCGGCTAGCAAGTTGTGTGCTAAGGTCGAATATAATTTTTGTAGGTTAATGAGTAATGCATGTGCTAAATTGATGGAAAGGGAGAGGATGCTTTACTAGTGTATAAATGATATAAAGATTTTAGAAATTATTTTTTGGTTAGGTGTATGTATGATTAGGTATATTCGGCCATATGAGTAAATATATAGATGATGTTAAAATTTGATTATGTATAATGGGCCATATAGGGTACACATTGTGATATTAACTTTGATTCTCTACAATTGATCAAGTGGGTGATTAGTAAGGGTGATTGCCGAATATACTAACATACATATGCATGTGTAATTGGATTGTAAATATTTAGCAAGGCGGTTAAACTAGTTGATTTATTGATTAAGCTCCAGGAGTTAAAGGAGGAGAATCGAGCAAAGGCAAAGAAAAGATCATCGAGTAGCCGAGTTGGAACCATCTTACCCAACACAAGTAAGTCATTAAGCATATCTTTGGTATTGATTAAAGGATCGTAATACCTACACCATTGTGTTTAATGAGATGAAATGTATACAAATGAATATGTAAGTAGAGATGAAATTTGTCGAATGTAAAAAGGAAGTGAAGCCTATTGAGTGGCTAGTTTTCGGCACTAAGTGTGCAGGCAATAAGTGTTCACGGTCATGAGATTGGCACTAAGTGTGCGGGTTTAAATTGTACAGCACTAAGTGTGCGAGTTTAAAGTACATGGCACTAAGTGTGCGCGGTTGATTATTAAGCACTATGTGTGCGAACCCAATATATATTTTCTATAAATTATTTACATTAAGGGTGCGACTTTACCGAGTCGATTTTGGACAGCGGAAAAGGTAAGTGTGCGAACTTGAAATGCATGGCACTAAGTGTGTGAGTTTAAAGTACATGGCACTAAGTGTGCGCGGTTGATTATTAAGCATTATGTGTGCGAACCCAATATATATCTTCTATAAATTATTTACATGAAGGGTGCGACTTTACCGAGTCAATTTTGGACAGCGGAAAAGGTAAGTACCTTGAGTTCATGGCTAATAGGCGCTATGTTTATATTTGGAGTTGAGCTTGGTAAGTTTTGAACCTATGTGACGATTATAGTTGAAGTCACATACATAAGGTTCATTGTGGAATAGGTGAAAGTTCGTTTAATTGTATGATTATAACGAAAATAAAATGATGTATGAAAGGCCAATGTAGGACTTGGTATGAGATTGAACCATAGGGTTTAAGGAACTATGGTATAGTTTGGTATGGATGGAGTACTTAACCTCATTTCATTGTTTCCTGTTGTGATAATTTTATTAATGGATGGTTGTGGAATGCTTATGGCTTACTGAGTTATATACTCATTCGGTGTTTGCTTGTCACCTATTCTAGGTTTCTTGGACTCGTCTCTTTTTGCGTGATCGTGCCGTCGTCGAAGTCATCACACCGGCTAGCAAGTTTTGGTACTTTCTTCTTAGTCGGCTTAGGAGAACATTTCGGCATGTATAGGCTATTATGTTGTGTTTGAACTTGGTATGTAAACTTTTAGCCATGCGAAAATGGCATAAATGTTCGGTTGGGTTTGGTTTCATAACGTTAGGTCGTAAATCTTGATAATTCGACCTTTTTATGCCATATGTCATGGTTGATTATTTTGGTGTTAAAATTCATGATATGGCAATAGTGTAGTAGGGGGATGTTTGACAATGATTAGCCTTTGGCATGGCTAGTCATGATCATAATTTGTGATATGTATGACGAATTACTAGTTAGATCAAGGAGAAATCACGAAATGGGCATAGTTGCTTTCGTAACAGATGCTGGCAGCAGCAGTGACGTGAGATTGAAAAATCACTAAAAATAGTAAGAGTGGAATTAAGAGTGGAATTAATTGATGAATAAATTATGTATTCGAAGCTAAATGAGTCTACTTTCATATAGAAGCAACGAAAAGATCATATGGACAGTATGTTAAGAGATATTCAGGTTCTCGTGAGACAGGGCCAGAACGGTTTCTGGATTCCCTGTTCCCACTTTGGAAATTCATTATAAATTAACCAGAGACAATTAGGAGTCATACCATATATGGATAGATTCCTCTCTGAGTCTAGTTTCTATAGAAACAAACGGCATCAGTATTGAAGCCCTGTGCAGGGAGATATCCAGGTCGTAATGCGCAAAGGTCAGTGTAGTCGATCCCTGTAACATGGGAGACTTTGACTAATAAACTGTACTAATTGGCCCGACCAAAAATTCTAGAAAAAATTATGTAGATGGACATATGAGCCTATTTTGAGGGAAAAATCACGAAACTGATTTTCGAGTTGTGAAACTCAAGATATGATTTTTAAAGCGACTAGTACGCAGATTGGCAGTGTGAGAAATATTTTTATAAAGGGTTTAAAGTCTGTTAACATCTCGTGTTCGACTCCGGTGTCAGTCTCGGGTTCGGGGTGTTACACCCCCATACTTTTAATTTCTTTACAAATTAATACTTAGGCTCGTAAACTGAAATTCATGCAATTTCATCCCTACCCAAGCCTAGTTGAATATCATACAAGCTTATAGCAGCCCACACATTTCATTAATTTATAAACTACACCGTGAATATTTCATTATTTTCAATTTAACCCTTAATTGACAAATTTATCAAAAATCCCTTAACAAAAGTTATTTATCTAACAAAAAGGATTCATTTTCTTCCATTAAACATCCCAAAAAACTAAAATGCATTAATGGTAAAACCCTATACATTCAAAAATTTTGCAAATTAGTCCCTAGGCTAGCTAGATTAAGCTAAATCGATCCCGAAAACATAGAAATCATTAAAAATGAGACAAAAAAATCACTTACATGTAAGGATACTAAGGCCAAACCTTCCAAAGCACAACAATGGAGTTTTTTCCTTCTTTATTTTCGGTTGAAGATGAGTTAGAAAGATGATACATTTGTCTTTCATTTTAGTTTAATTTCATTTATTTACTAATTTACATATTTACCCTTAAGTAATAATTTTTAAAACCATGATATAAGTGTCCATATTTGTCCACTAATAATGTTAAGGGTATAATTACCATTTAAGGCCACCTACATAGAAATCATTAAAAACGAGACAAAAAAATCACTTACACGCAAGAATACTATGGCCGAACCTTCCAAACACAACAATGGAGTTTTTCCTTCTTTATTTTTGGTTGAAGATGAGTTAGAAAGATGATACATTTGTCTTTCATTTTAGTTTAATTTCATTTATTTACTAAGTTACATATTTACCCTTAAGTAATAACTTTTAAAACCATGATATAAGTGTCCATATTTGTCCACTAATAATGTTAAGGGCCTAATTACCATTTAAGGCCACCCACATTCAAAATTCATAGCAATTTGACACTTTTTACTTATAAAACTCAAATTTTACACCTTATGCAATTTAGTCCTTTATATCAAATTAAGCATGCAAACAATAAAATTTCTTAACAAAATTTTTATATTACACTTAACATGCTGTAGACCTTAAAATATTAATAAAATGATTATCTCTACGTTTGTTTTTTGGTCCCAAAACTACTATTCTGATTTCACGGAGAACGAGCTGTTACAAACCCTTAATATATTGTTGAGGAGATTTATGTCTTTGCTCAAGTACATGCATTACAAATTTATAGTAAATAAAGAGTTTGATAATTATGATCGTTTCTTATTTAGCTCAAGAAGGTAGAGAAGGTCCGAGCGATCGAGGCAAAAGACCTATAGAGTAGATTCTATCCTGAAGGTTCTAGTGAGTTTCTTTTGGTCCCTTTGGGTTTTAAAACTCTATGATATGGAGTCATGTAAGGTAAGTTGTCTCTACTAAATATATATTTCGATGTGTTTTGTATTAATGAGTCAATATTAATGCCCGCCTTGTGTGCTAGCCCAGTACCAAACTACCTGTGGTATGTTAAAATGTGGAAAGAAACTTTATTTCTGATCCCTCCAATAGGGAAGATTTATTGCAAATCGGACTGGCAGGTTATGGCCCAACCTTGCGGGTGAACACATATTCAATATGATGAGGACTATGAATAAAGATATGCGATTCTAATTTCTGAATAAAGGTTGGGTTATAAGTAAACACATATAATTGTGAGAAGTATGTATGAATTACTGGCACATGTCCATTGAGGATATTGTGTGTTATAATTGTGATGTGTACGCCACTAAGCTGTACTGGAAGATTGGCGTAGTGTTTCAATAGGGAAGAGTTTGAAAAATGTCTTTATCTTTGATTTGATCAGGGGTAACCTGATAATTATGTCATGTTTATGAGGAACTCACTAAGTTCAAATGAACATACTCATTTACCTTTCTTTCTCAAACAATTAAGTATTAGAAGAAGATCTGTAGAGGGGGACTATGCCAAAGTTGCGACTATAAGTGAGCCACTTATTCGTTTTGTATCATGTATGGTTGTTCGACAAAGGGCGTATTCACACATTTTGTTTCTAATTTGTGTTTTCACTTCATAAATGTATTTTTTGTCTTATAAAGTGTAATTGACCTTGTTTATATATATTTATGGTTGCCAAATTTCCTTGATTTAAAAATTTCAAAACTTTCTTTTCCTAAACGTATTCGCCTTTGATGGCGGAGCCTAATTAATGAGTAGTTTAGTAATTCTTATTACTCTTCTTAAAGATGTAATACCAAACTAGAAATGATTAACAGTTTTAACGTAAAGGGAAATCCTTATAACTATTTTTCTCAAACTTTTAAACAAGTTTACGGTTTTGAATCTGTCAGTAACGCCCCAGTTTGGTGGGTGGACTATTGGTTGTTTGGTATCAACATTTCTTCCTAACAGGTTAATATGTGTTACAAAGTAGATCTGATATGATGTTTAGTGTTTGCTTGTGTGATAGATATCAATCATGTCCTAAAGACTCATATTTACAAGATCTTAAGAGAATCTTTATATACCTTAGAGACACTCCTAACTTAGGCCTTTAGTATCCTAGAGACTCATCCTTTAGCTTGCATGCATTTTCGGATGCGAATTTGGAGGTTGCAAAATAGATAAGAAAAGCACCTCTGATATTTGTCAATTCTTAGACAACATGCTCGTATCATGGTTTTCAAAGAAACAGAATAATATTGCATTGTCCAACACCAAAGCGGAATACATTTCCATAATAGTTGTTAAGCTAAAGTTTTATAAATGAAACAACAACTTAGGGACTATGGAATTAATGTAGATACCATTCCTATCACGTGTGACAATACTAGTGCTATTTGTCTCACTAAAAATCCCATCCAACACTCTAGAACTAAGCACTTTGAAATTATACATCATTTTCATTAGAGATTATGTCAAGAAAGGAGATATAATTCTAGAATTTTTTGACACTTTGCACTAATTAGTTGAAATTTTTACTAAATATTTAAATAAGGAATGATTTTGGACACATAGGAGAGAACTAGGTATTACTACCTTACCTTGATTTTATGTTCAAATGAATTTTTGCACTTTGATGTTTTCAAAATGTCTAATAATTTAAAATTGATTGCAAAAGCATGTATGCATGACTTATATGGCACTTATATACAATTAGTTAGGGTAAGTTAATGGTTGCATGATTAATCTATTTTGGACAACATTGTCAAGTATTCTATATTTTCAATGCCTTTTAAATGTATTTGAATAGACTTTTGTTAGTTGATATATTCAATTTTTCATGCAGTTATAATTTTCTATGATCCATATGAATCATACTTAAATTCTGCATTTTTAAGCATATGAAATCATTAGAATTTGCTAAGAAGACATTTTACGATAGTTTAGGATGCATTAGGACTTATAAGTTGAGTTGGGCAAATTTTCTGCAATTTGTAAAATAGAATGGGCATTTGGTATTGATACCAATAGAAAAATATCGATACTTTATAAAAATTATCAATACTTATGAAAAATTATCGATACCTATCGGGTTTTAATGATTCATCGTGCTATTTCAAATCAATTTTATTTTACCCAAAACCTTCTCTCCATCGTTTTTCAAATCCTTTCAAAAACCCTTACATAGAAGGCTTTCAATCCTTAAAATCTTTCAAGAAAATCTTCAAATACTTATTCCTAACAAAGATTCAACGCTCCCTACTTTGATTTCTTCATCATTTTCACAACATTTTGAGGTAAAAATCTCAAGTTTTTCAAATTTTACTCAAATATTTTGTTAAATCTTTGGCTAAAAATTATGTTATTGGGTTGATTAGTGATATATTAATTATTGTTTTCATGTAGAAGGTTGCCTAAAACAAAAAAATTTCTTTGAATTTTTTTTTCAAAACTTTTGCCCACCAACTGGTTGACAAAATTCCCCAACCATATTTCTAAGTCATTTAGTGAGTCTATTGCATCCATTTAGCTAATATGCCTTTAAAGAAATGTCCTAGAACCGGTACCTCATAATCTAGCCCATCTAGTAGTCCGACGGATTCATTAAACAATTGTTTTAGAAACTCCAACAATTATTATCATTTTAACACTTATTTTTCTACTCGCAAAGTGAATGTTTCTCGGCCACTCAATTTTTATTCTTTAATCGGTTTTAATTTTGCCTATCTTCCTACTTTGGTTGAATGACATTGGATTGATTTTCTTAAAATCCACTCTGAAACCCATCTTGATCTCATTCCAACATTCTATTTGAATGCCTTGCTTGAACATGATAAAATGAGTGAGACCATTTTTGCTATCAATTCTTTTTCATTGAATACTCCTATTCGTCTCACCGTAGCAAATTTTGGAGAATTTTTAAAACTTATCTGACCTTGACCATTCTGAGCTCGAACGTATCTAGTCTCAATATTCATGATCACTTTCTACATTTAATACTTCCATGGATATGACGTCCTATTTCTAAACATGCTATTATTCGGTCCACTAATTATTGGTGGATTGATTGTTTTCAAAACAATTAGCGCCCCAACCTCGCACTTATCATGTTCAATGACATTACCAAGGTCATTGGTAAGGAGCTTACCACACCCCTACTTTACCATTTGGAGTGTAACTATCTTACATTTTTAAATGTTTGAAAATACCAACTAGAGGCGACCCTCATTTGGCCTCACCTACTCCTCTTAGCTTTGATGCCTTTTATAATGCTGGCTATAAGAAAGATCCACGCACTAGCGAATGGGTCAAGAATGTCCAGCCAGTAGCTCATGAACATGAAAATGTTGATGGAGGTCAAGATAAGGCTCCTCCTCCTCCTCTCGAGCATATTCCTCTTCCAACCGCTCATTCAGTTGGTTCTTCACAAGTTGCTACTTTTTCCGTTAATCTCGTTTCCCTTCTTGGTGCCATTAATTCTTTGGGCAAAGAATTTCAAGGCTTTTAAATTGAGGTTAACGTTACATTTCACAGTTTAGGCTCTAGGTTGTCCACATTAGAGGAGCAAATAGGGTCTAGGATGTCGTCGTTGGAGGATCAAATGGCTCAAAGAATGGCTAAATTTCGCTCACCTCCTCCACCTCAAGAATATTAGGTTGCATATCACATTCTCATGCAGCCTTATACTTTTAATTACACGTTTCTTTTTTCTTTGCTTTCGTATCTTTATGTGCTATACTTTAATGTTTATATTGGTATTTTTCAGATACTTGAATGCACATTTTGCAAATGTTAGTTCTTTGTTCTGAATTTTCAAACTCTATTCTTGACACTAACAATATCTCTCTCTTAAGCTTTACTTCTTGCCTTTTGATATAACAAAAAGCGGGAGAAAGGAAAGGTATATTTTGGCTAATGATTGATTATTTGTGCTTGTGCCAAATAACAAAATTAGTGACCAATTTTTCGAAATGTATTTAACTAAAAATGAATGAAAACTTTATAAATGAATGCCAAATTTTGATAATGAATGAAAAAAATTCTAAGCCTGAAATTGAAATTGATTTTTCAAAAGGGGGAGAAAACTTATTCAAAATTGAATTTACCAAAATGTTTTGTTATATCAAAAAGGGGGAGATTGTTGAACTAACCTTTACTTGGAAAAATATTTTGATATAAAAAATATTATTTTTTGAATAAAAATCATTTTAAACAAAACTTGACAAAAATTTCATTTCAAATGATATCAAAAAATAAAAATTGTTGAACTCATAGTTTGAAAATATTTTAAGGCAAGTTAGTTAAACAAACTTTCAAACATTTTTCAACAATGTTAAAACTACTACAGGCCAAAAAGTATTGATCCATTATTGATAGATTTTTTTGAGTATCAATAGATTCAAAATTTTATCGATATGAAAATTGCATTATGTTTTCCAAAGTATTTATCAAGTATCGATACGGTATCAATACCTTTTGTAACACCCTCAACCTGACCTGAATCACCAAGTTCAGATATCGAATGTTACAACATACAAACACTTAGCATAAATTTTTAAACAATTGCCATATAATTATTTTCAACATACTTTGTTTTATTTTAATGAAGGTTTTTTGAACAAAAGAAATAAATTTTTTACTCAATGAATACAACAGATTCGTAAAAAAACCTAAAACATTACAACTCAAAGGTTTGTTAAAAATAGACTTTTTAAGGCATGGTTTACTATATGCCCTACTCTTAAGATTTTCCCTGTATGCATAATAATCCAGCTCACCATTCCCATGATGCATTCCTGGCTTGTCCCTCCTGGCGCACTCATTCATACAACAACTCCTAAAACTTGAACAAACACTTGTAAGTTCAAGAGAAATTAGTGAGCTTTAATACAAAATACCTTGGAGCCTTTTTAATTGAATTCCTCCCTTCAAACATTTTGAATTACATCACTTTTTTTGGCGGGTACTTTCATAATATCAGATATATGCCTATACGCCAGTTTCCATTCTTAACGTATCATCTCTTACTGCACTCCTTTGCAAATTTCTAATCTTACCAGTCGACATAAATCTTATTCCTTTATAGTACAACATAGGTGCTTCTCAGAAGAATATCTATTTACAGCTTACTTTCAATGGATTCCTCTTCAAACAAACACTCAATATTTTTCTGAAATTGATCATTCACAAGTACTATTCTTTTGCGAATAATTACTAACTAATCTTGCATTTAGCAAATTCCCAAACTGAGTTCGATAACTATCAGACTGTCCATCAAATCATACCTTGAACCAAACCTAAAACACATTCATATGGATGAAGAAACATTCCAGATCATTCAGAAGAATTCCAACGTTTATGTTACATAACATAAGAATGCCCAAATTGACAATCGACCCAAATTCCAAATAACCTCAGAACGGGACGTGATACTATTCAGATATGGTGGATACCAGATAACTCAGACTTTAACCTTACATAGCGTAGACAAAATCAGACTATCGAACACTTATACCTTCCATAATTATAAATATGCCCATATCCTTTACTGACAGACTACTATGACAGATTTTCTTTAAAAATACAGATGCATACTTTCTTTTAGGAAACTTCCCTTAAGACTAATCAAACCTAATTAACTTCAGACGAATTAGATCCTAAACATCGAATTATCTATCAAAGAAAATCTCAAAACTTACCACAAAGGCGAACAACCAGATTCTACCACATAAACATCACCAAATACGCCAATAAGACATTACAAGATTTGCCATAAAGGCCATATAGAATACGCCGCATAGACATTTTAGAATTTGCCACAAAGGCAATGTACAAAATCACGTGTTTATTATCCTGACGAACTTTCACAAAAGGTGCCATGGGTTTCTCCCTCATGAACTTATACATGTCTTTATGTCATGATCTGCTAGTCAAGTCATCATCTTACTGGAGGCAACACCATGAGTGTTTTCATATCACACAATGCCATGGGTCTCAGCTACTTGGTCTTGCACTTATTCTCGTGTTGTGATCTACCAGTTTGGTTAGTAATATAACTATTCTAAAAAAGGCATCATAAAGGGGCGTTTTACTCAAAATTCACTTACTCAGATTTTTTCACACACCTGACTGATTTGTACTCTCCCATATTAGACTTTATCTGCATACTTAAAACTCAACTTCTCATTCATACATTACTTCACACATATCATCATTGTATATGCAACATCTTTACTATGCTTCACATACTTACCAGTTATCATCATGTATATTTCTATTTGAACAATGCACATATAGGAGCCCAAATAGAGATTCACGTGATACTCACTTACGCTGTAGCTTGAAGCTCCAAACTCGAACACCCTTCTTGAACCAGCAGCAACAGCGACAGCTTAAAGAACATGAAACCATCATTAGTACCCATCAGCCAAATTGCTAACTTCTCAATTACTAACGACCCCTATGTAGGGCCTCTTATTCATAACCTACTATTCATATGATTCTTAATATCCTTATTCCTTGAAACACTTAACATGCAGAGCTATCAAACGAACTACGAGGTGGAACAACCACTGATTAAATCAAGAACCTTAGCTTCCAGCATAATGAGGAAGAAAAAACATTTAAGTGTAAGAAAAATATTAGAGAGTAATATTGAAGGAAAAGAACCCCCAGACGAACTCTTCTCACTATATATATAATCAGTTCCCATAGTGGAATTTGACAAGTGTCAATTGTATCCATCATTTTTCCTTCTTAATGGCCTATAGTCTGGGATAAATATAAATGAGAATCATGTACAATGTTATTTGACCAGTCAATCTAGTTGAATCCTAATTAGATCACATTACAAAACCCATTTAGCATAGTGTTCAGGTAACTGCACGTACTACACCCTTAGCGGTAAATATCACCAAGCTTACTCTTCACTTGTCATGTTCTTTTCTTAATTAGCAGAATAACTTGAGATAGAATCTTTAGTTACTTTACACGGCGGACTACACTACGACTCCTATTCACCAAAAGATTGAAAATGGGCGAACTATATTACGTCGAACATATAACTTCAAATCTACACGTCTTCTAATTAGGTCTGCCAGATTTGGGGTGTGACACATTTTATTGTGTATCGATAAATTTCTTCAAGTATCGATGGTGGTATACTTTTATCGATGCATTTTTCAATATCGATAGGAAATTGACATTTTGACCTCCAAAGGATTTATCAAGTATCGATACGACATCGATACCTTCTAGTTGGTATCAATAAAATTCTTTTGGTATCAATATTGATGGTTTCAATGGTCACTAAATTAGGCATTAAATGCTTCTAGTATTGATACTCAGAAAAATTATCAATACTTGTTGTTGTAGGTGACATTAATATACTGGTATTTCCATTCCCAATAGCTCTATTCAATGCTCCAACAACCACAATAGTTGGAAATCAATTAAAGGTAATAAATACCAACTTTCAAAGGGTCTACAACCATAAGAGAGATTAACCAAGCAAAAATTTCAATCAATCCACCTTTGAGATTAAATTTTTCATACTTTTCTTGTACATATGATTTGCCATGAATTACACTATTATTTACATCCTTTTGACACATAACTTGAGCTTGTTTAATAGTTATATCAAAGCATCTTAGTATATATTTAGGTTTTTATGCTAAAAGAAGTAATTTATGCATTTTAGTAGTTGTTATTACATTTTATATATCTAAATAAGGTTACATGGTCTTGTAGGGCAAATCAGGAGCCAAATATGCATATTCGGGCCAAAATTGATGCCTATGTCGTGTAACCAAGTCACTAAAGTTGAAACACCGAAAAAAGAAGCCAAAAACAAATCTTGGAGAAAAACTACCTTCAATGTCAAGACACGCCCCCTACTGTGTTAAAACACCAATAGGCTTGTGTTACAAAATTGCCCCTACGCAGCCCAAAAATCCCTGCACATGATAATTACATTTTGAAGGGAAATTAGGTGTACTTGTCCTAATTTAACTCTAAGGACATCAAGTATAATTTAGGCACTTTAATAGTCTGAGTTTAGCCTATATAAAAGCCATTGTAATTAGTTTAAACACACAATTTTAGGGAGACAAAAATTATTCTTAGGTTTTTATTTCGTTCTTAATTTTCACTTAGGTTATTTTTATGTTCCTATAATTGGGAGATCCTATTCCGAAGTGAGACTTTCGCGAGTTGAGATTGTTCTAGAGCCACGCTTTCATCGATAAATCCATGACCACATCTTTTCCTAATTCTATTCTTTATATCTCTTTCTTTAACATTATTAGTTGAATGTTTCCGTAAAGATTAGATCAATTTATGCTTTATACATATTTCACAAGTTTCAATTATTTTAACCTAATTAATTGATTGAAAAAGTTTCATAGCGGATTAGTTGGTTGGGAAAGGAAGAACCTGAAACCCTAGGCTTGACAATCCTAGGAAGTCATATAGGTGGGAATGAACCCAAAATTAGTATTTCCTATTCATGAAAACCTTACCCCAAATCGGTCTAAACTGTGAGGCCGAGAGATAAGTAGTTCTTGCCGACTCATTAGGTTAGTTAAACACCAAGAAGTGCAACTAGGTTGATGACTATTTGGTTGAATAGAGCCCTACATCAATAATTTATTAGGTAAAACAATTGGATCTAGGGTAAAGGAATTGGTGTAGTCAAAACAAGGGACAGGAGAAGCCGATAAAGGAACTCAGGAGTAGATATAGGTTTATCTCATTTTATTTAGTTTATTAATATTATTATCACCTTGCTTTCATATTAACACTACTAATTCATGGCTCAAGTAGATTAGTAATTATTTCCAGTGATTGGCTTGATAGCAGTTTTCCTCAAACTACAGTTCCTTAGGTACGACCCTCGGAGTACTTACCTACTTCGTTGTAACTATATTACAACCTGACCCGTATACTTTTGGACACTACCTTAATTCCATATATTTTGTAGCAATATTCACACTCTGGACGTTAGTACGTTCGGAGGTGGTCAATACACTTTTGAGCTTTTATTGTTGTTTATTCAGCTCAAGTGTTTTATTGTTTCATCTGTGCTAAATTGACAAACAATCCAATCTTGTAAGGATTGATTCTTAATGTGCTTATTTGCATCACTCTTTGAAAGGTTTTTATCTTAAGGTTTGGGTAGAAACCTTAAGGGAGTTATAATGTTAAACATTGTCCTCAAAGGTTAGTCAAATTAGTGAATTTGGGAAAATTCTTTGTAGTGGAAAGCTAAGGTAGTGGAGTAGGCATTTGGGGTCGAACCACTCTACATCATTGTGCTAATTTGTTCCATCTTTTCTTTATAACTTCCACAAATTTTTAAAAGTCAATTCAACCCCTCTTGGTGATTTCAGTTTGATTAATCAAGCTAACATGTTTCAATGTTCAATTTAGTAATTAAGTTTTTTCCTCAATTTGATACTTAAGTTTTTTTCAATACGATACTTGAGGTATTTTGTCCCAATTAAGTACTTAAGTTTAGCTTTAATGGTCAATTTGATACCTGATCTTTTTTTCCCAATTAAGTACTTTTGTTGTTCCACATGTCAAACATTCATTAGGCCACATGATGCCATTTGGTTTGGTATCAAAATGAACATTGTTGACACCATTTTTTGATTGAAAACGGGGTCGACTTGGGTTTTGAAAATGAAACGGGAGTCGCCACCAATCCTTTTTTATAAGGTGTGATTGGGTCACCTTGAAAAAGGGTTGTTTTTAATAAATGATTTGATTTTATTAAAACAACAGTTTTCGTCCACGAAATTTAGAAAATGGGTTCGGGAGTCAGTTACGTACGAGGAAGGATTAGCACCCTCGTAACGCCCAGAAATTGGTACCTAGTTGATTAACTAATGTCTTGATGTCAAAAATTAAAAACTTGGAAAAATTAAAAATACGATCCTTGTGTTAAAATAAAAAAATTTTTGGAAAAGAAGCATATTTCACATTATTCGAGAAAGAGAATCATATCCAGTAAGTTAGGACACAATGTCTCGAATTCCCAATACGCTAATGAAAAATTTTTATTTTAAAAAATTTTAGCCCTCTCGGATTTAAAAACGATATCACGACCAGTAAGTTAGGATGCGATTTTTTTAATCCCGAGATCATTTAAAATTTGAGTTTAAAAAGATCCGTGCATTTAGATTTATCGTGAAAATCGAAACCCAGTAAGTTAGGGTACGATCCTCTCGAATCTAAACACGAAATATTATTTATTCAAAACAAATTTTGTTAAATCGAGTATAATAAAACACGAAAATCGTAACAAAAAAATGCGAAAGCAAATTACATTGTTGTTATGCATGGTAAAATCATAATGCACGCAAAAGTATAATAGCAACAATATCGAACCTACAACATCCAAACAAGTAAAATATAAAAACGAATAAAATTAAAACATTCATTCAAAATAATAATAATAGTGTAAATGAATAAATAAATAAAGAAAATGAATAGAATTATGAAAATGTAAAAAAAGATATATGTATGTACATATATAAAAATATGTAAGTATGTGTATATATATATTTATAAAAACTAAAAAATATGTACGTATAAATATATTATGTAAATGTATTCACGTGAATATATATATACTTTGAAATTATAAAATAAAACATATGTACTTGTTTTAAAAATATTATATAAAAAATATATATATGGAAGTAAGTATATACATATTCGTGAGAAAAAAAATATAAATATACATATATATAAATATATATATAAAATGAGTATTTATGTATGTATATTTAAAATATGTAAGTATATATGTACATATGTAAGCAATTATATGAAAATAATATGTCACATATATCTATGATTTATAAAAATAATTATAAGTGTAAATATAATGATAGTCATAATAGTATTAATAATAATAATAATAATAATAATAATAATAACACTAAAATAATTGATTAAACAATAAAATTGCTAAAAAGGGATTAAATCGAAATAAAAACATAAATACTGGGCGATTTCGAAATAAATAAAAACTAAAAGGATTAAATTGCAACACGCGCCAAACATAGAGGGACCAAAACAGTAAATAAGCTGAAGCCCGAAAACGCAGCACAACAGTGGGCCAAATTGGAACAAAAGTAAAATTCTTGAGCTAAACTAAAAAATAAAAGGAAATAGCGAAATAGGACTAAATTGAAACACGCCGCAAATCGGAGGGACTGTGCGCACAAATATCCCCCTTAGCGAAAACGCGCGGATCCTCCCCCAAGGTCCGGTCACCGCGCGGGTCAGAGACCAAAACGACGCCGTTTTGGTCTCTGAACCCTAAATTCAAAAACGGCACCGTTTTACAAGGTATTTAAACCCATTTTTACATTAAAAAATTACTTTAGCCGTTTTTTTAAAAAAAAAGGGAGCCCCTTTTCTCCCTAAGAAGTCCGGCCATGTGGGGTTCCTTGGCCCCTGTTGCGCCGCCGCTCGACTTGCCGCACCGCCACTGCCTCCGACGGCTGACGAACACCAGATCGGCGAAGTAAACCCCGTCCCGGTGAGTTCTCTTCTTTTTTCTTTATATTTTCGTTCGCGTTTTTTTAAATAAAAATAAAAAAAATGAAAACAACACTAAATAATAACGGAAGATTGAAAATAGAAAAACGGAAATCACCTTAGTTCTATTCACGTTTTATTTATGTTGATATATGTTTTTTTTGTTACAAAGGATTGAAAGAAAAATCTAAAAAAAAGCCCCCCAAAAATGCTCCATGTTCGGCTTTTATAGCCGATTTATCACTGCTTCTGTTGTTGCTTCCTTTGCTGTTTGCAGGTGCTAGTGGGGTGATTGGAGCAGGTGGTGGTAGGTGCGGCGCAGCAGTGGCGGTGGCAGAGGAGGCCAAGAGTCAAAGAGGGCGGCGCCTAGGGTTTCAGTCTCTGAAACCCTAGGCAGATATTTTTTAAGGGTATTGGGCCTTAGTTTAGGTAGTGGGCCGGTCGGTTTGGGCCTCGGGTTTGGGCTGGTGGGTAGGTTTAGTTGTTGCTTGGGTTATGGGTTGTAATTGGGTTATTCGGGTTTGGGCTAGTCTATTTGGGTTTGTAATGGGCCCGGGCAAATGAAAATCGGGTTGTACAAACATTGAAGCTAAACTTAGGTACCAAATGATATATTAACCCTTTATACATAATAAGGGTAGAGATGGGATACTTTTCAAGCTCAAAGATTTGTCAATATTTACAAGGGTTTGAAGAAAAAGGAGGTTGAAAAATATGTTTGAGAAAAAAACCCGTTCAAAACATGAGCTGGACTAGAATGTTTAAGGTCTTGACTCGGTTTGACTCGTTTTTCAATTTTTTAGTATTGAATTTTTAATTTTTATATATTATATCATTTATATTATATGAGAACTAATTTAAAAATAAGTATTACAAAATATTTATGTTTTTTATGTTTAGAAATTAATAAAAATATTCTTTGAAAATAATAAAAGCTTAATAAATATTGACTAAGAATAATATATTTTTATAAAAAATTTAAAGATATTTTTTAATGAGTTTGAGATAGCTATTTATATATTTAAACATTTTTTACAAAATTTGATATCATACTTTCAAAGGTTAATATATTATTCGGGGTTTAAACGTGGCAATTGTCTCATATAAGGACTTGAATGTTTTCTTGGTCAAAGTTAATCTCTGGACTTGGCAATTATTACTATATTGGTGCCTGAACATTTCTTGTTCAAGTTAGTGCTTGAACTTGTTAATTGTTCTCACATTGGGGCCTAAACCTCTTTTTTGTCCAACTTAGTCCTTGATATTTCCTTAAAAAATTTTAGACCCCTGTAACAACCCACTTTCAGTGATATCAAAAAAGTTGTTTCGGGCTTATTTTAATATCATCTAGACTAAACTAAGGTCGTATTAAAATTTCATTAAGAAATTTTGATATTTGTATGATTAATTAAGTAAAAAGGATTAAATCGTTAAAAGTGTAAAAATTGAGTTCTATCAGTTAAAAATGGCTAATTGAATACGGAAATGGAAGTAAATGGACCTAAATGGTAATTATACCATCCTTAATGCTAGTGGACAAATATGGACAATAATATGTTAATTTTTAAGTTATATTATAAGGGTAAAATGGTAATTAATTAAACAAAAGCAAAACAAAAAAACTAAAAGCTATCATCTCTTCTTACTTGGTTTGAACCGAATACACCATTAGAGAGGAAGAAAAATTTTGGCTGGCTTTGATTTCATTACATGGTATATTATTTTGTCTCGTTTTTACTGATTTTTATGTTTTTGAGTTCGTTACAGCTTAATCTAGCTAGCCCAGGGATTAATTTGTAAAACTGTTAAAGTTTGAGGGCTATGCCATGAATGTTATTGAATGGATTTTGATGTTAAATGGTAGATTATGAATCTTCGTTGAGAAATAAACAAGTTTCGTAAAGTGATTTTTAATGAAATTTGCATTTAGGGATTTGTTTGTAAAAATAGTTAAAATTCATGATAAATTTATGAATTGATGGTTTAATTGGGTTAGTATAAGTCCCTAAAGAATTTGGTTAGCCAATAAGAGGGATTAAAATGATTAGATTTCAAACTACGAGCTTAAGGACTAAATTGTGAAAAGTTAAAATGTTAGGGGCAAAATAGTAGTTTTATAAATGTGAAATGTGGATTAAATTAAATACTAGAAGTATTAAATAGATTGCAATTGTTTAAAGAGATCAAGATAAACCACGTACGGACCTAGGTCGAGGCAAAGCAAAAGCTTCGAATTAGCTCGATTTAACTTCTACGACCCTAGTTGTCGAGGTAAGTTCGTATGAATGGTTATCTTATTAATACTACTTAAATTGTATGTTATTATGTTATTGATAATGTGAATTGAACAATGTATAAAGAAACCAATGCTATGATGGTTATCGAGTCCTCGTTGAACCTTAGAAATTCTTATGATACGAATGACATGTCATTAGGGATTTCATGTTTCAGGTGTTGTTCTTGAATGTCCTACCGATGGCTGAGGTCTTACATTTGTTGCGGATTCTCCATAGCCTGTGAGCAGCATTATGTAGCTTACATCCTAACCCACAGCTCGTGTGAGCAAGCCCATTTCACAGCTCGTGTGAGCAATAATGTAAAGGAAATGTTACAGTTATGTAAAGGCACACTTTGTGTGAGCTTTCCCGAGTATCCAATGAAATTCTAGATGGTTCAACGGGTATGAAAAAGAATGTATCATGAACTTATGAAAAGGAATGGTGATAAAATTATGTGAATACATGTATAAATTACTTGTTTATGGATGAATTCATTTGAACTATGTACAAATGTACTAACTTCTGAATTTGATGATGTTGTATAGGCATTATGTCAAGCTTATGGCTTTAGTTGGTATTACACTTATGCTATTTACATTATGCAAATGAGATGGTAAGTTGTGTTTAAGTTATACGAGTTTACTAAGCATTAATTGCTTATGTAGTTTCCTTCTTATGTTTTATAGATTATTGAAAGCTCGATCGGTTTGGAAGCTCATCGGAGATCTATCACACTATCCAGCATAAATATCAGTAGATTTTGAAAATTTTGGCCAAGGTTATAATGGCATGTATAGCTTGAATTTCAATGTCATTTTGTTGAATGTTTAGTTGGTGAATTTGCTTCTATGAGTTATGGAAGTTAACTTGGTACCATTTGATTCCATATTGGATTGTGTTAAATTGGTTAACTTGTGGTGCATGTTTGAATGAATCTTATAGTATATTTGAAATGGTATGGTAATGGTCAAGTTTGTGCCATGTTTTGGTAAGCTTTGAACTAGAATTTGATTATTGAAATGTGGTAAATTTACATGTCTAAGTGTTGTTGTGTGCATTTGAGGTGCCTTTGAATGGCATATTGGTTAGTTATGTTAGGACTTTGAAAATGACATTTTTGGTGTATGTTTTGGTAATGTTTATGTTCCCTTAATGTGTGCATGAATGGTTTGAGAAGTTAAGCATGATATGGTATTGAAATGGTTTGATTCTAGGTGAACTTTAGGTCCACACGCCCTGGTGACACGGCCGTGTGTCATCTGAGAGTTCTTTTGTTTGCAAGTCAGTGAGTTACACGACCTAGCACACGGCCTAGCACATGGGCATGTGGGGAAACTTAGAGAGTTACACAGCTTGGCACACTTGCGTGTGACACTGCCGTGTGACACTACCTTGTGACCTTACTCAGAGAGTTACACGGGTAAGGACACGGGCTGGGACACGACCGTGTGTGCCTAGTTCGTAGGTTACATGGCCTGAGACATGGGCGTGTGTCTCATTCGTGTAAGGCACACGGCTGTCTAAGGCACACAACTGTGTGACCCTTATTTCTAATTTTTTGTGACTTTTTCCTAGACTTTTCAAATGATTCAAATTGGTCTCGAATCGTTTCTAAGGTATTTCTAGGGCTTTAAATGCTTGATTTAGGGACGGTATGTATGTATATGATTGATTTATGATTTGTTTATGTTATTATTGAATGAAGTTAAGCTTAAATGTTTTTGAATGCACAGTAATGCTCTGTAACCCTAATCTGGTGACAGATACGGGTTAGGGGTGTTACAACCCCAAGATGAGAATAACTTCCAAGTTTAGGGGCTAATTTGGACAAATAAAACGTTCAATCTTTGATGTGGGACAATTGTCTAGTTATGGTACCAATGTGGGAACAATTGTCAAGTTTAGGGACTAACGTGGAAAGAAAAGTTCAAACCCCAATGTAAGAACACTTGCCAAATTTAGGCCCAAATAGTATATTAACCCTACTTTAAATTTGATCAAATATGTATGATAATATCATACGTAGATCCAACCACACGAGGGTAAGTCGGTATAGTTAAGTTTCCTGCCATTTTGGTAAATCTAGTTTTTTATGGTTATATTTTAAGGTGGGATCTATTTAAAGATTCTATTGTAGTGAGATCTTATAGGATCCTTTTAATTCAATGGTTGAAACAAAAAGAGGGAAAAAGAAATACCAATCAACCATTGATCATGCCACATAAGATTTGCATTGAAAAACATGAGTTTACCTTTTAACCAATTTAATCAGTTTCAACACTAAAGAAGGATAAAATTGATTTCTAGAGAAAAACATCATATTCAATAATCGATTTAACGAGTTCTAGGTCACTAGCATAATTTCCTAGTTTTTGACATGGCTTGATTAAACTACTATAGTCTCTTCATTTTGTCTTTTAACCACAATCGTTGATTTAAAAAAGATCCCATGAGATCCTTTTATAATAAAATATCACCTTAGACGCTACCATATTTTAGCACTCAATTTCTTGATCTTTTTAAAGGCAATTTCATGATTGTTTTGATACACACACATACACAAATAGTTAATAATCTTATTGAGTTCATGTCACACTTCAACCAAGCCTCAATTCAATGAAGAATTTATCAAAAGTTAAAAGATACATATAATAGGATTTGAACCTAAAATATTAAAAAATTTAATAACGAAACTTACCATCCTAACCAAAGCTACATTTGGTTGTTATATCAATTTTTTTAAAACGGAATTCTTACATAAGCTTTTCACCTACATCGTGAGTATACCATAATCTAACATTCTTTTATGCATTAATTTATTGCATCTTTACTTGCTAAATATCAAGAAAGTCATCAAATTTCCATAAAGTTTCTTGTAATATAACTTTGAGTATATTTTAATTTCTAACTTGAAAAATGAAAAATAAATTGATACAAGTAGATAAATATTTTAAGGGAGAACTAATTTCGCTCTTTTTATAAGGTATTTGATTAATTTGTTCACTTTTAAAAAAATAATTAGCCTGCAAATATGATAAGAAAACTTTGCAAATTGCTCGTTGTAATGGTAGTTAAAATGAAAATGAAAGTGTAAAGAAAAACAAGAGTAGAAAAGAAGAAACACAATCAAATCTTTGTTTACATAGTTCAGACACAACAGTCCTATGTCTGTGAAGCCTCAATCAGGATAGATCTTTTATTCGATTACCATATACAATAAAAGTACACTTCTTCCCTATTGGTTAAAACTCACAACTCTTTCTCCAAACAAGTCTATGCATCCCTGATAAACAATTCACAATCACATAACTCACAATAATCACTCAATAATGATTCAACAAAGTGTTACTGAAACACCCTATACGCGGTCCACTCGTCAGCCCCGAGTTATAGGGTGCTAACATAGTCACCAAAGTAATCACATACACAAAACAATTACATTACAATAGACTTACTACAGCCCACACAAATGGCGAACAGATGAAATACGAGTAGATCTCACTCACAAATACAACACGAACAACCTCGTATACAAACATCTCACAAATAGTCCTATTACGGTGCGTCTAGACTCCGCATAAAGACATGTGGCGGATTGCACCTACGTATATACATATGGCGAATAGTCTCATGGATAGACTTATAGCAATTTGACTTGGTGAAATCACACATACAAAAAGCATCTGTAAACTGCCTCGCAAACCGTAAGTGGCAGATAGTTACGCAAACATACAAATGGCAGATTATCTCACTAATAGTCCGATAATGAATGATTCATTTTTAAATTCAACCCGAACACATTAATATGTTTAACAAACATATCAACATCTACAACTCGCCAAAAGTTTTACACAAGATCAAACAATCCATTTAGCTTTAATTATGCCATAACATTAATTGCTTAAATATTCACCATATCAATACCATTTCAATATGTCACATTTTACCAATTGGAGCAAGCTCAAATACCAAAGGCATATATGCATATACATGGTTTAACTAACCAAAACACAACAAAACTATTAACCATTACACCTATTTTTATGCCATTTATAACCAACCAAAATGATCAAAAGAATACCGAATTGATGGGTGGATATGAGCTTTTAAGATGATCCGATAGACTCATTCTACAAAATGTCAACTATAGAAACAAAAAATGAAACAGAGTAAGCATTAAACATGCTTAGTACGTTCATAGGAAATTTACTTAGCTTACCTTAATATTCAGATGATTTATTAAAGCATATTGAAATTAAACATGAAAATGCTTTGGTATCATGTTACTTTCATATGCACGTCAACAAATATGTTTAAAGGTTAGTACATTACATATCATGAGCTTGTAATATCTATACAAAACATAACCATCTATCACATAGCATATAATATTCCAATCAATTCCAATTGCAATATGCATAAGTCTATTCATAGTATTCTTTCCAATCGTTTTATTATCACTTAATACCATTTCCATTTTTTTTTCTTTCACCTAAAGGCCATAATACTTTGAACTCATTTGCTCGGGAGTGATTTGTTAACATATACAGGCGTATCAGGGCTGCTAACACTAGCTTCAGATCAAGATTGCTAACACGAGTTTAGTTCAATGCTACTAACACAAGCTTTAGAGAATCCGTAACATATGCAGGATCTCAAGCCATTGAATTAATTCTTGATTACAACACCCATTTATTCATACAGACCGATATTCTTAGGTCGCTAACACTAGCTTCAGATTAAGGTTGCTAACATTAGCTTAGTTCGGTGCTATTAACACTAGCTTCAGAGAATTCGCAACATATGTTGGATCTCAAGCCATTGAATGACCCCTGATCACAATGCCTGTTTTCCCTTTTGGGACTTTAATAGCATGCCATTTGCATCTCAATTGTTTACTAAATTCAAACGACTTGTTATCGAATTCGTATCATCTGTAATTGTATACAGTTTTAATATTTCAAATAGCAATCCACATACCTTTTAAAAATTATAGCGTAACCCTATACATATCATTCATTCATACAATAATTTCTAATTTAGTCTGTACTGCATATATATCCGTATTTATCACAAATACCACATTTTCCAATTTAACTCTTTAGATGCCATAAGTCATAATATAAAATAACATAGTAAGTTCTATGTGAACTTACCTAGGAAAACAACAATACTAAGTATCAGGGACTAATCCACAATTTCTCATTTTTCTCGATTAACCTTTGATCTATAATAATTCATTACAATTTATCAATTTCAAATACCTTATATTAGTTTATTTTATTTATATTACAGTCCAATTTTTTTGAATAATTTCCCTAAAGTTCTGTATTTTATTCAATTTAGTCCCTAAAACCAAAACAATCATATTTTTCACATTTAAGCTTCATTTTTATCAATTCTATTTCAATCTCATCCCTCTACAGCCCATTAGCATCTCAATTTTTATTGAAATTCAAAGCTAATTTTGGAATAATTACACTTTAGTCCCTATACTCAAAACCACTAAATTCCACATTACAATTTAGTCCGTTTTCATATCTAAATACAAAAATATCATTTTAACAACTAAAGATTTAATATTCAACAATGGAAATATTTCACATCTTTAATAGTTTTGAAAATCAACATACGACTTAACTAAACCGAGTTACAATGATCTCAAAAATATAAAATTCATGAAAAACAAGCTTCGGGAGGCTTACGATGCAAGGGCCGAATGTTTCAAACTTTTCAAAAATGAATTCCTTTCTCAATTTTATTATTGTAATGGACGATAACATCCTTTTTTCATATTTTATTTATTATTATAATTATAAAATTAGGCATTATTCAATCTAAAAGCCTACCAAACCATCCACCATCACTTACAATGGCTTATTTTCTATTTAAACCCTTAAAAATTTATCAACTATGAAGTTTAACTAGTAAAAATCAATACCGATTAACTTTTACGGTTTTCACGATTTAGTCATTAGACCTTAATTAACTATAAATTCAATAAAATGTGTGAACCAAAATTCAATTCACCTATATAAGAACTACATAAATATTTAATGAAAATATTTACAAGCTTGATTTATGAAAGCGAGGTCTCGATACCTCATTTCCCAAAACCATTAACTTTAGTGTCGAACCACTTGTACTTAATTATCTATCCATTTAGCAAATTTATCAGATCAAAATCTAGTATAACATTATAATAAACTCTTAAATATGATTTAATAATACTTACGGACTCAACCATTGGAGAACAGGATTCTAAAACCACCGTTTTCGACACTGCTAAAAATTGGGTTGTTACAATTACAACCACCTTAGTTAGCTAACCAAACAATCGAATAAGAAAAGAAACAAACAAGTTGATTGAAACACAAGTTGCGCACGCTTTTGGTAGAGATTACTTTTAAAAGCTTGGTCATTCCTAAGGGAATATTTCACCAATTTATAGGCTTGGAAAGTAGGAAAATATTATCCTTTAAAGTAACTTATAAGTCCTTGAGAAACTTTCTAAATAAAGTTAATAATTCTCCCTAAAATGTAGAACCTTAATCATCAAGAAAGAATAAGACTTTCATGTTTATCAAATCATCTCAAAAAAGTCGATCGAGAGACTAAGACCTCTTAGTTGACCCATGCTACTATTTTGTCAAACATGCCATAATCAAATGAACCACACTTAGCCCAACTGAAACCTATATAAGGCCTAAAGTGATGGCCCAAGCAGAGAAACAAGTTTGCTATAATAATACATGGAATGAGCAACAATAGCTTTTCCAACACCTTTCAAGTAACGGAATTAATAACCCAACATTTTCTTGTCACTTCGTAAATGCAATAAAAAAACAAGGAATTAAAAAGACAATACAACCATTGAGAAATAAAACCATTCCCTAGTAAGAGACACAAAAACCCAAAGTTTTAGTTCAATAGTTCATATAAAACCCAACATTTAGGTCCATAACTCGAAAGATGTGGGCAGTAGTGTTAGATCCGGTGCTCTAAGTGTAGTATTTTCGTCTATGTACACTTATATTTTTTGAACAAATTAGTTTAATAAAATATCTATAAATTACATTAATACCCTTGTATATTGTCCTTAATAGTTTTTGTACGCAAAAAAGAAAAAATGGAAGTAAATATTGACTCACTAGTTATCTAATGTTTAATTAATACTAAACGATATTACATGGTCGAATCATAATATGGAAAGACAACTTATATTAGTAGATAAACCTAAACATATCTAGTTTAATAAAAAATGAGCAAATCGATGGAAAGACTAATATCTCGTCTATCAAGTCCAATTGAGGAGATGTTTTGTCTTGAGCATCGGGTAGATAACTTCCAGAAGATAGAGACATAAATGTGACTGACTGGAATGACAGTAAACTGGACATGACCCAAGTAGAATAGATCCTGAATTTGTTCATGTATTTATTCACTTGTGACGTTCATAGTTTTACATATCTTAATCTTGAGTGGATGATGGACTATATATGCGTGACTTGTATGCTTTGACTTAAGTAAAAAACTTGAGCTTAGATATACAAAGAATCGAAAACTAGTGAGTTGAGTATACGACTTCTATAGTATGTAGCATGATTCAAATAGTGGAATTCATATCCCAAGAAATGGGTAAATGATATCCTTCCATTGGCATTACATGATAGATGAAAAGTAAATGTGGCCATGAGTTGTTTGTCTTTGTGATAAATGACTTAATTACTATTTGATAGCAATTGACTTTTCATGAATAAATATGTAATTGTTACTATGAGAGAAAATAAGATCATATAAGGAGAACGAATTTATTCCAAAGAGATTAAAGATATATTATGAGGGTAACACACTTATGACAATGTCATTAGATGAGTACTGATTGAGTAGCTTTTGTAATGACATGTAATTAGGGAAAGCTCAGTCATGATATTATAGTAGAATGAATTAGTGATTAAATGGATTTATAATTAATAGGCAAAAAGCTGAGGCTTAATTATAAATCATTTGAGCCCTAATTCTATATTTCTAATCGGTCCCTCTGCTACTTCATTAAAACCAAAAATAAATTGCATATAGAATCAAATGAATAGAAATGAAAGGAAATGATAGAGTTAGAGAAATGGATCATATTCGAAAAAGAATATGTTTTCTCACTAAGTATGAAAATGACTTGAGAATTAATTTAAGTTTTTCTAATTATTATTAAATCAAATAATTGAAGTTCGAAAATAGAATTAAATTAATTGGTCATTATGAATTTATTGAATATGGAAATTAAATATATTTTATCATAGATTTGTTTATAGAAAATTATTTAATTGAAAAATTAATTTATCTAACTAAATTATTTTAATAAATTATATTTATTTTGAAAAATAGAAAAACGTGTACTGAGTTGGACTAAATTATAAAGTGATTGGTTAAAAGTCAAAGAAGCGCATATAATTGGACTCAATATTGGAGAAGCCTTAAATCCCCTAATAATACATATGAGGGGCAACAACCTTAGTATATATAACTAGCGTGTGCCTCTCACTTCTCCTAGTTAAACGAGGAGACTAGTTTTTCAATCACATAAATATTATGTGTTTTACTAATTTAACCAGGATTTTTTTATCTCTCCCTATAAATAGATAGCACTGGTAGAGATAAAAATACACAAATTTTGAGATATTATTATTCTGCCAAAAAATAGCGAGAAATTTATTTTTAGTATAAATTTTATTTTCTGGGAATAACAATTCTATCGATATCTATTTATAGAAAAGTACTTTTCTACTAAAAGTAAGACATAATTTTCGGTTCTGTGTTTAATTTGTGATTGTTCGAGCTTGCATTTGAAGAGATTCATGGTATCAGAATACCGTAGGTCATTCGGCTAAAAGTAAAGAACATTTAGGATCCGTCTCTCATAAAGTACAGGTACTTTTCGGGAAAAGTTTATTGTCATAAATATAAAAAATCGGTTTGGTTTTCAAAATTTTAAATTTTCACTGTAGTAGAAAATCGTTTTTAAACCAAATTTTTTTCAAGTATTTTTTATAATTAAAGTATATTTGAAATTAATTTTGTGGTCCATTAAAACAATTTATACCTCATGAATTCAATATTATTATCTTCAAAGTTAAACTTGAAAATTTTCATTTGGAATGCAGAAAGCCTTTATCACTGCAGGGTGTAAATGAAAGAATCCTTCTCCTTGGTTCCTTACCTAGCCAAGACGGTGACGGAATGGATGGCTCGTTAAACTCGTATGGCGCTTGGCCCTGTTAACTAGGTTTGCTCCTGTCCTGTCGATCTTTATAGGCTTTTGTAACTGAAGATTGCGCGTCTTTATTCTTTAACACTTTATTTATGAAACCAAATAAAAAATAAAAAAATAAAAAAGAGAAGAGAATTCTAACATCTTTTAAATTATTTATTAGTTTGTGTAGCATTATTAAGTTGAAGTGGTCCACTGTTTTGCTACTTTTGCTTTGGTAGTAAATGAGAAAGATATATATGATTGGCGATCCCAATATAAGTTTCCATGAAAGGTAAAAGAACGATCAAAAGATAAGCAACCATATGCTTAGCTTCTTTTGTTTCGTTTTTTTGAAACTATAAAATTTTGGAGAGTAATCGTCAGCGAATTCCTGTTTCAAATTAAAGCACCGGCCTAAATCAAAAGCTCCATTCGAGTTTTCTACTTTAGCATAAAATTGAATCCATTAGAAAGAAAAAAAAATCAGATATTTGATGGGAGTGTAGCGTATTTCAAAGAATTACACATTCCTTAAAAGAAGTTCATAGGCTTACTAGATCTAAAATAAGAGGATGAACATGCAAGCACTAGATTGAACCCAATTTGTTTTTTCTTTGTTCTCTTATTTAAAAAAAAAAACTATTTAGATCAAATAAGCTTATTCAGAATCTCAATTTCTCATGTAATAATCCAGATTTTCTAACGTATAAGTGTGTATTTCTCCTCTCTCAAAACCCCTTCCTTCATTCCTATGGTGCTAGCCACGTCTTGAGCATCACTCTTTTACTCATCGTCTATTAATTACAATATTATTTAGTGATGAAGTCTTTCTACTAAATTATCATAATTGAACTCTTTCTATTATATACTATTAAGAAAATAACCAATTAAGTGCTCATCCAATGATTTTGTCATGCATGTAATACCTTCATAGGATATCCTTAATATCTTTAGATTAAATTCATTCACTTAATATAATTCTATTTTATCTCCTCCTACCCATTATTTCTTCCTTCATGAAAAAATCAATCACTAACACATAGTAATTAAATCATTTGTCTTAGACAAATGATCCGTGGTCAGGTTCCCTTTCCCTCTATCGTGTAATGCCAATGAAAGGATACCATTTACCCTTTACTTGAGATATTAATGTAGCCGTAAACCAACTAAAAATTTGACAAAGGCAATTGCACCTATCAATTAATAGTATAGCTACAGTGAACACAAATATCGTTCCCACGAAGATTAAAAAGACTAGTAATTATTGTCTTTCTATTATTAACTGATAAATTGAAGTGATTGATTAAAACTAAAATTAACTAAATTAATTAACTAAAGAACATAATAAAGAACAAATCAGGAAAACAAATGATTAACAACCAAAAACTGAAACAATACCCAGGAAAGAATCCACCGAGATTTCATCTGTCATTATCAATCTAAATTAAACAATTTCTTCACTTAGTATCTTCATCCGTAGAAATCCCTAAATTATGCTAATATCTCTTTCGAGAGTAAGAGCAATTGACTCGAGGTTGATTAATTGAAATTTCTTTCTAATTAAAACCCCTATTATCGCATTAACTCGATCTATGGATCCCCCTATTAGATTTGACTCTAATCTGGTAGATTTATGTTGTCTTATTTCCAAGATTGTATGCAACTCCACTCAATTATGCTAGACTTACTCTTAAACAGCGACTTTTCCTCCTCTAATTTAACCACATCAAACATGGATCAATAGTTTGGAAATATTAAACCAAGAATTAAATACACATAATTGAAAACAAGATTCAAGTATTTATTGCGTAAAAATAGAAACCAAATAATAGAATCCATCTTAGGGTTCACTCCCTAGGTATTTAGGAAATTAGTTCATAATCGCAAATAAAAACATATCAAAGATAATATAACCACAAGAAATAAGAAAACCCATAATAAACTTTAAAGAAACCAAAAAGAGATCTTTAATCTTGATGGAAATCTGCTTTAGAGTTGGCTTCAATGGTGTTTTTCAAGTTGTTTTCTTGAGTATTCTATGACAGCTTACTCCCTTCTTCTTATATTTGGTATATATAAGTCTTAAAATTCCCAGAAAACCTAAAAATTTTATTTTTCTGTGTGTTTGGAGTGCAGATCACGATTTTCACATGATCTGACATATGGCTGTGTGGCAGCCCATGTGGCCCACACGGTCGTGTGCTCAGCCCGTGTGGAATGACCCAGCCTGTGTGGCTCCTAAAACTTGCTCCAATTTTTGCTTTTTTTTCATTCCTAAGTATAGAAACATGAATTTAAAGGATTAGGAACATAAAATTCACCATTTTACATCGAATAATCATCCAAAAATACATTAAGAATGAGGCTAAAACTTGTTACTTTTGGCATTTACCAGCTATGAATTCCACACACAGGTTTTCAATACATCAAAGTATACAAGTCATGCATCCATAGTCTGTCACTTACTGAAGCTTGAGGTAAGTCACACTATGAACGTCACAAGTGAATAAGTCCATAAATGAATCCATGATTTATTCTACTTTAGTCTTGTCCAATGTATTATCAATTCAGACAACTACACCTATGCCTCTATCTTCTGAGAGTCACCCATTCTAATACTCAAGACAAGGCATCTCCCATTTGGACTTGATAGACGACATAATAGTATTTTAATTGGTTTTCTCAATTTTGGTTAGACTAGAGATCATTTAGATTACCTACTAATATAAGTTATCTTCTTACATTATGATCTGACCACACAATGCAACTTAATATTAGTTAAAATTAGGTAATCAATGAACCAATGTTTGCTTCTTCATTTTGCTTTATGTGCAAAAAACGTTGATGGAAAAGACAAACGATATTAATGTGAAAGATGTAATTTTAATGAACAAATCTATTCAAAAAATTACAATTACATATGACAAAAAACTACATTAAGGGCACTAGATCCCAACAATAGTAGACATAGTGTTTTAAGGCTCTAATGCCCTATTGGGCAAAGCTCCTAAGCCCCAGTGCCTTATTAGGCATGGCATTCTAAAGTCTCAATACATCGTCGAGTGTGACCTCCTAAGACTCTAGTTGTTAGGAAAAATTAGGTTCGAAAATGATTTTCTTTCTCGGCGAAAAAATAAAATTTTAAAAACTGAATCGGTTTGTGATATTTATAGTAATAAACTTTTTCTCAAAATCGCACCTGTGTTTTGGGCTGCACAAATCATTTTCATTCCCGGTTTTCAACCGAACAACCTTCTTCTCTATTCTTGTACCACGGGCTACTTCTAGTGTGGGCTTAGACAAATTCGAATCAAACACAAAACCATAAATTATTTACTTTACTTTCAATGGAAAAGTAAAACTATCTCTTATAGAAACTAGTAGAAATGTTATTCTTTCAGAAAATTAAATTTATACTTAAAAATAAATTCTCACTATTTTCAAATAGAACAACAATATCTCAAAAGTTGTGTGTAACTTATTGTATTTTTAGCCCTATCGGTGCTATCTGTTTATAAGGAGAGGAAATAAAACCCTAGTTGAATTAGTAGAATACATTTGATGCCTATTTAATAGAAAAAAACAATCCCCTAGTTGAACTAAGAGAAAGGGGGCTAGTAGGATGTGCTTCCTCTCATATGTATTATGATGGAGATTCGGGCCTCTTCTGTATTGGGTCCAATTATATGTGCTTCTTGAACTTTTAACCCAACACTTTATAATTTAATCCACCCTAGTATATGTTTTTCTATTTCCCAAAATAAACATTATTTATTAAATTAATTTTAATTAATTAATTTTTCAATTAAATTGTAACACCTCATACTCAACCCAATCACTAGGTTTGAGCTATAAGGTGTCACATTCGTTGCCAAAGCAACTACGATTGGATTAAACTCATTAATACCAAATAACATAAAAATGCAAGCAATATACATATATAATACGTCATATAATCATACCTGGGTCTTACATGAGTTTACAAAAGTTTTAATGTTAACCCAAGATTGAATTAAGACTGAATTGTAAAAGTTTCAAATTACAGGATTGACGTCACAACGTGAGGGGGTTCCTCATCGCAACGTGACATACTAGCTTTGCCTAGTCGCGACACCGCACTTCAAAATGACAGATTTCAAAAAAAATAAAGCCAATGTCGCGAAACTAAACCCCAATGTCACGACACAGTATTTCAAAAGAGAAAATTGAAAACTTTGAAGATTGGTGTCGCGACATCCACACCCAGTTTCACGACACAAAATCAAATCCGTATATTTTTTTAGATTCTCACGCAACCCACTGAAATATTGTTTAAAACCCATACAAATTAACCCTAAAACCTCTAAAATAACACACATAATAGCATCTTAAACCCCCAAACTTAAACTTTAACCACCAAACATCCCCCACCTCTCTTTTCCTTAGATTAAAAAAAACATTCTCCATTCTTTTTCTCTCCTTTCTCCATTACAATTATGCTTCTTTTCACCCCAGTTACTACTCATTTGTCACGCAGGACGAGATCTTTTTTTTACAACCATCCAACGTACTCAGCAAACTCAAGCCAAGCGACAAAAGAAGTTAAGCGACTCAACCCTTCGCTAAATATATTTCAATGTTTTAATAATTTTTCTTGTTCGGTCATTGATTATTGAAAACTCGGGGTGGTTTACATTGCTTTCAGGCAATTTAGAGGAATTACGGACAATAAGCCATTAACTGTTGATAATTTTGCTAACATTAAAAAGAAAAAAGTGGAAACTTACTTATTTGAAATCAAGAAGAAAACGCTTCTCCAAGAAAGGGGATTCGAATTCCCGATAGGTCTCTGTAACATATATGGGATTTAGTGCAATACCATAAGTAGGACAATTTATGTCAAACTCCAACAGAATTGGCGTGCAGTCCAATTGTACAATAATTTTATGCTTCGTTAAAATGGTCCGAAGCATAAAGACCATTGGGCGAACCATGGTCACAAGTAATTGTTAGGGGTAAGGACATCTCTACTTCACCCCAAAAATTTGTAGATTTTATGATGCTCTGTTCTATATGTATGATTTTCTGCAACGAACCAATTTGAATTTTTATCGAAATATAGATATGGACAACATAATAAACTATTTATCTAAGGGGCGAGGTGTTTGAAAATGTGAATTAGGGACTAATTCTCTAATATCATTTCACCAAACTAACATGTCCCTTAAGGCTAAAATGTGGTTGCAATTTATCTGTACTCAAATATATCCTGCTATGCATGTCGCTAACATCAATACTTTCCTAGGTAATCTTCTTTATGCAATTTTACAAAAGGAAAAGATTTGTATTAGGACTTGGATATACAGAAGCATGATTTGTTGTGTTCGTAAAAAGAAAATTGGAATGCCCTTTCCGCATCTTGTAACAGCCCTATGTAAAAAGGCGAAGGTTCCTATGGGTAGGTCCGGATTATTTTTTAGGCCAATGGAGAATCCCATCAGATACTCTACATATAAATAACTCTTAGAGTCACATCACAAACAAGTTACAGAATGGAACCGACAACAAGAACAATAAGTGAAAGGCCCCTCAATCTCTAAAACGAAGACGAGAAGTGGAGACTAGACAATATCAAGATAGAAGTAACATTCTGTGCTCACAATGGATATTTCAATGGGTGCAAGAGGCAAGGTCGATTTTCAAAGATTATGTACAAAAACAACCTACAGATGCTACAATTCCCACCCATTAGATATGGGTTTGTACAAGGAAATGATAAAGATGAGGAAGAGGATCCCAATGAAAACAAGGATGAGGAAAACACCAAAAAAGAGGACACAGATGAGTTGGAAACTGATTTCAACTAAGAATATGGTTTTAATTTAATTTATTAGGCTTATATTAAAAAACTGGATTATTTCAGTTTTCTTTTCTTTAATCTTTTATTATTATTACTATTATAAAAAATGTTTCTTCCTGTGTAGAAACCTCACACATATGACACTAAGTGATTGAGCTAACATAGCGAGAAGACACCCGACTACCTCGCGACACTCTTATGAAAAACTAGGTAATCTATTTTCTTATCTTTTGGGTGCACATTGGGGACAATGTGCCAAATAAAGTGTGAGAGGGGTAACATAGGAATTTTAAAATTTGTTTGTTATGATTTTTTTTTATTTATGATAATTTTTAGTTAAATTTTCGTCATGTGTTAGCTTGTGCTTGAGCTTGTAGAAATACAAGTGATTGGTTAGGAGAATGTGAATAGGTTGTTTGTATAAACTGTAAATCTAGCCTAATAATAAATCATTTGAAGTTGTTTAATTTTAGACTAGTTAGTTCAATTTGTTAAACTATATAGAGGAAAGATGAGTTAAGCATACCAAAATGATAAAGGTATACACAAGTAATCATATATGTTTGTTTGAATCATAGGTTGTTGGAATTTTATCACTCAGTTATAGAAATCAATGGATATTGAAATAATATAGTATAATAAGTATATAATCCTTACAAATATGTGCCTAAATGAAAACTAATGAGTGAACAAAAGCATTGTGAGGGCTAAAAGAAAAGCGAGTGAAATAAAATCATAAAATGGTTAAAAGTAATATGAGTGAAGAGTGAACAAAATGAAAACAAAGAAAATAAAAAGTATGAGTACTTAAGAAATTTTTACTCATAATTGCACAAATACTCGTTGAAGTTGCTTATACATCAATATTATACGAGAGTTCAAAACATGGATGAAAGAAACTGAGTTGGTGGAGTTCTAATTACCTGTATTCTTCAAACATTGATGTGGTACTCGTGTATGTGTTTTGATAGGAGTATATGTTTAACTAACATTGACTTGTTTTCCTTGTAACTCACTGAACTAACATGTTTGAAATTAAAAATTGTGAATCGTTTGTATATCTAATTAGAATTTCATGTTTAGCCAAAATTTCCTATCTTAGGTGTCTCAAAATAATTTCGTGTATGAAGCATGCTCAAGTACAATTTCTGTAACAGCCTGTTTTTTAGTAATGTCGAAAATAGTAGTTTCGGGGGCACAAATTCGATGAGTAAGTTTGTAAATGTTATTAGCTAATATTTTATATGATATAAGTGATTAATTAAGTTCAAGTGGTATGACCCTAAGGTTAAGTGGTTCTAAAAAATGAGGTATCAGGACCTCGTTTCTACAAACCGAGTCGTAAATATTTATAAAAATATTTACAGAGTATCATTAAGGTGGTATTAAAGTTTCGTTAAAAATTTTTTAACGTTTCGATAGTTAATTAATTAAAAAGGATTAAATCGTAAAAGATGCGAAATTTGATCGCTATTTGATTTGAGTGATTAAATGGTTAATTGAATAAAGGAAAATGGATTAAATGGTAATTAAACAATTTAAGGTTTTAGTGGACGGTTTTGGGCAACTAAAAGCATGAAATTGGATGATATTAAGTGCACAAAATGGTAAATTTTATAATTAATTAATTAAAAGAAAACAAAATGTTAAATTATCATCATCTTTTTGGTTTTCTTCTCCAAGTAAAACCGAATGTCCATGGAACTGAAGCTAGGTTCGGCCATGGTGAATTCCTCATGCATGGTAAGAAACTCTTACCCGTTTTTAATAATTTTGATGTTTTTGAAATCGTTGCAATTAGGTACAGCTAGTCCGTACCTTTGATTTTGAAACTGTTAAAGATTTTGAATGTTTTCATTGATGAAACTTGTGATTTTATATGTTAAATGATGAATTTGAAATATTAGTTTTTATTTAAAATTATTTTATTAAGTGATTTTTGATGAATTTTTTTATTAAGGACTAAATTATTGAAATAGCAAAATTTCAAGGATTTGAAGTGAAATTGTTACACGCATGGGCTATTTTAGATGCCATAAGTATTTAGCTAGGCTCAATTCAGGGTAAAAATGGTTAAGTTTCATGTTTTAGGCTCAAGGACTAAATTGAATAAAAGTAAAACTTTAGGGGTAATTTTGTAAAAATTTCAAAAATAACCAAATTGCATAAGATACATTTTTTACTGTCTAAATTAGTATATTGAATAAAATTATTAATTTAGGTCAAGACCGGGTGGAAAATTAAGGAGAATGGAAAATTACCAAAATGCCCCTATACTTTTACATTTCTGCAATTTAGCCAGGTAAGTTCGTATGAACTGTATTATGTATAATTTTGATTAAATTAAATGTTAATATAGGATTTTATTGAAAATGAATCAATATATATGTTATTATACAAGTTATCATGTTGTGAGATGACGTAAATCCAACAATGTATCGGTAATAATCAACCAATGAAAAGGGATGGTGACGACCATCGAATATGAAAAAGGATAGATTCAGTAATCGATTATGAAAAGGGATGGTTTCGACCATTGAATATGAAAAAGGACAATTATAACCATCGTTTAGCACACTTTGTGTGAGCTCCGATAAGGGTTCCAATTGACTTCACTACGACAAATATGGAAAGGTAAGATGTATCAATGATGAAAGTATGAATATTCATGTTTATGAAATGTATGATATAAGTAATGTTATGTTATGTACCATATCTTACCATGTGATGATATTGCTAAGTTATGTGTTTAATCACTAGCTTGTGGCTATGGTTAATGTTATGTTTATGTCTTATGTGTATGCAAATGAAATAGTAAGTGTTCAATAATAACTAAGACATGTTTATATGAAACTTAATGGAATGCTGAAACATGGAAAAACATGATATGTTGTGATGGATGATAAATCCAATTAAATCATACTCAAGTATAATGATTATCCATGTCAAATTCATATGAACCATGTTTAAATAAACTAATGTGTGTTGTTGATGTGCTAGGGCTTATGCCAAGCTTGTGGATATGATTGATGTTTATGATTATGTTTGTACCACGCATATGAAACGGGTAAGAAAAGAGAACGAAACGGTGAGTACATAATTGGGATGTATTATATGTGAGAAAATTACTTATGCTATGAATGAATACACCTATGTCATGGAAAAATATACTGAATTGAGAGTTAATAATGTTGCTTAGGCTTATGATAAGCATTGGGGACGGAATGGAAAGTAAGTAAATAGAAAGGTATATAATCTTGTAAAAGGTTAATGATTATATATTATGTCTCATGAAATCCTATCATGTTATGAATGGTCAATAAATATGCGACATTAATAAACTTACTCATTTGTGAATTGATGATCATATCGATTTATGAATCTTATAGTATTGGCATAGATTTATGTTTATTCTATAAAGTTTATTATCGAAATGGAATTTTATGCTTAAAGTTTTTACGAGCTTACTAAGCATACATTGCTTACATAGTTATTTTCCTTTACCTTACAGATTATTGGAAGTTCGATCGGGTTGAAAGCTAGTCGAAGATCCATCACACTATCCATCGACTATATCGGTAGATTTTGATTATTTTGAGTCATGGTTATAATGACATGTATAGGTGTTTTTGTTTGATGAAATTAGCCATTATGTTTGGCTTGTATATAATGTATTTTTGGGTGATGAAATAGTTGTCATGCTATCATGTTTGTGTGGAATTTTTTAATGGTTGTTATTTGGGCATCTAAGTACCTAAATGATGATAGTTGAATTGATGAATATTAAGGTAAGTTATGAGATGTTGGTTTGGTATAAAATTAGATAGTGTATTGAGTTGTTAAATGGCGAGTTTTGGTAGCCTTGAATATATTTGGCAATTGGTCAATTTGTTAAGGTAGATGATAAATGTGGAAATGGTCATAATGGTATTTGTTAAGTATGAGAATGGTATGTGAACATTAAGGTAAATGTAGTATTTAAGTTGTTCAATTGGTTGATTGATTTATGGATAAATTTAGCAAGTGTTTAATCAAGTTTGTTTGTTGAAATTGAGGTGTCATTTTGGCATATTGGTTGTATGGTTAATTATTATGATGTACAAGCTTGAATATGCATATGTTAGGTGGCTAGACTTTGGGTGAGAAAAATGACTTAGAAATAACCTATTTTTCGTCCACGCGGCCAAGGACACATGCGTGTGTCTTAGCCGTGTGTGACACATGACCATGCAACACGGTCGTGTGTCCCCTGTAGCTTACACAGGGTTGCAAGTCAAGCAGTTACACGGCCTAGCACAGCGCTTGGCACACAGGCATGTGAGGCCATTTCAAAGGGTACATGGCCTGGCACACATGCATGTGGCTTGGCTGTGTGTCCCTACTTCGGATGCCTACACGACCTGAGATACGGGCGTGTGTCTCGGCCGTGTGAGTCACAAGGCCGTATGACCCTTGCAGTTTAAAATTTTGCATCTTTTTCCAAAAAATTCTATATGTTTCCAATTTAGTTTCGACTCGTTTCTAATGTATTTTTAAGGTCTCAAGGGCTCGTATATGGGACAATATGTATTACATTGATTGAATTTGCTATACGTGATGTTGTGAATTGAATGTTTTAAATTTTTGAATGTTTTGATTCGTAAACTCCGGTAATGCTTCGTAACCCATTCCGGCGACGGATACAGGTTAGGGGTGTTACAATTTCTTTTAAGTGTCTTGTTTTCTTTTTCTTTGTATTTTTATTTGCTTGAGGACAAGCAATGAGTTAACTGTGAGGGAGTTTGATTTGCCACAATTCGATGTGGCAAATTAAAGTCTTTTCGACACTTAATGAACTTGTTTTCGAACCATTTTATTAGTATTTCAATTAGTTTTCTAATTTAGTAGTTTAGATGCATATTTGTATTGTAACAAACCGTTGGGCCAATATGGGCCTAGGGTAAGACTGACACGCCAATTTAGTGTGCAGGACATCATTTTCAGGTCAAGGAACACCAAGGACGACGTCAATGTCGCGACACTAGCATGCAGTGTCACAACTCCATATTTCGAAGCAAGAAAAGATCCATTCAAAGTTTTGTGTCTCAACACCGGTCCTATGGTATCGCAACACCATTGTGACAGAGGCCAAAATATTGTTGAAGGTTCGTTTGCACAATGTATTTTATTCAGTTTAATGGCCTGTATTTGACCTAATTAAGGTAGAAACAGGTGCGTATATATAGTTATGTTCAGGCTTAGCTAAGGAGGCCATTTTTAGATTTTTAATTTTAGTTCAATTTAGTTTTATTTTCTCTACAGAATTATTGTTCTTGTTTTTTAGAGGATCCAAATTAATTCCAAGCTTTCATTTTAGTATTTCATAATTTTTCTTTGGTTTCCATTTGCAATCGATATTATCTCGACGACTGTTAAAGGGTTTTTGACTTTTGAGTGCATTCAACATCGAAACGAATCAATTTCTCTTTTCCCTTTTCTTTAGTTTAATATTTACTTTGCATGTTTAAATTAAAGTTAGGAAATTTTGCATTTAGATCCATGAGTAGCTAAACCCCTAGGGAGATTAACGATCGGAGGTGAGATTAATTAATGGAAGAATTAGGGTTTGCCTTAGAATTAGTTGGCGTGAATTTTGTATGCTTAAACCTTAAGATTAACAACTCTAGGAAGTAATATAGGTAAATGAGGTCGAGAGAATACTTTACCGAACAACTCTTAATTCAACCTAGTTTAAACTAAGAGGTTGAGAGATAAGTGGTTTTTGTCAATTAGTTAATTAGCTATAGGCTGAAAGGCAATAACTAGTTAATTATTAGCTAATTCATTAAAACCCAAATTCTGAAGTTAATTTTAAACATTGATATGAGTTAACCTTCTGTTTGTCCATTGAATAAATTTCGACTATTAACCTTATTTAATTACTTTTTGTTATTTTTCTTACTTAATTTTTTTATTTGTTTATTCATACTATAATTTCGATTATTAATGTTTAGCATTGTTAGTGTAGAAAGTAGTTTTTGGTTTAATTCAATCTCCCTTGGGTACGATCCTCAGAATACTTTCCGAAGTGTTTCGTTGTAAACTTACTATATTACAATTTGACCCATATAATTGCGGGCACTATTGTTTTATTTTTTACCTTTTTGTTGCAGTATTTCAGCCAAGGTGTTTGCACGTCTGGCAGCGGTCAACTATCAAATCAAATTCAACCATTAGCAGTCATCCTGTAAAAACATCAACCCAAACTTCCATTCTTAGTATCTCTTCATATCACATGCGATATGAACCACCACTATAGTCTAGGAGTGAGTAAAATCTGCTTCGATTCAAAAAAATTGATAAAAATTTCAAATTTTGATTTAAATAGCTCGAGTTATATGAGTTAATCAAGTTATTCAGATCAACTCGAATAAAAAATTAAGTTTTTCGGTTTAACTCGAATATGAATTAAATAATTCGAGTTATCAGAAAATCCGAATAAGAAAAGGCAAAACCACGTCGTTTTGATAAATGTTTACCTTTTCTAAAGTTAAAAGTCAAAATCATTAAGTTAAAAGGCAAAACTACATCGCTTTGATGAATGTTTACTCATTAAGTTAAAAGGCAAAATCATTATATTGTTTATGTAGTTAAATAATCTTATACTTTGTGTACTAGTTAAATAATCAGTCCATGTAAACGTAACATTGAGTATAAATAATAAGATTCGTTAACTCGACTCTACTTGACTCAAAATTTTTTGACTCAATCCGATTCGGTTCAAAAAAAAATTCAAATTGAGTTGGTTGCTAAAATAAGATTCGTCAACTCGACTAACTTAAATTTTTTGACTCAATTTGACTCGATTCGATCCGATCGAATACTCACCTCTACTGCAGTCAACGTTGACGCTTTGTATAATTTCATTATTATAAAATTTATAATTCTCGTATAATTGTAATTTAAAAGAAAATTTGAAATTCTTTACGGGAGGGGAAGAAAGAACACAAATAACATTTTTCACTAACCTAGCAGGCTTAAAACTTGCAGAATGTGGACCATCTATCATACTAGTGGTCCAATTTGGAATCCAGTCTCAAATGTGAATGAGCTTTTTCTGGTGACCCCGCCAGCCATACCGTCATCTTCTATTGGCATTACCTTACACGTCGATATTTGCTTTGTCCTCATTGCTCACTTTACAATCATACAAAATCTTAATCTCCCCCCTTTGAAGATATAGAAATTGGACCCGATCTATCGGTTTAAATAAAAATCGTCTGGTCCACTACTTCCACAAGACATCTAATCTGAAATGCAAGGAATAGGTGAAAATGGGTACGAAGCAGTTAAAAGTGTTTCTTGAATTAAAAGCTTTATTTAAAGGCTTTTTGAGAGGAAAATGGTTGGCGGTTGGCGGTTTGCGGTTGGCAGTTGGCATATAATGATTTCATACAAGTTCGACAGCCTCATTTGTGGGCCATAACAGGACCAGTAAAATGGGCTATTGAAGTTGGGTTAGAATTTCTAACGTATTGAAAATTATAGGTGTTTTGGACTTGCGAATTTAATCCGATTCATTTCAATTTAAATTCGATTATCAGGTAATAATTTAATAATTTGAGGGTAAAAGAAGAAAAATAAGTAAATTAGATTTTATATATATAATAAAAGTGTAAATTATTATTTTTTAATTTCATCCATTTATGTTGTTGAGTGATAATTTGACTTTTAATTTTTTTATATAAGTGACATGGAATTAAAGGATAAATAGAATTGAGTAAAAGTACCATAGAGTTCCCCATACTAATATTCAGATTTCATTTTACCCATCTACTAAAAAATAAAAAAAAATCCAAAAATAAATAAAATTTCTTAATAATTATTTAAAACACCATATCTAGTATCAACTTTGAACGCGGCCTTTTAAAAAAAAAATTATAAATAATTATTTAAAATTTATAATTAATTATTAAACTTATCTAAAAATTATTAAAAATAATGTCCAGAATAAACTTAAACAAATAGTTGTTTAGTTTCAAATGAGCCTTAACGTCAAGGTTAATTCCGGAGAGGTTTATTAAATAATTATAATAATTATTTATTACATATAGTTTCTAATATTTTTTATAATTCTTAATTATTATAATTTCTTATAATTATTAAAAGTTACAATTTCTTATATTTCTTAATATCTTTTTAATAAATTCTATAATTATTTAATAACTATTTAAGAAACTACTCTAAAATAAACTTAGACAAATGATAGTCAATGTTTATTTGAGCCTAGAGAACCATTAGTCCAGACTCATCCCGATAGTTGTTTTTAATATTTTCAATATTCTTTTTTTGTAATTTCTTATAATTCTTAATATTTTTTTTATATTTTTATAATTTTTATCATTGTTTGAAAAATCATGTTCAAGATGAACTTGATCAAATGGTTGTGTTCATCATAGATGTGGTCTTTTAAAAACAGTTGTAAAAAAATTATTTATTTTTTTAAGATTTTTTAAATTTTTAAAAGTATTGTCATGCCATCATGAGATATATGTGGCATGTAATATATCACAGTCTGGTTTTGTTGTTAGCCACATTAATACTTAATACTAGAAATTGATGAAATTTTTAACAAAATGACCAATTGTTCTTTAACGGGACTAATTTATCTTCTTTTTTTTTCTTTTTTTTTGTAAAAAAGGTAAAATACAATCTGGCTCTTAATATAAGGGTCTTTATAGTACTTTTACCTTTTATTTTTCTTCACAATACACCACCTTGGATTTTATGTTTTTTTCAAATTAAAAATTAATTCCACTTTGGATATTACCTTGATTAATTTGTACTCTTTTTCAAATATATATAGGATAATTTATCTATTTTTTAGTAAAATAAGTAAAATATAATCCATCGAACCAAAGTCAAAATTGATTAGAATCTAAGCCAGTCCAACTTTGAAATGACCAATAAGTAATTTAAAAAAATCCATTTAAGGAAAAACCAAAATCCGAAACTATCGGAACTGTTATGATATGGTTAAAAAAAACATCCAAATGACTTGGAATCAAAACAACAAACCCGCATCCCGCCATCACTTTATACTGCAGCTACCGAGTGCATCGACAATGAAGGATTGGCTTCATGGGCCTGGAAATAACAGCCGAAAAGAGGGTATTCATCGACAATGAATTCATTAAAATTCTATAATTTTTGCTACAAAAGCCATCAGGATTCATCCCTTTCTTTAGTTCAAAACATTAATGTAGTGTTTTGGATAGAAAATAAGAGAAAAATAAATATGATCTACTGAATCTAATGCACTGATAAACGACAGCTGGCTGTAGCCTTCAACACAAGCACCACACAGTAGGCAATGACCAACATGTCACAGGTTTGTCAAGTGTGCACTTTGCCTCTACTAAAGTAGTCAACTACCCTTTAGGTGAGTTATAAGTTGAGGTATTTCTATCATCTTACACCATTTAATTCTACAATTTCCTTTCTTCCTTAAACCTTCTCTTGCTTTTTCTTAAACGCAATTGAAATGCCCCATGGTTCTATTTTAGGAAGACCAAACTAACCAACCTAATTTGCCTGCCATGGGAAGTATAATGCTTAGGCATATTATTCCATAAAACATACGCTAGGATAAACAAGCCTTAGACTTAGTTTGGATGGGCGGTGTGTTTACCTTCGGTGAGGTTAAAAATAGCGGTGGCGGTGAGATTAGTTACTGTAGCGGTGAGATTGGATACTGTAGCGGTGAGATTAGAAACAATGGTGGAGTGTGTGTTTGGATTCAAACGCAACTGTAGCGGTGAGGTGAGAAAAAAATGACTATTAAGGACATCATATTAGAATTGATATATATTAAAAGTTTTTTAAATTATTTTACTTTTTTAAAATTATTAAAATATGGGAATTGATAAATTAATTTAATAAAATATTAAAATGTATCTTCCAATATTTTAATGAATTATATAATTAATTTAAATTATTTATTAGATAAAATGATAATTATTTTTAATTTTTTATAGTTAAATGGTAAAATGTATCTTCCAATATTTTAATTTTTTATAGTTAAATGGTAAAATGGGAAAGAAATTACTTTAACTTTCAAGGATAAAATGGTAAAATAATAAATAAAAATATGGGCATTTTTGTCTGCTAAAAAAGTTGACTGCCCACTGTGTATAGACTGGAGCTTTTAGCTCCGGTTCAAAATGAGGCTGGCAGTGAGGTTGAAATTTTCAACTGCACCTCACCATTGTTTATCCAAACATCAAATATTTGCAGTGAAAAAGAATATTCCCTCAACATTCCATCTCACCATGGCTGATTTTGCATCCAAAGTTGACCAGTAGTTTGTATACTTGTCAAAGCTGTAGTAAACTAAGTGCATCTTTGTAAGAATATACATCTATCTCCATGGGTACAATACATAACACTTATCCCTAGTGATCTTATATCAGTAAAAGTACAACTAAGGTTACTATACTAGAATTCAGATTACATTTTATCCTTCTATTAAAAAAAAGGTTAAACTTATCTTTGTACATTATCAAAAAGCAAGTTGGTTCTTTTGTTAAAAATTTTATATGTTTATGCTATTAAAAATCGGTCCATATACGTCAATATGAGGTATACATAGCACGTCACATGTAGAGGTGCTCATGGGCCGGGCCCATAAAAAAATTTCGGCCCGGCCCGAAATATGGGCCTAAAATTTTGCCCAGGCCCGACCCGGGAAAAAAATCATAAGCCCGGGCCTAGCCCGTCCCGACCCATTTTTTAATAAATACCAAAAATTTATTTTAAAAATTAAAAAAAGTATTTTAAAAATATTTTTAAATTAAAAAAATTAAAAAAAAAGTATTTTAAAAATATTTTTAAATTAAAAAAAGCATTTTAAAAATATTTTAAAATTAAAAAAATAAATATATTTATTATATTAGGCCGGGCCAGTCCCGGACCAAAAAAGTTGTGCCCGAGTCCCGGCCCGTTTTCTAAACGGGCCTTATTTTTTTGCCCAAGCCCATATTTCGGACCTATATTTTTACCCAAACCCTCTCATATTTCGGGCGGGCCATCGGACCGGGCCGGGCCGCCCGACCCATGAGCACCTCTAGTCACATGTCACTGTCTAACTATTCCGTAAACCATGTCAATTTTTAACGGTACAAATGAATAAAATTTTTAACAAAAATAACTAATTTTATTTTTAATCTAATATACAAAAATTAATTCACTTGATTCAATTTTACTTTTACCTCCTATAATCCCATATATATTGGTAGTGCAAGCTGAGACTTACATCCCATTAACATATGAAAACACATGAATATTTTCTCACTTGAAAAATTATTATAATATTGAAAATTGCAAGGATTTTACGGACTGTGGCTCTGCTGTACGGGGGCCGTCATCAAACAAGCACATGCTTTTCGTTCTTGCATGCTGTGAAATAAAGATTGAGAAAATTTTGTGGTGTCTATAAAAGATGGAACAGATCACATCCGACAAATAAATAAGTCACTCATAATTGTCACCACTTTTTCTTTTTCTTTTAGGTATGGTGGTTGGGTTGGGAAGCCCTGATTTGTTTTTTTATTTGGAGATTTTTATACCAACTTCGAAGTGATGCATCAATTTGTTTCTTTAAACTTTGAGCACAAACCCAAATTACAGCTATTAAAATGTGAGTAAATATTCATTTATTTACGAATTCTTCATTAAATTTGGAGTAAAATTAATTTAAATCTTAAAGTTGGTTTTAGTTTTTGAGAATATTTTTTGTTTTTATTTTTTAAAAAATAAAAAATAGGTTTGATAAATAAAATTAAAATTTTGTTTTCAAAAATTAAATATAAAAATATTGGGGGTCGACCCGATTCAGCAACGAACAAGTAAAAATAATGTAAGAAATTGAAAAAAATTGAACACACAAATTTAACATGGAAAAATCCCTTCAAAGAGGATAAAAAACTACAGGAAAAAATAATTTTACTCTAATAGCAAAAGAAGGAAGAGTACAAAAGATGGAGACAAAATTAAACCCCGAAACCCGAAAACAAATAACCCTCAAAAAATAAACACAAAATTCTCCAAAAGTGTTATAAGTTCTAATCTCTAATGGGTGTATTTTCTAAGGTTGTAAAAGAGCCTACTCATGGGCTAAATTTGTAGGTCAAATAAATTATGCTAATAAATGTTAAATATATTATATTAATAAATATTAAATCTTCTAGAAAGAAAATATATTTTGTTTAACTTGACTTGCTAGCAATCTCTTATTTAACTGAAATATGAGGCATACTCAACGAATCTCCACCTTAACTCGTATTTCCACAATGCCATCTTTGCCAAAGCCCGCCACGAGCCTATCTTGAACTATGAGGGAATTAACTGAGTCGAATCTGTGTTAGAAGCTGGAAGACTTCTAGCCTTCGACTTGTGCACTGTCAAATCAAAACTAATCCCGGTCTAATTTTTACGAACACAATACCCTAACTTTTCAAAACTTGCATCCAAAAAAGAACTTATCTTCAATGAAATGGTCATACCTTTTTTCCCTCCTATGACCAAGTTGCCTTCACTTCAAACGAGTTGACTTCGACTCCATAACAGACGAGGGACATCCGATTTCACCGGTCACTGTAGAACCTTCCAGAATATAAAAGCTGTCAATCCTTTTACATTTTAACAAAACGATAGCCCCATGAGACACCTTAATGTCGCTCAACTCGATATTGATTCTGCAACCGTTCAAGTCTAAAATACTCAAAGAGATAATATTCTTTCATAAATTAGGTACATACCTAACATTTGAGAGTGTCATAATCATCCCATCATGCATCCTAATTTTAACAGTACCAATATCCATTACCTTACTAAATGAATCATTTCCCATGCGCACAACTCCACCTTCAACCAAACTATATGTAGAGAACCATTTTCTATTGGGACACGTGTGGAAAGAATATCCTGAATCTAGGATCTACTCGGACGTAAGCTTGGAGCTTTCGCTCGTTGACACTAACAAGAAATCATCACCACTTTCATCGGTCAAATTAGCACCAGCTACATCTTCCTCGTTACTCTCAGCAGCCCTTCTATTTCGTAATTTATAACAATCTGTTTTGACGTGACCTAACTTCTTATAATAGCGACACCTTTTGTCTCGCTTATTTGATGCTATCAAAACTAGGGGTGAGTATTCGATCGAGTCGAGTCGAATCAAGTCAAAAAATTTTGAGTCAAGTCGAGTCAAATTAACGAATCTTATTATTTATACTCTATGTTCCTGTAACACCCCTAACTCGTATCTGTCGTCGGAATAGAGTTACGGAGCATTACCTAAATTTACAGATTAAATAAACAGATAATTCATATCATATAGCATTTCTATCAAAAAATCAATCATGATGTCCCTTATATGAGCCCTCGAGACCCAAAATATATGTTAAGAATAACTCGGGACTAAACTGGGTACTCAGAAAATTTTTCAAAAAATATCAAAATTTTTCAAAGGTGTAGGGGACACACGCCCGTACGGTCAGGCCGTGTAGGCATTCAAAATAGGGACACACAACCATGTCCTAGCCCGTGTCCAAATTTGAGAGTTCTCTGACTTAGGTCACACATCCAAGCCACACGTTTGTGTGCTAGGCTGTGTGAGCATACTGACTTGCATCAATAAGGTGCAGGGGTCACACGACCAAGCCATATGCCCGTGTGAATAATTTGAGCATTCTATTTTGCATTTTATAAGATGTAGGGGACACACGGCCAAACCACAAGTCCGTGTGCTAGGCCTTGTGAATAATTTTGAGTATACTGCCTGTGCAAATTTTTAAAATGCAGAGGACACACGGCCGTGTTACCTAGCCGTGTGTGACACACGGCTAAGACACACGCCCGTGTCTCTGCCCATGTGGACGAAATAGGTCATTTTTCTTGTCACATTTCTCACCCAATTTGTCTTCCACCTACATTAACACTTTAACACATCAACAAGCCACAACAAAGCAATCAAAACAAGCCATAATCATGTCCTAAACATAACATATCATCACATACCTATAACTTTACCATCATTTAACCTTATCAACACGTATCAACCATAACAAGGTCATATATATATACCATATAAAAGCCAAACAAATGACTATTCTTACCAAAATATTTATATGCCAACATTGGCTTATTTAGCCAATACATGCCATTATAACCAAAATAATTTACTATATATATTTATCGAAATGCGACGATGGATAGTGTGATGTAGCTCCGACTAGCTTCCAACCTTAACGAGCTTCCGAGTTACTATAAAATACAGGAAATAAAACAGAGTAAGCATTTAAGCTTAGTAAGTTCGTATAACTTAGAATTTAACTTACATTATTTCACATATAAGGTAAGCATTTAAAGCATAATCAAACTAAATTGGCCAAAAGCCCTAACACATATCCTCATCAACCATGTTAGTCATGTTTTTCATATTAATATCAAGAAACATGTATGAGCTCAACAATAATCAAATTTCCATGTACATATACTTTCCACATCATGTGTCCATAAAACATGTACAAATCATATCCATGTATTTCAAATATATATCCATAGCAATTCATCTCAAATTCATAATGTCTCACATTAGAAATTTGCCCGTTGAATCATTCAAAATATCGATGGATTCACGGGTAATACACATGAAGCGTACAAATCTATAATTCATCAATTCATATACAGGTATGCTCATACGAGCATGTAGTCGAGAAGCTCTTACGAGCCATGTAACGAGAAGCTCTTGCGAGCCAATATCGGGAAGCTTATACGAGTCATAAACGGGAAGCTCAAAAGAGCCAAATTCGAGAAGCTCACGCGAGCCAATATCGGGAAGCTCATGCGAGCCAATTATCGGGAAGCTTGAGGGAGCCATATAACGGGATGCTCATAAGAGCTAAATAATGGGACGCTCTTGCGAGTTGTAATGTGTCCGCAACACATGCAGGACCACAACCAATTGGGAACCCTTAATAACAATGTCATTTGTATCCATTGAATTTTCAAGGATCAAACGGGACTTAATACTTGTCGGATATGTGATCAATATTTTACATGCCAATTAAACATTTCACACACATAACAATATTCAATTCAAAACATACAAATATACAATTTAGTTACACGGACTTACCTCGACAAGTGTTCATAATTTCGTAGCCTACTAATCCGATACTTTTTCTTTTCCTTGATCTAATTCCGTACTAGGTTTATCCGGATCTATATGAATAAATTTAGCTCAATTTAATACAATTCACATTCAATTCAGTCCAATACACATCTTTGGCAAAATTACTATTTTTCCCTATACTTTTGATTAATTATGATTTCGTCTCTAGGCTTAGAAAATGAAATTCATACAATTTAATCCTTATTCCAAGTCTAACTGATTCTCATATGTCACAATAGAAGCCCATGTATTTCATAAAATTTAGAATTTTTTCATGAATTTTCCATCTTTTCAATTTAGTCTCTAAATCATAATTTCATCAAAATTCTCTTTACAAAAGTTCTTTATCTATCAACAACCTTTCATTTTCTACCATAAAATTTCATAATTCAACTATACTCATCCATGGAAAAACCTAAATACTTTAATATTTTTACAAATTAATCTCTGAGATAGCTAGATTAAGCTATTACGATATCGAAAACATAAAAATCATTAAAAAAGGGACAAAAATACATACCTAATTAAGCAAAAGTAGCTTACTTGAACTCAAAATCCATGGCTAGGGTTTCCATGTATTTTGTTTCAGGAAAGATGATGAAAAACGATTATATTTTAATTATTTATTTCATTTATCATCATTATTTTATCATCTTTCCAAAATTAACCCTTCGCTTTCTTAAATATCCAATGATGACTAATCATCCTTATCTACTAACTCCACAAAATAGTCTATTTACCATGTAAGGACCTCAAATTTTGAATTCCATAGCTATTTGGTACCTTTAGCTACTAGAATTCAACTTTTACACTTTATGCAATTTGGTCTTTTTCATCAAATTAAACATGTAATTGGTAAAATTTTCTGAACAAAATTTCCATACCATATTCCTTTCATACTGTAGACCATAAAATAATATTAAAATAAATTTTATTTCGACCTCAGATTTGTGGTCCCGAAACCACTTTTCTAATTTCACTGAAAACGGGCTATTACAACTCTCCCCCCTTAAGAAATTTTCATCCTCGAAAATCTTACCAGTAAAGAGGTTCGGATATTGCTTTCTCATAGTTTCTTTAGGTTCCCAAGTAGCTTCTTTTATTTTGTGTCGTTGCCAGAGAACTTTTACGAAAGCTATCTTTTATTTCTAATTTCTTTCATCTCACGTGCTAGAATTTTGATCGATTCTTCACTGTAAGTCATATCAGGCTGAATCTCGACATCCGTTAGAAAGATAACATGTGAAAAATTTGACCGATACCGTCGTAAAATAGACACATGAAAAACATTGTGAATTTTTTCAAATTTCGACGGTAACTTGGTATGCAACAGGTCTGATTCTCTCAGTAATCTCATATGGCCCGATAAATCGTGGACTCAATTTGCCTTTACAGCCAAACCGAAAAACTTTCTTCCAAGGTGAAACTTTCAAAAATACTTTGTCACCAACTTGAAATTCTATCTCTTTACGTTTAAGATCCGCATAGGATTTTTGACGATAAGAAGCTGCTTTTAAGTTGTCTCGGATCACTTTTATTTTTTCTTCAGTTTCATGAATCAAATCAACTAATCTGTCCAGAGAAAAATTCATATGTATCGGAAAAAAAATGTGCAGACTTCGTCAAACGATCGAGATAACCCGAATGGCATCTTTCTTTTTCGGAGATAGGGGTAACCCCGATATAAAGTCTATTGTAACTCTATCCTATTTCTATTCTGATATCATTACTGGCTGTAACAATCCTGAAGGTACCAGATGTTCATCTTTAACTTGCTGACATATCAAACATTTAGATGCAAAGTCAAAAATATCACGTTTCATTCCCGGCCACCAGTACATATGTTTCAAATCATTATACATTTTATTACTCCCCGAATGAACAGAAATAGTACCATTATGAGCTTCGTACAAAATTTTCTGTACAAGTTCTGAATTATTCAGTACACAAACTCTGTCTCTAAATAACAGACAGTCATCGGGTCCTATTTGAAATTCTGAATCAGAAGTCGATTCACACTGTACCCATTTAGCTTGCAACTCATTATGACTTTTCTAAACCTCACAGATTTGTTGTAGAAACATTGGTTTAGCTTTTAATTTAGCTAAAATTGAGCCACCATCAGACAATGATAATTGGGTATTCATTGCTCGCAAGGTAAACAGAGACTTTCTACTCAGAGCATCTGCAACTACATTTGTCTTTCTCAAATGATAATCAATAACTAAGTCGTAATCTTTCAACAATTCAAGCCACCTGCGCTGTCTCAAATTCAAATCTTTTTAAGACATCAAATATTTTAAGCTTTTATGATCGGTGAATAGATAACACTTTTCACTGAACAAATAGTGTCGCAAAATTTTTAGTGCAAAGACAATAGTTGCTAGTTCTAGATCATGTATCGGGTAATTATTTTCATATGGCTTTAACTGTCTAGAGGCATATGCTATTACTTTACCTTCTTGTATCAAAACACAGCCTAAACCGTTCAATGACGCATCATTGTAAATCACAAATTCCTTACCCGATTCAGGTTGAACCAGAACTGGTGCTTCAATCAATAGGGCTTTCAATTGGTCAAAATTTTGTTGACATTTATCAGTCTATTCAAATTTCACATCTTTTTGTAATAGTCATGTCATCAATGAAGCTATCATCGAAAACCCTTTTACAAATCTCCGATAATAACCAACTAATCCCAGAAAACTTTTGACTTCAGATATATTTTTCTGTGGTTTCCAGTTAAAAATAGTTGAAATTTTATTCGGATCAACTTTGATGCCTTCAGTTGAAACTATATGTCCCAGAAAACCAACTTCCCAAAGCCAAAATTCACATTTGCTAAATTTAGAAAATAATTGTTTATCTCTCAAAGTTCACAGAACAATTCTTAGATGCTCGGCATGTTTAGTCTCATCTCAGGAATATACCAAAAACTCATCCATAAGCACCACAACAAATCTATCCAAGTACAGTCTGAAAATTTTATTCATCAAATCCATAACTACCGCAGGTGCATTAGTTAAACCAAACGGCATCACAAGAAATTCACAATGTCTGTACCTGATTCTGAATGCTATTTTCGGCACATCTGAGTCTTTCACTTGTAGTTGATAATAACCAGAATGGATATCAATATTTGAAAACACTGTGGCACCTTTTGAACTGATTAAACAAGTCATCAAAACGAGGCAGTGAATACTTATTCTTGGTTATGACTTTGTTGAGCTGTTGGTAATTAATACATAATCTCAAGGATCCATCCTTTTTCTTAACAAACAGAATCGGTGCACCCTAAGGTGAAAAACTAGGTCGAGCAAAACCCTTGTCAATTAGTTCTTGCAACTATTCTTTCAACTCTTTTAATTCTGTAGGAGCCATTCTGTATGGTGCTATAGATATTGGTTTTGTTCCTAGTACAAGGTCTATAGCAAATTCAATTTCTCTGACCGACAGTAATCCAGGTAACTCCTTTGGAAACACATCAGGATACTCACAGACCATTGACACTGATTTAATATTTGATTCAGATACTTTAGTATCCAATACATAAGCAAGATTAGTATCACAACCTTTTCTCACATATTTTTATGCTGATATAGCTGACATCACATTAGACAACCCATTCATTTTAACTGATTCAATACAGAGCATTTCACCATTTGGCATTTTAAAATAATATACTTTTGTTTACAATTTACCACGGCATCCTGCTGAGTTAACCAATCCATACCTAGAATCACATCAAATTCATCAAATGATAATAACATCAAATTAGTCAGAAAATAGTAATCCCGTACCATTAACGGGCAATTCTTGCAAATTTTATCAACTATCACATACTAGCCTAGGGGGTTCGATACTTTAACCACGAATTCAGTGGACTCGACAGGTAAATTTTTACTAAACACTAAATTCGTGTAAATATATGAATGAGTTGAACCAGGATCAATTAAAACAGTTACATTAGTATCAATAAGAGAAAAAGTACCAGTAATAACATTTAGTGCAGAAGCATCTTCACGTGCACGAATAGCATAAGTCCTAACTGGTGCTCGTACTTCAAATCTTACAGTTGAATCTTTTGTCGTACCAAGGCTACCACTCACAATGTCGGGATTACTAGGTGGTCTACCTCTTGTAGCTGTGTCACTCTACCTCAAAGTTTGAATAATATCTTTTTCAGGTTTCCCCGGAAAATCTCTAAAATAGTGGTCAATAGAACCACATCTGAAACAAGCTCCACTCTTCATTCTACACTCACCAAAATATAGCTTATTACAAATGCTTGCACCTGGGTTTAGTGTTTCTAACACTTCCCTCACTCACTACAGATGTAGCCTGAGATCTAGGACTAGATCGTCGGGTACCTTTGTCTCTACCAGAGTATCTCGTAAAGGTAGTAGAACGGTCATGATACTTTTTTGATTTCTTCGAGGCTGACTAGTATGACTTTTCTGTCATTCTTTTACTTAGATTTTTGACCTCCATCTCAGCTTGTCTTTTCTCTTTACTCAGTTCTTCAGCTTTATATGTCCGATCCAAAAATACAACAAATTCTTTCAACTTAAGAATCTCGACCAATAATTTTATGTCTTCATTTAAATCGTCTTTAAACCGTTTACACGTTGTAGTTTCAATTGGGATACATTCTCTAGCATATTTGCTCAGTCGAAAAAATTCTCGTTCATATTCAGATACTGCTATGTGTCCTTATTTAAGCTCTAAAAAATCTGTACGTTTCTGATCAAGGAATCTCTGGCTGATGTATTTCTTTCGGAACTCAGTTTGAAAGAATTCCCAAGTGATCCTTTCTTTTGGTACAATAAAAATTAATGTATTCCACCATTAATAAGCTGAATCTTTTAATAGTGACACAGCACATTTAAGACATTCAGCTGGTGTACAAGATAGTCCATCAAGAACTCGGATAGTATTTTCTAACCAGAACTGTAGCTCTGAATTCTTCTGCCCCATACTTATGAATTTTATCAACAGGAGGCTTACCAGTTCCAATAAGTTCTATACCTTGAGGCATATTAGGAACTGGTTGAGAAATAGGAGGGGGTGGAGGTTGTTGTACAGTCAGATTTGTTCTTGCATATTCAGTAAACCATTCATTCATCATTTAGAAGAAGGCTTCTTTAACCTTTCCTCCTCGGCCCTCACATACGAGCCTTCTACTACTCAAGGTTGCTCTTTGCACAGAGGCCTGAGCATTACTGTCAGCTTATTTGGAATTAGCTCGATTGGATGACATTGCTACATGAAAAACATGTTTTAAAATGGTCAGGAGATATCACACTATCACAGGTTATATAATCGCATGTATAGCTGACCTATATACGCCACGTTAGTTTGAGAATCGACTAAACAGTAGCTCTGATGCCAATAAATGTAACACTCCTAACCCTTATCTGTTGTCAGAATAGGGTTACGAAATATTACCAAAATTTACAACTTAAATAAATAGATAATTCATATCATATACCATTTATATCATAAACCAATCATGATGTCCCTTATATGAGCCCTCAAGACCCAAAATACATGTTAGGAATAAGTCGGGACTAACCCAGGTACATAGAAAATTTTTCAGAAAATATCAAAATTTTTCGAAGGTGCAGGGGACACACATCCGTGTGGTTAGGCTGTGTGGGCATTCAAAAAATTGGACACACAACCATGTCCCGGCCCGTGTCTAAATTTGAGAGCTCTCTGACTTAGGTCACACGGCCAAGCCACACGCCCGTATGTTAGGCCGTGTGAGCATACTGACTTGCATCAATAAGGTGCAAAGGTCATACGGCCAAGTCACACGCTCGTGTGTCAGGCCTGTGAATAATTTGAGCATTCTGTTTTGCAATTAATAAGATCCAAGGGACACACGACCAAACCACACGCCTGTGTGCTAGGCCGTGTGAACAATTTTGAGTATACTAACTTGTGAAAATTTTTAAAATACAGGGGACGCACAGCCGTGTTACCTACCGTGTGCCACACACGGCTGGGACACACGTCTGTGTCTCTGCCTATGTGGACGAAATAGGCCATTTTTCTAGCCACATTTCTCACCCAATTTGTCTTCCACCTACATTAACACTTTAACACATCAACAAGCTACAACAAAGCAATCAAAACAAGCCATAATCATGTCCTAAACATAACATATCATCACATACCTATAATTTTACCATCATTTAACCTTATCAACACATATCAACCATAACAACGCCATATATATATACCATATAAAAGCCAAACAAATGGCTATTATTAGCAAAATATTTATATATTTACATTGGCCAATTTAGTCTATACATGCCATTATAACCAAAATAATTTAGTATATATATTTACCGAAATGCGACGATGGATAGTGTGATGTAGCTCCGACCAGCTTCCAACCTTAACGAGCTTTCAAGTTACTATAAAATAAGGGAAATAAAATAGAGTAAGAATTTTAAGCTTAGTAAGTTCGTATAACTTGGAATATAACTTACCATTATTTCACATATAAGGTAAGCATTTAAGGCATAATCAAACCAAATTGGCCAAAAGCCCTAACACATCCTCATCAACCATGTTAGTCATGCATTTCATACTAATATCAAGAAACATGTATGAGCTCAACAATAATCAAATTTTCATGTACATATATTTTTCCCATCATGTGTCCATAAAACATGTACAAATCATATCCATGTATTTCAAATATATATATCCGTATCAATTTTCTCGAATCCATAATGTCTCTTATCAGAACTTTGCCCGTTGAATCATTCAAAATATCGATGTATACACGGGTAGTACACACGAAGTGTACAAATCTATAATCCGTCAATTCATTTACAGGTATGCCCATGCGAGCATGTAGTCGAGAAGCTCTTACGAGCCATGTAACGGGAAGCTCATGTGAGTCATATAACAAGAAGCTCCTGCGAGCCAATATCAGGAAGCTTATGCGAGCCATAAACGGGAAGCTCAATGGAGCTAAATTCGGGAAGTTCATGCGTGCCAATATTAAGAAGCTCATGAGAGCTAATTATCGGGAAACTCAAAAGAGCCATTAATCGGAAAGCTCATAAGAGCCAAATATCGGGAAGCTCGTGAGAGTCATTTAACGGGATGCTCATAAGATCTAAATAACGGGACGCTCTTGCGAGTTGTGGTGTGTCCGCAACACATGTAGGACCACAACCAATTGGGAACCCTTAATGATAACGTCATTTGTATCTATCGAATTTCCAAGGTTCAAACGAGACTTAATCCTTGTCGGATATGCGATCAATATTTTACATGATAATTAAACATTTCACACACATAACAATATTCAATTCAAAACATACAAATATACAATTTAGTTACATGAACTTACCTCGACAAGTGTTTGTAATTTCGTAGCCTACTAATCCGATACTTTTTCTTTTCCTTGATCCAATTTCGTACTACGTCTATCCAGATCTATACGAATGAATTTAGCTCAATTTAATACAATTCACATTCAATTCAGTCCAATACACATCTTTGGCAAAATTACTATTTTTCCCCTATACTTTTGATTAATTATGATTTCGTCTCTAGGCTCGGAAAATGAAAGTCATACAATTTAATCCTTATTCCAAGCCTAGCTGATTTTCATATGTCACAATAGCAGCCCATGTATTTCATAAAATTCATAATTTTTCCATGAATTTTCTATTTTTCCAATTTAGTCCCTGAATTATAATTTCATCAAAATTTTCTTTACAAAAGTTGTTTATCTATCAACAATCTTTCATTTTCTACCATAAAACTTCATAATTCAACTATACTCATCCATATAAAAACCCTAATACTTTAGTAGTTTTACAAATTAATCCCCGAGATAGTTAGATTAAGTTATTACGATCTCGGAAACATAAAAATATGAAAAACGGGACAAGAATACATACCTTATTAAGCAAAAATAGCTTACTTGAACTCAATATCCATGGCTAGGGCTTCCATGTATTTTTTTTAGGAAAGATGATGAAAAATGATTATATTTTAATTATTTATTTCATTTATCATCATTATTTTATCATCTTTCCAAAATTAACCCTTCACTTTCTTAAATTTCCAATGATGACTAATCATCCTTTTCTACTAACTCCACTAAATAATCTATTTTCCATATAAGGACCTCAAATTTTAAATTCCATAGCTATTTGGTACCTTTAGCTACTAGAATTCAACTTTTGCACTTTATGCAATTTGGTCATTTTCATTAAATTAAACATGTAATCGGTAAAATTTTCTTAACAAAATTTTCATACCACACTCTTATCATACTGTAGACCATAAAATAATATTAAAATGAATTTTCTTCAGACCTCGGATTTGTGGTTTCGAAACCACGGTTCCGATTTCACTAAAAACGGGTTGTTACAGTTCCGTTTACATGGACCGATTATTTTACAGTAGACAAAGTACAAGCTTATAGATTAATTTTGAGTAAAGGAAAAAAGGAAAGTGGGGCGATTCGGGAAGGAAAGTAAAACTAATGGGTAAACATTTATCAAAACTACGTAGTTTTACCTTTTAACTAGATAGTTTTGACTTTTAACTTTAGAAAAGGTAAACATTTATCAAAATGATGTAGTTTTACCTTTTTTATTTGGATTTTCGGACAACTCAAATTAGGGGTAAGTGTTCGATTGAATCGAGTAAAACCGTTTGAGTTAAATTAGAAAATTTAATAATGTTAAATTAAAATCTTGTACAATATAACTATTTCCATGTTAGAACACAAAAATTTGAAACAATATATATTTAAAAACTTTTAAAGCAAAATAATAATAATATTTTAGTATGACAAACTTGAATCATTAATCACTTATTTAGATTCCAAAATTATTATTTTATTAAAATTTTTATATTTTTTTAGATTTTTTTTTAAATTTATAATTTTTTTAAAAATATAAATTTTAGAATTTCAATAAATATTTTTAACTTTCAAAATTATTTTCAAAATTTAAAAATTACTTTGATTTTTTTGTAATTTTTGTTAAGAGAGAGATCAATTTGCTCATTTTCAAAATTGACAGGGATCAAAACAATATTTATACTAATATGTTATTCGAATTATTTGAGTTATTCAAATTGTAAAAATTCAACTCGACTCAAACTCGAAATCTGAAATTTCTTATTCAAGTTGACTCGAATAACTCGATTCGATTAACTCGAAATTTGAATTTTTTTTTTATTTTTTTCGAATTGAATCGAATTTTGCTCACCCCTAACCAAAACAGAAGCTTACCTATCTGCCTTGCTATTCAAACCAAACTCATTGTCGAGTTTGTCTTTACTTAAAAAATGACCCTTTACATCCTCACACGAAAGTTTGTCTCTGGCATAAATCAGAGTCTCCTTGAAAGACTTGTATGAATGGGGTAAAGAACACAATAATAGCATAGTCTGATATTCATCATCAATCTGAACCTCAACGTTATTTAAATCATTTAGAAAGGTAATTAATTGACTGATGTGATCTTTAAGAAGCTCACCTTCGTTCATGCAAAACATAAATAGACATTGTTTCAACACTAAACAATTAGTCAGAACTTAATCGCATAAAGAGTTTCTAACATTTTCCACAATACGAATAAGATCTCCATCAGTACCTCCTGCAATACCCTATTAGTGAGGCACAACTGGATTGCAGATAGGGTCTTTTCATCAAGCTCTTCTCATTCTAACTGATCTAGTTTCTTGAGCTTTTTCCCAGTAACGACCTTTTTCAGGCCAGTTTGAACTAGAATTGTCATCATCCTAACTTGTCACAAATTGAAATTTGTGACACCATCGAATTTCTCAATGTCTAACCTTATTGTTGCCATCTTTGAACGGGTTGATCTACGAAAATTGAACCTGACTCTGATACCACTTGTTGGTGATCGACCCGATTAAGCAATGAACAAATAAAAATAGCGCAAGAAATTGAGAAATTGAACACACAAATTTAATATGGAAAAACCTCTTCAAAGAGGATAAAAAAACTACGGGTAAAGATAATTTTACTATAATGGTAAAAGAACAAAGAGTACAAAAGATAGAGATAAAACTAAATCCCGAAAAAACTAAACCCCGAAACCCAAAAACAAAGAATCCTCAAAACATAAATACAAAATTCTCCAAAAGTGTTATGAGTTCTAATATCTAATGGGTGTAGTTTCTAAAGTTGTAAAAGAGCTTATTTATAGGCTAAATTTGTAGGTCAAATAAATTATGCTAATAAATGCTAAATATATTATAGTAACAAATATTAAATCTTCTAGAAATAAAATATATTTTGTTTAAATTGACTTGAAGCAATCTCTTATTTGACTGAAATATGACGCATAATCAACAAAAAAATATGTTTGCCATTTATTTTCCTAAAATAAAAATATGAAAATAAGATAAAATATTCTATATTTATATATATTCATTGGTAAGAAATGTGATATTTAGGAAGTGATGGGAAAGAAAACATATTTTATATTTATTTAGTAACTATAATGAGAATTTTTACAATAAAAATTCTGATTGAATTAAAATAAATATTTTTAAGCATTAAATTTATTATTTTAATTCTATTCTATCTTAGTAGAAGATGGTGTCTATACCCCCCATATCTTGTAGTAGTATTAAGTAGCCTCCCATATCTTGTGTTCTGTGCTTTGTCCCCCGACAAAGCTCACAACACAACATCGCTAGTATTAGTGAACCCCAAGGAATGAGTACATTGCAAATCAGTTAGTAAGGGCAGGTACATCAAGTGGACTCTATTATTATTGGAATCTGACCCTCTATAAGTTGCAATTATAGGCTCGAGTAGCAAACATCTTCTCCCTCTCGGTCGCATAATTCAATAATGTTTCAAAATTTGCCTTCAACCACAAAAATTTTAAACTCGTAAATTTAGCTACACCATCATCGGGAGAGCATCCAAGCAAGTCATAGCACAGCGTCGCAAGATTTGCTATGTGACTTGAACTAGTTATCGCATCACTGTCCATAGGGAGCCCTAATTGCATTACGACATCCTCTAGCGTAATGGTGCATTCCCTGCACAGGAAATGAAAGGTGTGCATCTCTGGGTGCCACCACTCAACTAGTGTCGATATTAAGTCGACCGTCAACTCAAACACACGGATTAATGTCGCTGATCCAAATCCCGCAGCATCTAGGAAGGGCATAATACGTTCGTTCAGCCGATAGCTCAAACCATGGCCACGCGGTAGGCACCCTAATCATATTAAATTACAACATGAGTTAAGGTCTCACAATTAAATAAAAATTTACATGCAACTATTATGAAAATTACGTGCAACATTAAAACAATTTTTTATCGACAAATGGATTGTCCTTGCTATGTGATCATTTGTAGTAATTAAAGAACCCATTTCGATATCTACACAAACAATTAAAATTTTAATCATCGACTTAACAAATAAATAATATAAAAATAATGACAATTATTTTTTCCGAAACCCATTTTCGCAATCAACAAAAATTTAATTACTCAAACAAACATATAATGTTCACTTTTATATCTTAAAATATACAAATTATTATTAAAAAACATACACTAGTCAAATCAATCTTAATATTACTTTCAACACAAATCTATCTTAATACACAATTCTAACAATTTTAATAATTCTAATAAAATAAACACGCAGTTTCAGAAAAATCTATTTTAATAAAGACACACTACCAATAAAAAATAATATTACAAATACGTAAACAAACATAATTCTAATTATTTTCAAAGTTAACATATTATTGCAAATAAAATAAAATTTCAACACAATTCTAAACTATTAATAATTATACGATTAAAAAAAAATACATGCCTATTTTTTCGGGGTGGGGGTAGGGTGGGGGTGGGAGACCTTCAGCTCTGAAAGGGAGGGAGGGAGCATCAAAGTGTTCGTAATATAAAAAAAATAAAAGAAGAAAAATAATTACTACTAACCTTAATACTAAATAAACTTTTAACACAAAATAAATTACTATTAAAAAATAACCTTAATACTAATCTTTTCTTCTTGATTTTTGGTGGGGGGACCTTCAGCTGGTGGTCTGTTTTTTTTTTTTCGTGTGGAAACAATTTGCGTGGTGTTGGGGACCAACCCCTTCCATAATAATGAAAATAATGATATAATATTTATAAAAAATAAAATAAAATAATAAATAAAAGAATAAAATTTTAAACAAAAAGTAATATATATTAAATATTCGGATATTGAAATCCGGATATGTGGTCGACGGGTCACATCAGTGGCAAGCCAGTAGGCCGGTATCTTCGGGCTATCAGGAGGCATCGGCCTAACGGCCTGCCACCTATGTGACCTATCAGTCATGTGTCCAGGTTCCAATACTTGAATATTTTAGAGTTTTTTTCTAGCTTTCAAAAAATATTTTATGATAAAATATCCGGGTGCTGCCTGATATTTCAGCGACACCAATAATTTATTTTTACATTTTCGTGTATAAAAATACGAGGTATTTTTAGGTTTCAGATATTGGTGTCGTCGATTGTTTAGGCGGAACCCTAAAAAAAATATTTTTAAAAAAAAATTAATGATTGAAGCAATCATCAATGGAACGGAGTGAGGTGCTGTCGATTGCTTAGGCAGCACTGTGAGTACACTGTTCACTTTGCCTAGACTAATAAATAATGAGAGTTTTTTCCTATTTCAGTAAATATTTTTATATTATTTAGGTAAAAAAATTGAAACAAAGTTTTTTTTTTAAATAATAAAAATAAAAGTTTCTAAATTGGAAATTTTCGAAAGCGACAAAAGCCAAACTTGCACATCTGGATGTCATCGTCAACATGCATAGAAATGAATGAACTCTTTTAACATTAGAATTCAATTTGATTTTCAATTATCTCGCATTGCTTCTCATAGGCTCAATAGGCAAAATTGTGTTTTGTTGCACTTTTTTTAGTCTTTTTTCTTTTACCAACACCAAAAATCCGTTTTTCTCCCACGAACAAAAGATAGGCGATTTTAGTTTGAATTTAGAAAGAAGGATTTTAAACTTATGTTGGCTGACCTGCCTATTATGAGTGTTTCAATTTCTACACTAGTGGCAAATAGTAAGTTTAACCCCTTTATTAAATGGGTAAATTTCATTTTTTGTTTTTCTCAAATATTAGTATTTTATTTTGAACTTTTTAAACACGTTGGTAGACCTGTCCATGGGCTTGGGTAAAAATATAGGCCCGAAATATGGGCTTGGGTAAAAAAAGAGGTCCGTTTAGAAAATGGGCTAGGCCTCGGGTAGAATTTTTTGGCCCGGGCCCGGCCCGGCCTGGCCCGAAAATATGTTAAATATATATTTTTATGTTTAAAATATACTAGTTTAAGTTTTTTATGTTTTAAGTTTTTTATGTTTAAAATATATATATTTTTTATGTTTAAGTTTTTAAAAAATATATATTTTTTATGTAACAAAATATCCTGCACATGTATTAATATTGGTTGGTTTTAAGATAAAAAAAATATAAACTTATTTGTTTACAAAAATAGTTGATAATACAAAAATGTAAACTAATCAAATGTTAGATTTTGTTATAACAATTAATACAATTAACAATTAATAATTTGATAATTTTACTAACAATTAATTTTAATAACAATTAATTTTAATTTTATCAAAAAAATTAATTTTAATTAAAACGGGCCGGACCGAGCCGGGCTCAGGCCCCATATTCTTTTCCTGGGCCGGGCCTGGACAAAATCTCGGGCCCATATTTCGGGCCGGGCCTAAAAAACGGACTGAAAACTTTTTTCTACGCTCGGCCCGGCCCGGCCCATGGACAGGTCTACTCGTTGTTAACTTCTTTCATCATTAAATTATTATTGGTTCTTTGAAAGTAATTTCTGGGACCATTGTTGGTGTTGATTAGTCAAAAAAGTAAAAAAGAGTAACGCACTAATGCAAAAGAAAGAAGTAAAGGTGCAATTTTCGAGTCATGAGATCAGCGTAGTAACGTCACAAGCATAAATTTGCATGCAGATATTGACAAGTCTTTCTTGTTCTACCGACTCTCCTAATTGATTTTTTAATCTCCAACGTGGTAAAAAAATTTAGGTTTTTAAATAATGAAAAATAATATCTTGGAAAAAATAGAAAAATATAATAACATTTGAGATAAAAGAGTTTATTCCTATTTAAAAGTTCCTTCTATTATTAATTTAATCCAAGTTGATTATAATTATCAAATATCTAATGACTTCATGCAAAACTATTATAAATCTGATTTGGAGAAAAAATTATATTATTTAATTTAAAATTAATATAATTTTTTATGTTTTGAAATAATAAAATATATTATCATAACTTAAACAAGAATAACATTAAGATAGTGTTCGGAAAGCACTTAAAAATTAAATTTGGATGTAATTACTTATAATTACATAAGAATGACATGTTTGGATGATTATTGTAATTGATAGGTCCAACTAAATTGAGTGTAATTGAAGCGCCCCTATTACACTTTTTAATTCTTAGTGAGAGGGCGTGAATTGGAGTAATTATGGAGGTAATTACACTCAAATCCAATTATCCTATGACTTTTCAAACACTCATACATGATTTAACTTTAAAAAAAAACTATTTTTATACAATTCTAAGTTATGAAAAACTATAATTTGTATCTATAATATATATATATAAAAGCATCAGATCGGAAAAACTTTTGAACCGGTAAAAATATCATTTATTTTCTAACATATTACTAATTTGACATTTAAAAATAATTATAATATTTAGTTTAGAAATATTATTAATTAAAAGTTGATGTAAAATAGAATTTTTAATAATTATACATTTAAAAATAACTATAATGATAATTCCACATTTATAATTATAATTTAATTTAAAAATATTACTAAAAAAAGTTTAGTTAAAATAATTATAATTGAAGAAAAATTTAGACGTAATTTTTTTTGAAATAAAATTAAACATTTTTATTTTTATTTGATATTTTTTTTTGCTACTAACTAATTATATATTGTTTACAAATTATTATAGTCAAATTATTGACAGTTAAGAAATTAAAAATTCAATAGTGAAGAGTTTATTTTGCCATATATAAATTTTTATTGTTTGTACAAATTCTTTAATGATAGGAATGTTTTATTAGTAAAATATTTGAATTATTAAAATGATTAATATATTTTACTAATTTTTATTAGTTATTATATTAAATAATGATTACATTAAGTAAAATTATATTGTATGTTAGAAATTGTATAGATGTTTTAATTATGATTTGAATTTTTTTAATAGTATTAAAAAATTATTGATCTAGAAAATATCAATATTTTAATATGATATTTGAAATTTTATTTTTATTGTATTTGAATTTTTAAATAAGTTAATACAATTTAATTATATTTAAAATTTTGAATAATGAATTAAAATTTAATTAAAATAATTTAAAATACATTATTAAAAAACTAATTAAAAAATTAAGTGCTTAAAATTACATGTAACACATGTAATATTAAAAACTAGTTATATTATAAGCTTGAAAGTGTACAAGTATTTGATATCGTTATGGGAAAAAGTTTCTAAAGTTATATTATAAATCCTATATATATATTTATAAAACATAATTTATGTTTATTTTTAAAAGTTTTAAAATATATATTATTTAAATCATAATATTCTTTTAAAGTTTTTGTCAAAAAGTATATTATAAAAAAATATTTACGTGTTATAAAATTTCTTAATATATACTTATTTATAAAATTTATGGCAAAAAATTATATTATTTATAAGAAGTGTAATTTATAAAATCCTTTTTCATAAATGTTCAATTTTATATTATTTTAATCCTAAGTTGCATATTATAAAGGGTAAATTACAAAAATAGTCATCTAATTACGCTTTTAATTTTATTTTGATCACTTAACTATTATTATTATTTATTTAGTCACTCAACATTTCAAAAAAAAATATTTTAGTCACTATATATTGCATTAGTTGTCGTTAGATAAGTGATAGAAAGCTGACGTGGGTCTTTTTTGCTGACGTGGGTCTTTTTTTATTCGTCTAATAACAAGTTTGACCCTCCAATGTTTACACATTCAATTAATTTGACACTAAATCTAAAAAGTTCAACAAATTTAACCCTCAATATTTACAAAATTTGTCATTTTAGTCCAAATTCTAAAAATTCAATAAATTTAGCTCTCAGGATTTATTAAATTTCTCAATTTAGTTCAAATTTTGAAAATTTCAAAAGGGAAAAATATTTAAAAATTTTCTTTTTTAATAGGGTAAATTACAAGAATGGTCACCCAACTATTCAGTTCATTCTATTTTGGCCACCCAACTATTAATTTTTTTCGATTTAATCACTCAATTTAGCACTAATATACTTACATTAGACTATGTCAATTCCATATGTTCCATAGGGATGTCCAACTTCATCTCTCTTTAGTACTTATCAATCTATTTCGTGTTCATTTCTTTTTGAATCATTTGATACATTTTTCTTCTTTTTTATTTTTAATTTTTTAATACAATATGTTTTGATTTTTTAGTATAATTATTTATACTTTTTAGGTTTTAAAATATTTTTTATAATTTTAATATTTTTATCCAAAAATATATTTTTAAAATATCTATCTTTTTTTTTAACTTTTAGAATTAGAACTAAATTAACAAATTTTGTAAATGATAATGGCTTGTCACACCCGAATTTGTAGGGTCCTAAGTAGCAAAAGAGTTTGGCATACTAAAATGAAAGGTTCTCTAATCTGGCAGGTTCTTTATGCAAATAAGAATAGGTAACGGGCTGGTTGAGGAAAAGTTAGATTTCAACCATAGTCTCGTTAGTAATAAACTAAGTATAAGCTAGTGGGAGACATGATGATTAAGGTATTCCAGGTGACTATGAATTGGTTTTGGTGTTAGGGGTTGGAAAGACTACATATATGAGAAGCATCCTTCTCCGAGTACGGTTCTTTAGTTTTTTTGTTATTCTTTTCTCTAGTTTTTCATGGAAGAGAAAAAGATTGAAGATTGTTCGTGCATGAAGGGGAGAGACTAAGGAGTTAGTCTTAGAAATTAGAAATCTTGCATGCTGGTAAGTTTACAAATCTCCCTGCATTAGCAGTTTCAAGAAAAAGAAAGTAGTTAAGGATTTCAGTAGATTATTAGTTCTATTCTTTTTTGGGGTAAAGTGGCGGATAATCATTCAAATGGCCTTTGTATGCAAAGAAATTATGGTTTTTAATGGTCTTGGTTGGATTCTGATATAGTTGTGTTGTACTGATTAAGGAGACTCATGTAGTAAAGGGAAAAAGGCTTAGAAGATGAAATTGGCAACGACTCCCAGGTGAGTTCTCGAACTCAGATCTTAAATAGATGTATTCGGTGTTATTAATATATAGAATATGATGTATTTTTACCAATGGTGATCAATTAGTGGCAAAACGTTGTTGCCTTATGTGTGCATGGGGTATTGTGTGCAAATACTGTTTGGACGAATCCGATCTTAATTGAATAGATGAGTGTTTTGGCATGAAATATTTTTTTAATGAGATGCAATTTTATGGTTGTAAGCTAACTATGTTGAGTGAATGATTTGTTTGGCGTGATGTGTTATTGCATATTAAAACAATACAATTGGCTGATAGTAAGTATGTTTATGATATGTCAATGGAATTGGCATGTTATAGGTCGTATGATTCATAGCCTTTATTGACGGAATGTGTGTATGATATGCATTCTATTTATGTATGTGGCTTTGAGGAGGTTCGGATGGTCATACACAAGAATTGCATATGCATTATATTTATGTAGCTTTGAGGGAGGTTCGGTTAGACTAAGCTAGGAAAGGAGATAAATGACACAGAGACTCGGTGTTCACCCGTATATGGGAGCCCCTTGTGTGAGATGACTAAGAGCCTTTTATGGGACATTTGATAGCCCTTCGAGGGACGTTTGAAAGCCCTTAGCAGGACAAATAGAAGTATATGGCCATGGCATTACCGTAAATGTAGGAAGTTCGTAGGATTATCTTATGCTGGAAGTCCGTAATGACTATCTAATGTGGGAAGTCCATAAGACTATCTTATGCAGGAAGTCCACAAGGACTATCTAATGTGGGAAGTTCTTCAGGACTATCTTTGGTAGAAAGTCCGTCAGGACTATCTTTTGTGGAAGGTCTGTCATGACTATTTTATGTAGAAGGTCTATCAGGACTATCTTTTGGTAGAGGATCGTGAAGACAATCTAATATGGGGAAAGTCTTCTAGGATTTTCATTGGGAGGAAAGTTCGCCAGAACTATCTTGTGAATAAGATTCCACCCAATGCCTGTATATATGAAGTCCGCAGAAAGGTGATCTATTATTTTTGAGAAGGCCAAGGTGCCTATGATAACAGATACCATGAGGCGGACATAAGTTATGACGATCCGTCGGCTTATTCTTACAATTGTACATCGAATCAAAATATGCATGTAAGAAACATCAACTTTGAACCCAAAATCAGGAAGTTTCCTTTCTTATTTACCAATCAAACACTTATGCATGCAGAACCAAAAATGCGTAAATAACTTCAAAAATAACCTAGGGTTCATAAAAAATTTCCAGTGAACTAAACAAAAATTTAAGTTAGCTGACTACAATGAACCTAACTTCAGAGAGGTTTTCTGGATTTTAATTTTTAGAAAGTGCAAAGAAAATCAAGGAGGAAGATGAATACAAGAAAAAACATAAAGATTTTCAGTGAAGACACTGTTATTCTTATATACTTAAGCACGGAGACAAATTTTAGTGGAAAAATCAGATAATTCCACTAACACTCTTGATTCTCGTGATTAAGTGAGCTTATCATAATTTAAGTATTTTCATCTACAATAGCATAGTTCCATTCTAACTAAGTCTCAATTTAACTAACTAAATTACCTTACTAAAATAATAAACAAATCTATGCAAAAACAAACTTAACGTGCTCGCCCAAAGCATCTGAGTGGCGTACACATAACAGAAAAGTTCGCCAAGTGGCACATACAAAGAATCCTATACTTAGTCAAAATAAACACTTTACTTACTCATATCTATACTTATTTTACCAAGACACACTAAACAATAACCAAATACTAAAACTTCACCAAAAGGGTTGTTACAAATTAGTTCAATTTATTACACTATTAATAGGTTAAAGTATGTTAGGTATACCATGTGATAAATTAATATAAAAATAGCATGAATGTCAATTGAATTCTAGGTTGTAAAAATCGATAAATTCAGTTAATTAAATCCATGTATTAAAATACCTAGGGATGACCTAAGGCATTGTTTGGTAGACAAATTAAAGCTAAATAGTCGGTTCGATGCATGAATCCTTTAGTACCTTATTTTGAACCTAAATCCATTTTCTTGATGAACCTTTAATGAAACTCTGAGCTTAAAATATAATTGCTTGATCCTTTTCCTTTTGGACCCTGCACAAATTTCAACGTCAGGCTATTGATATTGAGGGTTAGGTAGATACATAACGGAGGTTTCGTAATAAAGAAAAATTAGAGTGAACCTAAGGAATGATGTGGTATAGTGAGTATAAGATTCTTGCAAACTTGTGCTTGAGTAGAAAAATCAATCAAAAGAAAAGTTTGTGAAGGCTAAAAAGCCAAGTGAGAAAATCTTGAATGTATAGAAGCAAAATGAGTGAAAATAAAAAGAAATAAGGTAGAAAAAGAAAACTATTCATGTTTGCACAAAAAGCTTGCTAAGATGATTGTACTGACAAATACTACACTAGACCTTAGGAATTGGAAAGAAAATGAAGGTGAGATAAGTAGATATAAGGTGTTGAGCTTAATTGGGACATTGGAGGAGTATTGAGAACAATTTAATGTGTCAAACTACTTTCGTGCTTAAACTATTTTGTTGTGCGTTTTCTTGAATTTCGAATCAACCTAAGCCGCAAAACATTACAAGCCAAAAAGTCCTATGTGACTTAGGTATACACTGCTTGGATGAAAAAAATTTTTGTCGAAACCTTTTTTTTTTTGAAAAACAAGGTTGACTTTTATTTTGAAAATGAAAATGAAAAAAAAGGGAGTTGCCACAGATCCTTTTTATTGAGGTGTGACCAGATCACCTCGTAATGATTTAATTTATCAGAATAACAATTTTGGTCTACAAAATTCAGAAGAAATGAGTTCGGGAGCCGATTACGTACGAGGAAGGATTTGCACCCTCATAACGCCCAAAATTGGTACCTAAATGATTAATTAACGTCTTAATGTGAAAAAATTGAAAATTTGAAAAGAATTTAAAATACGATCCCTTTTTTATTAAAGAAATTTAATTGAATAAATCAAAACCAATATTAAAGATCATCTCATCTCAAGATAACAAAATGTCTCATCCTGTAAGTTAGGACATCACATTTTGAACCACCGAGAATAAGTTTGCCTTTTATTTTTTATTTTAAATCTTATGTATTTTAATTTTAAAAGGATATTCGGTTATTTAGACTTAACGAGAAAGATCGAAACCCCGAAAGTTAGGGCATGACTTTCTTGAATTTCTAAATACAGAACATTGCCTTATTTTGGGAGTTTTTGAATAATAAATATATTAATTAAACGAAATGTACTTTCCGTATTTCTTTAAAACGATAATTTATGAATAAAATAATAAGTAGCAGGACTATAAATACACTAATGAAACAATCTACGATTATCACATGACATACTAACTTTTAATGCTAATATGAACAATCAAAAATAAATAAATAAGTAAACAAATAAAATAACTAACAACCAAATAAAATAACTAATAACATGAATAATAACAACTATAACAATAATGGTAACAGATCACAAAAGTAATAATAGTAACAACATCTAAATTTTGATATAATGAATAAATAAATAAAAACGCATGAAAGAGAATAAAAAGATTGAATGTAAAAAAAATAAAATGAAAGAAATAGTAAGTAAATAAATAAACATCATTAACATTTAATTAAAAATTGAAAATAAATAAATAAATTAAAATCAATGTGCGAAAGAGTATAAAATAATGAAAATTTCGAAACCACATAGACTAAGGATTGGATTGAAAATAAAAAATAAGTTTTGGGATTAAATTATAATAAAATAAGTGCAACAAGGACTAAATTGAAAATGAAGCAAATCTTTGGGGAGAAATAGGTAATAGAATGAGGTAATGGACAAAATTGAGACGCGCGGATAATAGGGAGGGACTGAATGGGAGATTTTCCCCTCTCCTCCAAAACGGCGTCATTCAAGTGGACCATATTGAAACTGAAATAAAATTCAAAGACATAAATTAAAATAAAAAAAACTGAATTTAGGAAAACAGAAAATGCGGAAGGACTCATAGTGCAAAAAGCCCATTTGGCCTTAAAAACACGCGGATCCTCCACAAATCGAGTCGGGTTAGACTGGCCATTAGTAAAACAGCGTCGTTTTTGTGTTTATTCTTCGGCCTAAAACGGTGCCGTTTTGGCTAAACTGTAAATGTTATTTTTTGCTAAAACTTTTTTCTTCTTTCAATTTTTTTAAAAAAAAAAACAAAAGTTTTCTCTCAAACTTTCTCCCTCCCTTAGAATCCGACCAACTTCTGGCCAAGCTCCGGTCGCTGGACCATCGCGGTGGCCGCTGATCGTCGGCGACAGTGCCGCCGTTCGCAGTAGCCGAAAAATAAAAAAAAACTCATTTTTTTTATTTTTTTCAACTCCTCGACTTAAAAACACCGATTTTTATCAGAATCGGCACCTCCTTCGCAAAAAAAGTACGATTTTAATCTTTTTATTTTCTATTTACTTTTAAAAAACAAGTAAGGAAAATAAATAAATAAATAAGAAATCAGAAAGTAAACAAGATCTACCTTCGAAAATGGTTTGTATTTGAATTAATTTTTCTTTTTTTTTATTCATTCGTCCGTACCAAAAACATAACATCGAGGCCCTTTTTATAGCCTAAAAATACCACTTATTTTTCTATTTTTCTCTTATTATTATTAGATTCTTCTAGCTTGTTCGTTTTGCAGGTACAATGCCATTAGCCAGCTGGCGTACGAAGTGGCGCAAGCGGGGGAGGCGGTGGCAATTAGGGCAACGACGGCTAGGGTTTTCCCTCCCTTTTGCTGCTGAAAATGTTTAGTTTTTTGGGCTGTTGGGCCACTAGGGTTTTTATTGCATTTGGGCTGGTTTGGGTTTTAGTTTGGGTTATTGGATTTATGTAATTATGGACTGAACTTTATTTTTATTTTGGGTTCGTTTGATTTTTTATTTTGTTTTGTTTTATTTATTTATGTTTATTTTTTTCTGTTTGTGGCTTTTGGGCTCGGGATAAAATTGGGCATTACAGCTGCCCCTATTTGCTCGTTGTCGTGTAACGAGAATAGAGCAAAGACTTCAAAAAAAAGGCCAATATTGCCCGGTCTTTAAATCTCGACTTCTTTGATGCCTCTCTTCTACAGGTAGCTTCGTTCTAGCCCACTGCATCTTCAAGGGTATAGGAATTGTCTTTTCAATCCGTTCTAATGTAATTTCAGGGAGAAGAGACTTGTAGCTTCGATCTACTCCGCTGCAACTTCAAGTAGATAAGGATGGTGGCTTTAATCTGCTCCTCTACAACTTCAAGAAGATAAGATTTGTTGTCTGTAGCTTTAATCTATTCTACTGCAACGCCAAGGAAATAAGATTCGCTGTCTTCAGTCTACTCCGCTACAACTTCAGGGGGATAAGGCTAGTGGCTTTAATTTGTTCCTTTGCAACTTCAAGGAGATAAGATTTGCTATCTGTAGCTTTAATCTGTTCCACTACAATGCCAGGGAAATAAGATTCGCTATCTTCTGTCTGCTTCGCTACAACTTCAGGGAGATAAGGCTGGTGGCTTTAATCTGCTTCACTGCAACTTCAGAAAGATAAGATTTGCCGTAACTTGTAGCTTTAATCTGTTCCATTGCAATGCTACGGAAATAAGATTCGCTGTCTTTAGTTTGCTTCGCTACAACTTCAGGGAGATAAGACTCGTAACTTCAATCCGCTTCACTGCAAGTTTAGAGAGATAAGATTATTGGCTTTAATCTGCTCCACTGCAACTTCAGGGAAATAAGATTCGCCATAATGACTTTAATCCATCCCACTGCAACTTTAGCGGTATAGGATTTGTGGTTTCACTGATCTGTTCTCTGGGGAACATGACTTGTAGAATCCATTTCATGGGCCTATTTATCCTTAGTGATTAGGATGTTATGGTCGAAATGAGTCAAAATCTCCTAACTAGATGTGTATGAATGAATGCAGAATGTCATGAGAATGATTCCTTAATGTTTGAGTTGTCATTGCTCGTTGTTCATTAAGGCTCTATCACTGACATGTTATAACGCCATCTTGTTCGGCTGGCATCTCTAAAGAAATACTTCATTTCTTAATCAGATGCCCCCACTGTAACTTCAAGGTTCAATCTACTGTACTTTTGGGACATAAGATTTGTACCATTTTCCTCCCACTGTAACTCAAGAGTATAAGACCTGTCTCTTTCTCAGTCCTCTCCTATTGCAATTCAAAAGTAGGATGTGAATTTCTTTGGTCTTTTACACCATTCTCAGGGTGTCGTGACCAGATATTTATGCACGAATGTAGATCTTTCTCAAGAAACACCATATCTTATTTCCTAGTGGTCATTGCTCGTTTGTTCAATGAAGCTTTATTACCAACATGATATCTTATCGTTTTGTTCAATCAATATTTTGACAACAAAATCCAAAGGGATAGTCTTAATTTAGACTCTTCCTTCTCAGATATTTTCAACCTTTAACCCCGGTGCATTCTAAACAATAGTCATATTTTAGGTTTTTGTATTATTTAGAAACTTCTACAATAATATGCAAAACTTCCTTTGTGAAAGTATTATTAATCCATTAATCATTATTTCAATACAACATGCTTTGCAAAAAATCATAATACTGGATAAGAATAGAATTGATTTGGAGCATAGCTCGAAATGAATAAATTATCAAGGATAGTAAAAAGAATTGGTTAAGAACACGTATTTTGGAAAGAATAAAGTATTCCAAGAATAGAAAATTCAGTAATATGAAGACTAGGTACCCCAGATATCGCAGCTTGAATTTCTTTGTATCGACTTTCTAAAAAAAATCGTTTTGAATTTGACATGTGTTTTGGAGATCTACAGTACCTTGCCGATTCCTCAGATGTCCATTCCCTTTTATGCTGATTTAAGTATAGCAAGATCACTGTATGCTCCATTTTGATCAAAATTTGAGCCACCCTTTTCAGATTTTCAACTTAAATCCCCTTTGGTCTTAAAGCGCCCTTTACAGGTTTTCACCTTGGCCTCTTCCCCTTTTTTTTAGGACTCAAAGTGCCCTTTGTGGGTTTTCACCTTGGTCCCTTCTCTTTCTTTAGGCGAAGTACTTCTTGACTGAATCTGAATTTATAGGATTAGGCAAGTTTTTACCATCCATCTCGGTCAAAATCAATGCTCCTACAAAAAAGACTTTTTTTACCACATAAGGTCCTTCCCAATTTGGTATCCACTTCCCTCTAAAATCCTTTTGTAGGGGAAGGATCTTTTTCAATACCAGGTCCCCCTCGTGGAATTCTCTGGGACAAACCTTTTTGTTGTAAGCTCGCATCATTCGTTTTTGGTACATCTGACCGTGGTGAATAGCTTTTAGCCTTTCTCCTTCAATTAGGTTCAATTGATCATATCGAGATTGGATTCATTATGCTTCATCCAACTTTAGCTCAGCCAATACCCGGAGAGAAGGAATTTTGACTACAATGGGTAAAACTGCCTCCATCCCATAAACCAGAGAGAAAGACGTTGCCCCGGTGGAGGTCCTGATAGATGTTCAATAAGAAAATAGGGCAAATGATAATTTCTCATGCCAATCTTTGTAAGTCTTAGTCATTTTCCCCACGATCTTCTTAATATTTTTATTAGTTGCCTTCACCGCACCATTCATTTTTGGGTGATACGGCAACGAGTTATGGTGTCTGGTCTTGAATTGACTGCAGACCACCGCGATTGTGCTGTTGTTCAAATTCAACGCATTTTTAGATATGATTCTTTTAGGCATTCCATATCGACATATGATCTCTTTTTTCAAGAATTTACTGATTGCTGACTTTGTGATGTTAGCATATGAAGCAGCTTTCACCCACTTAGTGAAGTAAACAATGACCACGAAGATGAAACAATGTCCATTAGAAGCCTTCGGCGATATTGGCCCAATGACATCCATGTCCCACATGGAGAAAGGCCATGGAGAAGTCATAACATGAAGAGGTGAAGGAGGTGTGTGTACTTTGTCTCCATAAATCTGAAATTTGTGGCACTTCGTGGCATAATTGATGCAATCTCCTTCCATGGTGGACCAGTAGTACCCGAATCTCATAATCTGCCTAGCCATTGTGAAACCATTTGCATGCATTTCGCAGATACCCTCATGGACCTCCTCTAAGATTTTCTTAGCCTCTACAGCGTCTACGCATCTTAACAGTACCCGATCCTTTCCCCTTTTATATAAGATCTCCCCATCTAAGACATAATCAATGGCTATTCTTCTCAATATCCTTTTATCATTCTCAGTTGCCTGGTTAGGATACTCACGATTCTTCACATATCATAATATATCTTGATACCAAGGTCTGTCATCATTTTCTCATTCTTCGATATTGTAACAATGAGCCGGAGTCTCATAGATACTCATCTGGATAGGCTTCATGTCCTTTTGTCTATTCACTTTGATCACGGGGGCTAGAGTAGCCAACGCGTCATCCATCTAGTTTTCATCTAGTGGGAGATAGCAGAAAGTAATGTCATCAAACTCTTCAATCAATTCGAGAACCATCTTTCGATAATTGATTAATTTGGGATCCCTTGTTTACCATTCACCTTTGAGTTTGTATATCACCAATACTGAATCCCCATATACCTCTAGTACTTTGATTTTACGTTCTACAGCTACACGAATGCCCATGATACACGCTTCATATTCTGCCATGTTTTTTATGCAATCAAAATACAAATTACAAGTAAAAGGATAATGATCTCTGTTTAGAGATACTAAGACTGCCCCAATTCCATTGTCCACAGCGTTCGAGGCTCCATCAAAGTTTAGCTTCCAAATGTGACCCACATGGGAATTTTCTTCACTGGTTGCCACATACATTAAGTCCTCGTTTGGGAAATCAAAATTCAATGGCTCGTAATCTTCCAAGGCTCTACTAGCTAGAAAGTCAGCTATTGCACTCCCTTTCACGGCCTTCTGGCTCACATAGACTATGTCAAATTCGGAAAGCAAAATCTGCCATCTGGTCATCCTCCCATTCAAAGCAGTCTCCTCCATCATATACTTTAAAGGATCTAATTTTGACATTAGCCAAGTCGTATGGTACAACATGTACTGCCTCAGTCTCTGAGTTTTCCAGATCAGGGCAAAACATAATTTCTCAATAGGCGAGTATCTCATTTCACAATTAATGAATTTCTTACTGAGATAGTATATCGCCATTTCTTTCTTTCTTGTCTCATCATGTTAGCCTAGCACAGTATCAGTGGCCTATTCGGACTAGGTGGTGACAGTACTAGAGTATTGGACAAGTACAGTTTTACCCTGTCAAAAGCTTCTTAGCATTCCTCGTCTCATTCACCTGGATTATGTTTTTTCAAAAGACAGAATATGGGATCACATTTCTCGGTTAATTGTGAAATAAACCGGGCAATGTAATTTAATATTCCTAGGAAACCTCAAACTTCTTCTGAGTGTGTGGTGGAGGTAATTCTCGTATCATATTGACTTTATTTGGGTCGATCCCGATTCCTTTTTCATTGACTATGAAGCCTAACAGCTTTCCTGATCTAGCTCCGAAAGTGCATTTTACTGGATTGAGCTTGAGCTAGAACTTCCTCAATCTTAAGAACAATTTCCTCAGGACTTGACCATGTTCCTCTTCTGTTCTGGATTTTGCAATCATATCATCGACGTAAACCTCGATTTCCTTGTGCATCATATCATGGAACAAGGTTACCATGACTCTTTGATACGTTGCTTCCACATTTTTTAATCCAAATGGCATCACTTTATAGCAAAACGTTCCCCACAGGGTTACGAATATGGTCTTTCCCATGTCTTCGGGATGCATCTTTAACTGATTGTATCCAGAGAAGCTGTCCATGAAGGAAAACAGTGAGTAGCCTGTTGTATTATCCACTAAAGTGTCAATGTGAGGCAATGAGAAATTGTCTTTTGGGCTGGCATTGTTCAAGTCCTTGTAATCCACACACATTCGTACTTTTCCGTCTTTTCTAGGGACCAGGACGATGTTGGTACCCATTCTGAATATTTGACTACTTGTAAGAACCCAGCATCAGATTACTTTTTGACTTCTTCCTTTATTTTTAGCACAATGTCAGGCCTCATCCTCCGAAGTTTCTATTGAACTGACTTGCAATCCTCTTTTATAGGAAGGCAGTGTACTACAATATCAGTGCTTAACTCGGGCATATCTTGGTATGACCATGCGAAAACATCTTTAAATTCTTGGAGTAACTCAATGAGGTCTCACTTCGTCTTTGTGGTAATATCAATTCCAATATTCACCTCTTTTCCCTCTTCTAAGCTCACAATTTTCATTGATTCCTTATGAGGTAGGATTTGTTTCTCCTCTTGTTCTACCATCCTCAACAATTTCGGAGATAAGCCACAGTCTATGTCATCTTCAAAGTCATGAGATCCCTCTAAACACATGTCTTGTTCAAAAAAGGATTCTGAGTCTGTAGCAACGTCGCTCATGTCGTTGATATTCAGGAACTCGTTGTAGGTACAAAGGAATATACAAAGAATGTATAAATTTAAGAACAATTATCGGTATGATTATGAATGTAATGAGAGAATGATTTGGAAGAAAATCCCAAAAGAAAGAAAGAATCTAAAATAATTTCTCGTATGGACAGAATGAAAGAATATTTGTAAAGATGTATTTCATTGAAATAATAATGTTCAAATATGAGCCTATTTCATAGAGGGATTCTTATTAGTTTTAGGCTAAAAGCAATAAGTATGTTCTGAACATTACTCTGAGTAAGCTCTAAAAACTACATGAATTTCTTTTGCAGTCGAATTGTTTAGCACACTCCCTGGTTCATAAAGGCGAATATCTAACAAGGTCCCTATTCAGTTGTTTCTTCATATATTGCTTTGATGTGAATGTTTCCCAACATTTCTTCAATACTTTCTTCCCTTGGCGTCCTTCGCTTAGGATGAATAATCCCTCATAATACAAAAGTTTTGGATATGTAGGGGAAGGTCATAGGCTCCCATTTGATTTCATCCCCGCTCAGACGTGCTCTTCTTCTTTCCTGTTTCTTCTCTAACTCCTTCCTTCTTTGTCTTGTACCTAGCTTGTACCCTAATCCAAAATAGTCATGATTATCCTTCAGTATTGGAGCCCCAACTCTTCCCTGAAGATGTCTCCCTAGTCCTTTTCCCGGTAAGGCTCATCTTCCTACCATCAACTGTAGACCCATCATTGTAGTCTTGGATATTTTTGGTACCAGAATCCTGTTCCCCTCAGTAATAAATGTTGCATTCACAAACTCCAAAGATCGGAAAGAACATTCAACTGCTCCATCATTTGTCTCTAAGTACGGCACACCACTGGTTACGGTCGCAATAATATCTTCTTCAGTATTTATTGTCTCTAGCTGACCTTCTGATATTAGCTTCAGATTTTAATGTAGTGATGAAGGTATAGCCCCTTTCGAATGTATCCAAGGTCTCCCTAACAAACAATTGTAGGAAGGCTTGATATCCATTACTAGAAAGTCTACCTCGCAGGTAGTTAGGCCAATCAATAGAGGTATTTCAATTCTTTCTATGACTCCTTTCTGTGCCATCAAATGCCTTTACTATATTTTGGAATATCTTCATGTGTGAGCTATACACAGGTAACCTATTAAGTGTGGATAGGGGCAATACATTCAATGCCGATCCATTGTCAATTAGAACCCCTGGTAATATGTACCATTTGCATCTGGTAGTAATGTGTAGAGCTTTAGTAGATCCCATACCCCCTGGTGGTATTTCGTCATCGTTGAAGAAAATGAAGTTATCAGCACTTATGTTATTAACCAGTCAGTCTAGTTTATTGACTGAAATATCATTGGCCACGCATGTCTCGTTTAGCACTTTCATGAATACACTTCGGTGTACCTCCAAACTCAAGAGTAAATCTAATACAAATATGCGAGTTGGTTGTTTATGCAGCTATTTCACAACACTATACTAGTGTTTCAAAAAATTTAAAAATTCCTCGGCTTCCTCTTATTTCACTGGCTCATTAATTGGCGGTTTAGGTTCGGCTATTTTTCCCTTCTTTTGCTCCGCCGTCAGGGCTTTTCCTTTTACAGGTTCTGTTCGGGCACATATCGGATCGTAGCGCCTCCCACTACGCGTATGAGAACCTACATATTTATCCTCTTTTGAAGCACTGGGAAAATCTTCTTTTCCCGGGATTGTCACATTACAATCATAATTCCAGGGGACCCTCTTGCTATCCTTATAAGCAAAGACTGCAGGATAATTGACTTTTGAAACCTCATTCGTTGATTCTGACGTGCATATACTTCCCCCTTTTTCAACTTTTTCAAAGAACTCCATCTTTTTATTGTTCATCATGCCTTGAAGCAATGCTCTAAATTCTCCGCACTTTTGGATCTCGTGCCCCACTTCGTGATGGAACTCATGGTAGTTCTTCATCTTATCGTAACTTCCTTTTGAATTCGAAATGATTGACCCTCTTTTTACCATCTCTTTCCAGACCCATCTCAAAGGAGTTTTTATTTCTGCAATGTCCATCTTGATTATTCTCCCTATATCTTCACTCATTACGTTTACCCCATTATCGATATGATTAGGTAACAAATTTTCTGCATTAGATGGGTCATCGGATTTGACAATGCCCACATTGATGAACCTTTCGACTTATTTTTTGAAAGCAGTACAGTTTTCTATTGAGTGCCCCATGATTCTTGCATGGTATTCGCATTGGGCGTTTGCGTCATACTATTTAGGGTACGGGGGTTGTATTGGCTTTAAGTAAAAAGGAGAAACGACATGTGCATCGAATAAACTCTGATATAACTCCCTATATGACATCGGGATTGGAGTAAATTGTGACTTTTCAGTGTTTTGCTTCGTGCTGGATTCCTGCCTTGATGACCTTTGTTGACCAACAACCACCTTTCTTGGCTGATTAACAGTAGTTAATTTTGAGTAACCCTTATTATACGCACTTGTATTGTTCAACTCGTTTTCCTTTTTCCTTAAGGCTGAACTTTTGTTACTCTCTTCTGCATCTATCTTTCCACTTCTTATGGCATTCTCAATCATTTTGCCATTAATGACTATACCTGAAAAACTTTTTGTGGTGCTTCCTAGCATGTGTGTGATGAACAGGGATTTTAAAGTGTTGATAAAGAGCTTAGTGGTTTCTTTCTCTAGGAACGACGACTGAACTTGGATGGCAACCTTCTTCCATCTCTGTGCATATTGCCTAAAACTCTCACTAGGTTTTTTCTCCATGTTCTGTAAAGTAATTCTATCAGGAGTCATATCTATTACATGACTATACTGCTTCATGAATGCTTGTGCTAGGTCCTTTCACGAACTAATCCTAGTATGACTCAATTGGTTGTACCATTTGGATGTTGCCCCCACCAGGCTATCCTGGAAGTAGTGTATTAGTAGCTGGTCATTGTTAACGTATCCAGTCATTCGTTTGCAAAACATAGTGATATGAGCTTCGGGCCAATTGGTCCCGTTGTATTTTTCAAATTCTGGCGTTTTGAACTTGTAAGGAAGTACTAAGTCTGGGACCAAGCTTAAATCTTTAGCGTCAATTCCATGATGACTATTAGTGCTTTCTATTGCTTTAAAATTTTCCTCCAGCCATTTACACCTGTCCTCTAGCTGTTTTGGCAATTCCGCCTTTACTTTTCCATTTTCTGCCACTTCATTAAAATCGAGGATAGTGAGATTAGTTGGGCTATCTCCTGGGTTTGAACCTGATCCAACTTAAAAGGTCATTGGAATCGAAGCAGTGGCCTGATATTGTTGAGGCCTAATTGTGACGGATGGTCTCCGCGGGTACATTTCAGCTTGGGTCTGTGTATTTGGTGGAGTAAAACTTGGAGAATAGAGCGGTTCCTCATTATCCTCCCCAAGATTGGCCATAGGGCCTTTTCCTTTATCTATTTCCCCAACCAATAATTGGGTCAACTGAGTCATCATGTTTCTCTAAGATTCTAGCATTTTTTCCATCATGTCTTGTTGGATCTTAGCTAGCTGCTCTTGCATTTGCGTTTGTCGCTGGTCTTGCATCTCATTTTGAAGTTGTTCAAGTCTTTCTAATCTTTGGTCCATGTCTTTTGTCTTGGCTCGGGTACCGTAACGATGTTTGGTTGGTAGGTTTTTTATCAGTTTCCAGATTAACTGAAATGACTTTAACCAATTAGAATCTTTTGGTGGACTTTAATGCATATGATGTAATGCAATGCAAATGCATGAAATGAATGCAAAAAAGCATCGATTCTAATTCAATTCCATTTAGAAAACTTTACTAGAAAATAAAATTCTTTACATATAACAGATTACATATATGGCTTTGCCCTAATACTCAAAACTTTAATTTTCCTAAGCAGTAAAGCTAGCTCCTGCCCCCTATCTGATTCCAGTTCACACTTTACACTCAGTATATCGGCTTGTACCACCAAAGTCTGTAAGTGATCAACTACCTCCCGAATCTGAGCCACGGCTTCTCCCATAATGTGATCTCTATTTCTAACTGGGTTCTGAAAAAAATAAACATGTTCTTTCTGACGCTCTCCACTTGTTCCAAGGAGTTGAATCCAGATTTCACAGTTTTGTAATTCCTTCTCTAATTCTTTTACTTTTCTTTTCATTTCCTCGATCTTGCTTAAGCTCGCTCTTAGCTCTATCACAGAATTACGATATCAATGATGATGAAGAGATTTTTCCAGTTCAGACACTAGCTTTTTGTTCACCTTTTTTATTTCGACTTTCTGAAAAAAATCTTCTCTAAGGCCTCATTTCGCGTTTGAGCCTTTTGGAATTTCCTTTCCTACCTATCAGCCTTGTTTTTTTCCTCTCGAATCTCTTGATGCCACTGTTCTGAAGTTTTCCCCAACCCAGCGGTTCTCATCGACGAATGCAACTTCTTATAATCTGTTTTCAAGCTGTCCAAATCCTCTTCAGTCGTATTTTTGCCCCTTCTCAATTTCTCGGTTTCTAGCTTCTGAACACCAACATCTAATCTCAAGTGCAGTTTTTCCTCCTCCAACTGTTCTATCTTCTTTCCTAGCTCTAAATTTCTCTTTTCAAAATCTTGTTTTAAGATTTCTATCTCAGATGGGACCACTTGCAGATATTCCTCCATTGATCGAATGCCTTCTTGATTCGGCCTGAGAATGTTGTCATTGACCTTTTTACTCCACCACCCATATTATTTAGAAGTTGTCATCGGTCCTACAGTAAATATTTTCATTCGGCGAGTTTGATTCCAAGCATTAGACATCTCTCAAATCTTTCTCTTGTAGTTATCACCTTTATAAGAAAACTCACATTGAGCCATCCCTTGTGTTACCGGTATGAACTGTCTTGATCTATATTGTCTAAAAACGAGAAGGAGAGCATATCCGAAAGCTCCCTAAATTCCAAGCAAAGGGACCCAGTCGAAGTTTCCGTATCGGTATAGAATCTCATCGGGTACCAAGCAATGAGCTCTCCATTCGACATCTTCATCTTCGAGATTTTGAAGGATCGTTGTCCATCTTTTCTCTGTGATGTCGTCGCGCCTCGGCATCGCCGCTAATTCTTTCAATGAAGAATAGTTCTTGGAGAATACTCGATAAGAAACTTTATCTACTTTCCAGAAGTGACTATGGAACTAGGCTAATAGAAGTTGTGCACAACCAATGAATCTTCCTTCACCAGTCCTCCGACACACGTTCAAAGATTTGAATTTCTTGGCCAAAATTACCGAGACAGGCTGACCCTCCTGTCTAGTCGATCAAACAAGCCCAAAACTGTCTCATCTATGTGTCCCAAAGCTCTAGGAAAGATAACCAACCCATAAATGCTCAAAGCAAAAACATCAACCTTTTTCTTTGTATCAGGGTGTGCCAAAATCAGATCTCACAAATTTTTCCAAGGGATACATTTACTTTCTCTTTTTTGCTTGATCTGTGCTGTGACCTACTGCTCACTCATCCTGGTGATATTCATTAACTTCTTTACAAAAGTCAGGACATTGACGGCTCTAGAATAGATTTTATCTGCTTGAATCCTTGGGCAACGTAGCAAAACTGTATACTCCTCTACGGTAGGTACCAAGTCTACCCTTCCGAAGGTAAAGCAGCTATAGGCAGAATTCCAAAATTGGACCAAAGCTCTAAACAGATGCTTGTCCAACTTAATATCAAGTAGATAGGACAAATCACCATAATTACAGTAAAATAACTGCTTGACTTCATCATCCCATTGTGCCCATATTTCTTTCAACTCCTGGAGATTATTCTGAGTTATGCTGATATGAGCGCAGTCCCATAATTCTGATGCGTACCCCTTTGTCAAACTATCACCTTTCTCTAGTTGTGTTTTCTCTGACCATATTCAGACAACCGCATTATCTTCTATTTTATCAAAAAAATCATTCTCCATGGCAAGCTATCTATTTAATAATTGAACGTGAATACACTTTTTTTATGATGAAAATGTCATGCAAACATAAAAACAAAGTAAGTCAGTACATTTTATACAAGACTAAAATTTAAAATACGCAATAAACAATAAACAAGGCACCTACTCGATCGACCACTAGTGGTTTGGTGCAATTCTACCTAGGGTAGGCTTCTATGGTTTACTATATGTGGTTTAGTTCTAAAGAAAGGATACCTGAACTTGCAAATTCCTCGATCCTCATTCATTATAGGCTCATATGGATCGAGTTCAGTTCAAGGGAATACATTTCCCTATGGCTGCACAGAGATGAAAATCTCACGAAGACATAGGTACGGATGTATCCTGAAAGCGATCCACTATCCTGCACGGAGGTGAAGACCTCACGAAGGAATAGTTTCTCACGAAGGAATAGTTTCTCACTCTCACTTAAAAGGGTATAATCGAGCGGTTATGCAATGCAATATGAAGAGATTAAAAGACTCGAAGCACTAAAGCCAATATATCAAAATGATGCAGACCATAAAAATGTGATGAAAGGATCGTAATTTTAAATTGAATTTTCAACTTTCGACAAAAAGATAGAAATAGTAAATTTAAGGCTTGACTCTCAAAAGCAGTCCCTAGTGGAGTCGCCAAGCTGTCGAAACCTTTTTTTTGAAAAACGGGGTCGGCTTTTATTTTTAAAATGAAAATAAAAAAAAGGGAGTCGCCACAAATCTTTTTTATTGAGGTGTGATTGGATCACCTCGTAATAATTTAATTTATCAAAATAACAATTTTGGTTTACGAAATTCAGAAAAAATACGTTTGGGAGTCGATTACGTACGAGGAAGGATTTGCACCATCGTAACGCCGAAAATTGATACCTAAATGATTAATTAATGTCTTAATGTCAAAAATTAAAAATTTGAAAAGAATTTAAAACACGATCCCTTTTTTATTACAGAAATTTAATTGAATAAATCAAAACCAATATTAAAGACCATCTCATCTCAAGATAACAAAATGTTTCATCCCGTAAGTTAGGACATGATATTTTGAACCATCGAGAATAAGTTTGCCTTTTATTTTTTATTTTAAATCTTATGTATTTTAATTTGAAAAGGATATTCGGTTATTTAGACTTAATGAGAAAGATCAAAACCCCGTAAGTTAGGGCACGACTTTCTTAAATTTCTAAATATAGAACATTGCCTTATTTTAGGAGTTTTTGAATAATAATAAATGTATTAATTAAACGAAATGTATTTTCCGTATTTCTTTAAAACAATGATTTGTGAATAAAATTGTCGTGCTAATAAATAGCCAGAATATAAATACACTAATGAAACAATTTACGATTATCACATGACATACTAACTTTTAATGCTAATATAAACAATAAAAAATAAATAAGTAAACAAATAAAATAACTACCAACCAAATAAAATAACTAATAACATGGAATAATAACAACTATAACAATAATGGTAACAGATCACAAAAGTAATAATAGTAACAACATCTAAATTTTGATATAATGAATAAATAAATAAAAAGGCATGAAAGAGAATAAAAAGATTGAATGTAAAAAAATAAAATGAAAGAAATATTGAGTAAATAAATAAACATCATTAACATTTAATTAAAAATTGAAAATAAATAAATAAATTAAAAACAATGTGCAAAAGAGTTTAAAATAACAAAAATTTCGAAACCACATAGACTAAGGATTGGATTGAAAGTAAAAAATAAGTTTTGGGATTAAATTATAATAAAATAAGTGCAACAAGGACTAAATTAAAAATGAAACAAAAATTTGGGGAGAAATAGGGAATAGAATGAGGTAAAGGACCAAATTGAGACGCGCGAATAATAGGGAGGGACCAATGGGAGATTTTCCCCTCTCCTCCAAAACGGCGCCATTCAAGTGGACCATATTGAAACTGAAATAAAATTCAAAGACATAAATTAAAATAAAAGAACTGGATTTAGGAAAACAGAAAATACGGAAGGACTCATAGCGCAAATAGCCCATTTGGCCTTAAAAACACGCGGATCCTCCACAAATTGGGTCGGGTCGGACTGACCATTAGTAAAACGGCGTGGTTTTTGTGTGTATTCTTTGGCCTAAAACGACGTCGCTTTGGGTAAACTATAAATGTTATTTTTTTGCTAAAACTTCAATCCTCTTTCACTTTAAAAAAAAAACAAAAGTTTTCTTTCAGACTTTCTCCCTCCCTCAGAATCTGGCCAACTTCCGGCCAAGCTCTTGTCGCTGGACCACCGCGGCGGCCGCTGATCACCGACAGCGGCGGCACTGTAGTCTGCGGTGGTCGAAAAATTAAAAAAACTCATTTTTTGGTGGTTTTTTCGACTTTTAACTCAAAAACACCGATTTTCATCGGAATCAGCACCTTCTTCGCAAAAAAAGGTATGATTTTTATCTTTTTATTTTCAGTTTTCTTCTAAAAACCAAGTAAGGAAAAATAAATAAATAAATAAGAAATTAGAAAGTAAACAAGATCTACCTTCGAAAATGGTTGGTATTTGAATTGATTTTTCTCTGTTTTTTTTATTCATTCGTCCGTACCAAAAACATAAAATCGGGGCCCTTTTTATAGCCCGAAAATACCACTTATTTTTCTATTTTTCTCTTATTGTTATTAGATTCTTCTAGCTTGTTTGTTTTGCAGGTACAAGGCCGTTAGCCAGCTGGCGTATGGAGCGAAGCACGCAGGGGAGGCGGCAGCAGTTAGGGCGACGGCGGCTAGGGTTTTTCCTCCCTTTTTTGTTGCTGAAAATGTTTAGTTTTTTGGGCTGTTGGGCCACTAGGGTTTTTGTTGCATTTGGGCTGATTTGGGTTTATGTAATTCTCGACTGAACATTATTTTTATTTTGGGTCTTTTTGATTTTTGATTTTATTTTGGTTTATTTATTTGGGTTTATTTTTTCTGTTTGTGGCTTTTGGGCCCGGGCTAAAATTGGGCCTTGAAAAGTTGATATTTGAAAATTTTTTCCACTTAGGGTACCTCTAGCATAATTGTATATTTGTGTATTTCTTTTGATGGAATCCTTTAACTAGCACCCTTTAGTCTGTTTACCTTGTAATTTACCTAATTAATTTGTCTGACATTAAAAATCGGGAGTTAATTACATATCGCTCTAAAGTTACATGATTATGCTTAACATTTTGTTTACATTGCTTCCATCCAGACTCCTGTACAAAGCATTCTCGAGTACATTATCTTTGCATTTTTCTTTTTTTTTCTTTAGTTCTTATTTTTCTTTTTCGTTTTCTTGAGGACAAGCAATGACTAAGTGTGGGGTATTTGATATGCCACAAATCGTAATGGCAAATTTAGTACTTTTTAGCACTTAACGAGCTTGTTTTCTAAGCATTTAATATGTTTTATTACATTTTCGTATTTCTTAGTCTAGGATTAAAAATATTGTAAAATAATCGTTTTTATGCATTATTTCGAGTTACTCGACCTAATTGGGTCAATATCGACCTTTAGGTGGTTTTAACGATTTACTTGAGTGTGCATGACACCTAATTTTAGGCCCAAGAGCATGAGGAATGGAAGTTGAGTCGTAACACAAGCTTTCGAAGTCGCAACACAACTGAGCGGATAAGGAAAGTCACATTCGAAGTTGTGTGTCATGACACATGTGCAACATGGGGCCAAAAATAAGCAAGGGTGTTTTCGTCCACACAATTCATCTTTTTATGAAATGTAACACCCCAAACCCAACCTAGACGTTATGGACGAATCTCAAAAGTCGCATTAAAATCATTGAAAACATTTATTTGTTAAAATAACTAGATTTCGATTATTTTTATGAAGACTCTAAAATTTTTAAGTATTGATTAATTTTTGTTTTCAAAAAACACTTATTTAAAACATGAATATTTATGAAGTTTATTATAATGTCAAAGAATCTCGTCATAAATCATTTAAGCAAAGGTTTTATAATATTCTTAATTATTTCCTTTTAAAATGATTTTGATAAAAATCTTTCGCAGCGGTCTTTTGAAAATATTTAGAAAACCACAATTTTATATGCTTGTTTAAAATCAAGTAAAATCATAAGTGATTTAAAAGATATAAAATATTTGTAATTTTATCAAGCATGCATGCATGGCAGTTTAAAATTTTAAAATAAAGAAACAACCTAATTAAATAGTTTAAAGTCCCAAAGTCTAAAATAAAATCCAAAAATAGTTTATAAACCTATTATTAAAAATATCTATCCGAGAGGATCCTCCATTTGCCGAGTCTAATCCCTAAGTATGTTAATTACGTGAAAGGATTAGAACTAATGGTGTGAGCTCTTAAAACCCGGTGTGGCTCTTATATTAAGCAAAATAACAATAAGTTAAATAACAAATAAACACATATTCATCATATAACATAATCAAATTTGATGCACATGATCATGACAGTGCAATTTTTTGTAAAAAAAATTATGCAAGTTTTTATAAAACATCCTACCCATCACCGCTACACTTCAAAAAGATTTCCCGAGAACTCATCCATCCAAACACTCCAATGTGGATGAAGCCACCAATATTTGCAGACAATCTATCATGTAGGTTGTAGACGAAGCCACCAATTCCTCCTCCTTATAATATCCCACCCCATGCATGTGATATGATCATAATGAACATATGTAAACATCCTACCCATCATCGCTACACTCCAAAAAGAGTTCCCCAAAACTCATCCATCCAAACACTCCAATGTAGACGAAGCCACCAATATTTGCAAACAAGCTACCATGTAGGTTGTGGACGAAGCCACCAATTCATCGTCCTTATAATATCTCACCCCATGCTTGTGATATGACCATAATGAACATATATAAACATTTTACTCATCTCAAGATATCACTTGTCACATTGGGCATGTTAATCATGCAAATCGAATAATATCGTATAAGGCATGTTTTAACATGCAAATCGGATAATTTCATATAGGGCATGTTTTAACATGCAACCAAATCTCAATTCCAATATCATTGGCATGATTTATATATTATGCCTATCATATAATGTCATTATATCACACGTCATAAGAAATTAGAATATGCACATAATTTCAAAATATTCATCAAATCACTCAAATAACACATACGATTATTAAACGATCGGTTCGAGGTACTTACTTGAGTATCACCCTTTTTTATGGGTTTAGCATCCCTTTTTTTAATACATAGTGTATTCTCAACTATTCATGTTATAAAGATTTTTAACAAGATTTCAATTATAAATTTAATTATATTTTATTTGGAAACAAATCTCATATATATATTTCTAGTAAGTTAACCCACACTCGATTGTGGATCCAAAGCAAAACACCACTCTAAGAAAGCTCACACTTGGATCTACTCGATAAGTTACCTACTTGTCAACAAAAGTCATTTTTCATTAGGGAGGTTGTTTTAAACGTTTTATGGCATAAGTCCATTTATTAACACTTTGAGCAATACTCACCCTTGAAGATGTAAATCATAATATGATCTCATTCCCAACATTAGTAACTCTCCAAGTTGGTACCAATCAACCCTTTTAACAAAAAGTAGTATACAATATGTTAACATTTGAAGGAAAATATAAAATGCCCTTTATATACATTTTGCCTAAAGGAAAATAAGAGAGGAATAAGTGACTTTTCATTCCACTACCATACTCACCCTAACTCGATTGAATTGGAAGTGATGTTGAATCACTGGAGTCTTGCGTCGGAGAGGAGATTGAGTCTAGAGAAAAATCACTTGAAAGAGAGGAGGTCTAATGATAGAGTAAGCGGTGGCAAGGAGGAGGTCTAATGATGGTTCGGTTTGTAATTGTGGTGAAAGAGAGGAGAAAAGTTTAGGTAAATGTGGTGGAAAATGAGGCCAAAATAAAGAAAAATGTAGAGAAAGAGAGGAGCTAGAGAGGGGAACGGCAATAGGGGGAGGTGAATAAGAAAAAAAATAATTCTATCACTACACCAAAACAGACTTTTAGCGGCGTTTTTTTTTTGCCTTCAATGGCACTTTTTAACGCCACTAAAAGTATTTGCGGCACTTCCACAAGCGCCGCAAAAAATGCCACTATTGACAACGTCGCTAACATTTGCGGCGTTTATTTCTATAAACGTCGCTAAAGGTCATGTTCTTTAGCGGCACTTTCACAAAAACGCCGCTAAAGGTCATGTTCTTTAGCGGCGCTTTTCCTACAAATGCTGTTAAAAGTCATGTTCTTTAGCGGCGCTTTTCCCACAAACATCGCTGAAGGTCATGTTCTTTAGCTGCACTTTTTCCACAAACGTCGCTATTGTTTGGTAACCTTTAGCGGCGCTTTTCCCACAAATGCCGCTATTGTTTGGTGACCTTTAGCGGTGCTTTTTCTGAAAACGCCATTAATTTTAGGATTTTTGTAAAATAAAATTTTTCATATTTTCAGCCCTCATGTAGCAACAAATCAAAAGCGAACCCATCTAAACCAGCCAAAAGTAATAAATCTATATAATTATTTCAAATTAAATGAATAAAATAATATTAATATCAATAAATCAAATATAAATCATATTATTTTTACAAAATTGTTAAAATTTAAAATGATAAAAATATTTATACAATATACCATGACGGTGGATGTTGCTATTGCTGAAACATCTTAATCATATTCTGAAGCTGCTGTTGGAGTTCATCGTACTTTCTACTCTGCTCTACTTCCCTCACTGCAGCCTCTGCTTCCCTCGCTGCCGCCTCTGATTTAATTAAAACTCCCTTCTAAAAATCAAAATCAAAATTAATAATTAAACTACAAAGCTAAGATATAACCATACAAAAAAATTAAACAATTGGACTTTTTTTTTAAGAAAACTAATTAGGGAAACATAGGAATAAATACCTTACATTTCCTTAATTTCGAAGCAAATCCTGGAAAAAAAAAGACAGAAGTACATTACTACCAAAAAAAAAGTAAGAAAAACAAAACAGAAGGCAACAGAAGTAAATTTCGCTAATAAACAGAAGACAAAAGTGAACAGCAACTACAGCCTAAATACGAAAGCAGTATGAGCAAACAAGTTCACATGAACAAATATTAGAGCCATAGTCATTTGAGCCTACAATGCAACAAGGCAACAAGGCCTTCATGAAGGTGCCACTGTTTCAGCTAAGAATCTCAAAGCAACAAGGCAACACAGAAACTACAGCCTAAATGTAAAATTTAGGAACAAGTAAATAAGGAATTCTTTTATTTTTTAAATAAAAATTTATAAATAGTGAGATTTTAACTTAAAAATATCTTTAAACCAAAACCATAATTTTAATAATGATTGCTCAAAATTTTAACTTAAAAATATCTTTAAACCATAATTTTATTAGTTGTGATAACATATATGCTCAAAGAACCATATTCAAACTAGAAGAGCTCCCTTGGGGGGGAGGCCGATTTTACAAGTAACACTACTGCTACCTTTTTTCCATTCAAGATAGAAGACCTCTAGCTAACTAAAGAAATACCTAATCAAGCTTTTTATAAGAATTCATAGCCATAGAAAAGCAAAGAACCACATTTAATTGCAGTCGTCTAAGTATAATATTAAGGTGAAGATAACCCCAGTTGCTTTTGTCTTTAAGTTGAATTGCAGTCTGTGAAGTTTGATACTGCTTTACAAGAGTTAAATCAAATAGTAGCAGAATAATGAGTTCCCCCACAGCATAGGATAGCAATGTCAAATAAGATGTGGCTAGATATTCATGCATTTGCAGAATGACAAGGCATTTGCAAACATGGCATGAATTATAGCGATTAAAAGACAAGGCATGAATTATAGCAGAATGACAAATTGGAAGACAAGGCATTTGCAGACATGCAATATGAAGGATTTATCTCATAAAGTCATGCTTTATAATGATTAAAAGATGGTGCTCAAGAAATGTGCCAGTGTAATGAAACTTTTAAGAAATCATGGATACCACAAATCCAACATATCGTAACCCTAAATCCTAGTGTAATTAGCTTCAGTACATTGTTGAATTAGTTTAATCGGAACCCTAAATCCCAAATAGCTAGGACTGAAACAAAACCCTAAAAATTTAATCGACCGTTGATAGAAACGGCTTACCTGGGACACAAATCTCGCAGCTTTGCCTAACAATCGTGCAAAGATCGATTCCAACCTTGCTTCGTTTCTGTTGATTGCTGAGATAACCTCTGCTTTTTTTTCCTTCCTATTTTTCTTTGAAATTTTCTTCCCTTTCGATTCGCTATTTCTCTGCTAACCTCTCTTCAGTTTCCTTCTTTCTCAATTTGGTAAAGGACGACACTAAAAGATTTAAGTTAAATGTCCTCTTAAGAAACGGTACCGTTTAAGGTAATTTTAATTCACATTTGCTACGTTTTGAGGACAAACGCCGCTATTGCATTAACATTTACGGCTTTTTAATAAAAAACGCCACTAAAATTTCAAGTACAGAAAGAAACGACGCCGTTTTATTAAAATATAAGGCAATTTTCTAGCTTTTTCCCAAAAAATGCCACAAAATATTAAAACATCCTTGCGGCATTTATAATAAAACGCCACTAAAATATTCCATTCTTCATTTGAAACGGTGTCGTTTTGCCAAAGTATAAATATAATTTACGGCATTTTTCAGAAAAACGCCACAACTAAAATTTAATCCCTACACTAAAACGACGCCGTATCAAAAAATGCAATAAATATTTGTGGTGTTTTTGCTAAAAACGCCAGTAATAAATTTAAATTCTCCTATCTAAACGGTGCCGTTTTTTGCTAAAATTTGAATAAATTTTATTTATTTATTTATTGTATCTTTCATTTAAATTTTACATAAATAATTATTAAAATTTTAAGTAATATTTAAAAGTATTTGATACATGTATAAATTTTAGTTTTTTTATTTCATTTATATTTTTTATTTTATTTTTTCTTATATTTTGGTCCTATACAAATTAAATAATTAATTACCTATATATATCCATATCAAAAATATGAAATGGTTAGGGTTAAATATTTTTAAATATACAAGTATTAATTAATTGTATCATTTAACAAGTCTCAAATTATAAACCTTAAACCCTAAATTAACCAATCAATCTATATGCATAAAGTGATCATCTATCTATTATATATCTCTTAAATAATATAAACTATACTCATAATTTCAATATATTAAATTTATTATTATCTATTTTACAAATATATAATAACATATTTAATATAAAAATTAATAAAACTAATTAATCTAAACTTAAACCCTAACCTCACCGTTGAAACCCTAAACCCCAAATCCCTAACCCCTAATCCCTAAATCCCCCTAACCCCTAAAGCATAACCCTTAACCCTTAAATCCCCAATAACCCCTAAAACATAACCCCTAAACCTTAAATCTCAAACCCTAAATCCATACCCCCTACTCCTTAAAATATCATCCAAAAAAATCCCTAAATCTTTAATAATCATAAAATATAGTTAAAATCTATTAAACAATATTTAATAGTTAAAAATTTTGTATGAAGTAGCAAAATCAATATTATCAATATAGTTAAAACGACGCCGTTTAAGGTAATTTTAATTCAGAGTTGCTGCATTTTGCGAACAAACGCCGCTATTGCATCCACATTTGCGGCGTTTTAATAAAAACGCCACTAAAATTTCAAGTACAGAAAGAAACAGTGTCGTTTTATTAAAATATAAGGCAATGTTCTGGCGTTTCCCAAAAAACGCCACTAAAAGATTCCATCCTTCCATTGAAACGGCGCCGTTTTGCCAACTTTTAAATATCATTTATGGCGTTTTTTGGAAAATCGCCAGAACTCAAATTTAATCCCTAAACTGAAACGACGTCGTATCAAAAAATGCAATAAATGTTTGTGGAGCTTTTTATCAAAACGCCGGTAATGTCTACCTTTTGCGGCGTTTTTTTATAAAAACGCCACTAATAAATTTAAATTCTCCTATCGAAACGGTGCCGTTTTGGGAAATTTTAATATATAGTAACGACGATTTTTGTTAAAAACGCCGCTAAATCTCACATATTTTGTTTATTTATTTATTTATTGTATCTTTCATTTAAATTTTACGTAAATAATTATTAAAATTTTAAGTAATATTTAAAAGTATTTGATACATGTATAAATTTTAATTTTTTTATTTCATTTATATTTTTTATTTTATTTTTTCTTATATTTTGGTCCTATCCAATTTAAATAATTAATTACTTGTATATATATATTATCCATATCAAAAATATGAAATGGTTAGGGTTAAATGTTTTTAAATATACAAGTATTAATTAATTGTATCATTTAACAAGTCTCAAATTATAACCCTTAAACCCTAAATTAACCAATCAATCTACATGCATAAAGTGATCATCTATCTATTATATATCTCTTAAATAATATAAACTATACTCATAATTTTAATATATTAAATTTACTATTATCTATTTTAGAAATATATAAGAACATATTTAATATAAAAATTAATAAAACTAATTAATCTAAACTTAAACTCTAACTGACCGTTGAAACCCTAAACCCCAAATCCCTAAACCCTTTAACCACTAAAGCATAACTCTAACTCCTAAATCCCCCTAACCCCTAAAGCATAACCACTAACCCTTAAATCTTAAATCCCAAACCCTAAATCCATATCCCGGCCGACTCGGTCCTTAAAATACCATCCAAAAAAATCCCTAAATCTTTAATAATCATAAAATATAGTTAAAATCGATTAAACAATAATTAATAGTTAAAAATTTTGTATAAATTGGTGTTTTATATTACTTTCTTCGATTTATTTAATCGAACTATCAAAATTTATTATTCTTATAAAAATTTATTCTATTTTTTATTCTTTACAACACAAATACAATTTAAGTTTTATGATATTTTATTTTACTCATAAGTTAATATATTTTTTCTAGTAAAGTAGTTTAAATAAACTGTGATTGAAAAATAATAAAAAAATAGTTAGGAGTTAGGACTTCTCTTTAATAAAAACATTTTGTATTAAACAATATTATTTGTTATCATTTAAATGTAAATTTGACCACTATATAATAAATACAACGAAATATTAATTTTTTCAACTTATAAAAAAATAATTGAAACATTACTTGAGAATATATCAAAGAATGAGATAATTGAAATGGTTAGTAGATTTTTTTATTATTAGCGGCGCTTTCTCAAAAATGCCGCTAATGGCCCGAGCATTAGCGGTGCTTTTTCAAAAACGCCGCTAAAGGAACGAGCATTAGCGGCGCATTTTCAAAAACGCCGTTAAAGGCCCGAGCATTAGCAGCAGTTCTTCAAAAACACCGCTAAAGGCCCGATCATTAGCGGCAGTTCTTCAAAAACGCCGCTAAATGCCCCCAAAACTCAAAAAACGGCGTCGTCGGTCTTAGGTTTTTTGCCGCGCTTTTCAGAAAATGCCGCTAATGTTTATTTTTAGCGGCGTTTTCCAAAAAGTACCGCTAATGCTCCATCTTTGGCGGCGTTTTTAGAAAAGCACCGCTAATGCTTGATTTTTAGTGGCATTTTTATCCAAACGCCGCTAAAAATACCGCTAAAAGCCTATTTTGGTGTAGCGTATAGGTGAAAAATAATTGTCTGGGTACAATGAATCAGTTCATAAGGCAATGATGTAGAAAAGGGCATGTGGAGGGGACAAATGAGCAAAAAGGGGATCATGTTTGTGAACATATGGCATGTTGACTTGTTAAAAAAGGAAAGAATCTCCCTCATGCATGGTAAGTGAGTTGGATGGAAATGGGGGTGTTAACCATTCATAATTGGCAAAAAAATAAAAAATAAAAAGGTCGTGAATATAGTGACTTGAACTTAAGACCCTTTATAATTTATTTAAACTCCTAACCACTAGGCCATTTAATTCCTTGTTCACAAACTATAACATTTATTTTTTTAAAAACATGGTGTGACCTTTGCTAAGGTTTGAAGTAAAATTGTACCACATAGAAAATAATGTGAGAGAAGAGGTTTGAACACAGATCATAAAAGACATCTTCACCATTACTTGATCATTAAAAAAATTCGACTGTGACCACTCTCAGTTAAATAACCCAATTTTTACTAACCCAGTTTTTGGGATGTGACATGTAATTAAGGCTAGTGTTTACCCTAATTAGGGCTGCTAAACTCTCCTATAAATAGTTAGGTTGTGGAAAGTTTTGGGAGCTTTTTGCCACATTAGTTTTAGGGTTTATTTTAGTAGATCTAGGTTAGTTTAGGTTTTACATTGTTTTTCTAAACACTTTTATTTCTTGTTCTTTAGCTTGGATTTGATTTGAATCCAAGTCTTTGCAATCTTAATATTTTAGATTTTTTCTTTTACTATTTGTTTGCAAACGCCAAAATCTCGAGCATTGTCAAAAGATTTTACTATTCTGAGCACTCCAAGATGTCATACAGACAATTTCTATATTTTCTCTTTTATATTGTTTTGTGTTTTTACATTATTAATATAATTGTAGAAAATATGGTTTTTGGGATGATGAATGGCTAGATCCTTAGGGAGATTAACGAGTGGATGTGGGAGCGATTAATAGTAGAGTTAGGATTTCTAATATGATTAATTGGTGTAAATACATGTGTTCTTAAAGACTAGGCTTGACGACCCTAGGAAGTAATATAGGTAAACGGATCGAGAGACGAGGATACCAAGTAAATCGTGTATTTATCCGAATCAGGAAAGTGAGGCCGAGAGGTAAGTGTGTACAGGTTGATTAGTTAGGTAGTAGAGGCTGAGAGGTAATATTGTCTAGGTAATAATTAATCTTCTCATAAGAATCTTAAATCTGAAGTTGATCACAACCACAGAAGCGAGTTAATCTTCTGTCTGTTAATTGAGTGACTTTCATTTGTTAACATTATTTGCGTAATTTTGTTTTATAATTATTTTCCATCTTAAATTTTAATATTGATTGTCATAATATGATTTTTAATAAGTATTGTTTAGACCTGTTGCTGTAGATAACAATATTTTTGATTTAATTCAAATTCCCTTGAGTACGATCCTTGGAATACTTCCCGGTGTTTCGTTATACACTAATATATACTACAATTTGACCTGTTCACTTGCAGATACCACACTTAATTTGTATTTGTTTATTTGCACGATTTGAACTTTAAATATTCGCACGATTGGAGGCGGTCAATGACTTTAGTAGAATATTTAGACAGGTAAGACCAAAAAGGTATCCTGTTGAGTAGACTTGTACCAAGTAGTGAGACCAAAAGGGTAATCGCTTGCCTAGATAAGGCCGGAAGGGTTTCTTAGGTGGTAACCCTTAGTGAAGATGAGACCGAAAGGGTATTCCTACCTAAGAATGGTAAATACTTAAATTAAGAGTAATTATTGACTTAGTTAATAATTAGGGTTTCAATTGATTTTAGGCTAAATATTTCGTATTGTCGAAACTAATAGTAGGAAAATCCAATAACTACAGCTAGAGTTAGTTTTATTTTTAGATTAATATAATTAGTTTTGTTATTTTCTTAATTTGGATTTGCCTTACTAATTCATAACTCGATTAGATTAGTAATTATTTTTGGGTAACTGATTTAATAGTAATTTTTTCCAATATAGAGATCTTTGGGTACGATCCTCAGAATATTTACTGCTGTTCCGTTGTAACACAATTCTATATTACAATTTGACATGTTCGCTTGCAGATACTGTATTTTTACTTCCACATTTAATTGCACATTCTTAAGCCTTGATGCACACACATCGGGGCGATGATTAGTTTGTAATGAACTAACGAATTCACCAATTCTCATATTATCAATGTCATTTGCGTCTTCGATAACAATCACCTTGATTGCAAATTTTTCATGCAAAGATCTTAGCACCTTTCTAACCAGCTTAGCATTAGAGTACCCTTCACAAAGATCAAATGTATGATTTGTGATGTCACACAAGTTTACATAAAATTTAAACAAGGTTTCATTGTCTTGCATCCTCAAAGTCTCAAACTTTGTTGTTAGCATTTGAAGTTTAGATTGCTTCACAATATTGTTTCATTCATGTGTGGTTATGAGAATGATCCAAGGTTCTTTAGTAGTGGTGCATTTAGAGATGCGATTGAACTCTTAGGGATCTACACCATTGAAAATTGCATTAAGGGCATTAGATGTTGTATTGGCTAGTTTGTCTTCATCACTAGTCCAAATTACTTTAGGTTTAGGAATCTCCATACCATCAACATCAATTGTTAGAGGTTATTGATCATTTAAGATCGAACAACAAGCGTTCTTGTCATAGGCTTGATGAGTGCTCCCATCATTGCCTTCCAGTAGGCATAGTTCATGTCATCCAACATAAAGGGTCTTGAGATTGATGTTCCTTTCATCTCAATATCAAATCAACAACAATTTGGTACCAAATGTGAAATCATTGATTTTGCCTTCCAAATGCACATTCAGTTGCAATTTAAGTTTGGTTACGCAATTTGAAAACTTCTTACATCTAAAGTTCTTGCCCAAAGAGTAATCCATTATAAATCAACTTGTACAAGGCACAATTTAAGTCCAACAATAAGTTCCTCACTAGAACAAATAAGTGTTCTCTCAATCTCATATATAAACAATTGAAGCCTTCTCTTGAATAATTGTATAATGGCTTGCAAAAGTACAATCAATATGAATCCCTAACTTATTTAATTCAACTTGATAAAGTCTTCAATATGGAATGAAATAACAAAGATCTTTTCTATATAATCTCCTTTACAAATAAAATTTCTTCAAATAAGGAAACACAATTATATTGAACGTTTTTAGAATATCATTGATTTTCTTTGCATTTTGGCTTCAGTAAAGTGCTGCTAAAATTTCTCAATGATGTGCTTTTAAAGAGTTCAATTGTTTCGATAAAAAGACGTCAAACCAAATATATCAAGTAAATTAAATTGTCAAATGTAAACTAAGTTGAAACTAAAATTTTATCTAGTAAATAATACTAACAGGCTTAAAATGCATGATTGTAAAGTTCTTTTTTATGAAAAAGGAAAAGAAAAGGTTGATGTTACTCGTATATATGTAGGCCAAAGTATAATAAATAATTTTGTGAGGGGTCATGTCAAAAATTGCAAAATTTCTATGCTGGTTATATGTTATAACCTTTTTGTAATTGTCGTTTTGTTGCTAAGCAATAGTGAACAACTACTGCTAATTAATTGTTAATTGTCGTTTTGTTGCTAAGCTCCATATCTGCATGACGGCTCTATGATTTACCTGTCGTTTGTCACTTTTACTAATTAATAACTTTTGAAAAACTACATTTCGGTAAAAATAAAAATAAATTATTATAAAATTAAGTTGTGAATTTAAGTTATAAATTTTATTTGATATGTTTTAAAATTAAATATAAAATATAATTATAGATGTAAATTTTAAAATTTCCAATGTAAATTCAATTATTATTATTATTATTTATTATGGACTATCAAGATTAAATAAAATTAAATCACTAAAAATATTAATTTTTGCTTGAATTTTTTTGGCGTAATAGTTGATTTATATTTTCGGTGGGTTATCGATCAAAGTTTTAATTATTATTTTATGAATGATGAATTTTTAGTATAAAAATTATATCAGAAATTTCTTTATTAAATTAGTTTAAAATAATTATTGAATATAAATACATCGTCCGATAAAAATAAATATTAATTTTTGAAAATTATTTATTTTATAATTTTAATTAATAATATTTTATATGTTTTGGATGATACTGAATAAAAATTATATATAATGATTTTAATATTTTTTAAATAAATAATATTTCAAATATATATTTAAAAAAAGTAAAATCAATTTAACTATTAAAACATTAAGTGATAAATAAATATTTATCTACTTATCTTATCCAATACATCCTTTGAGAATTTTATATTAATAAAATTTAATATAATTGTCAAACATGTTTCAAATATTAAATAAATATTGAGTCTTAACTCGATTGGCATGGGTATTGTTGTCAATACAGTACGATGTGGATTCGAGTGCGTTGAAGGGCATTATCCTCCTATTTATGGGTTGAGGAGGAGTTATGGGGAGTTCATACATATTAATAGTAATAGAAGTTATGCAAAGATTTATTGTTTATATGTTACTTTCATATAATTTTCTTATATTTATATAGTTTTGAATATTAAAAAAATTAGTTATAGTATAATTATGAAAAATATAAACTAATCTTCAATATTATTAATTAAAGTAATACTTTTTAAAATTAAATAAAAAAAATTGATGTATTAAATATTTTTAAATATTAATAAACAACTATAAAGATATATATGAATCAATCTTCTATATTTACGTCCCAAAAGAAAATTTTCTATATTTATACTCCTAAAAAACTTCAATATTAATAAAAGGTTATATTTAATAATATTGATCATATATATTTAAATTAAATGATAAGATATTAAGTTATTTGAAATTATTTATTAAAAAATATTTTTTCCCTATACTTATTTATATATCTGGAATATTTTATGCTACACTCGCTGTGAAATATTTTTTAACTATTCTATTTATTACTAGTAAATATTTTTGTTTAAAAATAATATTTAAAACATTTATACATTTATATTTCTGTTTCATATTTATATAAAAATGTCAAAGTTAGGAATGGAATAATCGTATGCATCGTATGCATTAAAGAAAGAAATACCGAAAGATGGTTGAAATTTTATATATTTATAATAACTATATACCTTGAACATAATAGTAAAACTGAGAAAAAGAATTAAATTAAGCCATGCCTTTTCTCGTCCATGAATAAAATACGACTTCTCACTTTCCAATCAGCTAGCTATTCTTCTCCAGTCCCGTAAGAGCATCCTATAGAAATAACCTCTCCTTCAGGGCTTCACCTATAACCACATGCTTTGCCATGCCCAGTTTTTTTCAATTTTAGTTCCTTTCCTTCTTGACTCGCACTCCACAATCTAATTCTCCATTTCCCATTTTGAACTCTCCAGCATTCTCCATTTTGGCTATACTTCTTAGAATGTTTTGTTGGCTTGTAATGTGAGAGCAACATGTTTCAGTGCTTGTCTATGGTTGTCTGAACTAAACATCTTTCTGTCCTTTTTCCCTTCTGTTTGTTTCTCTTGCTTTACTATATACCTTCCATGCTTTCTCCTTGCTAACTTTGAACTACACAGGTAAGGGTAATACTTTTTTGAGTTAAAATTGTTGATGATTGTTGGTTTTCTGTAAGGGTGCCATTTAATGAGAGTTTCAAAGCTACTTTAATATCTAATAAAAGAAAGGTTGCTTTTTTTAAACGTGAAGTTTCCCCTTTTTTTCCCTTCTTAAATAAAACTATGATCCTATGTTTTCTATGGAACCCATTTTTAACTTTTGGAGTTAATTAATCGTCAATCTTTTGATTTACTTGTTACCAGGGTTTTGATTGAAGCTTAAGAGGCATGGCAGAGAAGAAACGTAGTGCAAGAGAAGAAGTGGTGATCAATGTTCCCAGTGAAGAAAATCCCAAAGGGCTAAAAGGGTCTCCTGCAAAGGAATCAGAGGCATTGGACCCTAAGCAAAATGTTCAAGTTTCAGCCACCAAAGCATTTGGTCCAACTGCAAATAAGCCACCAAAAGTCCCAAGTGCAGTTAATGAGACCCCTTTTACTAGAAGAAGGTCATTTACTAAACCCAAGTCAAGATTTGGGGAACAATCTTATATTTTTGAAACTGATCAAATGGAAGAGAATGGTTTAGCTAATGAAGAACAAGTTGGTGGAAATTCACCTTATAGACACTCCTTTAGTAAGGTTTCCCCTAATAACAAGTTGGGGAGAAGTGTTAGGACTGATTCCGCGGTGTCGAAAACGTCAACAATGGCCTCTACAGGCCCCAGTGGAGAAAGTGAATATGAGGAGATAATTAAGAAAGTCAAACTGCATAATGAGCAGCTTAAAAGAGTGAAACCTAAGGTTGTGATTGAGTGGCTCATATTTTTGTTACTCTTGGGATGCTTAATAGCTAGCTTAACTTCAGATGAGCTGCAGAGCACCCATTTTTGGGGTTTGAAAACTTGGAAATGGTGTGTGCTTGTGATGGTTATATTCTGTGGTATGTTGGTTACTCGTTGGTTTATGCATCTTGTTGTTTTCTTGATTGAGATCAACTTTCTACTACGGAAGAAAGTCCTGTATTTCGTTCATGGTTTGAAGAAGAGTGTTCAAGTGTTTATATGGCTGAGTTTAGTTCTTGTTACTTGGGTTCTTTTGTTTCTTGATGTCGAGAGATCGAAGACTGCCACGAAAATTCTCGATTACGTTACCTGGACTCTTGTAAGCATTCTCATTGGAGCTTTTTTGTGGTTGTTGAAGACTTTGTTGTTAAAGATATTGGCTTCCAATTTCCATATGAATAAATTCTTTGACAGAATACAAGAATCAGTCTTCCACCACTACATACTTCGGACCCTTTCGGGACGTCCATTAATGGAGACTGATGAAAAATCACCACTTCATTTGACTGTTAGCAATGCCAAAAAGGGTAAAGGGGGTAAGACGAAAAAGTTGATCGACATGGGAAAGGTCCATAAATTGAAGCGAGAAAAAGTTTCATCTTGGCACATGAAGGTGTTGGTTGATGCTATCACCAATTCAGGGCTCTCCACAATCTCCAACACCTTAGATGAAAGTACTTATGATGAAGGTGCTGAACAAGCTGATAAAGAAATCACTAACGAGGAGGAGGCACAATACGCCGCGCATCAAATTTTCTCGAACGTTGCTCGACACGAAAGCAACCACAACCACAAGTTTGAAAATCAGCTTCTCTTGATGCTTCTCAATTGATTTTGTTTTTCCTGCCAACTATTTTTTATTTTGCCTTACTAACTAAATGCTCTTTATGATCAGTTACATAGATGAGGTTGACCTTTTAAGGTTCATGATCAAAGAGGAGGTGGATCTTGTGTTTCCATTGTTTGAAGGATCAAACACCGGAAAAATTGACCGAAAAAGTTTCACAAACTGGGTGGTAAGTAAGAGCACTATATGAGACTCCAATAAACCTTTCACTAATGATAGTGATACTTGTTTAACATGCTTGTGTGTGTTTTTTTTTTTTTTGTTATTTCACACAGATAAAGGTTTACAAGGATCAGAAAACACTAGCACATGCTTTGAGTGACACCAAAACAGCTGTTAAGCAATTGAATAAACTTGTAACAGTAGTCCTTGTTGTTGTTACTGTCATCATATGGCTTCTTTTGATGGAAATTGCAACCACAAAGGTGCTTTTGCTCCTTTCATCACAGCTTGTAGTTGCTGCTTTTATGTTTGGAAACACCTGCAAGACTATATTTGAAGCCATCATATTTGTATTCGTGATGCATCCATTTGATGTAGGTGATCGTTGTGTGGTTGATGGTGTTCAGGTAACTATTAAAAAAGGCATGCTTCTATATGCATTTCTGGAAAAAAAAATTACTAACTATGCTTTATCACTTGGTAACCGACAGTTGTTAGTTGAGGAGATGAACATTTTAACGACTGTCTTCCTGAAGCTTGATAATGAAAAGGTGTACTACCCGAACTCTGTTTTGTCTACAAAGCCTATCAGCAACTATTACAGAAGCCCCGATATGGGTGATGGTATAGAGTTCTCTATTGATTTTATGACACCAGCAAAAACAATAGGCAAGCTGAAAGAAGAAATAAGGAAGTAAGTTGACACTTTTTGACGGTAGCTTTATTCTTCCTTTAATTCATATAAAATCATGTTTATGGAACTAATTTGTGATGTTATGTCCAACCAGGCATTTGGAGGCCAATAGTACCATATGGCATCCTAGCCACCTTGTGGTGGTGAAGGAGATTGAGAATGTCAATAAGTTAAAGATGGCTCTCTATTGCAATCATACAATGAACTTCCAGGACTTCAGAGAGAAGAACAAGCGTAAAACTGATTTGATCCTTGAATTGAAGAGAATTTTCGAGGAGTTGGGCATAAGATACAATCTCCTTCCCCAGCATGTGAATCTCAACCAAGTCAATCAAGACAGGCCTGATGCGACTTATGCGGCCACCTGATCCTTACCGCTTGTTGCTCAACAATGTTCTATATCCAAGGTATGCATGCCCTTTCTATCCTTCTTCAACAAGGTGAACTCATGCAACTCTCAATGTTACCAAATCCCTCTTTTCAGGCCTCAGCATTCATTACATACCATTAGTATTCAGCTTATCTTTATATGCATGCTCTTTGTCAGTTTGCATTAGTTGTATAAATAATTCTAGATTGTTCTGGACTCCTGTTACTTACTCCAAATAATACATTTTGATGATTTAATCAGTTGAAGCTTGTTCATAAGAATCCCCACTTCAGAACTAAATGGTCACTCACTTGAGTTGTTTGAGAAAGGGGAGAAACATAAATTGCAGGTAGTTGTAACCACATCTTATTGATTCCGAATCGAAACTTCTTGGCCATGGTTTACCGAAAACAGCATCCTGGCATGCCCGTACCAAATATGAAGCAATTATTTTATTTCTCTCTTTGAAAATGATTATACTCAATTCTCACTTTGATTTTATTTCAACTAGGGGCTGAAACAAGCAGATACTACTATCATTGCAGCTTGGCTAAGAGTGGCAATGGGGCCCTGTAGTTGTAATCTAACATGGATTAGGGGAAAATGATTATTGCAGAAGACAAGTTCCAGCCTATATACATATACATATGGTTGTGTTAGATTTGATATGTAAGCTTGTATTATATCTATGAACCTGTGGAGTTAAGACCAATGCTCTCAAGTTTTGTTTTCATTATAAGTCTATATATAGAGAGAGAGAGAGAGTCAAATTTGGTATGTAAGCTTGTATTATATCAATGGACTTGTGGAGTTAAGTTGTGGATCAAGTTTGGTTTTCATTATTAAGAATTGAGCGAGTTTATTAAGGCGAGGATTTGGTGTAGCAAAATCCAGTGCGTAGTGGCTAAGTGGGATATAAACCTTATCCATTAAACCCGGATTTTGCTGCAGGATAAAGGGGTCACCTCAGGTCATCATAAATTTTCTAACGTATATTTTAAAGCCTTTTTGCAGTTATCATATGAAGTTGCCTTTGGGTATTTCTTTTTCTTTACCAATGCAACCTTTTTGCCAGACGGTTTTGGTACACATCAGCATAAGGGGGACAAAGAAAGTTGGTATAATCGTTGATGTTTTATATAAATCATTGTTCTTAGATTTGGTAGCACATGTTTGATTCACAAAATCAATGAGCTCTGCATTGCAACATGAAAAATAATGATAATAAGGGATGGGAAAGTAAGTGCTTGAGTAGAGGAACTTGTTTAAATTATATAGATAAAAAGCTCTCATGCGATTGTAATCCAAATCTGTGAAACAACCCAAAAGCCAACACATAAATTGTCTTAAAAATTAAAAACCAACTTCTTTCAACAATTGATGACTGATTTCGTTTGAAGCAAAAGTCTTTTTGATGCTATCTTTTAATTGCAACCTTTCCCTTTTTTTCTTTTATTTACAACAAACTTCTCCCCAAGATTAAGGCCTGCAAACCTCAAAGGTGGTTACCCAATCCATGTCCTGGTATAAATCTCGCATTTTCCTCAGTGTAGACATGGGTTTCGTTCAACAGCCTGAAAACAACCAAACCATCTCAATTTGCTTTAAAAATGGCAACAAATTACAATCTAACAAACAGTGGAACTTACGATAGATAAACAGTCTTGTTCATGGTTGCAGAGGAAAGGAATGAAGAGCCATTCAAGTAGAGTAATTCACCATCTACTCTTTCAGCAATCCTCTTGTCAATTTCTTCAGCACCAATGGAGAATGGTTGATCCGAGGCCTATGTTAATGCAAAACAAAGTTAAAACAAAGCGAAAAAGGGATATATATATATATAAGACTTCTACTCCATTCAACTTCACAAATTTGAACATTAATTCTCATACCATAACCCATCCCCATGTATCAGCAAAGGATGGCACATGAGCTGTGTATGCCAACACATCTACATAAGAAAAAAAAAACCATGATTTATTTTTTATTATTCAATCTATTGTATAGAATCTTAAGAGTTGGTTGAGGAACTTACACTTGAAAACCTGCCTGATTGTGTGGTATATAGAGGAAAAGACCTCCTTGTGAGTGAATATTCCAGCTGGGCCAGCCTATAGAATAGAAATTTATCTCTAGTTTTTTATTCTTATGTTTATGACTTACATGTATATATATCCTACACAAGAAGAAAAAGGGGCGGGGGGGGGGGGATACCAACCTGAGTGACAAAAATGCCATTTTCATTGAGTTTGGGCTTAAGAATTTTCTCATAAAATGATTTTGTATAAAGTTGATAGCAAGGCCCCCTTCAACAGGATCTGCTAAATCTCCAACTATGATATCAAATTTCTCAGTCCTCTTCTCCAGTTCAGCCCTTAATATTCATACACAAGTATATAGTAATTAGCTCAAATTCCTTTGAAGCAAATGGACATCAAATAAGCTCAGTATACTTACTTGGCATCATTGATAACAAGGTTAAGCTTTTTGTTGCAAAATGCATCACGGTTCACAGTCAGGTATCTGCGGCAGAAATTGACCACTTCCTGCAGTTGTTAAATTATCAGTGGTGCCCTCCAAACACTAAAAAGAAAAAGTAAATGGAAATATATATTAAAAAAAAGGAGACCAAGAATTTCACCTCATCAATATCACACATTACAACTTCATCAATAAATTTATGCCTGAGTGCTTCCCTTGCTGCAGACCCTTCCCCTCCCCCCATTATAAACACAGTTTTGGGGCTGCAAAATTGGTAAGAACAATATATGTTACTACTTTACAGATAAATGGAAATGGAGTACTCATAGAGACATTGACTAGCCACCAAAAATAATAATAATAAAAAGGACTCACTTCGAGTGGAACAAAAGAGCTGGATGAATTAAGCATTCATGGTAAATAAATTCATCAACTTCGGCACTTTGCATTTTCCCATCAATCACCAATACCTACATATGCAATTATTCAAACAATCGGAGATTAGAAAACTTGAAAAAAGGATGAAACGAAACAATGAATGCCTATAGGTATACCTTGCCAAAACGTTTAGTGTCCAAAAGGGCAATATCTTGATACTCACTAGAACCTTTATACAGTACACTGTTAAGAGAGATACAAAGAGATGAGAGTTGGTTTAAGATACTGAATTATGAGTTAAAGAAAAACCCAAAGTTGTTTGCTTTTATCATGTTTTGAGTAATGTGCATATAATGAAGAAAGATTAGGGTGAAACCTTTTCAAAGCGAAGGACCATTTGAGATCCTCATCAATTTCCTCTTCATACCAAGAATCAAACTGGCGACTCTTATCAACAGGTGGTTGGTTCTTTGTTGTTGCATTACAGATTTTAGAGAAACCATTTGGATAAAAGATCTCAACAGCCTCACCCATTATCGAATAACCTAAAAACAAAAGAGAAAAACTTGAAACAAAACAAGATAAGATAAACAGAAGATTGAGCAAGAGGTGGCAAAGTGTGAGGATGGTAACACCAGGGCTACGTGCTTTTTATAGCACTTTTAACACACTAGAAACCCAAGAATTTTTTATTTTTTTTAAAAGAAAGATATAATCTTGTAGATAATTATGGGTTTTGGCTAACACGGGCAATGATTCTGTCACAGACAGTCCCACGGATTTTCTGTTCCTCACGCCAATTATCATGGTACTACATTGGTTCATGAAAATGGTAACCTCATCAATGGTGACAACCCACCAAAGGTTGTTTCCTAGTGATGTTCTAAGCTGGCATTGGCAGTATAATGAAAATACCAAGAGATATTATTTTTTCTCCTTTTTTGGAGGCCTCCACGGCCATGTGTTGGCATCTAAAGTTAGATTGGGTGAAATTTCCCAGAGATTGACTGTCATTCTAGAATTTTGAAAGGAAAAGCATGCGCATGCATATGATATTATCTACCCCCTATAGGTTTGGCGGATACAATGAAAAAGGATGAAAACCGGGAATATATGTCCGCGTGGGTTATTGTGGGCCCCATATTGTACATGTGGTCTTCCACGATACTGACACGTGGATAAAAGTACATGTGGCACTGTGTTTTTATTTTTTGGTTAGGGAAATGATGGGGTCCACTAAGAAAGGTTTTTCTTTTTGGAAGGGGGTCCACTAAGCGAGTTAAAAAGTAGTGACACTTTGTGTATTTTTGGATTAAATGTTTTCCCTTTTTAGCCAACCTTTTGTCCTTTTCCTCATTCACCAGCACAATACTCAAACCATGAGGGGATTTTTGGGGTCTAATTTTGATTTTAGTCCCTTTTGTTTATGTTGAAATTTACAATTTAATCTCTTTAATTTGATACAGTTTGATTCTTTTATTTTTTTTATGATGTTTGTTAAAACTAAACATCGATAATAACAATATAAAATATCGCAAAACGATAAGAAAGAAAAATAAAACACACAGATTTTACATGGAAATCCTTTCGAGAAAATATCACGAGTAGAGGAGAAAAAAATTCACTAATGTTGAAAATTGAATAATACAGGAAGAGTTCGATTACATCTATTTAAAGGTTGAAAAACCTTATTCTAATCAGTGCCAAATAAAAGAAGTGCAGTTTTATACGGATTCTACTCATGCAACATAGTCCGAGTAATGTTACTGTTATTTTAACAAGATCCCCTAATTTTGCCATTATCTTTTATTTTAACAAGGATTCGGGTCACACAACTCTAACAATGTTATTGTTAGATACATATTTTGATAATTTTATTAATTGTTCCAAATAAAGTAATGGTAGTTTTTCATGAATTTTGTTAATACCATTTACATTGTTATTATCAAAAAGTATTGGACAGAATGATAAAACATATTGTATTTCCAAAGAGTAAATTTAAGTTTAAATGTTAAAATAACATTATTGGGAGAGAGTAGCTACAAGCCCTCGAAAGGTTTAGAAGTCAACTATTAGAGGGTAGTTATCAGTTTGGGTCTACTAATAAATTTATAAAAGTTAAATATGCATCAATCTCTATATTTTAATGAAGTTTGAAATTTAGTCCATATATTTAAAAAATAAAAAATTTAAATCATCTTTTTTGTTCTATTTAGAAACCACAAATCAATATTATTAAATTTTTAGTCAAAATTTACTATCAATACACCCACGCAATCAAATTAACTTCATACACAAACCGTTATGAATTCAATAAACATACATTACAACAAGTAAAATCTGATGACCAAATATTATCGATGTCATTTATTTGACTAGAATTTTTGAACAAAAAAGGTAAAAAATAAAATAAAATTTACCTTTCTAAGTATAGAACTAATCTCAGATTTTACTAAAGTATAGAGAATAACATATGTTGACCCATTATAAAAGTAAAGAGAGCCTAAATTTCAATATAGTAGAGGGGCTAAACTAGAATTAGACCTTTTTCTGTGAGTGTGGGATTATGGCTAAGTGGGAGTGCCATATCCAACTGACTAAAGCCTACCAGAGAAGAAGAATGAGGGACAAATGGGGACCCTATGTAATTGCAATAAGAGGGGGATTTATGGGTCCCCAACCCCAATAAAAATGTGTTTCTGTTGTGGGAGATGAGAGCATTGTTAAGCGTGGGGTGACTCCACTTTGTTTAAAAAAAAAGTTTCGTGGAAATCCCACTTTAATATTGTATTTAGAAGTGTTCATGGATTAGATTAAATTGGATTCGAATCAAATTATTATGGGATATTAATATATTTTATATTTGTACAAATTTTAAAAATTATCTAAAACGTACTTTGTTAGTAGCTAACTCAAACCCAACATATTTCTGCACATATTATTATTTAAATTTCTTAAAAGAAAATATGAGGCTTTTTCCCATCATATCTCCTCCTTGCTTCTCTGCAGAGATATTGTTGCTCTTTGGTTAGATTTCAAAATGACCCATTTGTCTCTCTCCTATATGTCATAATGCCCCAGAGAAAAATCTTCATTCAAAGCTTTTCTTTATATGTTTATAGTGGGTAGCTTTTTATTATCAATTATTACTCCCAAACAATCACCCATTGATTTCATCCACATGCACCAATTCTTTTTCCTTTTCTTTCTTTTTTGATATGATATGCTGTTGGATATTCTTGACTTGTGATGTAGGGCAAGTGTGGCAACTTATATCCTGGTATACAAATTCCATAAATGAATCCCAAGTATTTAATCTCTTTCGTCTTTGATGTTAAGCTTAGTTACATCGTAATTCATAATATATCTTACAACAATCTCTAGTGGGCGCTAGATTTGTTCCCATCTAATTATTTGAAGCCCTTGTTTGTAATTTGCTTCGGATGAATTTGGTTTTGAATTCATCTTTATAGTACAACTTACTAAAGGTTAGTTTTCTATTGCGATTGCGATTCTCATTGAAAAGTTCTTTTTGAAAAATATTGTTAAGTTAATTTTTAATTTTTTCTACTACTACTAACAATTGTTGTTAAAGGTTAAAATATTCTTTTTAGACATGATAGTAGAAAGTCAATTTAAAATTAGTTAAGTCATATGGTATTTAAATGATTTAACATAATGGTAAATGAATATAAATTATTTGTAAAACTAATCATACATACAATATTTTAAAAACTTAAATATAATAAATTATACTTAAATAATTTAATATAATGATATATAAAATATAAACTAATCTAATTTTTTGTATACCTTTTAACTACTTAATATAAATAAGGGTATTTAGATAATTTTCACTTCCAAATATAAAAAACCAAAAGCACCTAAATCCTAGCTTATGCATTTAGGTGGAAAAACACTTTTCTACCATAATTTTGACCTCAAAAGCCAAGTGTTTTCTTTGTTTCTGCTGTGGAAAAGCACTTTTGGAACCTCAAATGCAATGAAGAGCATGACCTACTTATAAAATGGAACTTGTTAATATTAGTTTTTATGATAAAAGGAACCCTAGAACTTGAATATCTTATATAAAAAATATGTTTAATTATATAGATAAGAGTTACCCGACAAGTGCTGGAAGGGACAACCACAAATCTCAAACATGGACCGAAAAATAGATACGAAAGATAAAAAAAAAATATTGATAAGGGTTAACTTGTAAAATTAATTATAGACATTTTCATATCATAAATTTCTAAAATTATAAACGAATAATTTATTTATATCATTATAATAATTTTTACGATTTTTAATGAAACTTACTTAGTATAAAGTAATTTACATTGCCCGAGGTTTAAATATTGTTGACAAAAGTTAAAGTCTTAAGAATTTAAGTTTCGAAGTTTAAGTCCTACTTTGTAAAAATTATGAGTGAGATAATTAATTAGACTTAAATAATTAAATTTAGTACTTATAATAATCGATTTTAATTAAATTGTTGATATAGCTATTTTGACTTGAGTTACATCACATTCATATCTAACAAATAAGATTTAATTGAAAATTTATATGGGTAACTAATAAAGGGAACTGGACATTTAGAGAAGGTGTTTTATTGGATAAGCTGAGAAACATTATTTTGAGCAGTCGAAACATAATGGTGGAGAAGAAGGGAATGGGAGTGGAATATTGGAGCACCAAAGGAAATTCCCGTAGTGCTAAACCTTTTTTTTTCATGTAATGGGGAATGGTATTGGGGAGGGAGACAAGGGTGCAACCAAAGTTTTATACTATAGTTTATTTAAATGAATCATGGCATTGTTCAATGTTTATTGCAAGGGCGGCTTACAAGTCACAATCTTTGCTACTATTTGAAAAGGTTAAACCTACCCTTCCTCTTTCTCTCTCTCTCATATGTGTAAATACATATACCCCCATCGTATCATTAAGTCAATGGTTTAATAATCCAATCTCTCTCTTTTCTCTTCTTATCAGTCGAAACATTTGGAAATTGGAAACACCTTTTACATAGTTCCTACAATGGTTTAGTTTAGAAGTTAAAAAAAAAAGTCAACCTTTTGGCATTAATATTTATATATATGATGAATTTGTATGTGTTTCACTTAGAACCCCGTTAGTGCTTTTTATCTTCCCTTTTTTATACAAATAGTGTGATAGCATTTTCTTGGTGATGCATGAGTGGAAATTGCGCGTGGAGGTGAGCGTGCTTGGTGGTGCTGCTGCTGCCCACTATCATTTTTTTTTCTTTTTTTGCCTTCCTTTTCATCATAATTTGATATGCAAAAAGGAAAAAAAGGGGGGGGGGGATTATTTACCCCCAACAAAGGTAAGTAGTAATTGAAACCATATAGAATAGCAGGAAGAAGGGTTTGGGTGGAAGAGGGGACAAAGACAGACTATACTCATGTCAACGACAAAAGCCCCTCTTTTTTTGTTCTCAGTGTTCATAGTTTCGTTGTGTCTTGAAAAGTGAAGAGATCTTTAGTAAGTTGCCGTCAATTTGTCTTTGTACACGTGCATTTAGTGCTTCTTTCATTTTTTTTTGAAGGTTTTTTAATTTTCATAAGTAAACCAAACCAAGCCAAAGTGGGATGGATGGCTGCTCAATGTCTAGATGTCACATAATGTGCTTTTTATCATATTGGAGCTCACTATAGTTACTAAATGGGTACGAAGAAGAGTCAAACTGGAATTCCCATTTACTTTTAGGTTTGAATTCTCATTTTCATCCAATTCCATTTATTATTGTAGGAATTTAGGCATATTCATTGAATTCACTATAGATCCACTAAGTCCTTTTTTTGACATAATCCACTAAGTCCTTAATTTGAGAGAGATGGGGATAAAAAAAAGAATGGTAACTATTACATATTGTTTAAAATTTTTTGCTCCAAAATTTATCCGAAATTTATATAATTTCATGAATGTGTTTATTGATAAATTTTGTTGTTTTTCAGCCTATCATGTAATCAATGTAAACATGTTTTTTTTTACTATAATATAATTAATATAAATACATTTTCCAATAAAGTTATTAATGCAAAAATATTTCTCATAATATAATAAATATAAACATGTTTTTTCATAATATAATGGGTAAATTACATTGTAGGTCACTCAACTATGGTTGAATTTCATTTTTGATCATCCAACTATCAAATGTTTTAAATTGGTCGCTCAACTAATTGAAATTGTTTTTTTCTTTTGTCATTTTCCGTTAAGTGTCACTAAATGTTTGACAAGAAGGTGAGATGGCAGTTCAAAAATTAGTATGATTACAAATTTAGTCCTCAACTTTTACATTGTAACACCGAGATACCTGACCCAATCACTGGGTTCGAGTTACAAGGTGCCACATTCATTGCCGAAGTAACTACGGTCAAATGACATTCAATTACAAACCATTAAACATTCAAATGTAACTAAAATAAGTGTATAAAACGAAATATAATCATTTTCGGGTCTTGTACAAGCTTACAAAAGCTCTTTTGCTAACCTGAGGTCGAAAATGGACCAAATTGTAAGAACTTCAAAGTTTTGGATTGATGTCGCAGCGTAGGGGGTTCCATGATGCAACTCTTTGTTTTGATCTTGCCATGGCCTCGAATGAACATCATTGTGACGTAACGTGACTCACTGTTTCCAAAAATGATCAGTTTGAAATAAGTTTAAAAGACTTGCATTAACATGTATAATCTCATTATCAACCAAAACAAAATTATTACAATAGCATATGAGGCAAAACATACCAAAACGGTACTTCAAAATGACATTAAGCGACTAAGTTCCAAATTTGACCATTTTCGATGCAAAACCGACTTAAACACTAGATACATGACATTTACATTTAAAAGGGGTACTTTACAAACTTTATTGAGTCGGTAATGGTAGTCTGGATGCTGGCTTCATATCTTGGGGCTTCGAGAGGTACCTAAACTTGCGCACGGAAAAAAAAAACCGTACGTTGATCAATAGGGCTCAATGGTACTTTTACGATTCAAGTTATTACAATTTAATACCAATATCATAAAATAAAGTATATGGATTCAAAATGTAACCTACATGCAAATCCATATATATATATATGAACGTGAGAATGTATGTCACCCATTAGGTAAGTAAGTTTACTTAACCTTTCCACGTTAACATTCATTAGTGTTGCACTTTTAGTAGTCACCTTTCGATTGCATACATAAGCAAGACATTAATTTAATCAATCTATTATGATCTATTCCGTTATTTACCTTATACTTATTGATTAATCCAGTTCTAAAGTCTACCGACTCATTCACATTCGTTTTGGCCTATAGGGTTCGATTCCTTTTTGCTTTGCATAATAAGATGGTACTTCCCATGTCAAATTCATATACACATTTACAATTACAAGCATCATATTAGTTCATTTCGATATAAAAAAATTAAACTTATTATTATTGGTCCCTATTAATACAACTTAAACTGGGACAGATACATAGATCATCTAACCAATACACCAAACTAGAATTAAAGTGTATTAATAGAATAACCGAATAAGGGAAACTAGCACGTAACGTGCATACTAGTGCTCAAAGTGCATCAAAGTGCATCCGGATGCATAAAGCACATGCTGACAATAGCGCGTATACCCGTACACAAATTATATTTTTAACTCATTACTTCCGCACTTAAATCAACATCTTTCAGCCTTCTAACAATGCGGGCAACGATTTAGTCAAATGGGAAGCTGCCAATTCACCATAGCAATTACTAGCATTGGCAGTAACCTTAAAGATTCTTTCTTCACAACTGGTTTTGGATAATTGGAAGAATAAAAAAAGCAATTAAGTGACAAGGGTAGGGGATTCATGGGAAACAATAGATCGGATTATCGTTTCGAGATCTGGTAAGTATCACAGTCAAAGAGCTTGGAAAGTGAGGTTAAAATCCTTTGTTTTAGTTCTACCATTGCAAGTTGAGGGTTTCGAGGGCTTGAAGGAGGGGGTAAAGATGAAGCCTTTGAAGATTTTGTTGACTTGGGTTCTTCCTGGGAATGACTCATCTCAAAAGAATGAGAAGAAACAACGGGTTTTTAAAGAAATGGGATTTTAAAGATTGAAACAAAGGGGAAAGTATGGGATTTTGATGAACTGGGATTTTACAGATTAAACAAGGAGAAAAAGACGAGATTTTGAGGAAATGGGATTGTAAAGATTGAGGAAAATACGGGAAAAAAAAAGATAGGATTTTGATGAAATGTGAAATTGTTATATTAAGTGGAAAAATTATGAATAAGTAGATTTTTGGAGTTAAGTGAGAAAATGTGGGACTCTCTGAAAAAGAAATTGTGAATTTAAAGACCAAAACAAAGAAAAGAAGGGAACTATGTATAGGAAATTAATTGTTTTATGAATAAAGAAAGGGATTTTTGCATACATTGGAATCAAAGTTGAAGGAGATTTGGGGAATTAAAAGGGAGTTTTGAAGGATGGAGTGAGACACAAGGGACAAAGAAATCTGAGAGTGAAGCAAGAATGGGGGTTTTGATATTCTTGTTCTTTCTATTTTCAATAAACTTGATGAGTATGAATATATAAATGTGATACTGGAGGGGATCGATTCTTGAGTGACATCGATGTCATATAAGTGTAGAAGATTTTTTATTTTTACATATTCGAAAATATTTATGTATTTTTATATTTTTTTAATTTTTAAAATTAAAATAAATTAAGATTAAATTGATACAATATATAAAAGTTAAAAGTTAAAATTGTTATTATACTAATTTTTAAACTATTGCCTCACCTTTCTTAAACATTTAACGACACTTAGTAGAAAAGAAAAAAAAACCCAATTAATTGGATGATTAAAAAGAAATTTGACCATAGTTGAGTCACCTACAATGTAGTTTACTTTAATATTAATTAATAAAATAAAGTAATTTCTTAAAAAAATTTTATTGACATTAGTGGCAAAAATTCAACCTTAATCACTATAATTAAGTGTTTAATTTATCATCATGTCATATATTATGATGTAAAAAAGTTATATGATAGAAAATAAATAAAATAATAAGTGATAGATTTAAATTTAGTTCATGTATGGATATGAATGTATATCATCACTATTTCATATATAAAAATTGTATATGGTCATAAAATTATTATTTATACTACAAGAAAAAATGATTGACTAAATTTGGTGTCACAAATCAAGTGATATCAACTTAGTTGGTAAAAATACAAAAAAGAAAAAAAACTAAAGTTGTTGTTCAATAATTATACCATTTAATTGTTTTATAAAATAAATTAAATTTATCCAGAACTATTAAACTAACTACATAAAAAAATTATTTTCTCAATTAAACTTATCCATTTATTTTTGTCAAAAAATAAGCTACCCCCTAGTTATTATAAGAAAAAACTATCCATCCTTTTTTAAAAAATAATATTATTTCTAAAATTTTTATATGAATTATTTTTAAAATATAAATTTATATATAATGTTTTTTCTTTTCTCGTGTGACAAACTTTTGTCAGTAGTACTTTTCACAAATTTTTTTGGAAATAGACATGTTGAAGAGTTGTACCATTGGCCCTAACCAGAAGGCACGTTTGAAATATAGGAAGGTTCAAAATAAAAGTATAAGACTCGAAAAATGAGTTTGAAAAAAATTAGACCTGTTTAAAATAAATCTAGCTTGAACTCCAACAATCAAAGACTAAGACCGACCTATTTTATGATATGTAAATTGTAAACAAACTCAGTTTTTGTTTTCAACATGATATATTTTTATTTTATTTTTATATGATATATAATTTATATAAAGTAAAATATATAATTATTGTTTAACAAACTCAACATGATGCCGTGGTAAATTGTAAACAAAAGCATATTATGTTGAAATGCCAGAATGGTGAAATGCTCTGTATTGAATCAGATAAAATGGATGGGTTGTCTAATGTGATATCAGCTATATCAGCACATAAATAAGTGAGAAAAAGTTATGATGCTTATCTTGCTTATGTATTGGATACTAAAGTATCTGAATCAAATATTAAACCAATGCTAGTGGTCTGTGAGTATCCTGGTGTGTTTCTAGATGAGTTACCTGGATTACCACCGGTTAGAGAAATTGAATTTGCTATAGACCTTGTACCGGGGACAACACCAATATCTATAGCACCATACAGAATGACTCCTATAGAATTAAAAGAGTTGAAAGCACAATTGCAAGAACTAACTGACAAGGGTTTTGCTCGACCTAGTTTTTCATCTTGGGGTGCACTGGTTCTGTTTGTTAAGAAAAAGGATGGATCCTTGAGATTATGTATTAATTACTGACAGCTCAACAAAGTCACAATCAAGAATAAGTATCCACTGACTCATATTGATGACTTATTTGATCAGTTGAAAGGTGTCACAGTGCTTTTGTTTTCAACATTATATATTTTTATTTTACTTTTATATGATATGTAGTTTATATAAAGTAAAATGTATAATACAATAAATATAAGCATTAAAAGATATGCTAAGTTTGTTAAAGAAAAGGTATGAGCCTCAAATGAGTTTATTAGATTCGTACAAGATGATTTATATTTGAAATCAGCTAACCTAAAATAAATTCACCAAAAAGTAATAAATTAAAATATATTAAATTAATAAATAATATATTTTTTAAAAAAATATTTAAAAAATTATATGGGCTTCAAATGAGTTTAGGTTAGCTAAATATAAGTCAATTTAGGTAAAACTTAAGGCTCATATTTCAACTTGGGTTGGGTTTCGATAAATCTAAGGGTTTCAATAAATCTAAAGTATGCTAATATCACAACTAAGCATAGTCTGACTTGACCCACAAACACCTATATTTAGATGTAAGGGTTTAGTTAGTTTGTATGCATATTTTCACTAGTTTATATATAGATACACATGCCTATCAAATAACTTTAAATTTTAAAATAATTAAAAATGTTTAAATTGTTATTTTAAATATTAAATAACATTTATACCTTCTTTTTCTCTCTCATTCCTCTCTCTATATATTAAAATTAAATAAAGTTGTTTTTGTCTTTTCCAATTAAGTTTGTGTGCTATTAGTTCAATCATAGGTTTTATATAAGTATAGAACATATATTACTTTTGGGATAAATCACTATTTGAGGTTTGAACTTAGCAAATTTTCACACATTGGGGCTTGAGCTTTTTTTTGTCTAAGTTAAACCCTAAACTTAGCAATTGTTTTCATATTAGGGCTTAAACTTTAGGGTCTTCAAAGACTAACTTAGACAAAAATAAGCTTAAGCCCCAATGTGGGAGCAATTGCCAAGTTCAGGTCCTAACTTGGATAAAAAAAGTTCAGGCCTAATAAGAGAACAATTGCCAAGTTCAAGCCCCAACATGGGAACAATTATCAGGTTCAAGGCCTAACTCGGGCAAAAAAAGTTATGCTCCAACGTGGGAAAAGTTATCAAGTTTAGACCCCAAAAGTGTTTTAACCTTTATTTTCTATCTTAATTTCCTTTATAACTTAGTTTTAACAAGTTCTTTCGAGTTTTTCTAATATATTGAATTTAATTTTTCAAATAAGTTGTATGCATATGATTGTTAGTTCATAATTGCTAGAATTAAAGTGTACTGTTGATTGAACTAGGAACTAGTGGTCTAATTGATTCATCTGATATTATAAAATCATTAAAAATCGAGTAAATTGCTAAAACCGATCTAACCAATTAAAAATTAGTTGAACTAGGTTAAAGTTAATTTAAATATTTAATTTTGTTATTATAATTTAGGCTTATATGCAAAATAAGTGCCCAAACTATATCATGTTTTTTCCATTTAGGTACCTAAAGTTTTTTTTAATCAAAGTAGGAACCTAAAATTTTATTTTGTTACACATTTGAGTTCAAATGTTACATCTGTTAGAAAAGAAAACTTTGAACATAATAATATTTTGACACGTAGCAAAAAAAAATACAAATAAACATTATTATTTTTTAAATATTTTTTTCTCTTTCTTCATCCTCCAATCTTTGCCTTATCTCTCCCTAAAAACCCAATAGCCAGCTAATGGACACTTTCTTCCTCTCCAATTATCATGTTATATCCAATAGTTTTATAGAATGTTGAATCGATGGTTTAGTTTATGGTTTGGGATATAAATATATTATTGTTGATACAGTGATGTAACAAGGAGGGAGTATAGAGGAGGTAGTGGTAGTTGCTATGAAGGTCGGTTCACCTAGTCGGGATGGAGAATCGAAGGTTATGGAGACTGAAAGTGAAGGGAGTGCTAAGGTTGAGAGCTAAAGGTATGTTGATAGAGTATAAGCTTGGTATTCTTGAAGAGTCGATCCCCTCTTTATTGTTCTTGGAGCTATTTATAGGCAGAGGTCCTATGTAAGATGCTGTTAACATGTTGGACTTGCCATCTAACCATCGTTATGGAGCGCATGAGAGGATGTCTTTGATGGGATAAGGATGTATATGATAGGATAGATCTTGTCATTCATTCTAACTTGATAGGATAAAATAGTTGAACCCATGTGATGTTTGGTGATGAACAACTTTATGTTCCCAATGAAGCTTAAGGATCTGGATGGTGGATGGTATGTCCTTTTCCGGATGGTCATATTAGAAAGGAGAGCTCACGAGTGGCCTTACAATTTGCTAGTGACAGGTTCACTGTTTAAGCGCCTTTTTGGCTTACCATATGTCTTGATGTGGATGGGGTATAACAATATCCCCCTTTCGAGTCGAGAGGAGGGTTATAAAGTGGGCTTCCTCAAGACACTCTGATCTGTTAGCCAACTCTTTTACATGTTGCTTTAGATGGTAGCCTTATTTTATAGTGAAGTGTTATACCCAAACCCTTGAGATTCTTCCATAAATGTACTTTGTGGACTGCGTTTCTAGATAGTCATGATAATGATGAACAATAGCTTTTTGGTAGAGGTGGTGAGGTGCCATTGTATGCTGGTTGTCCTTCAAAACAATGTATTTTGAGAGATATGTCTATATATTCTTTGGTTTTTCTTTTTCAAGATTATTTTACCTCATAATTTTGAAATTTTTCTACCTGCTACTGGTCATTTTCTTACTTTTGTTGATTTTTACAATGATTTCTGCATTTTAATGATTTTTTTACTTCAATTTTCCATGTGGTTTTTCTTTTTTGTCATTGTTAAAGTTATTTCTTGCATTCTTTAGAAAAAAATGGCTAGGGAAGGGGAAAGGTCCAGTAAAACTCAGAGAAGAAGTGGTGGTTGTTTTGGTCATCCTTCACCAAGAGAGGTGGCGAAGAGTAAAAAATTGAGTAGTACAAAGTCTAATAAAGCTCAAGCGACTAAATCTAAGAGGAAGAATGATAAACTCGCTATGAGTCTTAGCTATCAATGCTCTACCACCTACTGAGAGATGAAGAAACTGTTGATGTGCTGCAAGCTGCTTACAAAGCATCATAAATACAAATTCAACATCTCGAAAGGGTTACATCATCTTAGCAAGGTGTTTGGCCAAGATTTTATTGGTGAGGAGCCTAGATTCTACCTCCTGTTGTTTATACTTGAAGTGGGTTTTACTTTTCCTCCATTGGATTTCATTTAGGATGTCCTGTATGACTTTAATGTAGCATCAGGGTAGTTGACAAGTCTCTCTTAGTGGCTGCTTGTTGGATTTTTATTATGCACCAGAAGGCATATATCCTTCTAATCAAATGTTTCGATATATGTACTTTTTACAAGAGTATGAGGAAAAGTTTCCTAGGCTATTTGAATTTTGCCCTTAAACAATGACCCCATGAATAGTAAAAATGATCTATGGCGAAGAGGAAACCATGGGTGTCAACTATAGCAAATACATTCTTGTAGAGTTGAAGTTTGGGAGGAGATTCAGTTTTCCCACCAAGTAGATGCAATAACCTATTTTCAGTGGTGTCAGAAACTATGGTTTCGGGACCACAATTCTGACGAGTTATTATTTTAATATTTATTTAATGTCTACGAGATTATATTAAAGTCGTATTAAAGTTTCGTTAATAAATTTTGATGTTTAAATGGTTAATTAGGTAAAAAAGACTAAATTGTGAAAGGTGTAAAAGTTGAATTCTATTAGTTAAAAGGGTTAAATGGCTATGGAAAGGAAAACTAATAGACTTATATGGTAATTATACCATGTTATATGTTAGTGGATGTACATGAATAGGTTTTAATGAAATTTTGATAGTTTTTAAAAGTTAAATTTGTAATTGACTAATTAAAACCTAAACTAAATAAAACAATTTTTTTTCATCTTCCTCACTTAATCTCCACAAAATATTGAAGAAGGAAATAGCCATTTTAGGGCTTGAAGGTTCGGCTAGGATAGGTGCTTGCATGGTATGTGATTTCACTCATGTTTTTAATGATTTTTATGTTTTTAAGTTTGTTTTAGCTTAATCTAGATAGCTCGGGGGTTAATTTGCAAAAATTTTAAAGGTTGAGGGACTTTTCATAGATTTTTTGAATGTTTTTTTATGTTATTTGATAGATTATTAACTTTGGTTGTTAAATAAACATGTTTTGTTAAGTGGTTTTTGATGAAATTACAAATAGGGATTAAATTGTTAAAAGTATAAATATATGGGTTTTGTTGTGAAATGTTGGTAATTATGGGTTGTTCCAAGGTCCCTTGTAACATTGGTTAAGTTGGATTTAAGCTAAAATGAGTTATATTTAAGTTATGAGCTTAAGGACTAAATTGTGAAAAGTTAAAGTATTAGGGATAATTTTATAATTTTGTATAAATGTGAACTATGGATTAAATTGAATACTAAAAGTACTTAATTGAATAAAAGTATTTATTTCGATAAAGACAAACCACAACTAGACTTAAATCAAGGTAAAGCTAAAGCTTTGGATTAGTTCGACTCTACTACTACGACCCGAGTTATCGAGGTAAGTTTGTATGAACTATGATCGTATTAATGTTAGTTAAATTTATTATTTCTTATGTTTTTTCAATATAAATGAACTTGAAATTGTAAATGTATCAATGTACGAATAATTAACGGATAAGGAATCCCGTTTGAGCCTTAAGAATTCTTACGATACGAATGACATGTCATTAGGGATTTCATACTTTGGGTGCTGGCTTGAATGTCCTACCTATAACAGCCCATTTTTAGGGAAATCAGAATAATGGTTTTGGGACTGCAAATTTGACGTCAAAAAATTTATTTTATTATTATTATAATGTCTACAGCATGATAGTAACATCGTATTAAAATTTCGTGAAGAAATTTTATCGTTTGCATGCTTAATTTGATAAAAAGGACTAAATTGCATAAAGTGCAAAACTTGTGTTCTATTAGTAAAAGGTGACAATTGTTATGAAATTTGAATGTGAGTGGCTTTAAATGGTAATTAAACCATTAATAAAGGTAATGGACAAATATGGACATCATTAATGTGATTAGTAAAGGTTATATAAGTTAATTAGTAAATAAAAACTAAAATAAGTAAAACAAAATCAATGTTTTTGTCCATCTTCTTCACCTATCTGAATTTCAAAGGGGAAAACAACACCATTTTTAGGGTTTGAGCATTCGGTAAGCTTATCCTTGTGCATGTAAGTGATTTTTGGTTCCGTTTTTAATGATTTCTATGTTTTCGGAGTTGTTGTAGCTTAATCTAGCTAGCCTGGAGACTAATTTATAAATCTATTAAAAGTATAAGGTTTTACCATGAATGTATGTTAGTTTTTTTTGTTGTTTGATAGATGAAAATGAATGTTTGATGATAGTTGAACAACTTTTGTAAATGAAATTTTGATGAATTTGTCAATTTGGGATTAAATTGAAAAATAGAAAAATGTTCATGGTGGAAATATGAAATAAATGAAATGTAAGGCTTGCTAAGGGCTTAAGTAATATTCAGCTAGCATGGGTTGGTACTAAATTGCATGAATTTTTATTTTTATGAGCTAGGGACTAAATTGTAATGAATTCAAAATTTTAGGGGTAAAAATGTAATTTTGTCAAAATACAAATCAAATTGAATAGAATGAAATTTGAATGAGCTAAATTTGATTATATAGATCAAGAAAAGCAACGTACGGATTTAGATCGGGGAAAAGAAAAAGTATTGGGTTAATCGATCGTATTTCTCCGTTCGTGTTTGAGGTAAGTTCGTTAATTTAAATAACATTGAATTATGTTCGAATTAAATGCTTCCATGTTATATATTTTGATATTATGACTCTATGGAAATATCCAACGAAGTTTCGATGACTTTCGGATCTCGTTTGAACCTTAGGAATATATAGGATGCAAATGACATGTCATTAGGGGTTACCGTGTTTTGGGTGTTGTTCTTATACATCCTATCGATGGCTGAGTTTTCGGCATGTGTTGCGGTTATTTAACAGCTTGTGTGAGCAGCACCGTGTAGCTACGTCCTGACTGACAGCTTGTGTGAGCAGACCCATTTATGGTTTGAGAGAGAGCATTGATACGAGATATGAGATAGTAGTGGTTTGGACCACATGTTGGCACATAGTGTGTGAAATTCCCACTTATCCGATATTATTCTAGTGGTTCAACGAGTATGAAAAAAGGAAGGTTTGAGAAATGCTTTAATAAGTGATGCTATAAAAGTATGAAAAGATATGAGTTGATGATGTTTAAAATATGCCTAGCCATATGCTTGAAAATATGAATGCTTATAAGTAGTCTGTATAAAAGCTATGATGTTTTGAGATGATTTGCTAAGCTATGTGATTATCTAACTTGAAAGGTTGTTGTTGCTTAGGCTAATGCCAAGTCATGTTGGATTGTCTCAAATTGTTTTATGCTTATAAATTGTAATGGTAAGCTTTGTTTTTGAATTATGAACTTACTAAGCATTACATGCTTACTTTGTGTTATTTCCTTTGTGTTTCTAGATAATCGGAAGCTCGTTTGGGTTGGAAGTTGTCAAAGATCCATCACACTATCCATCAGCTAAATTGGTAGATTTTAATGCTTTTGAGTCATGGTTATAATGACATGTATAAGTGTTTTGTTTAATGAATTTAGCCATTATGTGTGGTTTGTATATATGTTATCTTGGTTGATGAACTAGTTGGTTTGATAATAAGATTATATGATATTCTGTGTGGTTGTAAATTTGATGTTGTGTTGGTTAAGATGATGGTAATGAAATTTTAATGGAAATGGTATGGTAACAATGAATGGTTGGTGTGGAATGAATGTAGCATGATGTTGAAAATTGCTAGTTTTGGTAGTTTGGAAGTGATCATCTTTTGGTCAAATTGGTATGGTATATGTTAGTTGGAAAAATGGTCATTTTTGTATTGGTTGTACATGAGTTTTTCATAAATGATCATTATGGCAAAGGTGATAGTGAATTTGTTCAATTGGTAGTTTAAATGATGAATGAATTGGATAGATGTTTAGGTAAGTTTGATTGTGAAGTTGTGGTGCCATTTTGGCATATTGGTTGAATGGATAGTTTTTAGGTTGTTAAAGCTTGAATTTGCATGTGTTAAGTGAGTTTTGAATGCTTGTTTATATGTGTATTTGGCTTGTACAAGTGGTAGGAAATTGAGTGAGAAAAATGGCTTGATAATGGCCTATTTTTCATCCACATGGGCAGAGACACGGGTGCGTGTCTCAGCCGCGTGTGACACATGGCCATACGACGCGGTCGTGTGTCCCCTGTAGCTTTCAAAGGGTTGCAAGTCAGGCTGTTACACGGCCTGGCACACGAGTATGTGGCTTGGCTGTGTGACCTAAGTTAGTGAGTTACACGAGTAAGGACACGGGTTGGGACACGGTCGTGTGTCCCTATTTCCAATGCCCACATGGCCTAAGACACGGGTGTGTCACTTGGCTGTGTGAGTCACACGGCCTGACCATACGATCGTGTGATCCCTGCAATTTAAAAATTTTTGCCTTTTTTTGAAAAATTTCATATGTTTCCAATTTAGTCCTGAATCGTTTCTAATGTCTTTTTAGGGCCTTAAGGGCTCGTATAAGGGACCATATAAATGTTTTTGATTGATGTTGCCATGATTTACCTTGTGTTTTGTTTATAATAATAAATTTTTCGTTGTATGACGTTATGCTTAGGTAATGCTTCGTAGCCCTAAACCGGTGATGAATACGGGCTAGGGGTGTTACAGTACCGATGGCTAAGGTCTTGCATTTGTTGTGGATTCTCTACAGCTCGTGTGAGCAGCATCGTGTAGCTTACATTCTGGCCCACAGCTTGTGTGAGCAGACCCATTCCACAGCTCGTGTGAGCATTGATGTAAAGGAAAGGTTACGGTTATATGGAAATGCACACTATGTATGAGCATTCCCGAGTATCTAATGTAATTCTAGATGGTTCAATGGGTAAGAACAAGAGATGAAAGGGTAAGTATTGTAAACGACAAAACATATAGGATTTTTCCTATGTAATTTATCACCTTTTTACTTAAATCCGTTGTTAAAACTAAGTAATTGTTTAATAAATTAATGAAATATGTGAAAATATGAAATTAGGACATATAAATTAATAAAATGTGATTTTATGCTTTATTATATAGTTTCCATGCAATAAATGGCTTATTTTATATTAATTTGAATATATTATATTTTTTAAGACATAAAGTGGGCCATGCATGAGTAAATTAAATAATAAAATATAAAATTATATTTAATAATTCATTTTAAAATATTTCATTAATAATTTGGGTTTTTAATTAATTAAATTGGATAAATTTTATTCTTTGGTCCTCTAACTTGTTGATTTATTCTGGACAGGTCTGATAGCTTTGTTGGATTACAAAACCGTCCAAATTGGAGACCAAGTCAACCCCAAAATTCGACTGCACATGGCAGTCCATAAACCACTCTTTGGTTTAATTGCACAAGGTTCTTGAAAAGTTTAAGAAATTAGAGATTTACCTAAATATTTGCACTTGACCGAGTCTCAGTCCTGAGTTGTTGTGGCACTCAAGTTGACCAAAAATCAAGGAAAAATCAGCACAACTTGCTCAATTTATGGCCGGCCACCTATAAAAGATGCTTCAAAAGATGAAAACTCCTATTTTTAGCAAACTGTCCCCCTCATCTCACCTATAAATAATATCCTTTCATTCTTTCATTCATCATCCCTAAAGCATCATTCTATTCTCTCTTTTCTCCAAATTCTCTTAGCTTTTTCCATTCTCACGCCTAGCATCATCTCTTCACGGAGATTTTAGCAGTTAAGCCTCTTAAAGAAGCCTTGGTCAGCCATCTTGGAGAGCAATTAGCAAATGAGCAAAGCAAAGGAACGAAGGAGCTTTGTCAGTCAGAGTCTTGGATGACAGCCACTTTGAATTGGGTTTAATCTTCCTTTTTTTTAATTTAATATAAAGATGTTTGCTATGTGTTCTTTGTTCTTGTTTACAACAATGTTAGCTTAATTTTATTTAAGCTAGGATGATTGCTTTGATTAAATAATATTTATTTGATTCATGTTTATAATGTTTGTGCCTCAATCGATCATGTTTTCAATTAAAATCAAGTTTGTATTTCATTCATACGTGATTGAAATGCACCTGAATTAGCTGAGCGATCCTAACCAGACGGCAACTAATGGACACATAATTGAAATGTGCATGCTCAATTTAGATACTGACCCGATTAAATTAAAGGTTGCATAACAACTCTAACCAAGCTCAGTTATCTGTATAGTTTTTAAATTTGTGTGATTAAATTGTTTCGAACTTGACACGTCCTTGTTACCTCACACGAATGCTAAGAAGCCCTTAGTAAATAATGATCAATAAAATGTGTATTTACTAAGTAAAGGATCAATAAAATGTGTATTTACTAAGTAAAGGATTCCGAAAGGACCTAATGTGGTTTCCAAACTCATGAAAGATCGAGTTGCCATTGAATGTTTTTCCGAATGTTATTAAGCATGTTGATAATAAATTGAGTTTAATTAAAGTAATTGTCCTAGTTTATTTATGTTATAATTGTTGCAAATTGTGTTTAATTTTACTAAAATCTATTTCATTCATATAGTTTGCATACTTAGGATAATTCGCATTAGGGATCATTGCATTTAGTTTAATATATTTTAATCACCACTTATGAACTATATTGTGTTTTTATTTACCAAATTGCTAATATAATTTTATAAATTAAGTGACTTAGCACAAATACAATCCCTGTGGAGACGATAACTCGATACTTACTTACTACTTGATAACGACTGTGTACACTTGCACAAACCTACGCGTTAGAAGTATGCAAATGAAATAATCATGATCTTATGAAAAGGCTAATGACTTAAATGGTGTACATGTATATGGAAATTGTAACAACCCGTTTTCAGTTATATCGAAAAGTGGTTTTGGGACCACAATTCTAACGAGTAAATTATTATTATTTTAATTTCTATGGGATTATAGTAAGGTCGTATTAAAATTTCGTTAAGAAATTTTGATGTTTGCTTAGTTAATTAATTAAAAAGGACTAAATCGTAAAAAGTGTAAAAGTTGAGTACTAATAGTTAAAAGGGCTAAATGACTATGAAAATGGAAGTAAATGGACTTAAATGGTAATTATACCATTCATAATGTTAGTGGATGTGCATGGCA